>NC_057354.1:93565653-94190653 GCF_016509475.1 Prionailurus bengalensis | reverse complement strand
TTTTTCCAACAAAAGCTGAGATTATTCATTACCTACATAACTTCTGTCTAAAAGTCCTAAGGAAAGTCTTTAAGCAAAATAAGAATTATACCAGATGGAATTTTTAATCCACATAAAGAATGGAGTATCAACAATGGGAAATATTTAAGTAAATAAAAGAAAATATTTTCTCTTTTAGTTTTGAAAAAATCTCTTTAGAAGTTTATGGATGAGTTATGGGGTATCCACAGAAATGACAGAAATGTAAATCTGATATTCTTGATTTCTCTTCCCAAAAATGATGAAAACCTTTTTCATATCGGCATAGGGATATTCATATAAATCAGTGGAGGAAAACACAGAATCCAGAAGCAAGGCCACAAATATTCACTCAAATGTTTTTTACAAATATATGCCTAGATAAAGAAATTGGAAAACAATATTCTTTCATCAAATTATTCTGGGAAAAAATGGAAATTCTCTCCCACACCCTAATTAAATTTGGCACTCATACTACATAGGAAAATAAAAATAGACAATAGACCTAAATGAAGGCCCATATTATGAATCGTTCAGAAGAAAATAAAAGAAAATCTTTGTGACTTTGTGATAGATACAAATTTATCACTTAGCACAGATAGGAAAAAAAATCTCTGATCTATTAAAGAACAAACTTTGATAAAATGGGTTTTTCCAAAAATAAAAGTGCTTTTCAAACAATACATTTAAGAAGAAGATGTGGAGAATATATTTGTAATGCATATATATGATAAAGGATTTATGTTCAAATTATATAAGAAACTTTTACAATTCAGTAATAAGACAACATGGTCCAAAATGGATAAAATGTTTGAACAGAATTCTGAGTTCTGCAGAGTAGATCTACAAATGGCAAATAAGCACATTAAAAATGCTCAACATTATATAGTCCACTAGGGCAATGGAAAATTACACACCCACTAGAACAACTAAAATTTAAAAAGATTGACAAAAACCTTGTAATTTGTTTGAGTCATCTCTTTCTTGGTTAGTCTAACTGAAGTTTTGCCAATTTTATCTTTTTTAAAAATCTTAATTTTATTCTTTTCTTTTGTTATTTTAATCTGTGTTTCATTTACTTCTACTTTCGTCTTTGTTATTTCCTTGCTTCTGCTAACTTTGGGTGTAGTTTATTCTTTCTTCTTTTTTTTTTTTCCTAGCTCCTGAGTTCCTTCTGGTTCTTTAGTTATTTGAGATGTTTCTTTTTTCTTTTATTATTATTATTATTATTATTTTAATTTGTATTTATTTTCGTGAGACAGGGAGCAAGTTGGGGAAGGACAGAGAGAGAAAGAGACACAGAATCTGAAGTAAGCTCCAGGCTTTGAAACAACAGGATAGAGTCCAACAGGGGGCTCGAACTCATGGTGAGATCATAACCCGAGCCAAAGTCAGATGCTCAATCGACTGAATTACTCAGGCACCCCTCTTTTTTTCTTACTGTAGGCATTTATCCCTATTAAATTTTCTCGTAGAACTGCTTTTGCTGCATCACATAAATTTGGTATATTGTATTTCCATTTTCTTTGTCTCACAACATACTTTGTTTGTCATGTGGTGGTGCTTGGTATTTTTTTTTCTTTTCTTTTTAATGTTTATTTTTGATAGAGAGAAACAGACAGAGAATGAGTGGGGGGAGGGGCAGAGAGAGAGGGAGACAGACTCTGAAACAGGCTTCAGGCTCTGAGCTGTCAGCACAGAGCCCGATGCGGGGCTCAAACTCCTGAACTGTGAGATCATGACCTAAGCTGAAGTCAGACGCTCAACCAACTGAGCCACCCAACGCCCCCCATTTACTTTTCATGTTTATTGAGATGCAATTGACATATACCTATTGAGGACACTTTTTCATTTCTCTATTGATTTCTTCTTTGCCCTATTGATGGTTTTGAAGCATATTGTTTAATTTCTACATATTTGTGCATTTTACTTGTGGTATTGATTTCAAGTGTCATAAAATGATGGTCAAACTATGGTCATAAAAAACACTTGATATGCTTTGCTCCTTCTAAAATTTCTTAAGACTTGATTTGTGTCTCAAACATGACCTACCTGGGAATGTTCAGTGTACGTTAGAGAAGGATGTGTATTCTTTCTTTCTTTCTTTCTTTCTTTCTTTATTTTAACATTTATTCACTTTTAAGAGTGAGAGAGACAGAGCCTGAATGGGGGAGGGGCAGAGAGAGAAGGAGACACAGAATCCGAAACAGGCTCCAGGTTCTGAGCTGTCAGCACAGAGCCCGATGCGGAGCTCGAACCCACAACTGTGAGATTATGACCTGAGCCGAAGTCAGACGCCCAACCGACTGAGCCATCCAGGCGCCCCAGAAGGATGTGTATTCTACTGATATTAGATGGAATGTTCTGTAGGAGTTTGTCAAGGTCATTTGGTCTATAGTGTTTTTCAAGTCCACTGTTTCCTCATTGATTTTCTGTCTGGATGACCTAGCCAATGTTGAAAGTGAGTACTGACACCCCCTACGATTATTGTGTTTCTATTTCTTCAATTCTATTAATGCTTTATTTTAAATAAGTAGGTGCTCCAATATTCTTTGCATATATATTTATAATTGTTATATATCTTCTTCATGAATTTACCCCTATATCACTATATAGTGACTTTCTTTGTCTCTTGTGACCAATCTTGACTGTAAATCTATTTGATCTGATCTAAGTATAGCTTGTCATGCTCTCTTTTGATTACTATCTTGTGAGATATCTTTTTCCACCCCTTTACTTTCAAACTATATATGTCTTTAAAGCTAAAGAGACAATATGAGTCTTTTGTAGTTATCATATTGTGAAATCGTGTTTTTTTTCCCTTTAGCCACTCTATGTATTTTGATTGGATAATTTAACCCATTTTTGTTAAAGTTATTATTTATATTGCCATATTGTTAATTGTAATTTTTAAAATTGCTTTGTACTTTTTTTTGTATTTCTGTTGTTCATTTCTTCCTCTCTTGATGGTTCCTTTGCTATTTGATTTTTTGGAGTAACATGCTTTAATTTCTTTATCTTTTATGTATTTACTGGATGTGTGTATGTGTGTGTGTGTGTGTGTGTTTACCATCAAACTGGCATAATATATCTTATAACAGCCTTTTTTAAGCTTAAAAGAACTTATATCCAATTGAATACAAAATATCTACACTTTTACTTGTCATTTCCCTACATTTTATGCTAATGATGTCACACTTTACATCTTTTTGCATTGTACATCCATTAACAAATTATTGTAGCTATAGTTATTTTTTTTTAATGTTTATTTGTGAGAGAGAGAGAGAGAGAGAGAGAGAATGAACTAGCGGGGGAGGAGCAGAGAGAGAGGGAGAATCTGAAGCAGGCTCCAGGCTCTGAGCTGTCAGCACAAAGCCCGGCACAGGGCTCAATGCACTAACTGTGAGATCATGACCTGAGCCAAAGTTAGACACTCAACCAACTGAGCCACCTAGGTGTGCCCCAAGGTATAGTTATTTTTAATACTGTTGTCCTTAGGGATGCCTTGTGGCTTAGTCAGTTAAGTGTCCAACTCTTGGTAGCAGCTCAGGTCATGATCTTGCAGTTATGTGATTGAGCCCCGCCTGTGGCTCTGCCCAGGGTATGGAGACTCTTTGACATTCTCTCTCCCTCCCCTGCTTGCACTGGCGCCCTCTCTCTCTCTTGCTCTCAAAATAAATAAATAAATAAACATTAAAAATACTGTTGTCTTTTAACTGTATAATAGAGATTTATACATCTCCATTGCAGTGTTAAGGCATTCTGAGTTTGACTATATACTTGCCTTTACAGTGAGTTTCATACTTTTATATGTTTTCATGTTGGTACATAGTGTCCTTTCATTTCAATTTGAAGAACTCCCTTTAGCATTTCAAGGAAGGCAGGTCTAGGGGAGATGAACTTCCTTAGCTTTTGTTTATTGGGGAATGTTTGAGCTCATCTTCATTTCTAAAGGTCAATTTTCCTGGTATAGCATTCTTTGTTGTCATTTTTTTTCTTCTTTTGGCATGTAGACTATATCATCCCACTCTCTCTTGGCCAGAAAAGTTTCTGAAAGGAGACTTGATAGCCTTATGTGGGAGTGAGGGGACTCCTTTGTATGTGATGAGTTGGTTTTCTGTCGGTGATTCCAAATTCTCTCTTTATCTTTGACTTTTAACATTTTGACTATAAGGTGTTTTGGAGTAATCTTCTTTGGGATGATTTTTCCTGGGGTCCTTTAAGCTTTCTGTATATGATTTCTATATCTTTCTCAATATTTGGTAAGTTTTCAGCTATTATTTCTTTAAATAAACTTTCTGCCCCTTTCTTTCTGTCTCTCAGGACTCCCATGTTGCCAGTGTTCATTTGTTTGATGGTCCCAAAATTCATGTAGATTTTCTTCATTCTTTTTCATTCTTTGAAGAATTTTGTGCCTCTTACTGATAGTTTCAAATAAGCTATCTTTGAGTTTGCACATTCTTTCTTCTGTATGATCAAGTCTGCTTTTGAAGATCCTCATTGTGGGGCGCCTGGGTGGCGCAGTCGGTTAAGCGTCCGACTTCAGCCAGGTCACGATCTTGCGGTCTGTGAGTTCGAGCCCCGCGTCGGGCTCTGGGCTGATGGCTCGGAGCCTGGAGCCTGTTTCCGATTCTGTGTCTCCCTCTCTCTCTGCCCCTCCCCCGTTCATGCTCTGTCTCTCTCTGTCCCAAAAATAAATAAACGTTGAAGATCCTCATTGAATTTTTCAGTTCTGTAATTGTATTCTTCGGCTGTAGGATTTTTGTTTTGTTCTTTTTTATGGTTTCTATTTATTTATGAAACTTTTCATTTTGATCATGCATTGCTTTCCTGATTTCTGTAGTTGTTTTCTGTGCTCTCTTGCATTTCATTGAGTTTATTTAAGATGATTATTTGGGGTGCCTGGGTGGCTCAGTTGGTTGAGCATCTGACTTCAGCCCAGGTCATGATCTCATGGCTTGTGAGTTCAAGCCCCATGACAGGATTTCTGTGCTGACAGCTCAGGGCCTGGAGCCCACTTTGGATTCTGTGTCTCCCTTTCTCTCTGCCCCTCCCCAGCTGACACACTCTCTCTCTTTCTTTCAAAAATAAATAAACATTATTTTTTTTAAAAAGATGATTATTTTGTGTCTTGGTTAGATAATTTTTAGACATCCATTTCTTTGTGATCAGTTACTAGAGCATTATTAGTTTTCTTTGGTGCCATGAGATTTGTTTGACTTTTTGTGATTCATATAGCCTAGCATTGATGTCTCCACATTTGAAGGAGCAAATATTTCTTCCAGTCTTTACAGTCATGCTGGATTGGAGCTAGGTCATGAGGCTGTTCCTGGACTTGCAGTGTTGTCCAAAGTTGGCAGGACTGTTATGAAAGATTTGGGCATCTGTGGATCTTGTCTGGTCCCTAGGTGGATGGGACAACCTTCAGGACCTTGTTCTGCTTAGATAAGTGTCTGTTTCAATGTCCATAGTTGGATCTGCAGACAGCAGGTCTGTTACCAGGTGTGCAGATGAGTATAGACCTCCCAGGTCCTCAGCTCCTGTTCTGTCATTAGGTGGATCCTGGGGCAGGCAAGACTGGACTCAGACAGTGGCTGAGAGGAGCTAAAACCTAGTCCCAGTGCTGCTTCAGGGTCCACAGCCAGAATTGAGTTCTGCAGACCTGTCTATGGGGCGTGGAGGGACATGTCTCTAACCAGCTCATAGGTGGGCAGAACTGTTCCCTGACCATGGCTGGAAACGGTCAGAGTGGGTTATAGGGCTGTGCCTGGATGTATAGTCAGACTATGGTTGGCAGGCTTACCTCCAGAGACATGAACACACATGTCTTCTGGTAGGTGTCTGGGTAGGCAGAACTGCTCATGGACCATGGCTGGGATGAGTTGGAGTTGAGTCACATGACTATTTCAGGATCTGCTATAGGACCTAAGTTGGCTGGTCTGCTTCCAGGGACACTGATGAGCCTGTCTCCCTGCAGGACCCCGGACTAACAAGACTGCACATGGACTGTAGCTGGATGGGGCAGGAGTCAAATATATGCCTATTTCAGGATCTCTGGGATGCAGACATGAGTGTTTCCTGGCAGGTCTCTGGGCCAGCAAGACTGTTCACAGACTGTAGCTCAGAGAGGCTAGAACCCAGTTACAAGGCTATTACAGAATGTACTGGGATCAAGTTCCAAAGTCTTGCCTCCAGGGGCTCCAGGACTATAGCCACAAGGGGATAGAGCTGGGTCACAGGTCATTTAATGTCCATGGCCAAGACCAAAGTTGATGGGCCTATTATCTGAAGAATAGGTAGGTGTGATTCCTCCCATGTCTTTTGGTGTACCATGCTAGTGGGAGGACCAAGGCCAAGCAGGGCTGAAACTGAGTTCATAGGGGCACAAAATTATTTCCAGGTCTATAAACAGGACTTGGTCAGTGAGTAAGTCATCCACCTGGGCACAGCCTGCTTTTTCAAAAAGACCCTCCATGGCCTTGAACTCCCCTGGAATTTCACACTCTTCTATTTGGATCCCAAAGCTCCCACAAAGGCAGTTTTGTCCATAGATGGCTATCAGATTATTGTTGTTGCGTGTGGAATACAAGCAAGAGACCTCCTATTCTGCCATCTTGCTGACACCACCTTCAATGTAGTCTTCAACTTTTAGTGGTGTTTTCCCTTCACTGATGAAAGTTCTTGATGTTGGTTTGTGTGATGTTTGAATACACACTTTCTATGAGTTTGAATGTCATTCCTCAGAAATTTGACATTTTAATCATTAATATCAAGAATACAGATAAAGTAACAATGAAATAAAGTAAGATGAATCTTTATGATTAAAAACATGTTCTGGCTATAACACTGTATTCAAAGAGACCATAAAGTTTCTTAGAGAAATGAACAGGCTGTTATGCTCATTAAAAACTCTTAATTAATTTGCTTCCTTCAGGTGACATCCTTGCACACTGATTTAGGACACTGCACAAATGACAAAGATGCCATTGGAGCATTGGGAAGGTTGTTTAATGAATGCCAAACCAAATAAAGTACTGTATGAATCATTTAATTGGATGAGTTGCTTAACCAACGAAGTACTTTTTTTGATCTTTTTGTTATCAAGTACAGAGGTGACTTTCCTTTCTTTTTTATTATTATTTTAATAGTGAATGGAAGGATAGATTTGGAATCTCGACAACACACATTGTCCTTCTCTATTTTTGTAGGTAACAATTATCCCAAGAACTCTATCTACACTGCTGCTTTCTTTGTCTACCACACTTTTGTGACAACACTCTTTGGGGCAGAAATTAACTTTATTAGTATAGTGGCTCTTCTACTCTACTTCTTTAGCCTGGGGACATATGCTCAGAATCCTCCCACCTACACAGTTTTTTAAGTAGTTAACATTTCTCTTAGTATTTGTCCCAGGATTCATTTTTACTTTTTTCACTCATAATTTGGATTATTTTTTAAAGCAAGAAAAACAAATGGTCTGACATTTGTCATTTCATTCTCCTGTGTGTTCAGTATGTTTGTTCATTTGTTTTGGGTATGTGTTATTTTTGGATTGGTACTTTCTCTGCTCCATTGTGTCTTTCAGTTCTGTCTTGTATGCTGTTTATTTTTCAGAAAGTCGTTAGTGTTTCTTTTTTCTATTTCCCTTCTTTGTGAATTTATTTTTCTTGTTTATATCTTTTTGTTCATTTCAAAAGACTTTGGAGTGAAATGGGAGGTAGATCATCCTCTCTTATTTATTCCAACAAATATTCATTGTGATGTAACTTGTGTCAGACAGTCCTCTAAATGCTGGAGATGTAATAATGAATGAAACAAACACCCTGATTTAAGTGCCCTTATAATCAGATGTATGTGTGTATTTATGAGAGATACATATAGTATGTAGATAAATCCATAATATTTCAAATGCTATATAATGGTGTTACAAAAAAACAAAATTGTAATAAAACTGTTAGAGATTGAAGGGAGGGAGGTGTTATGTTATTTCAGTTAAGGTCATCAGGCTTTCTGATCAGAACCATTTTCTATGGTAAAATGAAATAAGAAACCAGCAAAGTAATATCTCAGTGCCGATCATTCCAGACGAAGAAAAGTAGATGTTTGATTTTACTGCTTAATCAAAGATAAAGGACTAATAATACTGTATTCAGCACAAGAAAAATGTAATAGAGAGATTAAAAAATATTCTGTGAAACAAAGGATATAGTGGGTAATTTGACCTAAAGGAATACAGTGTTTAGAAACTAAAACAGCCTTAAATTGTAAATACAAGGAAATGAGCCTCAGAGACAGAAGTGTGTGTGTGTGTGTGTGTGTGTGTGTGTGTGTGTGTGTGTGTTTAATGTCTTGATCCCTCCCAGAGTCAATAGATACAGCACACTAGTGGCAATGCATTCATTTATTAAAGTGAGAATTCAACTAAGATACATGAATAAAAATATATCTAGATTATGTATAAACTTATTTTGACAACAATATGGAATATTTTGACTTTAATGTTTCTTTAAATTCTCTAATACATAGCTCCAACAATATTCCTGTGGAGGCAATTTGTCTTTGTAAAAAGATAATCCAAGAGATGCTTTACCCTTTGCTTGTTACATATCCACATGAAAGTTCCTCTTGAAAGTAAATAGTTTGCTCAGAATTATCAATATTCTCATATCACCATAACATAGGATATTCAGGGCATTGGGTACCCAGTGATCATTGTATGGCTCACCAACATTGGTCAGTACATACTAGTATCTTGATTATTTCAGTTAACAAAAAGCAACACCTAAAAGGCAGACATATAACATAAATTAGTGAAGCATACCTGAGAAAATGCACATTTACAATATTATAATAGAATGAAAGTAGTTAAAGGTGAATCATGTATTGCAAAAAAATTACATGGAAAATAAATTATACTTATTGAGAAAGCATTCTTGAATTAACTGTGAATGAAAGCAGGTGCCAAAAATAACTGGGTTCAAATACAAATAAAGAATTTCACCAGTATTTAAAATGTTCACGTTAACTACTGGAACATCATATTCAATAATATATTTTCTTCCAACTGATAATATTAACGAATTTGGCAAAAAAAAAAAGAGAGGCATTGGTGGTATTTTAATCACCTACTTCTTATAATTTGAACATAAATTTCTATATTAATAAGCATTAACATTAACTTTATTTTAATGGAAATCAACTTCATATTGAAATGTCAAGACTTTTTTTTTTATTGTTTGCTTTTCACTGGAGATACCTTTTGACATTTCCCTAGTAACTGACTGCTCTAAACTTTAATTTGCTTGCTAGTACAATCACTACTACAAACTTAGCTAATTGTTTTTAGGTGTTTTTAAATGGCCTTTTGTAGCTTACAAGTACTAACTATATCTCACAAAGTATTGTCTTTTTCCTTGACTTCCTGGATTAATATATAACCACTTTATTGTAGATAGAGCAATTAAGATTAAACCTTTCTTTTTTCCTAAGTAGATATTATTAAATAGTACACAGATATTAAAAACATAAGTAAACATTAGTGTATGAATAACATCACATAAAGTATGTGGATACATAAGTAGAAAGATGTAGAGTGTAAATAGTAAGAATTTTAATACTGTTGTATTTTGAGTCCCAGAAAAGATAGTTGTATAGTAACAAGATAATGATGCTTCCCTCTCCAAACTCCAAAGTGCCAAAAAAGCCAAATCTGCAGATAAACCAAATTAGCACCAACCACCTAGAGCACATCATGAGTTGGTGCCAAAAGCAGTACATTTTGTCTCAAAATAATTGGTAATTCCAAAATGAACACAGAAACGCCATTGCTGACAGGTGGTAAATGTAGTCATGATATACTAAGTTAACCAGAACAGCATATACATTTCCATAATCTGAAATGTATGTTGATTTAACAACAAAACAGTGGCGTCTAAATTTGTAGGATGGAGGCAGGGAAGTGTGTGTATGACACTGGATAAACAAACTTGCCTCTGTCCCTGTAGTAGGTAGGACTTTCAAAAGATTATGCCTAAGAGAAAAAGAATAATTAAAAATTAATTATAAACAGGTTAGACATTGGAACGAAAGTTAAAGAAGGCAAATAGAGATAATTTTGATTAACAAGAGAAAGATGGAAGTGATAGTGACTGCCAAAATTTGAAGTCTCTTTTTCCTATCAGATAAATAGTATTAGGAACCGTGTGCCAAGTTTGGAAAAGAAACTGCATGTCCACGTCTCAACACTTAACTTCTTGGCTCTGACTTAATAATAATCATCCGCAAGTGCTTCCACAGAGGAAGGTAATAGCATTAATTCTGGAGAGACCATATTTAAAAGCCTAGCTTTAATATGGAAGCTATGAGGATCCATGCACTCTGTCATTTTCAGAATGACACACTCATAATAGCATAAGAAGATGTGATTTAAACACAAAACAAATAAAGTCAACAATGGGAAAGTCTTCTGATGTTTCAAATTCTTACCAAGTTTCTTGATTAATGGAAATTGAGGGAACAATGAAGAGTCAAAAGCTTATCACCATCAGATGGGACATTGTACAGTGCAATAAAACTAAAAGTTAGCAACAAAGACTAACTACCAGGAATGTACAAGATATACAATACAGCATTGACTGTTGGCTGTATAGATGGATTTAATAGATGTAATTATTTCTTCTTTTGTAAAATTACAATAAACCAGGAATAATAAAATAATGTATAAACTAACATAAAGAATATAGGGGAAGAGACCAAAGCAGATGAGAAACATCACTGAGAGCTTGGAAGGTGGAAAAAGAATGGGATATAACTCTGCTAACTTAGCAGAGTAGAGGGAGCTGAAGCTTAATTGTCTACAAGATAATGATGTTGAAAAACAAATTCTTTGAAACTCAAGAATCAAAATAAGCTCAGAAATTGGTGATAGAGATACCCCTGAGGCTTCAATATTTGTGGAGCTAAAAAGAGAACATCTGGTTGAAAGTGTGCATGTATGTGTGTGTACATAACAAGACTTACAAGATTCCTTCCAACAACTGCTACTAGAGAGGTAATTTCCCTTTATTCACAGCGGTGTGCAATAGAGGGTTATCATATACAAAAAACATATCAAAGAAAATCTAGAATTTAGAAAATCAGACACAGCTGAGGCAAAGCCACTGGAAGAATACGTCAACATTTTTATACTGAAAGGTGCGAACTGGCTTCTAACATCACCTTTTTGGATCCCATAGTTAAGACTACAAGACTGGAGATTAAGAAGATTCTTAGTGGGAAAAATGAATTGCCAGTAATTCTTTAGTGGTTTCCCATTAATACACCATACGTCTGACTGATTAACACATGATGCGAACAAGAAGTCAACAAACGCCAGCCATGAAAAAAAGCATCCAATTTTATTTTTCAGTGATCCATTATTAGATATAAAAACAGAAAATAATAAGTCACATTTTTGTAAGTTGTTAAACATGGAAAATGAGGTCTTAAAACTAACCATCAGGGAAAAAAGTATATATGCATATACATACATACATGCAAAATAGAGAAGATTGATGGAGCATCAGAAAATCTAAAAACTTTTTACTCTCCACAAAAAGATCAGGAAGTATTTCCAAAAACTGGAAGCATTATAACTTGGAATATTCCAAGAACAAGAGAGTTTTTTTGGAAATTAAATATTTGAGTATGTACCCAAAAATTCAGTAAGAGGACTGTAAGTTTACTTCATCTTAGGATCTCAATCTACCCCAGAAGGTAGAAAAATTCTAATAATGACAAACATGGACAATATAGACAAAAAATTCCAAAAACCAATCAAAGAAGTCTAACCTCTGTGCCTGAAACTAATATAACATTGTATGTCAATTATACTTCAATAAAAAAAAGACCTCTAACATCAAAATATTAGCTATTCTTGGGGAATAAAAGAATGGAGAAATTTATTAAAAATATGCCACAAGAAAAATTATGTAATATGGATCTTCACTTTGGAAAAACAATAACTAAAAAAGGAATCACCAAATATATCATTAGAAGATTTCAGGAAACCAAGGAGAGAAATAGAGGAGGGGATGGGGAACAGAGCATAGGTGAGGGGAGAAAAAAGAGTTACATACAAAACATCAGGATGAGAATAACATCAGACCTTTCAAGAGCAACATTTACTCTTAGCAGAAATTAAAGCACAGCACAGCATTTAAAAAATCTGCTGGAAGATATTTCTAAGTTAGAATTTTGTATTTGGTTAAGCAATCATAAAAATGTAAGTTAGAGTTAGGCCTTTTCAAATATTCAAGGCCTCAAAAATCACCACCCATGTATCATTTTTCAGGAGGTTACTTGATTTTATACTCCAATGAAATGAGGGTCAAAGAAATAAAGGAATCAATCCAGGAGAGAAGGGAAGTAAATTTGGAGAATGGCATGAAGGATAACATGAAGGCAAATCTCAGAATCATATCCACTCAGAAGCCTACAAGCAGACAGCCGGGTGACATTTGCCTAGTATTGCAGAGACTCCAGAGAGGTGGCCAAGTTGTGAGGATTTTTTTTAACACTGAGTAGAATTAAGAAAGATTATAGAGAATATTAAGCTGATGTATACATAGAAAAATATGAAGTCATTACTGTGTAGGCAGGACACATAAATGTGAAAGCTTGGGTGTGCATCAGAATCACCTGGGGGGCTTATTAAACCATAGATTGCTAGATTGTTGCCTCCCATACCATACCCACGCGCACGCGCGCGCACACACACACACACACACACACACACACACAAACTGCCCAAGAGTGTGATTTACCTCTAAATGGACATATGAGACTGGTTCTGAGAGTACCAATTAAAATGCTGAAGATAAGAACCAATTTCACAGCATGAGCAATAGTCATTTCTAGGGTTTTGTTCACAGGAACAGAATGCAAGCAGGAAGGAGTAAATTCTTCCTCTCTCTTGCAACTTTACTGTCTCCCTCTGATCCCTAATGCCAGCAATTAGATGTTTAACTAAATTCACAGAATATTAAAACATCTAAATATGAAACTGAGTATGATGGGTTTGAGAAATTCATGTAAGAATGGCCCTTCCAAACTCAAAGTTTTCATATGGAGTTTTTCCAATGACAGATGTGCTATTTTGGAAATATGGGATGTGAAGATAAAATGAACAGGGAACTGTTTTAATTTAGCTTCTGGTAACATTGTACCCAATATAATGATAACATTATATACGAAAAGTCATTCATTTCTCTCTCACAGGAAAGCAACCTGGAGAATAGGATGGTATATAGCACCTCTGTGGAAATGAGAGCCCTTCCACTCTTCTGTTTCACCATCCTAGAGCACACTGCCATCTTGGAGGTTCCTTTACGTTCACATGATAACTGAGGAAACTGTTATGTTTGCATCTCTGATCTAGAGGGGCAGGAAGAAAGTAGGAAGAGCTGCTAGAAAATTTCCCAGCTTAGTGTCCTTGATGTGGCTTTCCCATACACTGTTGCATACATTTTATGGGTCAGGATGTAGTAACATGCTCAGTGAGGCTCAGAAATGCCTTTTTTGTGCGTTTGTTTTTAGGTAGGCTTATTGCATCCCTAAATAAAGTCTGTATTCTATAATTAAGGAATGATGAGGGAAATGTTTTGGGTGGTAACTGGCAGATTTATCCCTGGACCCTAATACAAACGCTAAAATAGAAGTGTAGTGTTAAAAACTGTTTCGTGTATAAAGTTTTATTCAGTGTGAATATAGAAGGATGAATAGTTGTTGGATGGGAACAGTCAGTTTAGCAGAAGACAAGAGTTTCCAGGGAGAGAAATGGACAAGGGAAGCACTGGAGATAAAAGAATATTTTTAGGGGAAGTTATGAAGGGAGTTTTAAAGGAAGTTATGTTTTTTATTGTTTATTTATTTTTGAGAGAGTGAGAGGCAGAATGCAAGCACGAGTCGGGGCAGAGAGAGAAGGAGACACAGAATCCGTAGTAGGCTCCAGGCTTTAAGCTGTCAGCACAGAGCCCGATGCAGGGCTCAAACTCATGGACCACGAGATCATGACCTAAGCCAAAGTTGGATGCTTAACCCACTAAGCCACCCAGGTTCCCCTTAAGGGAGTTATTTTTCAGGGGAGATATTAATAGTGACTTTGCCTAGGGTATTTAGGAATATACAAATTCTATTGCAAAAACAACCTCCCCCTGCCTGATATTTGGGGGCGGTAAACACAAAATCCAAACAAGGCAAAATAAAACCTTATTATTAGGTGAGGTTTTTGACACCAAAGCCCAAGATAAAACTCCATTAATCTAGATTGGACTCATGTGGGACTCCTTCATATGCAAGGATTCTAAAAAGCTTTGAACCAAATATAACAAAGCTCTATATATCTTCCCCTACACTAGTTCCCAAACCTGAGTCTCAGGCCACACCACTGTAATGCAAGAAAATATGACAGTAGATCAACACATCCACCCGCCAACATCCAAAGGAGAGGAGCGCAATGACTGAAAGGAGGATGTGCTTGGCCCGCCGCCCAAGTGACTCAGGGAGGGCGCAGCTCTCATGCACAGACTGACTGCCTTCACATTGAATGCTTAGCCTCAGAGTGCTTACCAAGCTTCAGACCTAATACTTGATGTGGTATATTTCAATCAATGGCATTAATAATTCTTTTAATTTCTTATTTACTCACGCAGAGCTTGGCTCTTAAAGAGGCTCTCTCACTTGCCCAGATCACCCTGATCACAGTGGTTGAGCTGGTTTGTGAAACCAAAGAGATTGAATTCAGAGCATTCATCTCTTCTCACAATGCTACTCTGTCTCCTTGATAAAATATTCTCATTAATGTTCTATTACTTGACCTTCTGGGCAACACTGGGAGAAATGCAAAGAAGGTATTCTAAGTATTCCATTACTTAGGTGAAGGAAGCAAAGTCAGGGGATTTATTCAGTGTGCAACATCACTAAGTGCCAGAGTAGGGATGACTTATGTCATAAGATTCAAAGTCCAATTCTCTTTTTACTCTACAACTGCTCAAGATATGTAAAGTCACTGCACCTTCTGTTCTTAACTCATGTATAGGCAGCTTTAATTCAGTCACATTTGCAGAAGAATAATACAATACATTGCTTAGATATCTTGATTCATCTATTGGAGTTAGATAGTAACTGTTTTTGGTATGCTTATTTTGCACATTACATTTTCTTCATAAAAAAGGAAGTCTTCTGAAAACAGTAGGATCACCTGGGGCTTTACTAAATCATGTGAATCACTCCCCACATCTCTCTCAACATGTGCAGATTCAGAATTCATTCACTTTAATATCAGGGATCCCAAGTCAAATACATATATTTTTTTCTTTTATTAAATCAGAATTTGAGGTGGAAAGGATGTCCTTTAGTTAGGTTGTGTTTGAATTATTCATCCTGCCTGTGGAGTCTGAAACAACAATAAGGAAGAACATGATTTCAAGAATGTGCAACATTATGTAAAGCTGAATTCTATAGCTAGAGATAATAGAGTTAAAAATTAAACATAAGAGGTGTGTAAGATAGATTTAGGAGATCTCTGTAGGCTATGATAAATGTTGGAAGAGGTTGTTGATATACATGCAAACAACTGTAGTCTTATGCTGAGTCAGTTTTCAACCTCAGCTTCAAAGAGCTGAAAGGAGCCTTTAAGTGTGACCTAATTAAGTCACATTATTACCTGGAAAGACTGCCTCACCCAAACCCTTTACAGAGTCTTCACTAACTTCCACAGGCTCAAAAAAGTCATTTTAAAGCCAGAGGGAAAACACAAAAAGGCACACATGTCTACTAAATGTTTAAAAAGTAAAAGGGCTGCTGTGTTCAAGAAACCCCACCACATTGTCACAATGAATACATAGTGAGCGAAGTGAAGAAAGGCTTAGAATAACAGACTAAAATTTTAGTAAAGATGGCAGTTCCATTCAGTGGATCACAAGGAACTTTGAGATGTTTGTCATTTCAAAAGTTATCACGTCTGTTAACCTCAATCTTAAACATTTCTCAGATTGAGGGCAGGATGGAAAGAGAGACTAGCATTTAAAGGAATATTAAAAAAATAAAGAGATATTAAATCTGTTTTTATAGCTACATAAATGACCCTAAATAATTCTTTAGAAACTATTTATGACTATCATAGCACTGAAATTCAGCTCTCTGAAATTCAAACCTCTTCTTCTACCCCAATGACTCCCTTGTTTTATAACCTTTTGATTAAACAAGCATCACAGGCCAAGTCCTCTGCCAAGCAGTAGAGGCAATGGAAGAAATGAAATAGTTCTGCCCTCTAGTAGTTCAAAGGTCAGTGGGAGAAAATTCAAACTAAAATCTAAGAGAGCTACATAGGCATATCATACATCTGGCAGAATTTGCTTATTAATTGTCAAGGAATGAGTAAAACAGATTTTGGAAATGGTTCTGAATTTTCTGGTTTGTGCTTCCTGATGGATGGTGATGCCATGCACTAAGATAGTGTACCACATGGAAGAGAAATAGGCTTGGAGATTCCTTGTGGAGAATTTTAATGGTCAGTTGGACATATTTGGAACTCAGAAAAGACCTGAAAGATTTATATCTTTATATAAATATCTTTATATCTTTTTATCTTTATATCCCCAGTTTATACAGGGGAGCCCTATGAATAGAAACCAAAGAATTGAGTATATGAGATTTTCCTGAAGAGAAAATTAAGAAATCATGTTCAAGAACAGAAACCTGAAGATTATCATGATAAAATTGGTGACTGGAGAATACTCATGTGTAAAGAAGTCAGAAACCAGGTCCCTGATGAGGAAGGCTGAAGAGAAGGAGATGTTGCTACTATGGAACTCAAGAGAATTTATACAGAAAAGAACTTGGCAACAGTGTCAGTTCAATGAACAACACACAGAAATCTAAACCAACAGTGTAAAAGCTTTGCTTTCATATTATTAAAATATTTAAAACTCAAAAGCACTTCATATTATATTACATGATAATCTAAACAAACACTTGCTACCAAAAATGAACAGCCATTAGTGGTATTGTTATTCTTGATTCACAGTTTATAAATGGAAATTAAAAAATTACAGAGAATTTTAAATTTCCTTATGGATATATATGGAATTGTCAGAAAGGAATTTTAAGAATTGTTTTGCAATTTGTCTCATTGTCTTTCTGTCTTCCTTGATGATTGACAGTGCCTCATATCTGTACCATCCAGTGTGGTTGCCATCAGCCACGTGTGGATATTTACATTTAAATTAATGAAAATGAAATAAAATTATGGTTCCATTTCTCATTCTCAATAGCCACATTTTCAGTGCTCAGTAACCACATGTGGCCAATGGCTACTCTATTGGTTAGGATAGATATAGAACATTTTCATCGTTGTAATATATTCCATTGCTTCCAATGATAGATTTTGGTTAGCTTGTGTCCCTGGGTAAGGCTGTTATGTACTCAGGTGTGAAGGAGATATCCTAACTGACCCATGAAAGAAATGATGCATGAATAAAATGTGGGGGGAACAAGTGGTTGTTATTGAAATATCTGACTGATTTACTACTAGATATGAATATTTTGCTTTACATGTGGCTAATATCTTCTTGGATTTTTCTTGCTTTAAATATGAACTTTATTAATGATATCCTTCACCTTAGAGAATACATGTATATAGCAGTATATTTTTAAATTTAATATTAACTACAAATATTCTCCACTATTTTCTCTTAATAACTTTAAAGTACGGATTTCTTGGGGGCACCTGGGTGGCTCAGTTGGTTAAGTCCTACTCTTTTAAAAATTTTTTTTTAACGTTTATTCATGTTTGTGTGTGATAGAGAGAGAGCATTAGCGGGGGAGGGGCAGAGAGAGAGGGAGAAGTGTCTGACTCTTGATATCATCTCAAGTTTTGATCTCAGTGTTGTGAGTTCAAGCCCTGCATTAGGCTCTGCACCCAGTGCCCACTTAAAACAAAACAAATAAATAAAAAATAAAGTATGGCTTTCTACATTTCCATTACTTTTGTGAAGAGTATTTAATTTTATGTTATATTTCCCATAAAGAAATTCAGTTGCCCCAGAATCTTTCTGTAGTCCATTCTTTCTCCAAGGTCTCATTATATCCTTAGGCATATCTCAATATTATCTTGTTGTTTTCTTATATAAGAATGTGATTTCCAAGGTTCCTGGGTGGCTCAGTCAGTTAAGCATCCAACTTCGACCTAGGTCATGATCTCACAGTTTGTGAGTTCAAGCCTGAGCCCTGCATTGGGTTCTCTGCTATCAGCATGGAGCCTGCTTTGGATCCTCTGTCCTCTCTCTCTGCTCCTCCCCTGCTCACATCCACTCTTTCTCTCAAAAATAAATAAACCTTAAAAAAAAAAGGATGTGATTACCTTTTCTAGTTTTTCAAGTCTTTCTTAGTGGACTTTGGTTACATTAAAAGGTTTCTTCATTTAGAGTTTTCAAGTTTCTAGTCAAGCTTATTCTTCTTCATAGGTATATTAAATTTTGTGTTGCCGTTGAAGTGGATATTTTATTTAATTACATGTGTGTTTGTTGGTTTTCATTATATAAAATTTTATTAAAATATATTCAGTAAGCTAGCTGGATACACAAAAATCAATAGCTGCAATATGCATACATTAGCCATTATATATATAACTTAGTTAACTGACTGAATTATCTTTTCATATGTTATTGTATTTTAATTGCTTTGCTGGAATTTTCCATATAAAAAGCTTATTATTTTACATTCTTCTCCATAACCCTACATTTGTGCATTTTTAAAATATTTATGTATGTATGTATGTATGTATGTATGTATGCATGTATGTATGTATAGTGAAAGTAATTCTATGCTTAGCTCCAATCTTTGGTCTTACCTTTTTAGGGAGAGGTTTCCACAAAAATGTCTTTTGGATTCTTGTGTTTCAAAACTGTACGTCTTTGGCCTTTATACTCTATACTTTGGTTGTGTATGGTATTCTCAGGTTGGAGTTTTGAGGCTTTTGAAGGCATTGTGCTATTATCTTCTTATGGACAATGTTACTGTGATGAAGTCTGAATCTAGCCTTAGACTTTCCCTTTTGAATAACTTGATCATTTTGGTCTGGTTGTCCATTATATTTTACCTTATTTTAAAATTCAGTTACTTGGCTATATCTCACAGTGGGCAATTCTAGACAAGACCACTGCTGATAATGTGTTGATTTTAACTTCTATATTTTTGACAGTATTCTCTGGATTTATATCTTATTTACTTCTTTTTGGAGGAAGAGTGGACTCCAGTGGTTTGGATCTTGGATTTCCTTTGCCTGTCTCTATTACCTTCCATTTTTACTCAGTTTCATTATATTTTGCTCACTATTCTAATGTTTGGCTTTTGTCCTTTTCTCTCCATTTGACCATTTGTCTTTCTATGTGCTCAAATATTATCTCTTGATAGTGTATCACCATTTCCTGCCTGAGATCTTGAATTTTTGCTGTTTTAAGAAAATAGTTCACTTAGATTTTTTTGGAAAAGTCAAAATACATGATAAAAACTTAATCAGCTCTATCACAACATCTTTTCGGTGTGATTTTTTTTTATTAATCATTTGTTTGGGTTTTCATTCTTATAGCTTTTGAAGTATTTCTAGGAAGAAAGAAATGCTCACTTTATACTATACTCTTCAAACTGGAACATCTTTATCTTTTTTTTTTAATTAAAGGCTTAGCCTATAAGTTTTAATCTTTATAACGTAATAAATTAATATAAAAGGGACTCTGAGCACAGATTCAGATTTTTGTGTGCCCCACAGAGCTTGACATATATTTGGTTGTCTTTCAATTTAAGATATTTTATTTTTCTCTTTAACTGATAAGATTTGAAAAAATACTTTTATAAAATTTGAGCACATGTTCTTAATTTTTTATTGTGGTTACAGACTAAATTCAATTGAGGTTATAAAATATTGTCTCTATATGATTATTTATTTGAAATACATTATGACTTATTTTATGACTGAGTATGTAGTCAGGATTATTGTGTTTCAGGCTTGAACAGAACATATACCTTCTATTCATTTGCTGCAAGGCCCTCTCTCTCATTCTTCAACATACATACATATACATACACATGTACACATATACATATAAAATAACGGTCTTTAATGTTTCTATGTCTAATAGATTTGTTTTCAAATTTGCTTTATAAGTGTTTACTTGAAGTGAATTATATACTTGCAATCTTTTTTGGTGACTTTCTCCTATTACACATTTCTTTACATTGTGAAATTCTGCCTTATATTATGATTGCTATATTACCCATTTTTATGGGTAATGAGAATGATGTATCAAATTACCACAAACTTAATGGTTTAAAATAATACAAATTACTATCTTACAGTTCTGGGAGTCTCAGTGAAATGGATCTCTTTGGACTCAAATTAGGATATTGGCAAGGCTGTGTTCCTTTCTGAAGTACCTAGAAAATAATCCATTTTCATGTCTTTTTCTGATTTTAAAGGTTGTCCATATCCTTTGGCTCATGGACCCATCTTCCCATCTTCAAATAAGAAACGATTGTTGTAATCTTTCTCATGTTTCATCCCTTTGACTGGGGCTCTTCTGCCTCTCTCTTCAGCATTTAAGGATTCTGGTGACTGTATATTGGGCCCACGTGGACAATACAAGCTTATCTACTATTTTAGGGTCAGCTGCATAGCAACTTTAATTCCATCTGCAACATTTATTCCCCCTCGAGAGGGGGATATTTACATGCTCTTGGGGTTTGGACATGGATCTTTGGGAAGCCATTCTTCTTAGCACAGTATTTTCCTAGCTTTTAATTGAATCACTTTACATTTATTTATTTATTTATTTATTTATTTATTTATTTATTTAAAAAAACATTTTTTTTTTTAACATTTATTTTTTGACAGACAGAGACAGAGCACAAGCAGGGGAGGGGCAGAGAGAGGAGACACAGAATCCCAAGCAGGCTCCAGACTCTGAGATGTCATCACACGGCCTGATGTGGAGCTTGAACCCACAAACCCACGATATCATGGCCTGAAGTCGAACACTGAACCAACTGAGCCACCCAGGCGCCCCTACTGTTTTTAAAAAAATATTTTTCTTAAAGCAATTCCTGTGTCTGCTTTACTTATTTATTTTTTAATCTTTTTTTATTTTTTAGAGAGAGATAGTGCATGTGAGTGGGACAGAGGGGCAGAGGGATAGAGAGAGAGAATCTCAAGCAGGTTCTATGCTCAGCATGGAGCCTAATGAGGGGCTCAATCCCATGACCCTGGGATCCTGACCTGAGTTGAAATCAAGAGTCAGATGCTCAACCAACTGAGCCACCCAGGTGCCCCTCTGTCACTTTACTTTTAAATAGTTTGCGTCATGTTTGTTAAATTATGGCTATGGTAAGCCACAGATAGCTGGATCTTTCTTTTTTTCTTTTCCATCTTGATTTACTGGTATGTATTTTTTATAGGTGAAGAAATATATTTGGGGTATTATGATTACAGTAAATTTGCTTAACTCTACTTCCTTATTTTATTTTTTATCATGCATTTTTATTGTTTTTTTTCTTTCTTTGCTTCATAGCCTTTATTTATTCATCTCCTTTATTTTTACTCTGCTTTGTTTTCACTTTTTTTACACAGACCCAGTCAAGCACTTTAATACAACATATTTTTTCAGTGGATGTCCTATCCTATAGTCTTGTTATTGTTGCATAAAATTATGATTTCAACTTTTTAAACACATAATACTTGTCTATTGTTGTTAAACAGAATAAACCAACATATATATCATATATATGTACATCATATATATATATATATATATATACATCATATTCATATATATATATATATGAATAAAGTTTGTTTATTTTTAGAGAGCAGGGGAGGGGAGGGGAGGAACAGAGAGAGGGAGAGAGAGAATCCCAAGCAGGCTCCTTGCTGTTAGTGCAGAGCTTGACGCATAGTTCATTCTCATAAACCATGAGATCATGATCTGAGCCGAGACCAAGAGTTGGATACTTATCTGACTGAGCCACCCAGGCACTCCAGATAAGCCATTATATATTCAATTCATTGTCACATGAATATTGTTTCCTCTCATTTTTCTTTCTGTCTTCATCTTTCGCCTCTATAAATGTATTCTACACTAAATATTTCATCAGGATGATGTAGGTTATCCACTTTGATAGCTTAATTTATATCTGAAAATACATGCTTTGAATAATATGGTTGGTTGAATATAGAATTCACAGTGGCACTTAATTTTTTTTAAACTTTGATAACATTATTCCATTGTCTTTTTACATTTGGAGTTGCATATTCTGCTATTATTCTGTGATTAGTCTGCAATTAGTCTAATTTTATTCCTTTGAATATAATTTTTGTTTTTCAAGGTAGCTTTAATATTTTCTCCTGATCATTTATACTATGAACTTTACCCATCTTTATCTAGGTGTGGATTTATATTTATATATCTTTGTTGCACTTACGAGTTTCTATCTATAGACTCATTTTTTCATCAGTTCCAGTAAGTTCTTAGTTATTATATCTTTCAATAATTACTCTGCCATTATCTTCTATTCTCTTTTCCTAAAACTCCTATCAGACATATATTGAAATTTTGTTAATCCTTTGTCTTTTTTAAAAAATTTTTTTAGTGTTTATTTATTTTTGAGAGAGACATAGACAGAATGAGAGTGGGTTAGGGGCAGAGAGAGAGGGAGACACAGGATCTGAAGCGGGCTCCAGGCTCCGAGCTGTCAGCACAGAGCCCGATGCGGGGCTTAAACTCACGAGCTGTGAGATCATGACCTGAGCCAAAGTCGGACGCTCAACCGACTGAGCCACCCAGGCCCCCCATTCCTTCCTCTTTTCTTTTAAATTCCATCATATTTTTTGTTTCTTTATTTCTACGTATTGCTGCTTGGGCCAATTCTTTGTTAGTAGCATCCAAATAATGTGTTTTCATTTTGGCCAAATTAGGTATAGGTTTTCAAAACATTCTTAAGGTTTCTAATCATTTCTTTGCATATCTGTGTGTAAAGCTTTTAAACCATGTCCACAAATTCTTTGACACTCCTCTCTCCACTCCTCTCTCAAAAGGCAGGGTCTGATTTGTCCCCTTTTTAAAATGAGCCAGGCTTGGTCGCTCACCCATACATAGGATATGGAGGAGACGATGCTGCACGTCTTCTGAGGCTATGTCATAAAAGGAAATACAGCTTTTGCCTCTCCTTTTCCTTTCTCTGTCTCTCTATTTCTTTGTCTCTTTCTGTCTCTTTCTCTCTCTCTAAAGTTTTAGAGTTCTGAACTGCCATGTAAGATGTCTGGTTATCGTAAGGCCATCCTGGGAAAGCTATATATATAGACACCACATAAAGATAAAAACAAAACAAAGCAAAAACAAAACAAAAACATAGTGCTTAAGAAGACTCCAGCTGCTTCAGGCCTCAGATGTCCAAATCCTTCCAGCTCAGCCAAGTAGGTTAAAAAATAGTTGGAGCTTCCTGTCATGAATGCCTCTCATATTGGGAAATGAGCAGTGTCCTGAACAGAGCTGCCCACTTACTTTCTTCTTCAAAACTGGAAACCTGAGCCACCATGTCAGAAGTCTGGCAGACTGGAAGCCCCTGTAGTGAAGAGATCATCTGGAGAGAAAACACAGAGATGAAGATACTTGAGGAAACAGCTATTCCAGTTTTAGCCTATTCCAGTCTGCCCAGCCCAGGCACAAGACATATGAATGCACAAAAATTTTTCATCTAGAATTTTTCAGTCCCTAGTGTTTGAGCTGCCACAGGTGACACCAAGTGGAACAGAAATGAGGCTTACCTCTGTGCTTTGTTCAGATCCCTGGCCCACAGAATTCATGACCATGATAAGTATTGGTTTTATGCCACTGAGTTTGGGGGCATTTTTTACCCAGTCAGAGTTACCAACAATATATAACCTCTATTTATAGCTGTCTATTTTTATTTCAAAATTACTTTTCTGTGTAAATGTTATTTTTTAAATCTCTTTAAAACTCTCAATTTTAAAACATAATTATTTGGAATTATTATTTACATTATTTAGAATACTACTTTTTGACTAGTTGGCTTCTCTTTTTATCTAAATTTTCCTCATGTATCTAGAGATTTTGTTTTTAAATTTACTTTAATTTTTTTTTCTGAGCTTAGCAGTGTTGTCTTGTGTTACTCTCATTTTATCTAGCTACTTCATTTCACTACGTAAATCTAATTCAAAACAAGTTTGTACATTTTAACAGAGGGATTTTGTGTTATAGTGTTATTGCAGATATTGTCAGAATTATCAATTGGTTGTCATAATGCTCTATCCAGTCTTTACTTGCCTGATATATTCCATTTCCTCCTGCTTACACAGGTAATCAGCATGACATGCTAAGTAAGAAGTCTCAAAAAGTAATCTTTTATCAGCCTATGCTTTTTCTTTTTTTTTGAGAGAGAGACAGGCAGTTTTAAATTTTTCTTTGGATAGGAGGAGATGAAAATGATTCAAATACTATAGAAATATTGCCACAGCGCTTTGACAGTACAACTCTAACAGTAGGTCATAAGATTTTTGTGGCTCAGTCTGCATGTTTGCTTGATTTTCTCCAGAATCTTTGAATAGCCCAGTCATAGACAGAGTTTTAGCAAATGGATTGATCCAGTGATGGAAATTTACTGGTGGTTATAAAGAAAAAGGAAAATGGAGAAAAAGTTGCATATTCACACAAGGGTTGGATGTTGGATGAAACACGGGACAAAGCAACATCATCTCCATAGACATGGGGGGTAAAAAAAGGAGAGCAGTGATGAGGAAAATGTAGAGATCAGGGGCTGAGGGGCCCCACTGTATGGAAGATCTTGTTGCTTCAGAGCAACTGGGTGATGGATGCAAGTGTGAGAAAGATGTACTTGGGAAATGGAATGTTTGCATTTAATATTTCTGAACCAGACAGTTTAGGATGACTTAATGGCTCAAAATATGACAACGTGAGTAAATAGAATGGAGAAATTGTTCCCCAGAATTGAATAATCCAAGTTAAAACATTGGTTTGAGGATCTTCAAGACACTGAATTCCCCAGTCTGATGGCAGCGCTAGAAAGACAATTAGGTAGCTGATAAAATAAAGTCAGTGATAAGAGGCCAGAATGTTGATGGTTTGACCATGTTAATGATGTAAAAAGAAAAGTATTTTATATTGTTATTTGGCAAAAAGTAGATATCTTAAAGAATATGCATACTATACGTTTTACAAACTCAAAAGTAAATAAAATATACATATATAACAAATGTTTAGAAATTGCCAGAATTATGAAGAACAAGATGTTAACAACATGTTCTTAACATGTGTTTATGTTCTGGTTTTATTTTTATGATACATTTTTATATGATTGTTATCACTCTGTGATAAAAGATTAAGAAGCAGATATATTTAAAGAATATTTATATACATTGGAAAATCGTAATGACACATATATTTATAATTGTTTTTGTCTTATTTTCTTGTGGTCAAACATGGTATGCAGTTCAAAAAAAAAAAAAAAAAAGAACAATTTGCTGGTGTACAACAAAATACTGACCATGTAGTCAAAATTATGAAATAACTGGCCAAATAATTTTGTTAGCACATCTCTGAATTTAGAAAATTTTCTTGTCTCTTTCTCCTTCTCAATTTATCTTTTCTTCTTCTTTCTTTAAATTTTCACCACTTATAAAAGAGTGGGTTGCACTCGGTGGTCTTTAAGATTGTTTTTCCCACTGATAATATCCTTGTGCTTTAGGTATTTTTAAATTATTTACAATCAGCTGATCATTAAAATTGGTTCATAATATAAAAGGCACAAAATGAGATGAATTCCCTGACTATGAAGTTATTAAAATTGAGTTGATCATATAAACATGATTTGAAGGAGATTTTTTTCCTCTGCCCTATATGTATGGATATTACGGCTGTTTGGGTGTCTTTTGAAGAGATTCTAACATAATCATCTTTGTTATAATTTTGCTAGAAAATAATTTTACTGGAACTTTCAATTATTTCTTCAGACCTGTGTCATATCAATAGTGATGTAGGTATCGTATCTAAAACAGTGACATCTGGTGGCTTCAAGTGAATGTTGCAATTACTATATTTAAATCTTAATACAAATAAAACAGTAGTAAGTAAAAAACATGACAAATATGCTGGAAGGTTTTTTTTTAGAAATGTTTAGAAATATTATATTATTTCTAATATATTATTACATAATAATATATTCTATAATGTTATATTGTTTCTATTATATTATTATATTATTTCTATATTATATTATTATTTCAAAACATTATTTTCAATTAGAAAAGTGCTTACATATGTATGTATATGTAGTTTGACCTTTCATAATTATGGTATAAACCTTACTATTAAAAAATAAACAGAAACCTTGATCCAGTGTTAATTTTTGTCATGTTGTGGAAATGAAGTAGTTGCTACATTATTGTAACTTTTAAAACATTACTTTTTTGTATTAGCTATTCCTAAAGAGACCATTTTAACTTGAAAGGAAAACAGGCTATCTCAAAAAATCCTGTCATCTTCTCTGACTTCATGAGAAATAAGGTAGAAGTAATAAGAAAAGCAAAGCTATTTCTCCCTGTTAGGCCTTTTTAAAGCTATGCTTTCATTAAGCCATTTACTTTTGGAACTGTTTTCCTTTTCTTGCATCTACAAAATCAAATAACTTAAACAGAATTATGATCTCGTCGGAATGACTATAACTTCTCTCATCTCTAGCATTTCAACTTTCCAATAGATTGAAAATTATAACTGGAAAACATTTTAAGGGCATAAAACATCTTTGATTTCTCTGAAGCCCTCCTTGTAACTTGTACAGTGCCAACAGTGCTAAGAACAAAGTTATGTGTTCAATAAATTCTTACTGAAACAAGATTCATCCTGAATCCTCCTTATTTACCACTGCAATCATTTCTCTCTCCACTCTAAAGTTTCCCTAGTTAATAGAAACTTCTCGTCTTTAAGTCTAAACTTTCTGCCTATTTTCTTGACCCCACTTCTTATTACTTCCTCAGGGAACTTGCACCACCAATTACACACCCTTTTTCAGACCTTTCAATCATTTGCCTTTCATTTGACTTTTTCCTTTCTGCTTTTAAAATGTGTTTCTTCCAAAGTTGAAAACAATTCAGATCAGTCAACCAAATACACAACTAACAGGCAAGAACAAGTAACTCTTTGCTTCACCCTGTAGTTGTCTTTATTTTCTGTCATGGCCCAAATTCTAAAATTCTTTGATGTTTTTGACTTCTCTTTTGTATAACCTCATTCACAGCTAATTTAACAGCCAACCTCCAGCACTTTATCAACACTTTTTATTTGAATTTCCTTCTCTCTGAGCACTGCACTGAGAAAACTACAGTTCTCTCTCCAAATATCTACCATGGAACTATTATATATTAAGCAATCCCAAGTTCTTATGTCTTGAGCATTCGGGGGTAATCATTTATTTTATCCAAGTCTGCATCTCATCAGTTCGACAATATGTGGTGAACATAAGAGAAACTCTACCCACCTAATTTCCTCACTGATAAAATGAGTATAAATAATAGAGTATTACCTCATAGGAGTGCTGTGATTACATAAGCCAAAACAAATAAAGCACTTTGAACACTGCCTTGCACAGAGCTATGTTCAATAAACATTAGCTATTATAATTACAATGTAAAACTATTATTTGTTGCTTTGATGATTATGCCCTGTTGCCAGCATCCTCCCTGCTTATTTTGAACTTGTATCTAGTTATTGCACATTCTGGGTACTTATCCCTAGCATGTGTGTTTAAACTATAAGCCTCATGATGACTTCTTTGTTTTACCCCTTTCTTCCTTTCCATGTTGACCCAGTTACACTCAAATTACCCAACAAGAGTGCTTCTTCTGTGCCACAAGCTACACCACTCTTAATCCTCAGTCACTGTCCCTTGGGTCCTTGCTCTGTTCTCTTCCTGCCTGCTCTGAGCAAACTCTGGGCTTTTGGGTGACTTTGTATGACCCTGTGGGCATGTCATGGCCCACTTCTCTAGGAACTGTGGGTATAATAAATTCCTCCATATGTGTCTGCTAGTGTAATTTCTGCAACTATGTGGAATGATTCTTAATGAATCCATGAGGGGAACTTACTCTCCCATTTATAGCACAATAGTTAGCAGTATTCTTACTTTCTACATGAAAGGGAATTCAACCCCCCTCCTCAGTTTTTTTCCAGAGATTTTATGGAGACTCTTATAGTGAATTCCTACTCTAAGACAATTTAAGATCCTGAAAAACGCTGTCTAATCTTTTCTCCTGAAGCTGCTATTTTGTCTTCAGACTCTGTTCACTGTGCTTGAGCACAGTTCTCCCTTTATTTAACCACTAAGCACCATTTTGCCAGAGTCTGACTTTGATTGGATTTTCAGACATATTGGAGGAGGACTAGAGCACAGCACAGATGATAGGACTTCAAAATGGTCCCTTGACACCAACATTCTTAAAGTTCCATGCCTCTCTGAATCACAATAAATCTCTCTCTTGCCCTCATTCCTCTTCAGTCCCTCCCTACATGCTAACATTTTGCTCAGGCACCCTTCAGTCCTATTTCTCATCACTCTTTTTTTGCCTCAAATTCAAAGCCATCCCTGCACCAATGTCTGTCTCAATTCACAGAGCAAGCACAAAAATTTCTTTTACCTTATTAAAGATAGTTTTAAATTTCATTGAAATCTCTTCCATACAGATCAACTTGCAAGTTCTTAAAAAAAAGATTTAAATCTTCTAATTAAAATAGCCAACACTATGGAAATGAACTCTTCTGCCCTACCCCATCTGTGTATTACAGAAGTGAATTTATGTTTAAATACCATTGTCTCCCTTCCTGTTCTGTATAAATCATGTCAGATGCTTCCTATAACATAATGTCTTCCCTGTTATTTCAACCAGTATCACTCTTATTCCAGTTCATTTCCAAAAGGATATCTTTTGTTTAATTTCAGACTTAGTGTGGGGAAAGACAGACTCCTCTCTTATGTCTGACTTCCTCACAGTTTTTCAGACCTGTAAACAAAAACTACTTTTCATTTCTTGCTACCATGAATTTCCTTCATGCAGACACTTTTTCAGACATATTGCTTCTTTATACATAATTAGATTAAGTTGGTGTTTCACTTGAGACTTATTTGTGGACTTAATGACCTATGAAAAGCTGATACCCATCACATTTAATATGGAATGATGATGTGGTCATTTCTGATGAGATAGTGAGGGATGTATAGTAAATCTTTTGTAGTGAACATTGAATTCTTGTATTTTCTTATATGTGTGCGTGTGTGTGCGTGTGTGTGTGCGTGTGTGTGCATGTGCGTGTGTGTGTGCATGTGTGTGTGTGTGTGTGCGTGTGCATGTGCGTGTGTGTGTGTGTGTGTGTGTGTGTGTGTGTGTGTGTTTATACCCTTACCTACTTTTGGTATAAACCACTGCATACTTTTTTTTGTACCTATAATTTGGGAAACAATGGTAGAGGACTGACTTTGCTAAGGCAATATTCTACAGGTGGTAACATCTACCTTCATCTGCACACCAGAATCTTGATTCATTGTATCTTGAATTGAGCTTATTTAAGTACTCTTTAACTGATAGTGATTTTTTGATCATCACTTCATGAATATAAGCAAATAACTCTATATAAAGATTATTAAAATGAACCCAATTATAATACATACATGACATATGTACATGA
Organism: Prionailurus bengalensis; assembly: GCF_016509475.1. NCBI lineage: Eukaryota > Metazoa > Chordata > Mammalia > Carnivora > Felidae > Prionailurus > Prionailurus bengalensis. The sequence goes on along the minus strand of NC_057354.1, from coordinate 94,160,834 downwards.
CATATGTATATTTAAAACATGTATTTCAAATATAGCAAAGCACACCTAAGTACAGATCTAATTGCCACAATGACAGCAAAAGGTAAAGAAAATATGTTGTATCTGAATCTAATTTGAGTCCTCTCATTTCATTATTTTAGATTTGGATGATTTATTGACCTTAGAAAGTTCACGTTGGTCTATGTCAGGTGCTTAACCTTCTGCATCTGAATTGATAAGTTAATTGCAGTCTGCCATTCTGCAGTTGCTTAACATTTAAAGTTATATTAAGAGTTGTCATTTAGTGTTATATCTTCATTTTCAAATATTGTTATCTACCTTACAGATTTATGCATTTTGAGACACCAAGAAAGAACATTTATGGTGTCAAAGAGTGATTTGAAAAAGCAAAAACAAAAACAAAAATGAGCTTTCCACCAAGTTTCTAACCTCCAGAGAAATTAACATTTTTAACAGTTTTGTAAGATGATGGAAGACTCCTTTGGTAATAGATACTAGGCTAAAGTCTACATGATGAAATTCTCTACAGCTCTGTGTCAGCTTCTTTGGATACCCAAGGACCCCTAACTATGACAGCTTGAGATTTTGCTGTTTAAATATTTGGCAGTCACTTGGGTTTACATTATATAGGGTACTAATGGTTTTAAAAGAAAATGAAAATTCAAACTGATCAACAGGAAAATATAAAAAGGAGTTGTGAATGTTCGAAGACTGAGAAAACTATCTCAGTTTGGGGGTGTGTGTTCATGATAGTGATATTCACTGTAGACCTTAAAGGCTGATTCTGGCCTGTGTTTAATGTGGAAGGCAGTCTCATTCTCTCCATGGTCTTTTCAATATTATGTTTAGAAGGAACAACCCAATCCCCTTTTGTTTTTAAGTTCAATCTACCTCTAGCTTTTAGTTTTTCTTTTAAGCATATGTTTTTAGTATAAAACACCTCTTTTTCTAGGTTATAAAGAATTTCGGGTTAGAGACTGTAAACTTCTTGGGAATTATCAGTTAATAATAGAAAACATTTGTTCAGACAGTCTTGTGATCAAATTTTATATCATTTACAGTTTCTTCAAGCATCAAATGGTACAAAAATGGTACTTTTCAGGGCTTAGGATGAAGGTCAAACTAAATAATACATCTGAAGACTACATTTGATAAGGCAAACAATATTATAGGTACTCAACACCTATACTTTATTTTTAATGATACTTTATTTTTAATAGTTGTTTTTTAGTTCCATTGAAGTGATAAGACTTCTGTTTAAGAATGGTGTATTGAGAACATACAGTTGTCACCTTATTTCTAAAAAACTCTGCTAAAAAATAGTAGAATGAGAACTTAGCAACAACAACATTGAATAAAACCATAAAGGCAAATGAAACAAGGGAAGAAAATTCTGCGCTAAAATTTCAGAAGCTAGAATGCAACTAGACTATAGTTTTAGAAGACTGGAGAAATCTGAAACTCAAGCTTGCAGGACCTCTCCTGGACCTGGACCTCTCTAGGGCTGGAAACCTAAATACTTCTAAAAATACAGGTATAGGCGGGACTGAAAAAAATGCGGAATATTATATACAAGGCTTAGTTTTGCAGATCCTCTTCCTCATCCCCACAACTGCACAACTGTATCTCTCTAAACTTCAGTGGAAGATTATGGGTTTATCCTCCAGTCTAGAGAAATTAATACAGAGGGTCTCAGGCAGAACCATACTGAAATATGAGAGGTTAGGGGAAATATGCACATTAAATGATGGCATTCCTACTTGATATACTTTCTCCACTTTATAAATGCTTTGTGCAAAGCTTTTTAAAAATGTTTGTTTATTTATTTTGGAAGGAAAGAGAGACAGATCAGAGTGCATAAGGGGCAGAGAGAGAGAGGGAGACACAAAATCTGAAGCAGGCTTCAGGGTCTGAGCCTTAGGCACAGAGCCACTGAGCCCAACGTGGGGCTTAAACTCACCAGCTGTGAGGTCATGACCTGAGCTGAAGTGGGACACTTAACAGACTGAGCCACCCAGGGGCTCCAAGTACAAAGCTTTTATCTTCCAAATAAAAGATGAAAGGATTCCTTTCTGAGAAAGCAGACAAGTCTAAAATGAAAAGACCAACAGATACTGACAGTTGGGTTGGTGTAATGACTCACCCTGTTTTTGGAGAAAGCCCAAGATTCAGCAAGACTCTCCATACAATTAAACTAACAGTCAACTGATTAGTGCCCATTCTTATGTATGAATGGACCACTCAACCCAGGGATTTTGGGTAATGCCAACTTGAGACAGAGATAAAAAAACAAAGAGAAGAGAAGGAAATTAGGAAGAAAAAAAATTAACCAGTGAGTGGGAGAAAGCATATAAAACACACTATAATGTCCTCAAAAAACAAGAGATAATATTTTATCCACGAAATATGAATAGATGTTATAAAGAAAATCCTTCAGAAAGCCATAAAGAGCTCTGGAAAATTAAAAATGTGACAGCAGGAATGAAAAACTCACCAGATGTTTTAGCAGAGGTAATTTTGAAAAAAAACTCCCACAAACTTAAACAAAAAAGAGAGATGAGTAGTAAGAAAAGACAGGTTAGGACACCAGAGTCTTAGTCTGGAAGTTCAATATGTGAACAATAGGGATCCAAACAGAAAGAACAGAGGAGAAAGGAGGAAATTGCCAAATAAAGTATTCAGAAAAATTACCTAGCATTGGAGAAAATTCATTTACCAAGTGTCAGCCAAAATAGAGGAGGAAAAAAATGCAAAAAACAAAACAAAACAAGACACACCATTGTGAAATGTTACTAGAATAAAAAAGGAGAACCCAGAATCTCATGAAGGTGTCAGTAATCATTATGCCGTTTTGAACCAAATGAGGATAACCAAATCAAGCTAACTATTTCAATAACTTGAGGTGAGTTCCCTGGAGTGGTTAGATGCAGGTACTATTTCCTAGAAATAAATCTAAAGATGTGAAGTTGTTTTTAATTCTGGAGCAGAAAATAAGGGCTGTAAGTGTGTGCAGCCTCTACTCACAGGATTTAGGAAGGAAACTGAGATTTTTCTCTGGGGGGAAGCACCATGGAAGGTAGCAGGGAGAAAGTATTATTTTGAAAGAATTTTACCCAAGGACTATAGTTGAGGTCACTTTAATGAGGCAAGGTTATTGGGGTGTGGATTGCTCCTTGTAAAATTATCTTATGCTAGAAATCAACCTAAGAGAGAATAGTCACATCGCATGACCCACAAAGCAGTGCTTCACCATGGAGGACAAAATCCTGTCTTCCACAAAAACCCATTTTGAGGATAATTACTCTTAACATATGGTTCATGCCTTTGATTTTAGGTATCATTGTCAGCTGTCTCCTTGGATGTCTTGTTTTGGAATAACATTTATTGAGCTCTTGCATGTGCCGGGATGTGTTCTGGTAGTGAGGGCATATCTGTGGAAACTGGATAAAATCCTTGTCTCATGGGAGTTGCAATCTAATACCCATATGTAGGCAGCCATTCTGAAATCTGACTTTTAAGGAAGCAAAATGGTCATACGTGCTCTAAACACATCTATATGAAATTATGTGGGGATGACAGATAGCACAGTGGGCACATACACCTAAAGAAGTTAGACAGTGTTTCCCAGAGGACACTTTGACATTGGTGATTAGATATTTGCAAATTAAAATTCTCCCAATTAATGGTGAGAATGTTTTATTGGTACTTGTGTTGGAGTATGGTCTGCATGCACCTTAAAAAAAGTATCCCCAAGTATCCTGGAACCGTATTTTACTTACCAATTTTTCTTATTGAGCTTCATCTGAGAACCCACCGTCTGTATTTTTCTTCTTCCTCTTTCTGAGGCCAATTCACTCCTCATGTGTAAATTAAACCCTACTCCAGTTTCCAGTATCATTGCTAAATTTTGAAGTTGGAAGGAATGGAGAGTAAGAATTATAGGAGATGGAATATGTATCATTTTGAACTAAATATCAAATCATGGTAATTGTCAGTGTGCCATTGGCTGTGCAACTTGTTCCCACAACTTTGAGTATTTCCTTTTGTTGAAACATGACTTATTATTCTATTTTATTAGAATAGGACAAGATGAGCTTCTAGTGTTTTCTGCTCTTCTCTGAGAATTATCTCTTGCCAAAAAACTTATTGATAATCTTTCCTCAAACCACCTACTTTTTTTCCCCATAGTTTTAAAAACTAAAATAATTTGTAAGCAGATAAAAAGCTCCAAATGTTTTTTTAGAGTGTATTGTGCTAAGAGAAATAAGTCAGTTAGAGAAAGACAAATACCATATGATTTCACTGGTATGTGAAATTTAAGAAACAAAACAGGTGAACATAAAGGGAGAAAAAAAGAGGTAAACCACAAAATGGACCTTAACTATAGAGAAGAAACAAAGGGTTGCTGGAGGAGAGGTGGGCAGAGAGATGAGTTAAATGAGTGATGGGTATTAAGGAGGTCACTTGTGATGAACATTAGGTGTTATATGTAAGGGATGAGTCACTAAATTCTACTCCTGAAATACTATATATATATACTATATATATATATACTAATACAATATATACTGATACTATACTATATGTTAACAAATCTGGAATTTAAATAAAAACTTGAAACAAAACAAAAACAAAAACAAAAAAAAGTTATATCAAACTGATAACCTACCACTACTAACTCCCAATCTCAGTCCGTAGAGGTAAAACCCCATACTTCTTATTACCAACTCTGTACTTACCACCATGTTTACAAATAATTCTTTTTCATGAAGATTCTTTGATTTATTAAATTTAGATACCTTGTTTTGAACTCCAGACATAAAAGTAAGAAGCAGGGATTTCATTAGTCTATCTCTCAACCACCACCTTGGTCTTAATAATACTTTCAATATCTTTCTTGGCCCTATCCTCTAAAATAGTCATATCGGAATTGGGTGTGGGCGTGGGTCTAAATCGATAGTGTTTGTTTATTTATTTATTTTTAATATAACTTAAAATCAATAGCGTTTAAATTATTATGCATAAGTAAACATTGTTTATTGCTTTGGCCTATTATGAACTTTTATTTTATACTAGAATTTATTATCTCAGTATTATTGTTGTTTTCTGAGTATAAAATACTGATTATGAATAGCTTGAGGCAATAGAGTGCAATGGTTTTAGCTCAGTTTTCCCACAGTATAAATTTAGACCTCAGCTCTTTCTCTTGCTGTGCCTTAAGACAATTTCTGTTAACTTTTTTGTGTCTCAGTTTTATTTTTCTTTAGGAAACTTGACAAATGTTTACTTACAGTTCTTACATATTTCATTTTAGTGTTATTCGTAATTTATTTCTAACATGCTATTATGAAAGGATTTTCAATGTATTTTCTGTTTTTAATTTTTTTAATTTTTTTTAAATTTTTTTTTTTTTTTTTGGGAGAGAGAGACAGAGTACAACAGGGGAGGGGCAGAGAGAGTGGGAGGTACAAATCCGAAGCAGGCTCCAGGCTATCAGCACAGAGCCTGAGGTGGGACTCGAACCCACAAACTGCTAAATCATTACCTGAGCCGAGGTCTGATGCTTAACTGAGTGAGCCATGCCGGCCCCCCATTAATGTTGCATTTTCTAAGGAAAAACAAGAAATATTCTAGCATTGTTGAAGAAACAAAATAACCTGCAGATACTAGTTTTATATTATATGATGCCATACTAGTTTATTTAGTTCCTTATTTTCCAAATAATTTGTTTCAGAGTTTTACTAAACTCATAAAAATTTGTGCTGCTTTTTGTTTGTGCATCTCTATACATGCACATGTTTGTCTTTCAGTTGTTTGAGTTAAACCTTATACTAGCTTAATTAATGAATTAGAAAGTTTAAAAAATTTTTCATGTTTTGGAACAGTACAAAGTGAAAAATAAATATGTATTTTTGTTAGGCTGATATAGTTTATCTTTAAAATTACCTAGGCCTACTATTAGTTTTGTTTTTAATTTTTAACTTAAAATTTCTGATTATTGGTTGCTTTGTGTTTCTAATATGTTATATTTTTTTCTTGAAAACAAAATGCTTCCAGTTTCTTCTTTAAGACTGATACTGTAATTTTCCCTCCTCTCCCTCAACCCTGGGATGTCTTGATAAAAGATGCCTTATGACAGAATTTGTTGCTGATGTTTTCTATAGGAAGCTTTATTAATTTATTAGCTGATGGAATGAATGCCAAGTGTATGACTTAATAATTAAGATTACTATGATTTGAATCAACATTCAGAGACCAACTGTTGTCTTTTTGCCACCCTTGCTGCTCTTCTCTGTACATGCTCTACATTGGGAAGGGACTACACGCTTCTCTGTCTTGTTAACTAAACAGAAAAATATAAATAAACAGTAAAGGGAGCCAATGCAGACTCCAAAAAAATTTTTTTTCACTGCCAAGTGTGACTGTACCACATGTGTGGCTGTCTTTCTCCAGCTGCAGATACATCTGCTAGTGCTTTTTTTGGCATTATAGGAGATGTCCCAATAGGATTTCTCCAAAATAGCAATCTGTCACTGCAAATGTTTACAAGCGCCATTTTCTGGAAGATGTTTTACTTTTCCCCCCAACAAAGATAACAAAACATTTATACAAATAAACTTTTATAAAAATAAAAATCTTTTATTGTCAACCATTTCAAACCATATAGAAAAGATTAAAGAATAACATAACAAAAACTCCTCTACACTCATGATTCTGCTAGTACTAGTTATTATGACAAATTTATTTCAGGTCTTCTAAGAATTAAACTATGACAAAGGTAGTTGAGGTCCTTCTGGTCTCCTACCTAATCTCATTTCCTTCTGTCTTATCTCAGTGATAACTAACACCATGAATTCAATGAAAGGTTCTGATTTTTGCGTACACTTTGCTAATTACTTTCTTATTCATAAACATAGTCTTCTATTTCAAATTAAAACAAGATACCATAACATGCATATTAGAATGGCTAAAATCCACAACACTAACAATAACAAATGTTGACAAGGATGTGGAGTAACAGGTACTCTTATTCATTGTTGGTGGGAATGTAAAATGGTACAGGCAGTGTGGAAGACACCTTGGCAGTTTTTTACAAAGTTAAACATTATCTTATGATGCGATCCAGCAATTGTGTTCATACGTGTTTACCCAAGTGATCTGAAAATTTATATCCGCACACAAATCTGCCCATGTGTATTTATTATAGCCTTCCTTTTTTTACTGGAAGTAGCCAAAATATCCTTATGGATAAATAATTGGGGTACATCCACACAATGAATATTATTCAGCAATACAAAGAAACAAACTGTCAAAACACAAAAAGTCACAGAGGGACCTTAAATGTATACCGCTAAGTAAAGAAGCCAATCTGAAAAAAACTACATGCTGTTTGCTTCCAATTATATGACATTTTGAAAAAGGCAAAAATTTTGATAAATCTTTGCCAAGGAATTGAATGGAGATGGATGCAATGAATAGGTGAAGCACCAGGGACTTCTAGGATGGTAGGACTATTTTGCATTATATTGTGATGGTGAATACAAAACATTAATTTGCATAGAATTTACAGCAGAAAAGTGAACTTAAAGTATGCAAACTAAAAAAAAAAATCATTTAAGAGGTCTGAGGATCCTTGAAAGGAATGCAAGCCTCTGATAATAGAATAAAAATGCATTACAAATGCATGTTGCAATCTCATCAAAAAAGTGAGTGAATACTGATCTTAGTCATTTTGGAAACAAGTGGAGTCTGTAATACTAAAAGGCAAAGAAATGCACATAAAAACTGTCTTCTAGTTAATACAGTTGTTTCCCAAAGTGATATACATTAACAAGTGTGATACTTGAGTTGAACGGAGGGTGACAGATGGTGGGTTCAGGTGTGTTGTAAATGAGAGACTAAGTCCCTTTGTGGGGTCTTTAAGGATCATTTTAACACAGCCACAGAAATTACATTAGAGGCATAGGAAATTAAAGAATCTATTATATTCACAGATTCCAGATGAGGGAGGCACACCATTCCACTCATGGGGCCATGTAGGAAAAGCACCCAGAGAGCAGATGCAAACAAGCAGGAAGGAAGCTGAGAGAGGGTGAGGACCGGTGGTCAAGTGCCTTTGTTAGAGGAGTTCAGTGTGGAGTACACAAGCAAAAATCATAAGGGGATTTCATTGGTGTGTTTGAATATCACAAGGTCACAACCAGCAGACAGCAAGAAAACTTGTGACAGGGAACCACCTTATTACACTGGTGTACTTGGTCCCTTGGGTGGGGTACTCAGCCTTTTGTAGGTGAGTTGAGGCATCAGGAAAATATGAAGTAAAAAAAAATTTTACAATACACCAGGGAAATGGCAGGAACCAGTTTTGTCATTTTTGAAATGGGAGGTTACAGATAAGCAAAGAAGGGAGCTTGTATGACCCATGTGGTAACAGATGAGAGTTGGAGGCATCAGTGGGAATTCAAGTTTAGCTTAATTAGGATACAAATGGTTAAATGGAGAATTAGTTAGAGATAACGTGTATATTCAAGGGTTGTGCGTGTATATACACATGAATGCATACAGGTTATTATACATATATATATTCCATTGCTCTTCAGCTAAGAGAGCCTAGAAACAGTGACACCTTAGTGGCAAAAAGCATACCTGATACCCTGATCATGGTTCCTAATATTATTTTCTTAATATTATTTTCCAATCAAGAAACCTAGAGAGTGGCAGATTCCAGGGCTGGTTCAGTAAATGTACAAGATGAGACTTACATACTTAAGTTTTCTTTCTTTTCTTTTAAAAGAAAAATATTTTTCTTAAAAAAGCAATTAAATTTATTATTATGTATATATTCTGTTCTCAGAATTTCTTTTATATCTTATTTTTTGTCACTATTTTATTTTTCTTGAATAGCTTTTACTCAGTTTCTATGGGTGGTCAGATCTCCTGTCATTCTGTGAGTTTGCAGCTGAAAACATTTTTATTGTGCTCGCTCTTGAAAAATATTATGCTTGATATAAAATTATATGTTAGAGTTATTTTTTTCAGCAGTGTGAAGATATTACCACTTTCTTTTGGCATCTCTTGTTGCAAATGAAGCCCCATTGTCAGTTGGTCTCTCCTTTATTGTTTAAATGTCTTTTTGCTAGAAGTTTTTATAACTTATTTTATACTTAATGTGCATAGTTTTACTATAATGTATCTAGGTATAGGTTTATTTTGTTTTTTTTGTCTTTATTATTAAAAATGCATATTTTACTAGTGCTCACATATTGTTCACTCCCAATTTTTGAAACATCAACATTGTTTATTCAAAAACAGTTTCTCTATATTTTCCTTCTCTCTCTCTCTCTCATTCTCTCCCTCCCTCCCTCTTTTTAAACTCATTATATGAATGTTGGGGAATGTCAAAGGATCTTCCATGGTTCTTAAGAATTCTTTCACATTACATATCTCAATCTTTGTGCATATGTGTTGGCTGACTTCCTCTTACTATTTTCAGTTTATCATTCTTCTCTGACTCTATCCAGCCAAGAGATTTATGGGTGATTTCTGAAAATATTTTTTTATCAATGAAGTATGTTTCATGTCATGATTTCCAGTTCTTTTCATATTAATGAGATATTATTGCCATTCATAATATCATGTTGTCTTTAATGTAATGTGATACAGTGTTTATATATTTGAAATTATTTAATGCAATTTTTTAAATGTTTATTTTTGAGAGACAGAGACAGAGTGCAAGCAGGGGAGGGGCAGAGAGAGAGGGAGACACAGAGTCAGAAGCAGGCTCCAGGGTCTGAGCTGTCAGCACAGAGCCCTACGCGGGGCTTGAACTCATAAACTGTGAGATCATGACCTGAGCCAAAGTCGGATGCTCAACTGACTGAGCCCCCCTGGTACCCCTATTTAATGTAATTTTTAAAGTGTTTGTTGGAATGGTACATAGAGTTAATTTATATGATGAAAAGTTGTTTGTTTCTTGGTAGTTATTTTTTGTCTCTCTTCAATATAAAAATTAGTGGTTTATGTTTGGAGTTACTATCTTGTGGTAATCTGGAAATTAAGCAAATCTAGTCACTGAACGAGCATGGGATGACTTTTTATCTACCATTCTTCAACCTGGCACTCGTGGTTGCACTGGGTGACATTTGGCAGTTTTTTCAACCTCCCCTGGTTACCACAGGAGGCCAAAGTCTAGTTCCTGGCTGCAACTGTGAATCCAGTTCAAGTGCTTCATCTCGACTGGGGAAATTTCAGATGCTTCTTTTCTACGCAAGAAAAACTCTTGATTGGAGCTTAGGGAGACAGCCCATGGATTCAACATGTTTGCCACCTTGTAGTTTCCTTCTGTCTTGTGTTTCTACTAAAAATATTAAAACTATTTAGGAATGATTTTCCTAACAACAGGTGTTTGTTTTAGTTATAATGTCTTAGAAGGAAATACTCTATTTTGTAAATGCTTAAAAATAATTTTCCAAGAAAACATAATTGTTTAACTTGTATAAATTCCAACCAGTTAGTCTCACAAATCATTGAGAATATCATGTAAATTAAATTTGAATTTAATCTATATGAAATACATCATAGTATAGTCATTTCGAGTTTAAGCTTGGTAGCCAGATGTTCTGGGTTTGTATCCTGGTTCTACCATTTTCTAACTCTGTGGTCTTGATCAAGAATTTTTTTAAATTTAAATTCCAGCATAGCTAACATTCAGTGTTATATTAATTTTTGGTGTATAACTGATTCTACAATTTTATTCATTGCTCAGTGCTCATCGAAATAAGTGTACTCTTAATCCCCTTCACCTATTTTACCCATTTCCCCACCTGAGCCTCTTCTCTGGTAACCATCTGTTTTTCTCTATAGTTAAGAATCTGTTTTTTGGTTTTTGTTTCTTTTTTCTTTGTTCCTTTGTTTTGTGTCTTAAATTCCACATTTGAGTGAAATCATATGATATTTGTCTTACTCTAAATGTCTTACTCCACTTAGCATTATACTCTCTAGATCTATCCATATTGTTGTAAATGGCAGGATTTCATTCTTTTTTTTATGTTTGAGTACTATTCCATATATATTATTTATGGAATATGCATATATATACATACCACCTCTTCTTTATCCATTCATCTATCAGTGGACACTTGGGCTGCTTCCATAATTTTGCTATTGTAAATAATGCAGCAGTAAACATAAGGGTGAGTCTTTGAATTAGTGTTTTCATTTTGTTTGGGTAAATACCAGTAGGGAAAATACTGAATCATACGATGGTTCTATTTTTAATTTCTTAAGGAAATAACTGGCTCCACCAGTTTGCATTCCCACCAACACTGCTCAAGGGTTTCTTATTCTCCACATCCTCACCAACACTTGTTTTTTCTTTTGATTTTATTGTAGCCATTCTGACAGAATGAGGTGATATCTTATTTTAGTTTTAATTTGCTTTCCCCTGATGATGAGTCATGGTGAGCATCTTTTCATGTGTCTAACAGCCATCTGTATGTCTTCTTTGGAGAAATGTCTGTCCCTGTCTTCTGACCATTTTTAATTGGGTTATTGGGTTTTTTTTTGGTTTTGAGTTAAGTTCTTTATATGTTTTGAATACAAACCCTTTATCAGATATGTCATTTGTAAGTATCTTTTCCCATTCAGTAGGTTGTGTTTTAGTGGTGTTGATTGTTCCTTTGCTATGCCTAAGTTTTATATTTTGATGTAGTCCCAATAGTTTATTTTTTCTTTTGTTTCCCTTGCCTCAAGAGTCACATCTAGAAAAATGTTGCTATGGCTGATGTCAGAGAAATTACTGCCTGGATTTTTATGGTTTCAGGTCTCACATCAAGGTCCTTAATCCATTTGGAGCTTATTTTTGTGTGTGGTATAAGAAAGTGGTTCAGTTTCCTTCTTTTACATGTAGCTGTCTAGTTTACCCAATATGATTTGTTGAAATGACTGTCTTTTCTCATATTCTTGCCTCCTTTGTCAAAAGATTAACTGATTAAATAATCAATGGTTTATTTCTGGGCTCTCTATTCTGATCCACTGATCTCTGTGTCCATTTTTGTGCCAGTATCATACTGTTTTGATTACTGTAGTTTATAGTATGTTTTGAAATCTGGAGTTGTGATATCTCCATTTTTTTTCTTCAAGTTTGCTTTGGCTATTCAGGGTCTTTTATCATTCCATACAAATTTTGGGGGTTGTTTGTTCTAGTTCTGTGAAAAATGCTGTTGGTATTTTGATAGAGATTAATTAAATCATAGGTTGATTTGGGTAGTATCAACATTTTAAAACTATTTGTTTTCCCAATTCATGAGCATGGTACAATTTTCCACATGTGTCATCTTCCATTTCTTCCAGCAATGTTTTATAGTTTTCAGAGAACAGGTCTTTCACCTCCTTGATTATATTTATACCTATGTATTTTATTATTTTTGGTGCTATTGTAAATGAGATTATTTTCCTAATTTCTCTTTCTGCTGCTTCGTTATTAGTGTATACAAATGCAATGGATTTTGTATCCTGCAACTTTACTGAATTCGTTTATCAGTTCGTTTTTGATGAGTCATTAGAGTTTTCTACATATAGTATCATGTCATCTGTAAATAGTGAAAATTTTAATTCTTCCTTACCAATTTTGATGCCTTTCATTCCTTGTTCTTGTCTGATTGCTGTGGCTAGGATTTTCAGTACTATGTTGAATAAAAGTCATAAGAATAGACATCCCTGTCTTGTTCCTGAACGTAAAGTAAAAGCTCTTAGTTTTTCACCATTGAGTATGATGTTATCTATGGGGTTTTCATATAAGGCATTTATTATGTTGAGGTATGTTCCCTATAAACCTACTTTGTTCAGGGTTTGTATCATGAATAGATATTGTAGTCTGTCAGATTCTTTTTCTGTATCTGTTGAAATGATCATATGGTTTTTATCCTTTCTCTTGATGTGATGTATCACGTTGATTGATTTGAGAATATTGAACCACCCTTGCATCCCAGACATAAATCCTACTTGTTGATCAGGACTTTTAAATTCTCTGTGTCTCAGTTTCTTGATATGTAAAAGGGTAGATATAGATATAGATATAGATATAGATATAGATATAGATACATATTTTGATATATAAATTATCATAGATTTATTAAAAAAATAAATGTTAGTATATGCAAACTACTTAGAACAGTGCTTCAGAAAGTGACTTTTAATTATAGATGTGCCTTTTAATTAAGGAAATGGATATCAGAAACCCTGGAAAAATAGTGGTCAGGAATTATTTCAGTTCAATCTAACATTTTCTTCTATTAACTGTATTGGGCAATGAAAGCAAAACCTGAAATTTACTACAGGAACAGAAAAAAAGTCTAAGTATATTCAATTTTATGAATTTATGAATTTTAAATCATAATATTATTATGCTTCCAGGAATAATTTGGACCCTGGATTGATGTAAATAATATTTTTTCCAGAATATTTAATTGTTTATATAACTAAGTTAAATAAGGCTAAGCAATTATTGAAAATTTTACTATATGTGGAGCAACATCCTCTTTCCCTGCCAAAACCAAAAAACAGCAACAACACCAACTTGTTTTTAGGTTTTTTTAAAAAAAAATTATGTTTTGAAAGTTAGCATGTGCATAAATGCCTTTCAGTTGCTCTGCTGTTCATTTAAGGTAAGAGAATAGATCCTAAGTAAAGTTATTTGGAGTAACCAAACAGATCTTAAAAATTCATGAATGAGGGCCCCTGGGTGGCTCAGTTGGTTAAGCATCTGACTCTTGATTTCGGCTCAGGTCATGATTTCACAGTTTGTGAGACTGAACCCCATGTCAGGTTCTGTGCTGACAGTGCAGAGCCTGCTCTGGATTTTCTCGGCCCCTCTCCCCCTGCCCCTCCCTTGTTTATTTATTTTATTTTTTTTAATATGAAATTTATTGTCAAATTGGTTTCCATACAACACCCAGTGCTCATCCAAACAGGTGCCCACCTCAGTGTCCATCACCCACTTTCCCCCCACTTCCACCCCCCCATCAACCCTCAGTTTATTCTCAGTTTTTAAGAGTCTCTTATGGTTTGGCTCCCTCCCTCTCTATTTTTTTTTTCCCTTCCCCTCCCCCATGGTCTTCTGTTAAGTTTCTCAGGATCGACATAGAGTGAAAACATATGGTATCTGCCTTTCTCTGTATGATTTATTTCACTTAGCATAACACTCTCCAGTTCCATCCACATTGCTACAAAAAGCCATAATTCATTCTTTCTCATCGCCAAGTATTCCATTGTATATAAAAACTACAATTTCTTTATCCGTTCATCAGTTGATGGACATTTAGGCTCTTTCCATAATTTGGCTATTGTTGAAAGTGCTGCTATAAACATAGGGGTACAAGTGCCCTATGCATCAGCACTCCTGTATCCCTTGGGTAAATTCCTAGCAGTTCTATTGCTGGGTCATAGGGTAGATCTATTTTTAACTTTTTGAGGAACCTCCACACTGTTTTCCAGAGTGGCTGCACCAGTTTGCCTTCCCACCAACAGTGCAAGAGGGTTCCCATTTCTCCACATCCTCTCCAGCATCTATAGTCTCCTGATTTGTTCATTTTAGCCACTCTGACTGGCGTGAGGTGATATCTCAGTGTGGTTTTGATTTGTATTTCCCTGTTGAAGAGCCTGTTGGTGATCCGGATGTCTTCTGTAGAGAAGTGTCTATTCATGTCTTCTGTCCATTTCTTCACTAGATTATTTGTTTTTTGGGTGTGGAGTTTGGTGAATTCTTTATAGATTTTGAATACTAGCCCTTTGTCTGATATGTCTTTGCCGATATCTTTTCCCATTTCGTCAGTTGCCTTTTACTTTTGTTGATTGTTTCCTTTGCAGTACAGAATCCTTTTATCTTCATGAGGTCCCAGTAGTTCATTTTTGCTTTTAATTCCCTTGCCTTTGGAGATGTGTCAAGTAAGAAATTGCTGTGGCTGAGGTCAGAGAGGTTTTTTCCTGCTTTCTCCTCTCCGGTTTTGATGGTTTACTGTCTCACATTCAGGTCCTTTATCCATTTTGAGTTTATTTTTGTGAATGGTGTAAGAAAGTGGTCTAGTGTCATCCTTCTGCATGTTGCTGTCCAGTTGTCCCAGCACCATTTGTTAAAGAAACTGTCTTTTTTCCATTGGATATTCTTTCCTGCTTTGTCAAAGATTAGTTGGCCATATGTTTGTGGGCCCAATTCTGGAGCCTCTATTCTGTTCCATTGGTCTATGTGTCTGTTTTTGTGCCAATACCATGCTGTCTTGATGCTTACAGCTTTGTACTAGAGGCTAAAGTCTAGGATTGTGATGCTTCCTGCTTTGGTCTTCTTCAAAATTACTTTGGCTATTCGGGGTCTTTTGTGGTTCCATACAAATTTTAAGCTTGTTCTAGCTTTGAGAAGAATTCTGGTGCAATTTTGATTGGGATTGCATTGATTGTGTAGATAGCTTTGGGTAGTATTGCCATTTTGACAATATTTATTCTTCTAATCCATGGGCATGGAATGTTTTTCCATTTCTTTATATCTTCTTCAATTTCCTTCATAAGCTTTCTATAGTTTTCAGCATACAGATCTTTTACATCTTTGGTTAGGTTTATACCTAGGAATTTTATGCTTCTTGGTGCAATTGTGAATGGGATCAGTTTCTTTATTTGTCTTTCTGTTGCTTCATTGTTAGTGTATAAGAATGTAACTGATTTCTGTACATTAATTTTGTATCCTGTGACTTTGCTGAATTCATGTATCAGTTCTAGCAGCCTTTTGGTGGAGTCTATCGGATTTTCCATGTATAATATCATGTCATCTGCAAAAAGTGAAAGCTTGACTTCATCTTTACCAATTTTGATGCCTTTGATTTCCTTTTGTTGTCTGATTGCTGATGCTAGCACTTCCAACACTATGTTAAACAGCAGTGGTGAGAGTGGGCATCCCTGTCGTGTTCCTGATCTCAGGGAAAAAGCTCTCAGTTTTTCCCCATTGAGGATGATCTTAGCTGTGGGCTTTTCATAAATGGCTTTTATGATGTTTAAGTATGTTCCTTCTATCCTGACTTTCTCAAGGGTTTTTATTAAGAAACGATGCTGAATTTTGTCAAATGCTTTTTCAGCATCTATTGACAGGATCATATGGTTCTTACCTTTTCTATTATTAATGTGATGTATCACATTGATTGATTTGCAAATATTGAACCAGCCCGGCAGCCCAGGAATGAATCCCACTTGATCATGGTGTATAATTCCTTTTATATGGTGTTGAATTCGATTTGCTAGTATCTTGTTGAGAATTTTTGCATCCATATTCATCAGAGATATTGGCCTGTAGTTCTATTTTTGTGCTGGGTCTCTGGTTTGGGAATCAAAGTAATGCTGGCTTCATAGAATGAGTCTGGAAGTTTTCCTTCCCTTTCTATTTTTTGGAATAGCTTGAGAATGATAGGTATTTTTTTTTAATTTTTTTTTCCAACGTTTTTATTTATTTTTGGGACAGAGAGAGACAGAGCATGAACGGGGGAGGGGCAGAGAGAGAGGGAGACACAGAATCGGAAACAGGCTCCAGGCTCCGAGCCATCAGCCCAGAGCCTGACGCGGGGCTCGAACTCACGGACCGCGAGATCATGACCTGGCTGAAGTCGGACGCTTAACCGACTGTGCCACCCAGGCGCCCCTGATAGGTATTATTTTTGTTTTAAATGTCTGGTAGAATTTCCCAGGGAAGCCATCTGGTCCTGGACTCTTACTTGTTGACAGATTTTTGATAACTGATTCAATTTCTTTGTTGGTTATGGGTCTGTTCAAGTTTTCTATTTCTTCCTGTTTGAGTTTTGGAAGTATGTGGGTGCTTAGGAATTTGTCCATTTCTTCCAGGTTGTCCAGTTTGTTGGCATATAATTTTTCATAGTATTCCCTGATAATAATTGCTTGTATTTATGAGGGATTGGTTGTAATAATTCCATTTTCATTCATGATTTTATCTATTTGGGTCATCTCTCTTTTCTTTTTGAGAAGCCTGGCCAGAGGTTTATCAATTTTGTTTATTTTTTCAAAAAGCCAACTCTTGGTTTCATTGATCTGCTCTACAGTTTTTTTTTTTTAGATTCTATATTGTTTTTTTTCTGCTCTGATCTTTGTTATTTCTCTTCTCCTGCTGGGTTTGGGGTGTCTTTGCTGTTCTGCTTCTATTTCCTTTAGGTGTGCTGTTAGATTTTGTATTTGAGATTTTTTTTGTTTCTCGAGATAGGCCTGGATTGCAATGTGTTTTCCTCTCAGGACTGCCTTTGCTGCATCCCAAAGCGTTTGGATTGTTGTATTTTCATTTTCATTTGTTTCCATATATTTTTAAATTTCTTCTCTAATTGCCTGGTTGACCCATTCATTCTTTACTAGGGTGTTCTTTAACCTCCATGCTTTTGGAGGTTTTCCAGACCTTTTCCTGTTGTTGATTTCAAGTTTCATAGCATTGTGGTCTGAAAGTGTGCATGGTATGATCTCAATAATTTTATATTTATTAAGGGCTGTTTGTGACCCAGTATGTGATCTATCTTGGAGAAACTTCCATGTGCACTCAAGAAGAAAGTATATTCTGTTGCTTTGGGATGCAGAGTTCTAAATATATCTGCCAAGTCCATCTGATCCAATGTATCATTCAGGACCCTGGTTTCTTTATTGCTTCTGTGTCTAGATGATCTATCCATTGCTTTAAGTGGGGTATTAAAGTCCCCTGCAATTACCACATTCTTATCAATAAGGTTGCTTATGTTTGTGATTGTATTATATATTTGGGGGCTCCCGTATTTGGCACATAGACATTTTTAATTGTTAGCTCTTCCTGATGGATAGACCCTATAATTATTATATAATGCCCTTCTTCATCTCTTGTTGCAGCCTTTAAAGTCTAGTTTGTCTGATATGAATATTGCTACTAGAGCTTTCTTTTGACTTCTAGTAGCATGATAGATAGTTCTCCATCCCCTCATTTTCAACATGAAGGTGTCCTCAGGTCTAAAATGAGTCTCTTGTAGGCAGCAAATAGATGGGTCTTGTTTTTTTTTTTTTAGTCCATTCTGATACACCGTGTCTTTTGGTTGGAGCATTTAGTCCATTTATATTCAGTGTTATTACTGAAAGATATGGGCTTAGAGTGTTTGTGATGTCTGTATGTTTCATGCTTGTAGTGATGTCTCTGGAACTTTGTGGTCCTTGCAAAATTTCACTCACAGAATCCCCCTTAGGATCTTGTAGGGCTGGTTTTGTGGTAATGAATTCCTTCAGTTTTTGTTTGTTTGGGAAAACCATTATCTCTCCTATTCTGAATGACAGACTTGCTGGATAAGGATTCTTAGCTGCATATTTTTTCTGTTCATCACATTGAAGATTTCCTGCCATTCCTTTCTGGCCTGCCAAGTTTCAGTAGATAGGTCTGCTACTACCCTTTTGTGTCTACCATTGTGTGTTAGGGCCTGTTTATCCCTAGCTGCTTTCAGAATTCTCTCTTTATCCTTGTATTTTTCCAGTTTCACTATGATATGTGGTGCAGAAGATTGATTCAAGTTATATCTGAAGGGAGCTCTCTGTGCCTCTTGGATTTCAATGCCTTTTTCCTTCCCCAGATTAGGGAAGTTCTCAGCTATGATTTATTCAAGTACACCTTCAGTACCTTTCTCTCTCTCTTCCTCTTCTGGAATTCCTATGATATGGGTGTTATTCTGTTTGATTGCATCACTTAGTTCTCTCATACTCCCCTCATACTCCTGGATTTTTTTATCTCTCTTTTTCTCAGCTTCCTCTTTTTCCATATTCACCTCCCTTCTCCTCTGCCTCTTCAATCTGTGCTATGGCCACCTCCATTTTATTTTGCATCTCGTTTATAGCACTTTTTAGCTCCTCATGACTATTTTTAGTCCCTTGATCTCTGTAGCAATAGATTCTCTGCTGTCCTCTATGCTTTTTTCAAGCCAAGCAATTAATTTTATGACAATTATTTTAAATTTTTGTTCCATTATATTGCTTAAATCATTTTTGATCAATTCATTAGCTGTCACTACTTCCTGGATTTTCTTTTGAGGATAATTCTTCCATTTCATCATTTTGGGTATTCCCTGCAGTAGCTCCAACCTGCAGGGCACTTCTACTGTGCTGTTAGGAGAAAGTTGTGTTGGTGGGTGGGGCCACAATAAGACCCAATGTCTGCCCCCAGCCAGCCACTGGGGCCACAGTCTGACTGGTGTGTACCCTATCTTCCCCTTTCCCAGGGGCAGGACTCACTGTCGGGTGGTGTGGCCCTTCTCTGGGCTGCTTGCATACTGCCAGGCTTGTGGTGCTGTTTCCATGGGATCTGGCCAATGGCATATTAGCCGGGATGGATCCCTAAGGTGCACAGGGGCAGGAGGGGCAGGTTTAGCTTGCTTTGCCCTCAGTGGTCCCCTGGGGGAGGGACCCTGCAGCACTGGGAGGGAGGCAGGCCCATGGGAGGGATGGAGCCACAGAAGCACAGGGTTGGGCGTTTGTGCAGTGCAAGCAAGTTCAGTGAGGGTAACTGGTTCCCTTTGGAATTTCGGCTGGGGGATGGGAGAGGGAAATGGCGCTTGCCAGTGCCTTTGTTCCCCCGCCACGTTCTGTCCTTCTGGGACTCAACAACTCTCCCCCCTGGCATCCTCTCTCCCTCCCTGCTCTGTGAGAGCAGTGCTGTCGACTATTAACATTCCAGATGTTAAGTCCCACTGGCTGTCAAAACTCACACAGTCTGGAATCTCCTCTCTTGGAAGCCAGACTTTGGGTCTCTGCCTTGCCTGGCGGGCTGCCCCTCCACTGCCCTGGCTCGCTCCCACCAGTCCTTGTAGCACTTACCACCTCTCTGCCCTTCCTACCCTCTTCTGTGAGCCTCTTGTCTAGGCTTGGCTCCAGAGAGTCCATTCTGCTAGTCTTCCAGCGGTTTTCTGGATTATTTAGGTAGATGTGGGTGGAATCTAAGCAATCAGCAGGACGAGGTGAACCCAGCATCCTGCTACGCTGCCGTCTTCCTCAAAGCTCATCCTGCCTATCCCTTATTTAAAGTAAATAAATAACCTTAAAAACGAAAAGAAAAAAAATTAAAAATTATGAATGAATTAGACCACTTCAGAAAACAGAAGAGAAATGATCATAAAATATATTTTCTGAAATGTCAACTTCTGGTTAACTCTCCTAGAAAAGATGAACATATAACAAAAAGAATAACCACAGCAACAATAAAAATGAAACAAATGAAAAAGTAGGCAAAATACCAGAGTCGGGATTCCAGGGTTCATATCCTATTTCTATGGTTTTGTTTTGTTTTGTTTTTTGACTGTGATCTAATTGAATGAGATTTATATACATTAAGTAAAAAGTCTTCTTGGAAAATTAACTTCATTTCATGAATGTACAAAATACAGATGATATATCTTCCCAAACACTATGATAATTCTTCAATAAATAATATTGGAAAAACTGGATATCTTTATGTAAAGAAGTTAGACCTTTGCACCATATATAAAAATTAACTCAAAGTGGATTAAAGAAAAAGGCAAGACTTAAAACTATAAAACACTAATATGGAAAAAAAAAAGAGGAAAGCTTCATTGCATTGGATTTGGCAATGATTTCTTGGATATGAAATATCAAAAGTACAGACAACAGATGGAAACATAATAGACTACATCAAAATCAAAATATCTGTGCACACAATCAATAGAGTTAAAAGTCAACTGATAGAAGAAAATATTTTTAAATCATATATCTGTTGAAAGGTTAATATCCACAACATATAAAGATCTACAACTCAAAAATAACAAAATAAATAACACAGAAAACTCCATTATTAAAAAAAATGGACAAAGGACTTGAGTAGACATTTCTCCAAAGATACACAAATGGCCAACAAGCATATAAAAAGGTGCTCAGCAACTAATCATTAGGAAAATGAAAATCAAAAACACAACAAAATATTACCTTGTACCCAATTAGGATGGTTAATATTAAAAAATAATCATAACAAATATTATTGAGGATATGGAGAAATTGTAACTGTTGTACACTGTTTGGAGTATAAAATGGTACAACCACTAAGGAAAGCAAAATGGCAGTTCTTCATAAAATTAAAAATAGAATTACCAAATATCCAGCAATTCTCCTTCTGGTATCTATCCACAAGAAGTGAAGTCAGAATCATAAAGTAATATTTGCATACCCACATTTATAACAACATTATTCAGAATAGCCAAAGGTGGAAGCAACCCAAGTATCCATTGATAGATGAATACAAAAATAAAATATATGTGATATATGTATACATGTATGTGTATATGTATATGTATGTATGTGATATATGCATATATATGTATGTGCATATATATGCATATATATGCATATATATGCACATATATGTATGTGATATATGCATATATATGCACATATATGTATGTGATATATGCATATATATGCACATATATGTATGTGATATATGCATACAATGAAATATTATTCAGGCTTGGAAAGGAAAGAAATTCTGATTCGTATGATACCATGGATGGGCCTTGAGGACACTGAATTAAGTGAAATTAGTCATCCATAAAAAGACAAATACTATATGAGTACACTTAGTCAAATTCATAGAAACAGAAAGTAGAATGATGGTTGCCAGGGACTAGGGAGAGGGGTAATACAGAGTTGTTTGTTAATGTTGTGAAATTGTGATTTATAATCATAATCATAATCATTATCATTATCATATATTTGTTCTTTCTCCCATTCGTAGCACACTGCTCCCAAGACCCTTATCATTTCCTAAGTGGTAAAGCAATGGAACATCTTTTTATAATATCTGGTCTTTTGTCCTCCATTCCTGCAATGGTTGCAAAGTTATGAAGAAAGGAATGTCTCTTGTTATTTGTAACAAGTCCCTTTTAACCACATCTGAGTTTATGTTAATCACACGATGTTGGAAAGCCCTGATGAGTGAAGGGCTAGTTGCCCTGGGAATTAGCTGGGTGATAAGAACTTTTAGTCCTTCCTCTGATGTCCAGGGAAAGGAGAGAATCTGGAGATTGAGTTTAATTACCAGTGATCAATGATGTAATCAATCATGCCCCTGTTATGAGGACTTCATAAAAATTTCTAAAGTGAGGGATTTGGAGAACTTCCAGGTTGATGAACATGTGGAGGTGCTGGGAGAGTGGTGTGCCCAGAAAGGGCATGGGGCTCTGCACTGCTCCCTGTATATCTTTCCCTAAGTGTCTCTTCCATCTGGTTTTTCCTGAATTGTATCCTTTTACAATAAACTGGTAATCTAGTAGTAAACTGTTTTCTTGAATTTCATGAATTGCCTAGGTAAATTAATTAAACTAAGAGGAGAGGGTTGTGGGAACTTCTGTTTTATACCAGTTGGTCAGAAATACAGGTGACCACCTGGACCTGTGATTGGCATTGGAAGTGGCAGGTTGGGGATGAGGACAGTCTTTGGAGATTGATCCCTTAACCTGGGGAATCCGACACTTAACTCTGGGTAGTGTCAGCATTGAATTGAATTGACTTGGGATACCCATTTGGTGTCTGCAGAGAATTGGAAAATTGCTTAGTGTGTGAAAACCCCACATTTCTGTTGAAGTGAAGTATTCTGAGAATATTGAGAGGAGAAGTAGAAATTTTCCTTTACAAATGGGTATAGAGTTTCAGTTTTGCAAAATGAAATGTTTTGGAGAGTGATTGCACAATAATGTGAATGTACTTAACACAGAACTGTACTCTTTAAAAAAAGGTTCATATGGTAAATTTTATATGTATTTTAAGACAATTTTTTAAAATGCTGTGACACTGAATAAAAGTATAAAGCAATAACAAGATAAATAATGACAAATTCTTCATTGTAACCTTGAAATCAAAAAGTTTAAAACTAAATCGGTACAAATTTTCACATTGACAGTTGTATTTTAATAGTGGATTTTTCCTTAAAAATCTGTAAGAGGTATAAACTTTTGGCTTAAATATCCATTTTTATTTAAAAAATTAGCCAATAGAAGCTAATGCACTTATGCTATTTTATTCTAAAAGTTAGTTTTCTTTAAATTACCTAACTTCTATAATACAATTTTCTTGAAATGACAATCCTCTTGTATAAGTGAAAATGTGATTTACTGAAATGCTATTTTTCAAGTTTTAAGTGTTTGAAACATCTTATTTAAGTTAAATTACTGATTTCTGTTGCTTTCAATAGTAAGCATCACTAAGCTCACCATTTTGTCTATAACAATGGGAGTACTAATGGATTTATATTCCCAACATACTAGTATAGCATATTCCCATAAATTTTAAGCTAAAATTATTCAGAAAAAAAGGAGGGGAAACTATTAGTCATTCTATTTTTAATGTTTGGGTATTTTTGCCTTTTGGAAATTATGATTATCTTTATTGTCAAGTTAATAGTAGTCATAAAAATTTTAGTTTCATAAAACAGATAGTAATGTTATAATATATATGATATTGTATATAATACTATAAAATATTATATATTATAAAATTTTATATTATATTATATTATTAAAATTACATATATATTATATATACTACATTATATATATATAATATAATATATATATTTATATAGTAATTGGTATATCATAAGTCCCCAAATAGAAAATTAAAAATATCATTCTCATTGAAGTGTATATGCACTATTCCATAAAAGAAAAAAGTGCATTGTTGAGTTTTTCTAGTTTATATGAGTCCGTTAGAGTTGGGTAATGATTTATTTTATAATGCACCTCTTGATGTATGCTGAGATTAGCTTTCAACACTCCTACAGAGGAAGAAAGGAGGAGAACGTGTCTTGAGATGCAAAAGAACTATTACCTTAGTTTTTGTGCCTTATTAAACTATAAAACAAAATTTCCTTTCTTTTTTAACTTATCTACATACTGTGACATTGGTATAAAGTCAACCCAGCCATTATCGGTGGTACTATGTGAATGATTGCCTAATACAGCAGAGTATATCTCACTTTTGCAATCCTTGCTGAAAAAGTTAGGGACTTTTCTTTCAAAAAATGTTTTCCATAATTTTCAGTCTTCTCATCATTTTAATCTTTTCTATTTACTTTTTTTTCTGGGGCAAACATAGTGCATTTGTTCTCTCCCTCACCTACATGGTTTTCCTGAAGCTTCCATTCTGCATTTTTCCGCTTCAAAAGTAACAAGAATTTAATTATCTCATGGCTTATTTCCTTAGAGTCTTCATCTCATTACTCTTGCATTTATTTTTACTCTATAGGATAATATTTATCACTGTAGATGGGAATACAATTTCACACTCTTTTTTAAGACAACAAAATGCTCTTTATGACTGAAGAAGGGAACATACCTACATATGGTTAATAGCAACTGGATTACAGAGAAATGCAGACAGTTGGACTTTCATATGCCACACAATGCAACTTTATATGTACAAATTGGCAGGTAGGTAGGGAGGTAGGTAGGCAGATAGATAGATCTTTTATAATTGTTGAAATAAACTTCAAGGTAAAGAGTATGTGACTGTTACAACATATTCAAAAGTCATAAAGAGCTGTGCTAAAAGTATTTTTTCACATTAAGAGTATTTCTTCCTTTTTGATTGCACATAAAATAATGATCTATACTACTTATTTGTTGCCCTTTGAGTTCAATATAATAAGGCAAGATGAATTTATCATACTACTTGTACCCATTTAAGTTTTTTCTAATTTTTGGTTATTACAACTCATACTTCAGTGAGCACCTTTTTACATGCCTTCTTGTTCACTTGTTCATATATTTCTTCTAGGGAGACACCAAGTAACAGGATGGTCATAGTATACATGCACTTAAAAGATAATGTTGTTAAATTGTTCTCCAAGGTGCCTGTAAAAATCTTTTAGTTTTATCAGGAGTATATATGACCATAATTTGTCCATTTGCTTGGAAACATAAAATGTTTAAATTTTCTAATTTTAAACATAATAAGTGGCATATGAGCATTGTTGTAACTTGCATTTAATTTACACTTCCAATTAATATCCTTTCATTGTTTGTATTAGACCTTTCAATCCTCAAAACTGTGGTGATGCCAGGGAAATGACAAAAGCTCAGGCACCATTTGACAAGTGTGGGTTTTGGTTCTCTTGGTTTTCAGAGTTGTGAAGTAGCAAATAATACAAATACCTGGCCCTGTGGGCTGTGGTTCAGGACTAGGGCCATTCCTAGGTAACCAAGGCACACTGTGAATTATTAGGGAACGAGATATGAGATCAACTTGGAATCTTAATCAGTACTAAATTGTGATGTGTGTTTTAAATCCTACAAGGAAACCTAGTTTTATTCTTTGTGGAGTGAAAGACAGTTAAGACTTTAAGCGTCTTAGTGATCTGAACGGCAGCAGGAACGATAACATTGTCCATGCTATGGAAGAGGATTATAAGAAATTAGAGTTAGAAATATGTAAGTAGTCACATAGGATTGTATTTATGAAAAGGCAATAGTTATGGAGACATATTTGGAGATTAGAAAATAGGGGGTTACTGCCTGGATGAATGTGTAAAAGGAGAGGAGAAGAAACATCATCAGGTATAACTGAAGCTATCCTGGCTTAGGCAACCAGTGGATCAGAAATTAATTTTATTGAAATTCAAATGGAAAAGACATGCTATGAGTACAGCATTATAGAAGTTCATGATGGAAAGAAGATCAACTGACTGACAACCAACACTATCTAGTTTCCACCATTTACCTTTGTAAGGATGAGATTTGATTATACAGTCACAATAAGAGAATGGGATCATCTTGCATAATCTTATAGGTGGACAGACAGGATAGTACCTTAGGTCAGTGGAATCAGCTGTGGACATAGATGAGCCCCAAGTTAATCACGAGTGAACACAATGGATGTGACAATCACAGTATAAAGCCTTTCTATTGGGCCATTCCCTAGTCATGCCCAGGTTTAGCAGAGTTCCTCATGGGGCCCTAATGAGCTCAGTCTGTAACTCCCAGCCCCCTAATGATTTGCACCTCACCTGTTCTCTCTTTACCAAATGCTCCTTATCTATCTGTTGAGTCCCTTCCTCTGCTGCTCCCTGTGCTTCTCTCCCAGTGCTTGAAGAACCTGGGCTGGTAACTTGTTAATCATACTTCCCTTAAAGCTATAGTTGGTAGCTTTAACAGGCTCTTCAGAGTCTCTGCCCTATTCTAGCCTTAGAAGTCTGCGATAAAGACAGGGGTATTCCCAGCCCATTGTTGAAAGTCATCTCTCTATTTGGATCAAGCCAACAAATTTGTTCTCCTCAACTTTCCCTCTCTCCCAGCATCCAACTTCTGCTCTCCCTTTCTGAAAGGGCCTGTCTGTAGAACAAACAATAGAGAAAACTCCATAATACCAACTTATTAATTCATAACGAGAAATACAACTATCAAGTGGACCAAAATGCTTGACTTGGAAGAACTGATGCTTGAAAAGTTAATTACAATAAGAGGGCCTACTTTTTATTTTACTCTGAGGAGAAAACTCCCAAAGCAAATAGGCATATTCTTCAGGCAGCACATTCTGTCCTTGTGGACATAATATTTGGTAAGCCAAATTATTATCAATTTTTGTGATGATAATTTCATAACAAGGGGTGCAATAGATGATTGGAATTTTAAGTGGTACCTCCTAAAAGTAAAGTTTATATCACTGTAGACTATATCAAGGTTGTTTAGGCATTATGCCCGAATCACAACACTCACTTCCCTGGACAGTGTTAGGTGGGCATCATCACCCTTTGCCTCTTTTGGTTTTCCCTATTTATTACAAAATAAGAGATTATATATAGTTAGCATAGAGTTGGTAGACAAAGCAAGAATAGCACATCTCAGAAGTATATTACAAGGAAATAAAGGGAACAATAGAAATATAAGGGATGGAACACTGATGTAAGAGTATCATGAACTGATAGATGATGGGTTCAGGTTAAGTATGCATAATTTTATTAAACTTAAAAGAGATTGAGCTATATATTTTGTAGCTGTCCTCAGAGAATAATAAATTCATATATTTTTTAACTTCAGAGATGATAAAGTAGTTACAGAAGTTTAAAAGCTTTAGGTGTGGCAGTGGTAAAATGTTAGAGTATGAGGCACTTCTATGCACCATATCCATTTCTCATGCCAGAAACTATTGCAGAACTATGGGTGGGGATACAGAAGCAATGCATCCCTTTTGAGAGTCAAGCCAGTCTGAACTTAATCAGGTATCACATCCAGCCTGTCAGTTTTCACACGGATGGACCTATTAGTCCAATTACTTTGTTGTAAGGTCACAGAACATCAGAGATGGCAAACATGTGGGTTCATCAAAAGGGTTATAGGATAGAGAATTTTGGAAATTGTGGCCTTAGTAGGCAATCATAAATAATGACCTAATGTCTGCAACATACAAAGATATGTACACAATTATAGACTAACTCCCAGAGAAACAAATTGAAAGCTGCTTCTTTCAGAAAGCCTTGCTAATCAATATATATACCCTATGAAAACGAAAAAGACAATGGACCTTCACTCATTATCCATTCTACCTCTGAACTATTTGAGACGTTTTTGATGCCCTTTGTTATGCCAGATTTAGTAAATGATACACAATTAGCAAACGACACTCAAGTAATTAACCTCAAATCTTTATTTAGTTACTTAGAGAATCTACAGATAATGCATTTACAAAGCAGATTCTGATTCCACAATATAGAAGGGAGATCTGAGCTGAAGAAGTAGACAAAATAAAAGTGCTTTACATATTTCCTTCATATTCTGAAATGTGTGATAGCTTTTACAAAAAAGAAACATGCTGAATATTACTTTAGATATATTCTATTACTTGCACGGTGAGTACTTGTTGCAGAAAGTTCACATTAGATTCTCTGTACATGGTTTGGTCATTAAATTCCCAACAGGAAAGAAAGAATCTTTGAGTGTTTGAAGAAGATGGAGGAAGTATCTCTGGTGTGTTGTGGTAGTCGGCTAATGCAGTTTGATGTTTATATCAGTCATTCATCACGGAGTTCCTATTGGGGCATAAAGATGGGGATTTGGGGAGCATTTAATTCTTATTTTGCAGCTTTGATTACTCCTGAAGAGAGCTATTATACTATAGGGTGAGGATGAAGCCACTCCCCATTCCCTTAGCCATGCTGGTGAAGTAGATGAGCTTAATCCTATAATCCAAACCTTAAAATCTCTCTAGGAGAAAATACATTTCTCTCTCCCAAACACACTAGTCCTGCTGATTATTGCCACTTGGAAGACAGCTGCTTAGAATATAGTCCCTTTTTATGTTTCATAATAACTGAAGTGATTGAAGCCAACAAGACTAATCTGATTTGTAAAATAATTGAGGTCAATATGTTCAGACTAGAGAGTAGAAGACTTACTGTTAAATACAAATGAAATTATAATCTTCTCTATCTGAATGATAAGCACAGAGAAAGTTAGGAATAACTCAAGCAAAATTCAGTCTAAATAATTATAAGAATTGAAAGTTGAAATGCTTGGGTTATAATGTCTACCTGACATTTTATGGTAGACTGAGCACATGAAAAACATCATTACAGCATTAAAATAACCTATCATATCCGAATTGCTTATTACTGAACATAATTAAAATCTTCTTAATAATTTAATTGCACACCATCAAAATAAACACGTTCCTTAGCAAAATGTCACCTGAATCTTTTTTAATAGTGGGTTCACATTCAAGAAAACACTGGGTAAATGAAGTTAAAAACAATAGAAATGTAACTCATTAGTAAAGATATGTGCATCATTATAAAAAAGTCCCCAGTGGAGGGCAGTTTTGAAAGCAATTTCTCTTATTATTAGCACATATATCATCAAATCTGTAAGAGCATGAGATTCTCTCATTCATTTTTCCATTCAACAGTTATTTATTGGATACTTTAATATGCTCAGTATGGTGCCTTGTACAATGTAGGCTCATAATAATTTTGGTGCAATAAGTATAAGTAAATATAAATGATGTAATGCTGTATTGAAATCATATACTTACAACTTTTTAAATATTTCTTTTTTATGGGACCATCTGCATACATAAAATTAAAAAAATGATATAAATCAAGTGAAAGGTTTAAGAGTAAAAACGTATTTATTGCTAAATTAGATTCCAGAAGTGCTTTAGAAAATTAAATTCCAAAACAACAAAATAAGATTATTGTCTCCTACATATTTTTAAGTTTACCAAGTTAGTGTATTAAAATTAAGAGCAGCACTGCTGCACACTATATTGTCAATAGCTAGAGGTCTCATAGGCTCATCCGTGGAAATGGCAGTCACGTTATGGCTCCCTCTTTGTAGGGCCTTCCCACTCTTTCCGAAATGCCTCCACTCTTCATGGGAAGAAGTAAGAGCTTCCTTTGGAAGGGAAGTTACAACTAAGAAGTCATAGTCCCAATCAAAATGATAAAGCAGTTTCTCTAATAATGCTCAGAAAATGTTATCCCAGCTGGATACCCTATTGGAAGAGCCCGGTTTTCAGCTAAAGGTCTTAATTTGTACTTACTTGAGGCTGCACAGGAAAATTGCCTCATGATGACTACAAGAGGTTGAAAGAAAAATTAATAGACTAATTTGGTTCTCTGACTTGGACAAAGTCAACGTTTTCCTTAGCTATAATTTGTTGCACAGATTCTGGCCCAAAAATGAAACTGTAGTCTAAATACCTTGGATGTATTGACTTCCCATTTCCCCAGAAAACTGACAGAAAAGGGAAGAAATGTCTATGGGAAACTGATATGAATAAAGTCTTATAAGTCCACAATTTCTGATATAAGAAAAAAAATGGGAAAGATACTATGAAAGGTTTGTTGAGCATCTAAGTTACTTTTAGCTTTTAATTTCAACATTTCAGTTTCACTCATTCAAAGACAACTGACTATTTGAAAGGAAAAATGTGTTTTTAAGTTTTATGTTGTATTCTTTTTTATAAAAATCAACTGCATATATTTCAAATATACTACTTGATACATTGTCATGTATGTACACCTATGAAACATCACAACCCTCAAGATAGTGAACAAATACTTTATATTCTTTAGGTCTACTCAGTCTACCATGAAATGTCTTTAGGTCTGCTGAGTCTACAAAAGATTGTAACCCAAAATTTGCCTTATGCACCTTAACAGTTTTATTCTGTCCCTATATAATCCCTATCCCTATATAATTACTGATATGATTTCTGTCCAAATAGATTAGTGGCATTACTATAATTTTATGTAAATGCAATCATAAAGAAGCTACTCTTTTTTGTCCGAATTCTTCACTTAGTATAATTTTTTTTAAGTTAATGTTGAGAAGTACCCTATTGCATCAATATACCACAATTTGTTCATCCATGTCTATTGGTAGACATTTTAGTTGTTTTTTGAGTTTTGGGATATAACAAATAAAGGTGCTGTAGAAATCTGTATACAAGTCTTTGTATTGACATACACTTTCTCCTCAGCAAATTCTTAGGAGTGGGATAGTTGGATTATATTGTGTCTAACTGCCAAACTACTTTCCAAAGTAGTTGGATCATTTTGTATTCCTATTTGAAGTGCATGATAGGTTTGTCTTTTCCCTTTCCTTGTTAACACTTGGTAAAGCTTTTAATTTTAGCCATTCTAGTGGTGTGTAGTATATCATTGTAGTTTTAATTTGCATTTCCTTATGCTAATGATGTCAAGGAGTACCTTTTCTCTTTTTTCTTTACTTGTAATGATTTTGTCTGGTTTTGTAATGAGGGCAATTTTAGCCTCTGAATGAATTGAGAAATATTCTTTCCTTTTTAACTTTTAGAGTTTGTTTTAAAAAAATTACATTTATTCATTTTTGAGAGACAGAGAAAGACAGAGCACAAGTGGGGAGGGGCAGAGAGAGGGGGAGACACAGAATCTGAAGCAGGCTCCAGGCTCCCATCTATCAGCATAGAGACTGACGCGGGGCTCAAACTCACAAACCGCGAGATCATGACCTGAGCCGAAGTCGGATGCACAACCGACTGAGCCACCCAGGCGCCCCTAGAAGGAGTTTGTTTGAATTAATAATATCTTTTCCTAAAAGTTTTATAGAATCCAGGGTGCCTGAGTGGCTCAGTCGAATGAGTGTTTGACTCTTGATTTGGGCTCAGGTCATGACCCCAGGGTCATGAGATCAAGCCCCGCATAGTGCTCTGCAGTTAGTGTGGAGCTTACTTAAGATTCTGTCTCTCTTTCCTCTGCCCCTCTACCCTGCTCACTCTCTCTCTCAAAATAATAATAATAATAATAATAATAATTCTCTAGAGTAGTCATTTGTCCCTAGAGTACATTCTTTTGGAGAATGTTTTTAATTCTAAGTTAAATTGCTTTAATACATACAGGGCTATCCAGGTTACCTATTTCTTTTTAAGTGTACTTTGGTAGATAATTTGTGTCTTTCAAGAAATTTGTCCATTGTATCTAGTTTGCCACTTTTGTTGGCTTACAATACTTTATAAAATAGTCATATTTTTCTGTTAATATCTGTCAAATCTGTAATACCGGTAAAATGCCACTTCTCTCATTCCTGATATTTGAATATTTGTTGTCTTCCCTTGTATTTTCTGTGATCAGTCTGACTAGAGGTTTACCATTTTCTCCCTGAAGAACTATATTTGAGTTCACTGATTTTTCTTTATGCTTTTTAATTTTATTTATTTTTTGTCATTTTTTTTCTTTCTCTACTTTGGGTTTACTTAATTGACTGCTTTCTAGTTTCTTATGGTACAGAGAAAGTCATTGATTTGAGTCCTTCTTTTCTAATATAGGCATTTGGTATTAAAAATTTCCACTTAGTACTGGCTTAGCAGAATTTTACAGTTTTTATATGTTGTATTTTTCCTTTTAGTTCACTTCAAAATACATTTAAACTTTTTAAAATGTTTTATTTATTTTTGAAAGAGTGCAAGTTGGGGAGGGGCAAAGAGAGGAGGACAGAGGATCTGAAGCAGGCTCTGTGCTGACAGCACAGAGTGCTATCACTGACCACCCCGATGTGAGGCTTGAACTCAGAAACTGCAAGATCATGACCTAGGCTGAAGTTGGATGCCCATCTGGCTGAGCCACCCATGTGCTCCCAAAATACATTTCTAAATTCTTTGATTTAGAATTTAGATTAAAAGCTATTCTAAATCTAAATCTGTTTTAGGGGAATAAACATTTAGAATTGTTATGTTCACTTGATATATTAACTCCTTTGACATCATCAAATGGCCTTCTTGACCCCTAGTAATATTCTTTGTTTTGAGAACTACTTTGTCCAACATTAATATAACCCCTAAATCTTCCCTCCTTCTCTTCCTCTTCCTTCTTCCTTTTCAAGCAACACCTATTCGTTATCTCACAGTTGTGCAAGTCAAGGGTTTTGGTACTGAGGTTCTCTACTTAGGATCAAAAAGGTTGAAATCAAAATGTTGACTGGACTCGGATATCATCTCAATGCTAATGGAAAAATTTATCTTTTACAAGCTCATTCAGGTGGTTAGAAAAATCCAGTTTCTTCTGGTTTTAGGATCAAATTCCCTGTCCTTCTTAGCTTTTGGATCCTGATTGTTCTCAGTTGCTAGAGACCACACTCCAGGCCTTATGCTTGGCCCCTTCAAGGGCTTATGTGATTAGATTAATATCCCCTCCAATATTCTTTTGATTAAGTTAAAGTTAACTAATGAGGATCTAAATTAAATATTTGTATCTTTTTGCCATGAAATATAACAGACTTAGGGCATAATATCTCATCATATTTATAGTCTGAGGGATTAGGGCAGGAAATTTGGGAGTGGGGATGTGGGAAGTTTAGGAGACTACCTATTATACTCTCCTATACTCCCACCTGGCCTTTTCTTCTAGATATCTCCTGTGAATCCTATATTAGAGTTCATAACAGAGCTCCTTTCCATGTTTCCTGGCTCAGCTATTATCATCTTTTGCCTAGTCATATAGGTTCAAAGTTTAGTCATTTTTAGCTCCTTCTTCTATGACTTTTGCCCAACTAATTAGCCATCAAATTTGATCTACACTGCCCCTGAAATGATGGGCACATCCATCAAATCCTCTCTAATGTTACTATCATTAGTTCTGGCCTTCCTTCTCTTTTCCTCGGGCTGTTCAATAGCCTCTAAGCCAGCAGAAGGATGTTTGTCAACCTCTCATCTAGTCTTGCATTTGTATGGCACTTTGTAACTTTTAAAGTGTCTTCACATATATTATTTAAGGCTTGTGACAATTCTGTGGACTAAGCATTTTGACTTCAGTGTGCAGATGAGGTCCCTGTGGGAAAGTTAAACAATTAACTCAGTGTCCCATGGCTAGTAATTTATTTGTGATCAAATCATGCTTCATCCATCTCGTTTTCTCTTGAGAACCTCAGCTTTTTTTATTTAGTATTTGCACAAAATTTCTTTTACCGTTCTTTTAAATTTAACCTATTTGTATCTTTATTTTGAATGTGTACTTCGTATGGGCAACATAGTCAAGTCTTGCATTTTAATTCAGTGACATTCTCTGATATTTAATTGGAATATTTAAATCACTTTTATGTGATTACTACCATGATTAGGTTAAAATCTATT
The DNA here is from genome assembly GCF_016509475.1 of Prionailurus bengalensis. NCBI lineage: Eukaryota > Metazoa > Chordata > Mammalia > Carnivora > Felidae > Prionailurus > Prionailurus bengalensis. Next base: position 94,127,192 of record NC_057354.1, on the reverse strand, counting down.
TCAATATTTTTTCCATGTATTTAATCTTCTTGTTATAATTTTGTCTTATTTTGCTTGTTTCAGACTGAGTATTTTTTATGATTCCATTTTATGTCCTTTGCTGGTTGCTTAGTTATAGTTTGTTTTATTTTAGTGGTTACTTTAAAGTTTATAGTACATTATATATCTTTATCTTACCACAGACTATTACATGTAGAATTATAGCATTTCATGTATCATATAGTAGAAGAAACTTCAAACAATTATTTTTCCCCATCACATTCTTATGTTGTTATTGGCATACACTTTGGTCATACATGTAATAGCATAATACCTTTTTAAAATTTGTATATAATGCTCTAATAAAGATATTATAATAATAGTAAAACATTCTTACATATTTACCCATGGAGTACCATTTCAGGTACTCTTCATTCTTTTCTTTTGATTATAATTCCATCTGGCATCATTTGCCTTTGCTCTGAAAGAATTCATTTATCTTTCTTGGAGTTTAGTTCTGCTGGGAATGAGTATTTCAGTTTTGGTATATTTGAAAATTTCTGTATTTTACTTTTGTATTAGAAAAAAAAATATTTCTCCCTAAAACAGGTTTCTGGATATCCACTCCTCTGGTTCTGTCCAACTACCGCTGAGGGTGTGAGAAGGAGCAGAGTTGGCTTGTGGTCCATGTACTGGATAGTGAGGTGGATGGGGTATCTGTGAGCCTATCAAGGGCTGTACTGGCCCCACTAGTATCCCTGTGTCAAAGGCAGTATGTCATTAAAAATCAAGTAGGAAAATACCATGACAGGACTAGACAGAGACCAGGAAAGAAAGAAAAGCTTATTTTCTGATTTTGGAAAAAGAGCCCTCATTTCCTCATTTTCAGTTTGTACTGGGCCTGGTAAATTTTGTAGCTGGCTCTGTGCTTAGGATTAAAGCAATATGGAGAGGATCTGGATTAGGGAACAGAAGAAACTCATAGTTGAATGGGATGGTGGCAGAGGGGTGGGGTGGGGCAAAAGTTCAAAATACCAAGGACTATAAGAAAATATTAGAAGAGGTTGCTGTAAGACCAAGGATAATGATGTAGAACAGTTACATTTTTTAATGAAATGCTGTATATTATTCCAAATACACATTTACTATAAAAATCTCCTGTAAATTTTGTATTTCTTACAAATCTGATTATAGGAATACAGTATGTTTTATGAAAACAAACAAAAAAAAACATAAGTAATCTAAAAACAAGTAACATAAATCTCAAGTAAAGCACATATAATAATAAAGTATTAGAAAACTAGGGGGAACCTGGGTGATTCAGTGTGGTTAAACATCCAGCTTAGGGTCAGGTCATGATATCTTGGTTCATGAATTCAAGCCCCACATCAGGCTCTGTGCTGGCAGCTCAGAGCCTGGAGCCTGCTTTGGATTCTGTGTTTCCCTCTCTGCCCCTCCCCTGCTCACACTCTGTCTCTCTTTCTCAAAAATAAATAAACATTAAAAAAATTAAAAAGAAAGATAACTAGTTTCCCCCTACATCCCCAAAATAAACATTTGCTAGCAATTTAAATATTGTTTGTAAAAGATATTAAAAATATTTTCTTTGCTGAGACCACATCATGATTCAAGAGAGATAATATAGGGATCGGAACTAGGGATGTGACAGCAGGGATTAAAAGAAAAAGGAATCAGTAAAGGTTAAGTAAGAAATACAATCAAGAAAAGGTGATACATGAGTGTGTATGAGAATCAAAGAAGAAAAATGAGAAAAGTACTCTTACGATTTTGAACCTAGATGATTACAAAGATAATGCTCTTAACAGAGATGAGCAGTTGGAAATGTTAGTATATCTTAACTGCAAGAATTGAATAGTTGAAAATATAAACAGGAAAAAAGTTAATGAGAAATATAATTACAAATTACATATATTTTTTTTCTACAATAAATAATCCAGGATAAGGATAGGTAAAAATGTACCATCACTTAAGTACATTAATCACTTAAGGTCATGTAAAGTCTTAGATTTTTGTTCTGAGAATGAAATTATGAGAAGGAATGGACCATGTGATGTGAATAAAGAAGAGCTTTCTGTCAGGAGTATAGCAGGAGCAATATGCTCAGGTTGGGAAAGAGCCTATAATGTTCGAAGAAGAAAATGCACACTAGTGAGGCTGGAGGATATGGAGCAGAGGGAAGCATTTAAATGGACAGGGCAAGACCAGATAGGACTTAGAGATTATGAGGAGATTGGATGTGATTCCTGTTACAATGAGTAACCATTTAGAGCTTAAGGTTCGTATCTGGGGAATAATCTTATTTTTTATTGAGAAGAAAACAATTTATTTAATTTTATAAAATGCCTCTGTTCCATGTGAACCGTGGGTCATAGGGGCACAAAAATGGAAGCATAAAAGACCAATTCAGAAGAAGTTGTAACTGTCCAGGAGAGAACTGATGAGGAGCAGGTTCATAGTGGTACTCAACATCAGTAATTGTCAGGGAAATATAAATCAAAACCACAATGAGATACCACTTGTTAGAATGAGTATTATCAAAAAGCCAAGAGAGAATACATTTTGGCAATAATGGGGAGAAAAAAGAATCTGTGTATTGTTGATGGGAATTTAAACTGGTATGGCCACTGTGGAAAACAGTATGTAGGACCCTCAAAAGATTTAAAATAGAGCTACCATATGATCCAGGAATCCTATTTCTGGGCATATATCCAAAGGAAATGAAGTCACATCTTGAAGAGATATCTGTACTCCCATGTTCATTGCAGCATTATTCACAATAGCCAAACATAGAAACAATTAAAATGCCCATCAACAGATGAATGGATAAAGAAAATGTGGTATATATTTCCAGTGGAATATTATTTAGCCAAATTCTGCCATTTGAGACAATATGAATGGACTTTTAGACCATTCTGCTAAGTGAAATAAGTCTAACAGAAAAAGACAAATACTGCACGATCTCACTGATATGTGGAACCTAAAAAAGCTGAAATCATATAAATAGAGAGTAGAATGGTGAGTCCCCAGGCATAGGGATGGGGGAGATGGAAAGATGTTGGTCAAATGTAAAAACTTCCAGTTATAAGATGAATGAATTCTGGGGATGTGACGTATAGCGTGTTGACTGTAATTAATAATACTGTATTGTGTAATTGAAATGTGTAGGTCTTGAATATTCTCACATCACAAAAAAATGGATTTATGTGATGTGATGAATGTGTTAACTAAATTATTGTGGTAATTATTTAGTAATATATATGGGTATCAAATCCGCATGTAGTTCACCTTAAACTTAGACAATGTTACGTGTCAATTTTATTTTAATAACTCTGCAAAATATAAAAATAAAAACAGAGTTAGGGGTTTCTGTTTTCCAATATGGCTAATTTCCACTCTCAGGAGAGCCCTTGGCTCTGCAGTTGGTATTTATTAGTTTCTCACAATCTACAATCCTTGCTCTTGGCTGGAATATTTGGCAACTGTCAGTTTTCCCCCAACCCACACAGAGCCAGTCATTTGGCAAACCTATGACACATAAATGGAATTCTCAGTCAACTTTTCTAATTCTAGAAGAATTCCCCATAGGATAAATATTCCTGTCTTTAAACAACTGAGGGCAATTATACCTGATAAATTATAATTATAATATTTTATTCTAAAATGTCAGTAGACAAGGTTATCCTAGCACACGTGGATCCACAGCACATGAAAAGAAAGATTAAGCTTAAATATATGTGAATGAATTCATAAAACTGATCTCTATGAAACCAAAAGTAATTTAAGATATAAAAAAAGAAGCTTTAAAACATTGGTACTTTAAAATATTTGAGAAAAAAACATTATATCCACAAAATGCCATGGAATGATCTCACTCCATTGCATATATAATTACTAAATGGCTTTGAATCAGTATTAATTTAACAATAAAACACCTAGGAGTTAAGAATCAAGAGACCCTGATTGCTGTATTTCTTTAATCCTTTGTGAATAGTATAAACATCCAGAAGAGCTTTTAGACTACCCCAAGACCTGACTACTGGCCTTCCTTCCCTGCCCCAGAAATTGAGATTTAATTGGTACAGTGGGATTCCTGGGCCTCAGCCATTTTAGACTTCTCCAGCATATTCTACTAGGTAGTCAGGTTTGAGAATTATTGCATTAACACAGACATTATTCCACAACCCTAAATTGTATTATTTTCACACAATATTTTAAACTTTTTCATCTGTTATTCTATATCATGTTGGAGATAATTTTCACAAATTTCTTCACACTCTGCTATAGCATTCTTTACATGAATGCTGTCTCAAGGATACATAAAATAGATTAAAAATAAAAAAAACACACAGGTTTTGTATTGCTGATAATCCCTAATTTATATGTGGATTTAGAAATTCTAAAATGTGTCATTTATAACTTATTGTGGTGTGTTATATTAAGAATGCCCTCAACTTGCAAATATTAGTCATTTATGATTCTGTTGGACTTCATTTATTTTATAAATGGTTAGCTATTTTTTCCATGATTCAGATATGATTCCAAACCATACTTGAGAAGAAGAAAATGCATAGCTGCTGTGTTTTATGGTGGTACCAAAGCCATTCAATAGAATGATTTCCTTTTCCTATTATATATTATTATATACTAAATAATATATGAATTTTCTGCTGTTGAATAGCAAAAACTACTCTTTTCTGTGGTGTGTTCCTACATATCATATATCCCAATATGAATAAATCTATGTTCTCAACATTCCTATGTGAATTGATTTAGTTTTATGTTATAAGAAAGCCTTCTCAATTCAGATAGCATGTATCATTAAAAATGTAATTGAAATAACAAATCCTTGAGAGCTCTTAAGATTTTAAGAACATATTTAAAGGGTACAGAGCTACTAAATTAAGACTGGTAATTTTTCTTCTTTTTTTTCCTGGGGTTGCTGTTTGTAAAAGTAAAATTTTATGTCCATGTTTAAACATATTAGTGCTCATAAAAATGCAAAAGCTCATCACTTTCCATTAGCTACTCTGCCTATATCCATAAAGTTGTAAACAATTTGGTAAGTGACACACCCATGTGAATACAAGCGCAATAACCCTTCTTAAAATAGAGTTAGAAATTGCGAGGACTTCCCTAAAATGGCATACTGAATTTAAACTCTTGAGTAAACAGCCATTGAGTGAGGAGACTTTTATATAAATTGGCCAGATATGGTAGATGTCATATGCAAATTACGATCAGTCATGAATTAGACAAAAGTTTAGAATGATATACAAATAATTTATGCCTTCAGAAAATTAAATCATCCTCTGAAAATAAAATTTAGCAAGCATCTTCTAAAATACAAATCTATCTTTTGAGGAATATGGCTATTCTGGACAGGCTCCAAGTCAATTCCTCAGGTCCCTTTTTATCTGATATTTATGTGTTAGCTGTATTTCTACAATTTATTTCATGATTGTTAGGAGACAGTTTTCCATGAGTAGCTATTTTTGCATGTTCTGCAAAAAGAGGCACTTACAGCCTGTAGATTTGTACTATCTTTTTAAGGATGTTTGCGTAACAAAGAGCATGGAAAATAAAGATCTTGTCTCCTAGAAGGTGGGGTCCTTTGCTATTCAAGAAAATACGGTTATCTCCCTTTGGGGCAACAGTTGGGCATGTTTGCTTGCAGGAAGTAACCAAAAATTAAGGTTTTAAGTTCAGGGTTCTTCTGCTTTGTGAGATCTCACCCCTTATGTAAGCAGCATTGACCTACACCCACCTGCTTCTCTTATTTTGGAGACAAACATTATTTTCTAGAATCTCTGCAGCAGACAGCCTTCACTTCGAATTGGCCAGAGGAGGTGGATTGGTTTCATTATTATTGATCTCCTAGAATCTGAGGAGAGATGGCTACCCGTAAAAAAATTAGGTTCTATTAGAAATAAAAAGTGGAGGATGGACTCTAGGTAAGAAATCAAGGGTGGTCATCACCTGTGAAACTTCCCCTCATTACTATTTTAACAAGATAGTGTGTATCTAAATCTGATATTAATATTATTATGTCTTATCTGGTCATGCTATGCTAATTTATTATTCTGAATAGTTTCTTATTTTATCATCTGGAATTTTCCGGCTATAGAATTTTTTCATCTATAAAGAGCGATAATATTTAGTAAAAGAAGGAAAAAATATATACCTCTCATCATTTTCTCTTTTAAGGTAGTAAATCCAAAACACTATTAAACAATAGTGATCAAAAATAACCATTCTTAACCAATTCATTTTAAAATCATATTACTTCCTAAATGAGTCAATCTAGTAAAAGTGACTTCATTCAAACACCAAGGGAATTTTCAGAATGTGATAAATGGCAATAAAATTAATCTGGAAGAAATATTAAGAATAACAAAAAATAAAAGTATATTGAGTAGAAACCCTTTAGTAATTATAAAAACACTTTATAAAACACTATAATTAAATCACTTTGATGAAGTTATGGAATAGACAGAGATTAAAAACCAGAAAAGCATAACCAGTTCAGATAAATCCAAATGTGTATGAATATTCAATATATAACTATAAATATAAAATTAAAATTATTACCAAAATAATAGATTCCAATAATAATGAGACCACAAACATTTTCATTGCCTAATTATATCTTTTTCCTAAAAAATGATGTTGAGATACATGAAGAATTTTAGTCTAAAACTATGGAACAATAAAGCATTGAATTAATAACTAAAATAATCTCAGGATAAGAATGCTCTTTTTAAGCATGCCAAAACCTTGGAAGCCAGTTCATGTTATTTTTATTGCAGAAATAAAAAACAAATACAGGAAGTCTCCATTTATGAAATACTTTGAGATCAATTTGCCAATACTAACAAAATTTCAAAATTAATTGCAGTTTGATTTAAAAATGTAACTTCTGTCAACCTGTATTCCATCCCCTGAGATGAAGGATTCCCATTTGTAGGACATAATATTGATATACCTGGTTCAATACTGAAAACTGGGGGATGTGACCATCTAGTTCCAAGAAAATTCACGGAAAAAAGCTGTTGTGGTAAACATGGGTCAGATCACAGACTGTGCTAAGGGCTTGCACGTAGCTTTCTTTCCTAAGAAACACTAGCATTCTTGGCTAATAAGGAGAGACTAGTTTCAGAAACCCTCCGACATCTCCGGCTTTGTAGACCCAAGAGTGGAGATAAGCATCAACCATGGTTTACAGGAGCAGCAGATCACACACACTTTCCTTACAATATCATCAGCTACATTGTCAGAGGAACTTGCAGGTCACAGGAACTGAACAGTGGAGGTAGAAGGTGGGAAGACTGACGATGTGAGGGCTGCATCTGATAGAGGAAATAACAGGAGGGAGACAGGAGCTGGTTCAGCCAGCAGCTGCCAGACTGAGCCGCCTAAGGAAGCCATGTACAGAAAAGAGCAGTGTCATCAAATACAAAAAAGAAAAAATACAGAGAACAATTCCTTGTAGACTGCCAGTGGCTCTGGCATCCTTCCCAATTAATCTAATTCATTGCTCAACTAGTGACATAAATTTACATCAACCAGGCCTAAACCTTAAACTCTAAAGGGACCTTCTAACAATGCAAGCAGACTGTTATTGTTATCAAGGAGAGGTCACCCATGGGGGCTTTTAGGAGACTAAAAATAAGTCTAGATGTCATTCATGTCAGTTAATGAGAAAAATTAAGAAAAACAAGGTCAAATACTAAAATTAATTTTTCACCTTAAAGACAGATTCAAGAGAGAGAAAAGAACCAATTCTACAAATTTAAATGATAAAAAGCAAAATTCTTGAAGTCTCAGCTTTGTAATTTCCGAGCCAAAAATGTTTTTGAAAAACAGAATAGTATTTGTATATATTTAAAATTCTGTGAGATGGACAAAGTAGTGCTTGGGGGATAGTTCAAAGACTAAAATATACATATATATATACATATATATATGTATATATATATGTATATATGTATATATATATATATATATATTATTTTCAGGAAAAAAGAATAAAAGTACAGAAATTAAGCATTTAATGTAAGAAGATCAAGAAAGAGACATAGGACAAATGAATTCATAAAATAAAACACAAATTAAGAATCTGAAAACAAAAGTACAACAAAAAGAAGAATAACATATGAATCTCAAAACTGGTTCTATGGAGACACCTGGTTGACTCAGTCAGTTGAGTGTACAACTTCAGCTAAGGTTATGATCATATGGTTTGTGGGTTTGAACCCCATGTCGGGCTCTTATGCCAGCTTGGAGCCTGGAGTCTGCTTCAGATTCTGTGTGTGTGTCTCTCTGTCTGCCCATTAGCCACTCTCTCTGTCTCAAAAAGAACCATTTAAAAAAGCCTGGTTCTTTGAAAAAATTTGTATGATTGATTTTTAAAAATTACAAAATTTGTCTAAAAAAATCTAGTAAGGATATTGATGAAAAATAGGAAAGTACATATGAAATATGATCGGTAACAATATACTTCAATATACAGACTATAAAATGTATGCGTGTGTGGGTATGGTAATCTATAAGGTGGTGTTTTATTTGCCTTAATTGAGATATATTCATGAGATGGTTAGTTATGATTTGATCAAAAATGTTTAATTCAGAATTAGCTCTCATAAATGCTTCAGCTTCTTTTACTTACAGTTATCATTGTAGATTTTTAAAATTAGCTAAGTGAATGCTTTTTTTTAAACTGGTGAAAATAGTGGCAAACTAGATATATAAAGTAGTTGGAAATATAGATACATGCTACTACTGAATAAATTGTATATAAGAATCTAGTGAAGCTAATAGGCTGTATATTTTATTATTTAAAAAGAAATTAAGTTTATTTATATATTTTGAGAGAGACAGAGAGAGCCAACCGGGGAGGGGCAGAGAGAGAAGGAGAGAGAGAATGTCAGGCTGGTTCTGCACTGTCAGTGCAGAGTCTGATGACACAGGGTTCACTCTGGAGTCACAGGATCATGATCTGAGCCAAAATCAAGACTCGGATGCTTTACCGACTGAGCCACCCAAGTGCCCCATAGTCTGTATACTTTAAAGTGAATCCAAGATTTGGTATGAGGGCCAAAAACTATGCTGGAATATTCTACATGTCTTGTGTTAACCATAAGATTAGCTGAATCCTGCCTTAAAAAAATTTTTTTTAATGTTTATTTCTGAGAGAGAGAGAGACAGACAGACAGACAGAGACAGAGTGTGAGTAGGGGAGGGTCAGAGAGAAATGGAGACACAGAATCTGAAGCAGGCTGCAGCCTCTGAGCTATCAGCACAGAGCCCAATGCCGGGCTTGAACTCAGGAACTGCAAGATCATGACCTGAGCCGAAGTCAGATGCTTAACTGAATGAGCCACCCAGGTGCCCCATGGTCTGTGTACTTTAAAGTGAATCCAAGATTTGTCATGAGAGCCAAAACTATGCTGGAGTATTCTAGACATCTTGCGTTAACCATAAGATTAGTTGAATCCTGCCTTTTAGCACTGCCACCACATCCTCTGGAGGAGCAAGGTGGGCTGCCCAGAGAATCAAGACAATCACTGAAACTATGGAACTTAGAAAACAAAGTTCGTCTTCTATATCTTCAGAATTTAGTCTTAAACATTCATTCATCATCTTTTTTTTTCTGACTGTTGGAAGCTGCAGAAACCCGAAGAGAAACTTGTACATGAATAAAATTAGTTTGAGTAAATTTTCAACTTATATAATACAAAATATTTAGAATGATAGAGAAGCCACTATCTTATATGTGAAGATTATAAACAATTTGTAAGCTAACTACAGGTAAATTGAAATCTCAGAAAGGAGAAAACCTCCATAAACAACAGTTTTCTAAGAAGTGTTCAAAGACAAGTACAAAACAAAAGAATTAAAATTGTCTTAAATTTAAAAGCATCAAGCGATTTTCAAGTGATTTTACTGTTTCCCAGAACAAGGCTCAAGATTATTTATAAGTTGCAAAAATATCCAGCAGCCAATGAAGTAAAATTTCTAATGTCTGGTATAGTAGGAGCCCTGACGAGTTGGCTTTTCTTTTTGTAATTCAAGTGCCTAATTAAATTTAGATTGAGAGGCATATACTTCAAGGAGGCATTCCCTTCAAAGATGGCTGTGTTGAATAAACACATTGCCAGACACAGGACTAGATAAAGAGCCAGTCAGCACTTCTCTTTTCCTGGGCAAATTTGTTTTAGAAATTATGTTTGGTTTTAAGGTAACTAGCATGTGGTTTTGTTTTGTGTTTTGTTGTTGTTGTTTGTTTGTTTATTTGTTTTATCTCCCTGCACTTTAAATTCCCACTCTAATATTTTAATTCACCAGTTAAGAGTGAGCCTGGGAAATCCTAAGCCTCCACCCTTGATCCCAATAAATGCAGAACTGCAGACTCCACAAACTTTCTCTCTCCTTTGCCGACAACCTCACTGTGTGGCCCCAGGTATACTGTGTAATTTTCAAGACTTGTAATAAATATAGTAAACTTCTTTTTCTTTTCTTCTCTTCTTTCCTTTCATTCCCCCCCCCTCTTTTTTTTTTTAAAATATATCCTGATGCTTGTTGCTTAAGGCATTTTGCAATCATAATTAGAGCCACAGGGGCTGGTTCAGCAACAGCTTTGGTTATCAGTAGGCTGAGACTGACACACAACATATGTTTTCCAATTAAAAATTTATCAGGCATTTGATAAAACAGGAAAATATGACCCATAATGAAGAGAAAAATAAATTAATTGAAAACCAAACAGAACTGACACAGATATTAGAATAAGCAGACACAGATATCAAAATAATAGGACAGAAATAATATTTAAAACTGTAATCCAAGAACAGGTTCTGCTAACAAAATGAAGATCTGAATTTATATATTGAGAGGGTTTAGCGGGTATCTGAGAAAAATGAGCCTGGAATGGCTAGCTTTGAGACATATCCTAGGAAACTCTTAGATTTTAAGATTGAGAAAAAAATTTCTTAAGGCCTTCTATCAAAAACATCAAATGATTTACAAGGAAAAAATTGCGCACCAAAGATTTTATATTCAGTTTTTTTAAGTTTATTTATTTTGAGAGAGAGAGAGAGAGAGAGCGAGCATGGAAGGAGTAGAGAGAGAGGGAGAGAGAGAGAATCCCAAGCAAGGCTCCACACTATCAGTGTGCTGGGCTCAAACTCACAAACCATGAGATGTCAAGAGCTGATATCAAGCTGATACCTGAGCTGATATCAAGAGTCAGATGCTTAACTGACTGAGCCAACCAGGCACCTCATATTCAGTTCTTAAGATAATAGAGAAACAGAACCTATGTAGGATGGGTTTATCCAAAGAAAGAGATGACTGAGAAAAAAAAATAGTATGACTCTTTTCCATGTTGAACCCCTTTGGAGAATAGTTTAGCATTTTCTTTAAAAATTAGACATCTGGGGCGCCTGGGTGGCGCAGTCGGTTAAAGCGTCCGACTTCAGCCAGGTCACGATCTCGCGGTCTGTGAGTTCGAGCCCCGCGTCAGGCTCTGGGCTGATGGCTCAGAGCCTGGAGCCTGTTTCCGATTCTGTGTCTCCCTCTCTCTCTGCCCCTCCCCCGTTCATGCTCTGTCTCTCTCTGTCCCAAAAATAAATAAACGTTGAAAAAAAAAAAATTAAAAAAAAAAAAAAATTAGACATCTGGTAGATACCATATGATCCAACCACTCCACAGCCAAGAAAAATAAAAACACATAATTAAAGCACATGTAGCACTCTATCCCAAACCTGAAAACATATCAAGTGTCCAGTCACAAGTTTAGGGACAAACAAGACCTGATATATCCGATACAGATCTTACTCAACTTTTGAAGGGATTATGTCCCATAAAACCCATCATAAATTGAAAATATCATAAATTTAAAATGCATCTGATCTACCAAATATCACAGCTTAACCTGGCTTACCTTAAACATGCCCAGAACACTTACATTAGCCTATATTTGGGCAAAATCATCTAACATAAAGCCTATTTTGTAATAAAATGTAGATTTTCTATCAAGTAATTAATTTATTAATTTAATTTTATAGTAAAGAAGAAAAATAAAGAGGGATTACGTGTGTTTCTTTTCAGGAAGTCATTCCATTGTAAGGGATACTCATGACCATAAAGAAATACCTACATTTTGAAGGACTTCTATGGAAAAATAACCTATGTGACTTTGTCCAGAGAATTCTGTAGGATATTTCATGATATACTAGGAATATTCTTGTGTTAAATTTATTATTCCAGAATCCAGATTTTTAGCTGCTTCTAGGTCTCAGTCCTATAATCTAAGCTGCAAGTGTCCTAGAATATTCAAGGATGCTTACTAGGAATGGATTTCCTTTCTTACACTCTACTACCAGCCACCAAATCAGCCCTCAAATTATAAATCCAGTTCATCAACACATCCCTGTTATCTCTATTTTGGTGTTCCCAACAAATTATTTTGAAGTAGTTATTGGATATTATAACATTCTGTGAAAAAGTTTTAAAACCTTATTCCTTAACAATTTCTATGTCAGCGTATTTGAGCAAGAGTACTCAGCACTAAATCACTACAGTTCAATCTAACTTCCTGCTGCTTTGAATCACCCTTTAGATTCATAATTATTGCTTCTAGTTTTGTTGAGTGTTTTCCTATGGTTCTGTCATGGGGAGTTCATATTTTCTTTCAGAAATATTAGTCTTCAAAGGGAAAAGAATTGGTACAAATTTGTATTCTGCATGAGTCTCCCCCAAGTGCTCAGGGATATATGGATCCATGCCCTTTGACCATCCATGGACCTGTCCTGATAAACCACAAAAATATTAAAATTATAAATCAGCAGTAGATCTGGGTTATAAAATTATTTACCAAACAGTTTATATTTAGTATAGTCCTGCCCCTGGAGAATCCTTTGAAATAATTCATTTGAACCATTATTTATTGAGCACCCATTTTTTATATGGTCCTGGTTCTATGCCTTAGAAGATAGAGTGAGAAACAGTCCTTTTGTTCAAGCTGCTACTAGTTATCTTGGATGTTGAAAAAATAAGCACATTTTTATAAAACAATGTGTAGTAAAGTGTTTTTTTTTTTGTATAAGAAGAACAATAAAAATGCTTTGTTGGAGTGTGGGGTTTGTGACTCAAAAAAGGGACTATTCACAGTATGAAAAAAACAGCAATCAAACCAGGAGGTCAACACTAAAGAGGTAACAATAAAGGGCAAGTTGAATTCCAGTCTCTCTATATATTTGTACTGAGAACAAAGTGATTCTGTCCTGGGCTCAGCATTCCTAAATTGGATTGCTAATTCCACTACTGGTGTAATGAACTTGAGCAGGTAATATAATAATCTTTCTAAGCCTCAATCATATGATGTGCATGACAGAAATATCATGTTAACCCAGTGATGCTGTGAAGCTTGAAATAGAAAACATTTATAAAGCACATAGCACAATCCCTAGTCACTGGTATGTACATGTTCAATCAAGGTTTGGTTCTTATAAATATTGTTATAGTATTAATTATAATTATTATGTTTACTAGTGGGGAAAGCACAATAGTAGTAAAACTAATAGGAACAAAAACCTGACAGCATGAGCATTTTTGAGAAAGAGTAGAAGTTAATTTTGATTTGAGTGTACGGTTCATTTGGGGAATAGTGACAGGGTAGTAGTGCTGGAAGAGTAGATTGGGGATTTATGGAGGGGCTTAAGTGCCAGGTTAATAAATTTATAATTAATTTGGCATACAAAAATGAGTCACAGAAGTTAATTGGGCATGGAAGTGATATAATTGGTCTGTTCTTTAAGAAGATTAGTCATGGACTTCAGTGGAAAAGGAAGAGAGGCAGGAAGACCAGTTTGAAGGCTATTAAACTATCATTGCAAAGGGGATAATATCCTTTGCAAGAATAGTAGCTATAGTAATGGAAAGTATTCCAGGAGGATTACTGAAGAAGCTGCACACACTGACTCTGGGTAGAATATAAAAATTAATAATTTTAGGTTGACTAAGACTGTTATCAACAACTGGAATTTTCGTGGGAACTATCAATAAAAACAGGAAGCAAGGATTGGGGGAAATTGGTTCAGTGGAAGATGTCAAACTTTTTGATCAGTATGTAATAAGCTTGACTAGCCAGTGGGATGTACAGCTTAAGGAGATGAAGGCAGTCAAAATCCAAGATGGATTTAAAAAGAGAGCTCAGGACTATAAACCTATTTTGGAGCTATTTACATTGTCAGTGTTAAGACATTAGAGAAATGAAATCTTAAAGAAGAGAGGTTCGAGAAAGAAAATAACAGATTGGAGAAGAGACTCCACTCTTATCCTTTAGCTCTTCTAAGCAGTGCTAATCCAGCTGGGTGAGGTAGGGAAAACAACCCAGGTCATAGGCTTCTACAAGTAGTTGCTCCAAATCTTAGCATACATATGTCATATATCAGTAAGTCATCACACATCTGCTCATTCTATTTGGGTTTGCTTACAAGAAACTATGCAAAATGTGAAGAGGCAGCTACTGTGAGTGGCTATGTGATCTATTATCTACACTGAGTGACAGAGTTGTAAGCTGGTACTTTACCAAGGAATCCTTCAATAGGTGGATTCAGGATTATCCCTTTTCCTCTCATGATTTTTTATCTACTATTAAAATCCTGTTTTAAATTTTTTCCTAGGTCATCCATCAAGGGAGAGCTAGCTTGTCCAAGACTTTTGAATTTATTATTCACTTTATTTTTTCCATTTCACTCTGATATTTGTGATAGCATTAAGGTGAATGGTATCTTGGCCCTCCCCAATTGTAGTCTATGCTCCTTTGGAACAAACATCTAACTCATTCCAGTTTTATGATCACATTCTTTTAGCATTCAAAAATTTGATCAAACATTGTCCTGTGTTCACCCAGTCCCACATTTTAGTTGAATTTATGTTGCTTCTGACCGCCATATCATGTGTAACCCTTATCAATATTTTTTAATTAATAATGATAACAGAAACATGAAGAATTCCTATTTTTAACTATCATGTGAAGAGGAAGAGATAGAGCTTTCAAAAAGTAGGAAAAATTTCCACAGGAAAAAAGTTCTAGTTAAATGTAGCATTGTCAAAACAAATACCAGTTTAAATAATTTGCAAGAAACACTTTGGTAATTTTAACAAAATAGTTGGGGGATGGATTGCTAAACAATATCAATGGAGAAAATCATATGATACAATAGAGAAAAGTGGAGTCAGCAAATATATTTATACTATTTATATTTATAACATATTCATATTAATATATATTGATATTTGTTTCTCATTTCTTTTTTTAATTTTTGTCACTTAAAAAAATTTTTTTTGAGAGAGAGAGAGAGAGGGAGGGAGGGGCAGAGAGAGAGGGAGACACAGAATCCAAACCAGGTTCCCTGCTCTGAGCTGTCAGCACAGAGCCTGATGCTCTTATGAATTGTGAAATCATAAAGTTGGACATGAGGTCAAAGTTGGACTCTTAATTGACTGAGCCACCCAGGTGACCCTCTAACTTGCATTCTTTGCTACAAACATTGAACCTAAAAACAAAATCAACATTATAATCTTGACATCTTATTCAAGTTTCTGTATCCTATTTCCAAACAAGAGTTCCAGTCCTATATCTCTCATCTCAAAGTGGCAACAAAAATGTTGACTTATTACAATATCTCTTACAATTATTATTTACTCTCATTCTTCTGGCTGGAACTGTACTCCTTTTCTTTATCCCACTGGGCCTAAAAAAAATGCCACCAATCCCTAAGAGGCCATCCTTTATATCATTTTTTATTCTATTCCATCTATAACCCGTTAAGATTATTTATCCTAAAACTTTCAATATTAACTTTTTATCTGCACAGAAATTTCTAGAATTTAGGAAAACATAAATTGAAGCGCACAGCATTTGTTAACACTCCCAGGTGTTATGCCATGGTCAGTTCTGGACTTTATATTCTCTTTTCTAGATGGTTCGTGACTATTAAATTCCAACCACAGAAAATTCTTACTTCATTGTGATCATCCATTTTTCTTGACTCTTCTAAATCTTTCTACAACTGACATACATATTCACAATTTATAGCATTCTATCTTGTATTTTACCAACTACTTTCGTATGTATATCATATGGTAACAAGTTCTGCTGCTATCTTATTTGCTCTCTTGCCTAAGTATTAAAGTTAGTCTATTCCCTATAGGTAGAATGAACTAACAGAGTAACATAATACTGTCCGTATTTACTCATAGTTGAATACATCCATAGATACTCTTTCTTATTCCCATTTTGTAGCTGAGAAGAAAGGGGTTCATACAGGTTAATTGACTTGTCCACATAATGTAGCAAGTATGTGGTAGAACAAGTCCCCTAATTCAGGACCTAGGCCATTTCCCCTACTTCAAACACTATTTTCTTTCATTTCCAATTACTTCCTCCACATAAATATAAAAACTGAGCACTACAGCACAAAGTGATGTATATAGATTAGCATTTTTATTTTCTCTTTCTTCAAGGTGCTGAAGTGCTGGCATTAAATAACAACTTTGGGTTTGACTTTGCTTTGGATAATACACCAGTTAAGAGATGCAAGCTTCAATCATATAGGATAATAGATGATCTGCTGAAGAGAGAAATTGATTTTGAAGTTGTAATTTACTTGAAGTGTTTTGATGATCTCATAAAATACAGGCACAAAATTGAAGTTATTTAGGATTTCATGGCTCTCTTAAAGCCTGAATTACTACTTCAGTGCCAAAGTCCCCAGGAAAGATCCACAGGTTCCTGTATTACAGACTATATATTTATTGCCCTGTAAATATACTTCCTGGTACAGAAGCTTTTTCTTTGCCTTCTCCATCTCTTATTTATTACTCCTCTCCCTCAGTCTCTTTCTCTTGCTCTCTCTTTCTCTTTTCTTCTCACTCTTTCTCCCCATCTCAGCCTAGAAAGTGACCCACTCCCATGTTGTTTGGGTGTCTGGCCCAAGGTCTACATCTCTGTTTAAAATGGTTTTATTTAGGATAGTGGAGATAACCCCATGTGTATCATTTCTTTAGCTATCAGTGATTCAGTGATTCCTCTTGAACATAATTCTGGTGTTGCATTAGTATATGAATGTTATCATTTGTGTATCATTTGATATCCTTAGGCAAGGGCAGTGTCATCCAGAAAGAGGGCATAAGAAAACAGTATTCTCTGGGTGGTCTCTTTTATGGGAGGATGGTTAAAAGAGTAGCTTGAGAAACTTGACAGGCCGCTCTAGTCCAGAGGTCCTCAACCTGGAGGCATAATAGAATCATGTGGGGAGCTTCTTCACCACTCAACTAGTTAAATCAGAATTTTTGGAGAAGATAGATTTTTAAGCTCCCCAAGGTTATTTCAATGTGCAGCCAAGTATTATTATAACCACAGCTGTACTGGAAATACCTTTATTGGAAACATAAAAACATGAGAAATCTCTACCTTCTGATTGTGTGTGTGTGTGTGTGTGTGTGTGTGTGTGTGTGTGTGTGTCTATAGATAGGTGGTTTTGTTGCCAGACTGATAGAAATAAAAATCGAATGAGAATAAACATTATATTTCTCAATTGATTCAAAACATAGAAAAGTAAAAGTAATGTCATTAATTATCATTGACCCAGTTCTTATTTCAGGGTCATATGCCATGAGAAATACACTTATTTAGCATTTTTCAAAATGTGATACATGAACTCATTTGTGAGAAATATGATTATTTGGATGGCAAAAGATAAATATGCTTTATTTTAATAATTTTCATATATTTTAATGTGTAATATAAACTTATATGTTATCTATAAAAATACAAGATTTTACTGATTTCTTTGCCGAAAGTGAGGCTTACATAGAAATCATTGCAATTACATTCTTTATGCAGACCATGCAATTTAAAGATGGCATTTAATCCTACCAGTGAAGGTTCCAAACCATCCATTTCTGAAATTTTTTTAAATCGTTGGGTGTATGGATTATATAGAGGATATAAGTGACATGTGTGGATTTTTAAAAACTGGATTTCAAAAAGCTTTCTGCATTGTTTTACATGATAAGTCTAAAACCATCTTTAGAAGTGAATATTTAATCAATCAAGTTTGTATAAACATATATAATAACTAAAAGTAATTGTGATTGCACTTTGTTTTGTTGCTTTTGGGATGGTAGTGATGGTTTCTGAAACATTATTAAGCTTAGAATTGGAATTTTTAAAGCATAAAACTGCCAATTTAAAATACTCATGATTATAACAAAATATTCGTGTAGTCTTTGTATAGATTTTAACAACAATTTAATGAATCGGTTAAGCAATATTTTGGTATTGCTTAACTACAATCTGCAAAAACAAGTCATACAAAAATAATAAATTTGATTTTAGGTGTTGGCTAAAAGAATAGGTCCCTTTAATTTTCTCATCTGTGAAGATCCACTCATAAATTCTCATATAAGTATTTCCATTTGCAATGGTACCTTGAAACCTAAGAAAGAAAGAAAGAAAGAAAGAAAGAAAGAAAGAAAGAAAGAAAGAAAGAAAGGAAGAAAGGTCACCACACAAAATCTGTTTCTTTAAAGAATAATATATTCAAGTATCATAAGAAAAAGATATGTAATGTGACTGGGAATAATGACGAAAAACAGCATAGGTGTCATTTACAGTGTTGTATTTAGTTAAAAATATTGGAGCCACAACAGTAATTGTGAAGACACTTTAAAAAACATGTTTTGTTTTGTTTTATTTTGTTTCATTTAATGGTAAAAGCATAATCAGCAGCAAGGCATGAATGATGTTCTATTAGTTTCCTCTGTTAAACAACACGTTTCATTATAGAATTATGGATATGACTAGAATCTTGATTTGTCAGTGATTACACCTAGAATGAAAAGCTAATATTCTTCACCGAAGACTATTGGTACTTACAAATACGATGCACTCAGCTAATTATTTGGTGTTTATCAGATAATAGCTGTGTAAGAAATACCTGTTTTCAAACACAAAAGTCTATTCATTTTTTTCACACACCTATAACTGAAAAGATAAATTTTGAACTAATTAACAACTTACTGATGTTAAGATAAACATAATACAGCCTAGAAACTCAGTTTTGGAAAAGCACAGAGGATGCTAAAGCCGTAACTGGTCCATTATGAACATTTCATTTCTCAAATCCAAGTTGGACGTTACTTCAGTTTTGCTGCTTTGGGTGCAGCACAGACCCAGCTATACACACAGGGAAGCCCACCCCACCAGATACATTATATGAAGATATATTTTATTCATATTAAGGTCAGCCCATCAGATTTTTATTCTCTCTGTCTTTGTCTCTCTCAGTCTCTCTTGTTCTTAATTTTTTTTAATGTTTATTCATTTTTTGAGAGACAGAGACAGAGTGTGAGTGGGGGAGGGTCAGAGAGAGAGGGAAACACAGAATCCGAAGCAAGTTCCAGGCTCTGAACTGACAGCACAGAGCCTGACGCGGGGCTCGAACTCACGGACCATGAGATCATGACCTGGGCTGAAGTCGGACACTTAACCGACTGAGCCACCCAGGCGCCCCTCAATCTCTCTTGCTCTTAGAGATTACAAATAACTCTTGTCCCCCTGTGATGCTGGTCTGGCTTTCCATGCATGCAAGTACTCTGCCCAAATGAGAAAGAATATAAGGTCTTCCAAATAAGTCTTCTTTTCAGACCCAGTGCAGACATACTTTGTTTAGCTTTGCATGTTAGCAGATTTCATTATCCGCTTATCTTTAGAAGCAGTTATATTGGAAAATTTAACTTGATGGCAAAAAAAAAAAGTGGAGACACATGCCTAAATTTATGCCATTGGTTGTATAATGCCATTTAAAGACCTCGCTAACAATATTTGGATGTTATGAAGACATTTTTTAATGGTTTACCTTTATTTTTCCCCAGTGATTTAGTGTTGGTGTGTGGGTATGAAACTTTGCCCGTACCACATAAGCAGGAGCAGGTAACTTGAACTTTCAGAAGAAAAACAGATCTGGGAGTTGTACAGAAGACTTTTTGAGGTGAGTTTAAACAAAATTTCTATTATTTTATTAAGAAATTATGTGCAATAACATATCCTAGAGACCACAGTTAAGCAGCTTTTGGCCATTTGTGATTGTTCATCTATGAGTTGGAAATCTCAAGGAGAAGTAGCATCATAACTACATAGAACAGATTTGAAATTTTGTGTTAGAATCTCATTTTTAATTAACTGACATCAAGCATAATATCAATTTTATTGACCAGTCACAGCCTCATCCTTTCCTTTAAAATGATTTTCAAGGGGCGCCTGGGTGGTTCAGTCGGTTAAGCGCTGGACTTCGGCTCAGGTCATGATCTCCATGATCTCGCGATCCGTGGGTTCGAGCCCTGCATTGGCCTCTGTGCTGACAGCTCAGAGCCTGGAGCCTGTTTCATATTCTGTGTCTCCCTCTCTCTCTGCCCCTCCCCTATTCACACTCTGTCTCTCTCTGTCTCAAAAATAAATAAACGTTAAAAAAAATTTAAAAATAAAATGATTTTCAAGCACACTTTTTTTGGTAAATTGGGTTGCTTTTCTTTTTGTCGTTAATATTTTATTTTTATCATAAAATTTGCTTTTCTTTTAATTATGTGATTTGATACTTTTTGCATTAACTTGTTACGATGCATCTATTTTGGCAAGTGATTCAGGTTCCCTTTAAGAACATGGAATAAAATGAAATTCTTACACAAGTTACTTAAATTTAAGAAATAAATTGATTTAAATAAATAATTAATAATAATAATAATAATAATAATAATAAAAATGGTATGCAGATATACCCAAGTAGCCAGGAGAGTATGCAAATGACTGAAGCTGTGAAATACTGCACATATCATTGGCAGTTACTCTCCACACCGCTTGTTTTATATCAACTTATTTTCTTAAAGTATTATCCTCTTCGTGAATGGAAAACACCATGGTGAGCAGAAAGAAGGAGGCATGTAGGAGTAGAACACATAGAATGAGCAATTTACCTATTTATCTGACTGGTAGAGGTGGTTTTTCTGATTCAGGGAAGGAATAGGGGAAGTTAAAAACAATTCTCATTTTCACTGAACGCTTACAATTTTCTTTTCTTTTTTTTTTTTACCCTCTCCCTCCACTATCAACTTCTGTTTCCTTAATAGTGTGCTATGTGTAGTTTAAACTTCTGAATAAGTACTGACTAGCAGGTTTTTAAACATTATATATTTAAAATCATAAATAATTTAAACAGCATAATGACCACTCAACATCGAGTTTTAAAAGTATGCCATATTTGCTTTAAACTTTTTATTAGTTAATGACAGACTTGTAGCCCCTGTAGTTACAAGCTTTGAAATCATTTTCATTCATTCCTCTGTCTCTAAAGGGAACTGATTTCTTGACTTTTCTGTGCCTTTTCAACATCTGAATATTAATATGAATATATTTATCATTAAAATAGTATTATTCATGATTTTAAAATTTATATCATTTTATTATACTCTTCATAATGGCTTTTGACTTTTTTTTTATTCAAGAAACAAGTTTTAGAATTGTTTGTTTTGGTATATAGAGAGATAGAGTTCATAAGTTTCAACTACTGTACTGATTCCTTTGAATGAATATATTATATTTTATTTATGCTTTCTTCAACTGATGGGCATTGTGATGTTCCCCAGTTTTTAATATTATAATCAATTATTCCTTGATTATTCTTGTGCATGTATTTTTTGTGTATGTGGAAAAATTTAAGACGTATCTGAAAGTTAGAATTGATGGGATATTGGTTATGTCCATCTTGAAATTTAAAAGAATAGCAAACTGTTCTCAAAAGTACTTTGGTCTTTGTATGCTTTTGCACTGTAAGAGAACTTCACTTTTTTAATCCTTGGCATAAAGTGATAATGTCAAAACTTGGCGATTTTGCCAATCTGGAATGGATTTGTTTTTAATTTATGTTTCTTTTTTGCTGTTATTATTGCTAATCAGTGATAGCTTTCACATTCACATTGGCTATTTGGTTTCCTCTGTTTATTATCTGTTTATATCCTTTGTATAATTCTCTCTTCAGGCTTTTGTATATTTTTTTCATTTATTAAATCAAAGACATTTCAGCACATTCTGAATATTCCATCTCTTGTTATCAAGCTTTTTGTCTTACTGGTTTAGTACTTGTGTGTCATTGAGAGATCCTTCCATTCTCAGAGAATATGAAAACATGCTGCTATATATAGGTCTAAAGTTTCAAAGTTTTAATTTTACAAATAGTCCAATAGTCTATCTGGACTTTTTTGTGTGGTATTAGTTGGCAATGTAATTTTCATTTTCATATGGACAGCCTATTGCTTCAGAACAACTTACTGAATACTTGAGTTTATTCCTACTAATTGTAGTGCTCTTCTCTGTCATATTTTAGGTTTTCTTAACCATCTGGATCAGTTTATTGGTTCTCTATTGTATAGAGTTGATAGACTTGCTTTCCACTCTGGCACTTGCACACCAATTTTTTATTACTATAACTTAAGTGACTTTTAGGAAGTGGTAAGGAAAGCCTAGTTTTCCTCATGTTTCTTCTCAGAAAGTAATCTTGACTCTTCCTGGTCCTTTATTCTTCCATAAAACTTTGGGATTGGAGAAATTGGAGAGGAGAGGTTAGAAATCAAAACAAAACATTATGATAAAATGTGAAGAGATATGGGTTGATAGCTAGAATATAATGTAAGCTCAAAATGGTATTTCCTTGATAGGAGATATAACAAAATGTCTGTATGTTGTTAGATATAATTCGTAAAGTAGTAAAAAGTGGTGTTATGAAGATAGAAGGGAAATTTCTGAATTCCTTGAGTTAATTCCTTGAGAAGAAGGATTGTAGTGCTTAAATAATTTAGTTGATCCTAATGTATAATCATAAAGGTTTCAATCATGGTAGCAAGATGAATGTAATGTATATAAGCACAAACAGATGAATACATGATTGTGGGGATTTATGGAATTTCCAAGTTGATTTTATTTTATCTGGAAAGAAAAAAGAAAGGTTTAGAGTAAAAATTGAGAATATTTATTGAACATCTGAGGAGAGAGAAGAAAGTATAAAATACTTGTCACAGAGAGAATGTTTGGACTAATGACATACAGCATGAGTATATGATAGTGCTATGTAAATTATTTCTATGTGTACCCAAGGGCAACTGTCCTGTCTTCCTGAGTAAAAGGAAGATTACCCTTCCAGGTTTCTTTGTACTTAGGTGAGCCCATTTGATGTCTTTTGTCTGTTGGCTATAAGTATAAAATTCATGTGTAACTGATCTGAAGGACAACGGAAGCCACCTGCTGAAATGGTGATATCGGTGGACTGAGTCTTCATGCTGAGTTGTAGTTTGGAAATGAGTTGCCCTGGAGAAGTGACAAACCCATACCAGAATTGCATGGGTAGAAAATAAACTGATGTATGATAAGTTTATCATGACTTTAAAATCGTCTTCTTTAGTTAAATGTAGCAGCATAGATCTAGGCACAGGGTAGACAATGCTGGCTTTTTCTTGCTATGAGAAGCAAGGGACAGGAGGTTGAATTAGTATACAATTAAATACTCAGATACTAGAGCATTGCATTTAGACTGACTTAGGTGAAAATCAAAGATACAAAAAAAGGTAATATTTGGTGAAAAGTGGGGTCAATAATTTGTAGGTTTTGGTAAGCTCAGAGAATTGTTAGTTTCAAGTAACGGAAAGAGTGATATGGGAAGATAGCAGTGAAATATAGAGAACAGGGCACTTGCAATGGCAATTTTGGAGTATAGGAGTATGAGCAAGTCCATGCAATAACCCTGGGGGAGAGGGGTTCATATGAAGTGGATGACTTTGGCAGAGGAGAAGCAATATATTGAAAAGTCACAATATTGAAATGATTAAGTATTTTTGATAATTTCAACTTGAAGATGCATTTTTTAACTACTACAATTTTTGTATTACTTCATTTAGAATTCTTTCTCATCTTAAATTCTCTGTAAAATTTTGTCCTCTTATTTTTCTATTATTACTTTTTTTACATAAGCCATCATATTATACTACAACCATTATATTGCCATTTGTTTATTTCCCCTACGTTCAGGAAAAACTTCTCAAGTGATGTTCATATTCAGCCCTTTCTACTGTACTTGTTACTATTTCTATTGCATAAAATATCAGGTAACAGTGTATTATTTTTAATAAATATTCTATTATTTCAAAAGATTAGATAGGCAAAAATTACAAAAGGAGCAAAGTCTTGCAAAGAAGTACTGTCTGTTAAATCTCTCGAAAATTTCTGCATCACAAAGATATACTTTATGCTTTTAATGTCTATAGATCTCTATGTTAATACTCAAATATTTTAAAAACTTTACTCTGTTGTTGTTTCTTACATTTATCTTTTAAATACTTATCCTGCTTCCCTTATTCCATTATTACTTACGATAGGAGATAAGATTAAATGCTTTGCTTTGTCATATGTATGTAATACATATATATGATGACTCTTCATTGTAGAATACAAAACCAATTCTATACAAATATAATTTTAATATTTAGTAGATATATAAATGCATAAATATAATGTGCACATAAATCTATAATATAATATGCATTATATTATAATTCATATATTTAATTATTAAAAAATCATTGAATACTCTGTTAAATGTACCAAATTATATAGACATACATTAGAAATAAATTATAAGATAAAGATTAATGAAGACAGTGATAGCTGGGAATAGCATAATAAATGAAAAACTAGCTGATTCTGGGAATGCTAACATTTAAATTAATTACAGGGGCGCCTGGGTGGCGCAGTCGGTTAAGCGTCCGACTTCAGCCAGGTCACGATCTCACGGTCCGTGGGTTCGAGCCCCGCGTCGGGCTCTGGGCTGATGGCCCAGAGCCTGGAGCCTGTTTCCGATTCTGTGTCTCCCTCTCTCTCTGCCCCTCCCCCGTTCATGCTCTGTCTCGCTCTGTCCCAAAAATAAATAAAAAACGTTGAAAAAAAATAAAAAAAATAAAAAAAAATAAATTAATTACATAATAAAGAGAAATTTAATTATACATTATCAGTAAAATAAACTTGAACTAGAGGGAAAATAGGGTCATTATTAAGTGAAATAATGTGTTATTTGTAAGTTTCTATTTTATATATTTGTAAACAACATAAATTTCATAAATACCAACACAGATTTAATATGCTAAAGTATATTAAGTGTAAGAATAAAATTCTATGTAATCCAGGAATCAACACCTTATACACATATAAAATTTAAAATATATTAAGTTCATTAACAGACTTATTCTTTTGAATATTAATATAACATTAACGGACACAAAGATAATTAAATCTGGTAGTAATACATTTGTTTAACAAAGATAGGTAGAAATCCATTTGAAATAGCATTTCTGAAGTATGAAATGGTAGAGAGACTTCAACCTAGCATATGGGGATTTATAAATTTTAAAATTATTATGAGAAGTGCCTTGTTACAATTCAGGAGACTACAACTTAAATATGAATACATGAATATATGGATATATAATTTTACTTATCCTTCAATAAAGCATGAAAACCCAGTGTTTAGAAAGTGTCCACTTCCTTCCCAACCACAGGAAAAATCACAATTATGAAAGAATATATTCTTTCATTTGTAATATTTTTAAAAGAGGAAAAGAGAACCAGCTTTTTAAAAATGAAGCCATTGTTTTTGTCACAGATACTATTATTTATATATATGTGTATTTAAATGGAATAAACCTAGATTTGTCTGATGACATGTGTGTTAGGATGAGCAAAAAATCATCAGTATATTATATAAACAGCAAGATATACTTGCATTTTACTTCATTACCATTATAGAATTTTGCATTATATTACAACCAAATTTATCTTTTGTTAAAGAGTTTACCCACTATTTACTTTTTTCCTCCCCAGCATTATATTCCCTGTCAATTACTTTTATGAGAAGGCATAAACAGAGTTTGGAAAGACAGTTACAAGTGAACATATTTGTTAATTCTTGTAGCATTTCTAAAAGGTTAACTACCTTTTAAATTTCAGGAATTCTGCTGAATTCCAAAGATAAAAGATAAAACTTTTTACTGGAACTGAGTAAGTGGAGGAATCTATTTAACTGTGAGGTGGCAGAAGAAAGAAACATAGGTATCTAATAATATAAATATACCCATAATCCAAAATAAGACATTTAAATTTAAAAGGTTTTTTTTTCCACCTTGTGTACTAGAGCCTCAGAAAGTAATTTTGGGTTTCTTATCACAAAATAAAGCAAGTGATGTTGGCATGCTGGATGTGTATGATATTCAGAGTCACATACTACTCTTTCAAATAATTTCAAAGTGGAGAGAGGTGATATATATACTGAGATACACCTCCCTCTGTCTCTTATTTTGTTTGTTTTTTGTTTTTTTAGCTTTTGGACCTGCCTCTATTTTTTTCCTTTCACTCATGATATTTGTATAAAATATTCATATGTACATATAGTTTTGTTTTAATTTTGGGGAAATACAATTTTTACAAAATCTGAAATAAATGTCATCACACTACAGCTTGAGGTACATTAATTAATTTAATTAATTAATTAAATATTATGTCTTTATAGACATCCACATTAATAACATGTAGCTTTAGTTGACATGTATACATGATTACATGTAAGGTGTTCCAGGGTATAAATAAAACATTTATTTATTTTTTAGTTTTATTTTATTTATTTATTTTTTTGGGGGGACAGAGAGAGACAGAGCATGAATGGGGGAGGGGCAGAGAGAGAGGGAGACACAGAATCGGAAACAGGCTCCAGGCTCCGAGCCATCAGCCCAGAGCCTGACGCGGGGCTCGAACTCACGGACCGCGAGATCGTGACCTGGCTGAAGTCGGTCGCTTAATCGACTGCGCCACCCAGGCGCCCCAATAAAACATTTATTAATTTATTATCCCAGAGTAGAATAGTTTTGACTTGTTTTGTTTAGCTAATGGAAAAAGTGTTGCAATGAACATCTTTAAATACATTTTCTTAGATACAGGTGTCTGTTCATGAATTAGAAGTTTCTTGTGGTCAGGGCGTGCATTATTATTTGTCTACGGCAGTCTTATGCTAGACCGCAGGTTCCAATTTTAAGGCTAGATTAATGCTGTGGCAGTGTTTTGGGAATAATAGTCTGGTTTTGCTTTGGTGGCTGGGGTTGTCAGCACGAAAAATGTATTTCCCTTTACTGGAAAATTTATAATAATTTAGGAAGTCCAGATTTCAAGGCTAATCATATCCATAAAGGATGCATTTGTTAACTTTCCTTTTTCCTAATAACTATCACATATCTACACTGGGTATTTAATCCTGTTGTAACATTCTTTGCAACTCTGCTTTTTCATAATCCATATGAAACTTTGAGAGTCCATGGTAAATACGTGTATGTATTCTGTTATGGAACATGAGTGTTGTCTCTACATAACCTGTCCTTAGTTGTAATTTAGAGTGTATAATTATTCAAAAATTCAGTTAGAACAGCACAGTATATCACAAATGATTTTTCATGTGTCTTTATTAGAAGCAAGCACAAATTTTGCTCAACACTAAATGGGCCTTATCTTCATGGTCTTTGTTTATCCACAACTGCTGCTCCAATTCTACCTAGAAACGGTTCATGCCTCATTTCTTTCTCAAAGCTTTCACAGTAATCTTGGTTTCATGTTTTGTTTTTATATTACCCGTAAGCATACTGGAAACACAGTACTATTTCAGTATGACCCAAATAATGAAGTCAATGATGTTGTGACAGATTAATTTATTAAACAAAAAATGCAGATATTTTTGGCTCCTGCCTCATCTCAGCAGTCTTACCACCTGAGATTTTCTTTTTTATTATGAATATTAGTCAGCTCTCCTTTTGATTCCCAAAATCACAGTTCCTAATAGTGCAGGACATGGAGCCCTTTTTCAGGGCCCCTTCTGTGTCTAAAACCTTTCTATTTCTCTTATAAATAATTTTTATGTACACCATATATAATCTTTATTTTAGTTATGGTATGATATGGTTTGTGGAAACCTTTTTCTTACTCGTTATGCACTGTGTTACTGATTTTGCATTTACCAGGTCTTAACTTTTGGAAATAAAAAAGCCACGATCTGGTTCCCTTTTCCCTTCTACCAGCACTCTGGTCATTCATCTCTTCCTTGAGGGCATAGCATAAAATACCTTCATTAGATTCAAGAGCTAAAATTTTATGCAAGAATTAAAAAACAGAAAAACATAAAAGGATGTATGCTGATACATAAACACATAATAATATTAATTCTCAGACTTACATGTCTGGCCTTGAAATGGTGAGATGATCTGGGACTACCCTTGATTATAAACAATTAGGAAACAAGAAGAAAATAGAAAATATCTATTTTAAGCTATTGAACAAACAGTGGAGGAATGTGATTCCTGGAAAAGGGGAAGCAAATTATGTGTGACTCACCATAGTCCACTCTTTCTGCCTAGAGGAAATTCCTAAACTGTGTTACAGTAAGAGGGAGACAAAATAGTTTGGCAATCTTGGTAAGTTGAGAATTCATTTATATAACATACAAGGAACTTAGTGTAGTCAAATTAATTTTGAAAAGGACAAAGTTGGAAGAATGATACCATGTGATTTCAAGACAATACAGTGAAAAAAACAATTTTGGTCATATAGGTCGATGGAAGTGAATAAGTAGGGTCCATTCACATATGACCCATTGTATTTTGACAAAATTCCAAAGATGACTAGTTAATATAATGAAAAAAGTATTTTCAACAACTGACACTGGAACATACAGATATTCATGTGGAAAAAATAAGGAAAGTCTATTTTATCTCACATACCTAAAATAAATATCTAAATGGATTATAGACCTAAAATTAAGGTATTTCTTACAGAAAGCATAAAAAATAAATAATGACTTTTGGTTAGGAAAATACTTTTTAATAGTACACAAATGACTCAAATCATAAATGCCAAAATGTTTTAAAAAACTGACCTCATAAAAAAAGTAAAATTCTGCTTTTCCAAAGTTTATGTTAGCAAATGAAAAGGTAAACAATACACACAGGATAAATTGTTACAAATCATATCTGATAAAGAACTTGTGTAGAAAACATGTAAAGGACTCTTACAATTCAATACTAAAGATGAAAATAATTATTTAAAAATGAGCACAATATATGAGCAGACATATGACCAATTAAGTAGAATAAATATCCAGTAAGCATATGAAAAGATGCTCAACATCATTATTCATTAGGGAGATGCAAACGAAAACCACAAGGAAATATTACTACATAATAACAAGACTAACTAAAATTAAAATTTCCAATGTTAGGCTATGGAATACCTGAAACTCATGTATTGTTGGTAGAGATGCAGAATGTTTCAGCCACTTTGGAAAACAATTTGTCATTTCTGAATACATTTAAAATGTTTATTTAACATGGATTATTGTGATACTCCCTCTTTTTTCCTTTATAGTTCTTGTTTTGAAGTCTAGGTTTTTTCTAATATTAATATAGTCACTTGTACTTGCTTTTGATGAAAATTTACATGGCAAATCAGTTTACTTTTCACTTTTCCATGTCTTTATATTTAGGTGGTTTTTTTTTAATTTTTTAATGTGCATGTATTCTTGAGAGAGAGACAGACAGAGACAGAGTGTGAATGAGGGAAGGTCAGAGAGAGAGAGAGGGAGGCACAGAATCTGAAGCAGACTCCAGGCTCTGAGCTGTAAGCACAGAGCCTGTCGTGCGGCTGGAACGCACAAACCGTGAGATTATGACCTGATCCGAAGTCGGATGCCTAACCGACTGAGCCACCGGGTGCCCCTAAGGTGTTTTTTATATATAGTGCTCAGTAAGGTCTTGTGACAATTTGACAATTTCTGCTTTAAATTGGTGTGAATATGCTATTTGTGTTAAAAAAGAATCATGTTGTACTTGATTTGATACACATAAATTATTTTGAATCAGTTCCTGTCTTTCAAAGCTTATTCAGACTCTATTAGGAAATGTCCAGAACAGCCTTTGTTCTGGGACTAATTTACTTCCACTACTGAGACAATACTGAATCCTTGCATCATAGTCCATATACGACAAATTCTGTTTAATCTGGTCTATGGTAACTACCTCTTCCAATCTTATGTGAATCTCAGGAATTTTTTACCTATTGCTTTCTGGTGGTTCTTTCTCTAACATGCATTAGTGAGTATAATCAACCAAAGACTTGAGAGGGCCCATCCATAGATCTTTGTCCCTCTCTGCGCATCTCTCTCTTCTAAGATACTTTGACTTGCCAATTCTAGCTGCCTCTCTAAAATTTAACTCTTTGTCTTTTAAGTAGTCCAGTTTCCTAGTTGTTTGAGGCGGGAGGTTACTTTCAGTCTCCATTACTCAGTCATGACAGGAAGTAATATTTGGTTCTTAATATTTCAATAAACAAATAATTGACCCCTCTCTAGGCTATTTTATCAACATCACTAAATAATAGTTTTTGAAAATTGCTAATTTATGATAACCATGTTTCTCATATTTTCCCTTAAATGACATGAAACTTAGTCACCTGATGACAGAAGTTACACTTTATTTTGGCTCACCATAAGGCAACTCTTAGAGATGCTCTGTATGTATGAAGAAAACTAACTATAATTCTGAATATATATCACAGCATAACATACAGCTTCCTACTAAAGGATGGAACACTTAAGGCTTATCAACTGAACAGATAAAAAAGAGATAATAAGTGTACATGACTCATGAAATACATAAATATAACCTTACTGAAGAGCATAAATAAGATTTGATTCACGGAAAACACAGAACCTTATTGGGTAGGTATTATAAGTCCTTAAAATTTTTCATTTCTGTAACTTTTTCCATATATTGAATACATCTGAAGTGAAAAGCCAATAATAGATGTTTTACAAGGAATTCTAAATTTGATTTGGAGAAATAAAGTTCTGGAAATAGATTTTAAAATTTTGAGAAAGAACTAGCACAGTTAGAAAGATCTTCAACACATATTAGAAAAAAAACACGGAATGATTTGGTACTTTTAAAATGGTATTTCTACTAGAGATCCTTGAAGTTAATCCACAGATGTTAAAGATGATGAATGACATTTCAAATCAAGGAGAATAAGCTTATATATTCCTTTATGCTTTGTGAGAGACTGGCTAACAATTTTGAGGGAAAAGTAAATAAGAAAACTAACTCACCCCCTGTGTGGTTGTTTGTTAGGGCCCCCATGACAAATTACTACATACTTAGAGGGTTAAAATAAAGAAATGTATTTTCTCACAGTCCTGGAGGATAGAAATCTGAATTCAAGTTGTCAGCCGGGCCATGCTCCCTCTGAAGATTCTAAGCAAGAATCCTTCCCTGTATCTTCCAGTTATTGTGGCCCCACCCATTCCTTGGCTTGTGGCAGCACAGCATTACTCAATCTCTTCCTATGTCTTTACATGACATTCTTCACCGTGTATCTTTCTGTGTCCTCTACTCTTCTTATAACATCAGTCATTGGATTTAGGGCCCATTTTAAATCTAGGATTATTTCATCTCAAGATCCCTAAGTTATTTCATATACAAAGAGCCCATTTCTATTTAAGATCACATTCTGAGAATTTTCAATCATTATTACACCATACCTTAAATGAACTGCAGATATATGTTTGTTTGTTTTTTTCAATTTAGGCACATTTTCAGCAAGCACCAGAGGTTTATTCAATGTAGTTCAAATATAAGAAGTTTCAAATGTGCAAAGAATAATAGCAGAGTACAAGAATATAAATCATAAAGAGAATGAATAAATAAAACATTAAAAAGTAAGACCAAAATTATTGAAACTCTAGATGAATATGCTTTTTTACACTATATTGGCAAGAGTATAAAATGTGGTTAGCCCTGGATCCTGATTTTACATTCTAAACATAATCAATTATATAGATGAGTGGGGCGCCTGGGTGGCTCATTCAGTTAAGCATCCAATCTCAGCTCAGGTCATGATCTCACGGTTCGAGCCCTGCATCAGGCTCTTTGCAGACAGCTCAGAGCCTGGAGTCTGCTTCACATTCTGTGTCTCCCTTTCTCTCTCTCCCTCTCCCCCGCTTGGGTTCTATCTCTCTCAAAAATAAATAAACATTAAAAAATTAAAAAAATTATATAGATGAGCAAAAAATTTTATAGTACATTTTCTGCTATAATTTACAATAGCCAAAAACAGGATAATACTTAAAAAGTACTATTGAAATTATTTTATATCCATATCCAACGATGGAAAGTTAAAAGATATTTGAAAAAATTGTATTAGCTGTCAGATAACACATATATGATATATTTAAACTAAAGAACAAGTTTAAAAATAACAAATAAGACACCATTAATTATGTGCTGGAAAAGTAAAATTAACTAACTTAAGAGTTTTCTGTGAAATGTAAGTCTTAATGCACAGTGTTAGTTCAGTAATGAGAGATAGTTCTTTTTTAAATTTTTAAAAATGTTTTTATTTATTTTTGAAAGAGAGGGAGAGAGAGAGAAAGAGCCTGAGCTGGGGAGGGGCAGAGAGAGAGAGAGAGAGGGAGGCGGAATCCAAACCAGGCTCCAGGCTCCAAGATATCAGCACAGAGCCTGATGCAGGGCTCAAACTCACAAACTGTGAAATCACGACCTGAGTCGAAGTCAGATGCTTAACAGACTGAGCCAAACAGGCGTCCCAATGAAAGACAGTTCTTTAACAACTTTTTAATTTATTTCAGTGTTACTGATCTGGTCAAGCATCCTGTAAAGATTACTAGTTCTAGAATTTAACTATTCCATTGATTTTTTGAACCGTTTTATAAAATAATTTTCTGTAATTGTTTATAAATGAGCTATTTGGATTAAGAAATCTAGATGTGCATATTTGGGGAACTGGAGCATGGAAATCAATGGAATCAAACACAAATAAGGGGATTCTGTGCTCTGTGGGAATGGCTTTACCCTGAGAAAGGAAATAATCTGGCATACTTAGCTATCTGCAGCGGTTAACTTAAAAGTAACATGTCCAGGTACAAATTGGTATGTCCAGGTACATGGTGGTTGTTGCTAATGACTATTGCCAATCCAAGACCCATTCGTAGAATTTATCCCAGCTTATGGAGAAAAACCCTATAGATGAAAACATTAAAAAGCCAACACTGAGACTCAATTAATCCTGCTATCAGATCCCTTTGAAAGTGTTGAAATCAAAAGAAATACACATACCTACCTATTTTACAGTGGAAACTAAGCTGCGTTTTTTTTTAGCTTAATGGAGTAGATGTCTTAAAAGAACATGGCATGAGTAGAAAATGAGGGCTTGCCCTGGACAGAGCCCTTCTGATGCTAGGTTCCTAAGTGGAATGGAGGAGAAACTGCAGCTTCTCATCAGGGCAGCGACTGCTGTATGAGTGATAACCTCAGTGCTAAAAGATGTGTGCTGGTTACCAACAATGAGATTTTTTTCAATTATGGGATAATACAAGTTTCTTTTTTATAGTTTTATACTCAACAGTATTTTTAAACTATTCTACAATAAAATGGAATTTTATGTGTATACTTGTTATAATAATAAAAATTTTCCCATGGAAATAATTTTACATGAAAAAAAGCATAAATTCACTTAAGAATTCTAAAAGACTCAAAGCTACACAAATATACCAATATTGTTTGAAACACACCACCACACCACTTTTTTAAGTTAAAAATGCCAACACACGAATTCAACTTTCTCTACTTAACTCCAGAGTAGCAAGGACATGTGTATAAACCCCCCATAATAATATTCAATTGCTTGAATCCTAGCAAAAAGGCAAGATAACTCCATAATAAATGAGTCCCTAAGCACAGAAGAAAGACAGTATGTGGCAAGAATGACAAGGAATTTTTACTTCCGGTGTTCTTTTGTACAAAATATTGGCTTAGGAGTCAGACGCACTAGGAATAAATTTCTTAGCTCCACAATTTACTATATGTCTTTTTTTCAAAATTACTTTGTGTCTACGCTTCTGTTTCCTTGTTTATAAAATAGAATTAGTAATATCTATCTCAGAGGATTTTTCTGAACATTGTATGAGAAAAGGTTAGTTTTAAATCAATTAGCCCAGTGACCTACGGAAAATTCTTAATGAGAACTATAACTACTATATAGTTTAAATATTAATCAAAATCATTACTGGCATTAATTATCCTACTGTCTTGATAAAATGAGGTGAGTTCTGATGGTCTAATTTCCTGAAGTCTCTTCTCTTAAATTTCTTATGCCACCAGAAGTTATGAAAACTCTTGGATGTTTAATTAAGAATTCCCACTATCTCTATTATAATTACAGAAAACACAGCCTCTGTTAGAATGCAGTATGCAAAACACATTTCATAAACCAAGTTTTAAAAGGGGGTAGACTCAGAGGTCCCTGAAGGCAGTTACCAATCAGCCAACTGCTAAGTGGAATAACCTCAGAATTGCATTAGATGCTTTGATCAAACATAAAAAGCTCTTGTTAAACAGCTATAATGAAAGATCTCATTAACTATGTGATAGGTGTGTGTGTGTGTGTGTGTGTGTGTGTGTGAATGAGTCATACTCACCACTTTTCGATTAGAAAATAGTTAACGAATTGTCTGGTATTTGTATTACTTTTGGAGACAGCCTCCTCCTGGTCTTGATTTAGATTAGATAGCCAAAATTCATTTGTCTCTCAAACTTGGGGTTTAGAAGCTGTTATTAATAGTTTTTATATTTTATTAAATCAGTAAAAACTCCTGTTGGCTTGTGAGTCTACAAAGGTAAAGAACTCCCCACCTCAATTGAACACATTTTATTTTGTTTTGTGGAAGGATCAAGTCCTGAAGAGTTATCATTGGTGTTTAAGGTAAAGAATTTAGTATCTCTGAATCTTGTCTTTGTTTAGCCATCTACCCAGAATAGAGTCAAGAATAAATATTTCCTTTATTACTAGGTAAGTTTTGAACCCAAATTAGTTAGTTTCCTAGAAAACTGCAGAAACTTTCTTAAATTAGTGGGTGGTAAAAAGACTGTTCTACACTCTTGGCACTTTTTACTGAGTTTCCTTTCTAATCTGCACAGTCTACAAATATGCTACATGTTATATATATATATATATATATATATGCACAGATAATATTATATATATAATATATTATATATAATACTATTATATATAAATAATATAATTATATATAATAATATATATTATATTATATTATATTATATTATATTATATTATATTATATTATATTTTCTGAAACCCAGCACAAGAATTTCTGGAGTTGATGACTTGAAGTACTGTACTTTACTTTGTACCACACTAATGACAAAATCCAAAACCAAAACCAAAACACCTACAAAAGGAAAGAAACACTAAAAAAAAAAAAAGTCATGAAAGATAGTACCAAGGAAGGTAAAGAAAAATTCTCCCTAAACCTGGAGTAAAATCAGGGTAAACTATAATCCTCCATACTTTACAGATTATTGAATCTGCTGAGACTTCAGGGGGCCCCCAAGATATATTAAAAACTGTTTGGATTTCACTTTTTTATCTTCCAACTCTTCCTCTCAAAAAACCAAACAATTTTAATTTTGCATTGTCAAAGTAGCTTAATTTCTTTAGTCTGTACAATAGAGACTTTTGGTTATTTGTCTGTTAATTACTTAGTTAAGATGTGTTTACACAGATTATTTTGTAATATTCTCCAATTTACTTTTTATTTTTCTTTACAATAAAACACATGTAGCTTGAGAATGCAGATTGTTTGACACCAAGGATTTGATATGTTTGGTACCTAAAGATGCCTCTTAACTGTGTTCCATTTTTTTTATACCTGAAATTCTTATGAAGTCTCTGCTCTTATATTTTCCATTCTTCTTAAAAAAATTTTATAACGTGGTAAGATCAAATGCAGCAACATAATTTGGAATTGCAAAAGGCATTTTTTAAATGTTTATTTATTTATTTTTTTGAGAGAAAGAGTACTCATGTGAGTGAATGAGGAGCGGGGTGGGGGGGAGGGCGGTGGAGAGAGAGAGAGAGAGAGAGAGAGATAGAGAGAGAGAGAGAGAGAATCCCAAACAAGTTCCACAGTGTCAACACAGAGCCCTTTCCTCTCCTGGGGCTTGATCTCACAAACCATAAGATCATGACCTGAACTTAAATCAAGAGTCAGATGCTTAACTGACTGAGCCACCCAGGCACCCACGCAAAAGATATTTTCATGCCAAAAATGAGGATACCAATATTACACAGGTAATTGACATACAGAGCCACTATATTTATGATTGATATGTTT
Organism: Prionailurus bengalensis; assembly: GCF_016509475.1. Taxonomy (NCBI): domain Eukaryota; kingdom Metazoa; phylum Chordata; class Mammalia; order Carnivora; family Felidae; genus Prionailurus; species Prionailurus bengalensis. The sequence continues at coordinate 94,090,788 of NC_057354.1, read as the reverse complement.
ACATCTTAGCAGGTGGACAAATGTTCAAAATCATGATAAATAATGTGAGCCTTACTCATAACGTCTAATTAAATAAAAGTTCACTGTATAAAAACTGAACTTACAAGAGTAAAAGATTTGCCTGTAATAATGGAGTAGTAAACTATAAACGTGTTCTATTTTGACTTACACAAGGTACACAATTATACAAGGTACACAAATATCACACATTTAAACTACTAAAAGAAGCCTTGTGTTTGAAAATTCCAAAAGATATATATTTCAGTAGTCTATCTTTACCTATTACTCTCACTCTCCTTCACTACTGTTGTCTTATTTGTTCTCTGAAACAGGCTCTGTGGGACTTCTCTGAGTTTATAGGACATGTCCTGTTTCTCAAGCAAGACACTCCATGACAGTTTCCTAATTTTACCCCTGTAACCTTTCTTGAAAGTAACCAAGAATGTTCATAATTATTTATTTGCATTAACATTCAGTTAATATGACTGTCTCATTAAATTTATTTGTGTTAAATTATAACAATGTCTGTGTTACTCATGGGTAGTAAGACAGGAATGAGAACACTGTGAGATGCCTCAGTTAAAGAACAAAATAATCAAGAAGTTTTTAATGTGCATTTTATGTTCTAGTGTGTGGTAGAAATTTATTTAAAAAGTCAGGTATTTAATAGGAAGACAAGAAATATATATAGGAGAGTTTCCTGGATTGGATATTTAAATCCATGGGAGCTGAGATGACAGAAGTACAATTTTTACTCAACTAAGGAAACTGGAATTAATCCTCAAAACATCCAAACTTTTAAATTATTAATGGAATCTGTAGGGGCACCTGGGTAGCTCAGTCAGTTGAGCGTCCAACTTTGGCTCAGGTCATGATCTCATAGCTCGTGAGTTCAAGCCCCGGCACTGAGCTCTGTGTTGATGGCTTGGAGCCTGGAGCTTGTTTCAGATTCTGTGTCTCCCTCTCTCTCTGTCCCTCCCCCACTCACATTCTGTCTTTCTCTCTCTCAAAATAAATAAATAGTAAAAACAATTAATAAAAAAATAGAATCTGTATTATTACATTAAAAAATGGTGAGTACATTTGGCTTCCATTGCATGATATAGACAGATAGAAGGATAGATGCTTTTACCCTAGAATAAAAAACATCCAGAGTAACTCCAAATTCACTTTTTTTTAACACATTGAGTTTTAAGGTCACAGAGCAACAACTAGCCCCAAATCAAATAGAGGCAGATGTGCAGGGAGAGATGAAATTGAAGTACTTGCTCACCCAGGGTAGAGTGACACAACTGAACACAGGTAAGCAGAGTTCAGCTGGAAAGCTTGATGACTTACTGCACAAGCTGTTGGGGCAGTGTGAGTCCCCAGGGCAGTCCAAAATCCTTACTTGTTTTTTCTCTATGAACCCCACTTAATTCTCACTGAGAAGACAGAAAGAGTGTTAAGAAGTATGCAGTGTACTCTAGACCTAGGGGAGAAGAGCAGCTGTATGTTAAGGGCAGGAAAGTCTGCCCAGAATCCTGCCTCTCCTCTACATCCTGTATGAGGAAGAGAAATCTGAACTTGAGGGCAGAAAGGAAACATGCGATGCTTTCCTGGGGCATTTGTAAAAATTTGTGGCAGCTGAGGACAGGAGCAAAGGGGAGAAACACTATGCCTGGTACAGAAGCAGGATCACACCCTGTACTAAGGTATAGCTAAGGAAAGTATGGGAGAACTAAGTGGTCCACGTCTGTGAGTTCTGGGACATAGTGCTTACCAAAATTAAACCAATCAGAATAAGAGACCTCTGCCACCAAGCTAAAGAAGAGCAACACGAGCATAAAAAATGGCTCTCTCTGGTGGTTAGTGCATGAAGAAGGTTTAAGCTCAGAAGCTAACAGACATGCTCAAGTAAATCTACCTCACTCTATAAACAAAATATTGCTAAAATATTTGAAGCCTGTGGTGCACGGAGGGTAACCATAGCAACAATAAACCTCAGAGCCAGGCAACTCCTAACTAGATTAATTCAAACAATCCTAACAGAGCCTAGTAGAAGGAATGCTGTGTACCCTTTGTCAGACATTAAGATGATTTACTTCAGTCTATATTGCCTTACATAGAATATCGGGCTTTCTAAAGAAATTGCAAAGCATATGAAAAGGCAAGACAAAAAACACTTTGAAGAGACAAAACAATCATCAGAACATTCAAACATAAAACAGGTAGTAAAACTATTTGACATGGCTTTTAAAATAATTATGATGAACTATGTGAGAGTCTCTAAAGAAAACCTGGACAGCATGTAAGCACATATAAGTCATATCATCAGAGTCAAAAACCATAAGAAAGAATCATGTAAAAAATGAAAAGATTACTGGGGTGCCTGGGTGGCTCAGTCGGTTAAGCATCCGACTTCAGCTCAGGTCACGATCTCGCGGTCTGTGAGTTCGAGCCCCGCATCAGGCTCTGGGCTGATGGCTCAGAGCCTGGAGCCTGCTTCCGATTCTGTGTCTCCCTCTCTCTCTGCCCCTCCCCCGTTCATGCTCTGTCTCTCTCTGTCCCAAAAATAAATAAACGTTAAAAAAATGAAAAAAAAAAATGAAAAGATAACTATATTTTACTATCAGAATTGAAGAATGCCTCTAATGAACTTATCAAAAGACTTAACACAGATGAGAAGAGAATCAAAGAATATGAAGATTAGTCAAGAAACATTATTCTAATTGAAACACACACACAGGGCAAAAGGGAGAGGGAGACAGAGAAAGATAAAGAGAGAAATAAAACAAAATAAAAACACACCATTGAAGAACTACTGAACAATATCACATGCTTAACATACCAATAGCTGGAATCCCAGAAAAGGAGAGAAAAGGAGCAGAAGCGATATTTGAAGAAAGAATCACTGAGAAATTTCTAAAATTAATGCCAGTTTAATAGAAAAGAGTATATATATACATACATATATATGTGTGTGTATATATATATATATATATATATATATATATATATATTCCAAAATCCCAGAAAGACCAAATAGTATAAATGCTTCCACTCCTTAAAACTAAAGTAGAAATAAAGATTTCTCAAACAAACAAACAAACAAACAAACAAGGAATTCATTGCTCACAGAACTACTCTACCAGAAATATTAAAGGAAGTTCTTCAGTCAGATATCATGTTATTCAACCATAACTTGAATCTATGCAAAGGATAAACAATCTACACAGTAAAGAAACATTGGAAATAGAATAACAGAATTAAAATAAAATTTATTTTTCCCACATTTAATTACTGTAAAAGATAACTGTCTAAAGCAAAAAATAGGGACATTTCATGGTATGTTAATGTACCATGTATAATATGTAAAAGTAAACAATATGACAACATAGCCAAAATGATGGGAAGGTTTTGGAGATACACTATTAAAATATTCTTATACTTTATGTTAAGTGATATTATTTTAATGTAGATTTCAATTAATTAAAACTTAGTAATTTTTGTTTGTTGTTTGTTTGTTTTAAAAGGCATAAATAATATGCCAGAGGAAAGAAAATAGGACACAAAGTGTTCTGAATTAACCCAAGGGAAGGCATTTATAAAGGAGAAAAGGGACAAAGAACCAATGACACAAGTTGAATATAACTATAAGATGGCTGAATTTAATTGATCGTATTAATAATCATATTACATGTGAATTGTCTAAACACAACAGTTATAAATGTAGAGATTATTAGACCACATGAAGAGGCAAGAACAAACTGTGTATAAGAAACTCACTTTAAATAATCATATAGATAGATTAAAATGTAATGAAGGAAAAAGATATAAATGTTGATGGAACTATACTGATATCAGAGAAAGAAGGTTTCTGGTTATGTGGAATAATGTTCCCTTCAAATATTACGTTCTAATACCCCAAATCCGTGAATATTTATTACATGACAAAAGAGATTATGCAGGTGTGATTAAATTAAGAATATTAAGATTGGGAGATTATCCTGAATTACCCAGATGGGTCCAATGTAATCACAAAAGGCCTTAAAAGATAGAAGAGGGAGACAGAGAATGAGTGATGGAAATGTAATGATGGAAGCAGAGGTCACAGAGAAAGAGAGATTTAAAGACACTACATAGCTGCTTTTGAAAAAGAGAGGAAAAGGCTGAGAGATGAGTGCAGATAGCATCTAGAAGCTGGAAAATGCAAGGAAATTAATTCTTCCCTAGACTCTCTAGATGGAACACAGCCCTAGTGACACCTTGATTTAGCCCAGTGAAATTGATTCCAGAATTGGGTCCTACAGAAATGTAATATGATAAATTTGCATTGTTTTGAGTCATCAAGAGAATAGTTATTTGTCACAGCAATAATAGAAGCTAATAAGACTTCAGAGCATGGAATATTGTCAGATATAAAGATAAATATTGCATAATGTCCATAAGATACAAAAATCTTAATTGTATATGAATCTAACAAAGAGTCAAAATATATGAGGCAAAACTGAATAAAGAAGTAGACAAATCAATATTACAATAGTAGACTTCAAAACTCCACTTTTCCATTGATAGTACAAGTAGATAAAATATCTGTAATAGTATAGAAGACCTTAACACTACTATCAAAGAACTAGACCTAATGACTGTGTATAGAACATTCTACACAGCAACAACAAAATACATGTTCTTTCACATATACACGGACATTCTCCAATATATTCTGAGCCATGAAAGAAACCTGAACAATTTAAAATAAAGTCATCCAAAACTGTGTCCTTAATTCATAACATAATTAAATCAGAAATCAACAAGAGAAAAATGTATGGGAAATACCCAATTAGAAATGTAAAACCTTCTAAATAACTGACAAATTAAAAAGAGATCTCAAGGGAAATTTTACATTTTTTTAATGTTTATCTATACTTGTGAGTGGGAGAGGGGCAGAGAGACACAGGGAGACACAGAATCCAAAGCAGGTTCCAGGCTCTGAGCTGTCAGCACAGCTCGAACCCACAACCTTGAGATCATGACCTGAGCTGAAGTTGGATGATTAACTGACTGAGCCACTCAGGCTCCCCTTAAAATATATTAAATGAAAGTCCATCTAAATGTATAGAATATATTTAAAACAGTGTTTAGAAGTAAATTTATAACCTCAAACGATTATAGTAGGAAGCAATAAAGATCTCAAATTTAAGCTCAGCTTCTACTTCAATGAACTATAAAAATGAAATGAAATAAAATTAAAAACCAGAGCAAAGTAAGTGAAGATTCATTATTCATTATCAGGAGCAAGGTAATGTATGTAAGACCAGAAAAAACCAATACGTGTAGAAACAAAAATCAATGACATTGAAACACAATAAAGGAAATCATTGAAATCAAAGGCTCTTTTGTTGAAAGACCAAAAAAAGTTGTTAAATCTCTAACCAGACTGACCAAAAAAAAAAAAAAAAAGACAAATTACGATGTCTGATGCAAAATGGGAAATGTCACTATACAATAAGGGTCACTACAGACCCCACAGTCATTAAGAGGATAATAAGAAAGTTTACTTCTGTGCTTCACCAAAGTGGTAGTTTCACTATTCTATTTTCCTACCATTCGGTGAACGAATATAAAGACTACCTTGTTTTCAAATTATTTTATTACAAAGCTGTATGGTGACTTACACACAGAGAGTCGGGACACGGTCCAAGAAGCAGCTTTATTGTGCCAGCACAGGCTCAGCAGGCTAAGACCCAAAAGGCTGAGCCCTAGGCACAGCAGGGATTGCCTTTCATACAATTTTTGCTCCTTTGCCTCCCATATATGGTAACATACAGTCTGAATGGGTGGTCTATGTTACAAAGTCATGAGGACTGTCACGTGAAAATCTTGAGGTTTTCACCACACTCCTTAGGGAGGGGCTCTACCACAAAGCCAGACTTATTCATTTGAAGTGCATACTGCTATGTTTGTAACAGAGGTTTGTGGATAATTGTGGGAGAATGCTTGGCGTGTTGGAGTAAGCAGAAAAATAAATAAATGTACAGATGGGCAGTTGAAAGATCAGAGGATAAAGGGTGTCCTCCTGAGAAAATGATAGCAATGAGAGAATTGAGCAATAAGGCAGGAGAATTCACATTACCCAGCCTCACTGGACATGATCACTCCTTTTGGCTGTTGCCAGTATAAATGGTGATATGTATTCTATTGATAATTGAATTTTCATTTTTTTCATGATTGGCTTGAAGGAATTTTAGAAAATACAAGGCAAAAGGAATGAAATTTGGAAAGGCCGAACTACTAGTACCATAGTAACTTAAAAAGCTGGTGTGTCAGAAAAGCACAACAGCTCAAATGAACAACTTAACATAAGCATTATTAGTAATAGACTTCTTTTCTATTCAACTATAGCTCTGCCTACTAACTTAGTAGAAACAGTACACATTTCATAACACTATGTAATAAAACAAACATGGAATGATTTTTACCCTTCCCCCTCATGGAGAGGGAAGTATTATGGACAGAATAAAACAAAAGAGACATTATCAATGTACTAATATATCAAAATTACATAATGGGAGAGAGTAGTTACTTTTTGGCAAGTAATGAGGAAATTTGAGCCTGCCAAAAAAGGGCAGATAGGGAACCTACCACAGTCTGTCCAGTAGAAATGAAGAAAACAGTGTGGAAAATCCTTAGGAATAGAGAGAGGGCAAGGCCAGTGGGTAGATAGTGGGCAGAAGGAAGAAAAATTGAGGGAGAATTAGGAAAGAAAAATGTTCCAATAGGTTTTGCGTCACCATGTGCATGCACTCTTTTAATGTTTGTGACTAATTATCCCTAATCTGGATAATTATCCCTAGTCTTGGAGCTTATGAAAGTTAATAAAGAAGAAAATATGAAGTTTGGAAATATTTGACTCATTCTAGACCTCACTGTGACCAATGATGTCCACCTAATCTTATGTAGGTAAACCTTTGTAATCATTCTAGACATCAATAATCATAAGGTGTGTGATTTTTTAACATATTCTATATGAAAGAAACATGCAGTCGTTAGGCCTCTTCTCTTAAAAACAAAGTCTTCATCTAATTCCAGGAAATAAAGGTTTCAGAATGTTTACATACAGACAAATACTTTACAAACCTCATAAAAGAGGAAATCTACAATGAAAATCAAAGTGTTGAGCAGTAAAAGATACTGGTTGGAATGCAGGGGAAATCAGTGGTAGATGAAGGGAGTTGAAGGTTAGAAGCTATAGTAAGAGATTTTTAAAACTTCTGTCATTTAGCTCAAGTTACTCTATTTTCCTTTGAACAGTATTCCTTTGAATGATTAGTATTAAGCCCCTAACATTAAAAGATTTGTGAATCCATGACTTTGAATAGTCATGAATGTCTGTATATGGGATGTGAGAGCATCAAATTGAAAAGCAAAGAAAGCATGGGTTTTAGTATCTCACTTCTGAGTTCCAGTCTAAGTAAGCTCTGGCATTTACTCTGTGTGTTAGCTTTGTAAACCATTTAAACCTTTTGGGACTTAATTTCACCATCACCAAAATGTTTTTTTTTACAACATTATTAAGTCTTAAAAGAGTAGGAAACATGAGAGCACTAGGCAAAATATTGTATTTGATACAAATGTAAGCGCTATTTTTAAAGTAATTAATTAATTTTGCCTGGCTGGCTTTAAGGAGAATTCTTCATGGTCATGGTTTTAGAAGGGGGTGGTCAATGACTATATTCAGCTTCCAGAACATCATGGATACGAATGTTATCTCCCACCGTTCCAGTTCCATGAAATTCCTTCCCTGGAAATTTTAAAATTGGGACCAAAGAAAGAGAGTCCTTCTATCTGACAGTCAAGCTGTGAAGATGTGGGCTACATGGAACAAATAAAACCACCATGTAGAGACAGGTTGACAAGTAGACAGGAAGAATGTTGGTATTTCCCCCCTCAGTCTCTGTCCTTATGGTCCAACTAAATTCTTGCTCTTCAGATGGCTTTATTTCCTAGGCCAAAGAATTCTTTTTGCCTAAATTAGATCAAATTGACTTTTTGTCATGCCCAAACAAAAATGATCTCATATAATTATAAGAACAGACTCAACCTTCCTTGGCCTGCCGGTGGTACTTCAGCTTCCTATTGCCATGGATACTGTTGTCTGGAGATGGTAAACTTATATTTTATTAAAATAAGTTTAACAGGTATTAAGGGATGGGATAAAGATATGCTAGTTCACACTACCACTTTCTGCATAGTGGAAAGAGAAGATAATGAAAACAAAACAAGGTTGTATTTTCAAAGATAGCATCCAGAAGGAAATCAGGCTCTGCTAAATCACTCCCTTTATTTTCTGTCGAACACTGCACATCGCTTTGAGATCATTAGAGCTAACCTGGCATAGTACTGAAATTTCATTGGTTTATTTGTCACCATGAGAAAAGCCAGAAAAATGCTCTGATCTTTTGGAGAATATGTTGATATATCACATTTATATATTTTTATATAATTCATGGGAGATGTTTTGTAAATATTTGCACTGTAGTGAAATGTTAACTTATGTATTGACATCTTTCAGTTTGATCATTATTTCTAATTGTTTTGATGCATGATGGCTTACTTGGTTCTGCATTTTCTTCCTTTTTAAAAAATAACATTTTTGGGGGCATCTGGGTGGCTCAGTTGGTTAAGCATCCGACTTCAGCTCAGGTCATGATCTCATGGTTCATGGGTTCGAGCCCCGCATGGGCTCTGTGCTGACATCTCGGATCCTGGAGCCTGCTTCAGATTCTGTGTCTCCTTCTCTCTCTACCCCTCCCCTGTTCACACTGTCTCTCTCTGTCTCTCAAAAATAAATAAATATAAAAAAATAAAAAAATAACATTTTTTATAAGTACCTCAATTTCATTAGAAAGTAAAAAAATCATTATTATGTATAACACTCATTTTTAGAGAGTAAATCAATCCAGTACCCATTTTATTAAACTTAATTGCTTATGTAAAAGCCTAGAATCATATAAGGAGAGATTTTAAAAGAAATGGCATAATATTCAATTTCATTTTAAGTGATAAATAAAAGCTAGAATGTATTTTAAAATGTATTATAATAAATATAAACATGACACTTCATGCTAGGCAGACATTTCTGGGAGATATTACATATATATGTATATATATATGTATATATATATATATATATATATACATATGCATACACACACTTGTATTTACTATATTATGTGAATGTATAAAAAAATAAAAATTCTACCTGGGGGCAAGGAAGAAAACACCTAGTCACAAATCAACTTCTAATAAGAAATATGCTTCTATATAATTTTTACTAAAATTTAAAATCTCTAATTTATTTGTATTTTCTACCCAAACTGCCTTGTTATTTCAGAAAATGTAATAAAGGAAGAATAGTCATTACCTGAAATCCTGACTAGTGTGTGGATTCCGTACTCTACCGGTATATTCTTTTTTAATTGGGTCCTGGAAATGATTCCAGAATAATTATCTGTGGATTTCAATAATAAAATTATCTATAAAGGAAATAAACAGAGTAAGTCTATTATACAGATTTTGGGCCATTCATTCCATCTTAATATTTCTTAGAAAAAGGACAGCAAATAAATCCCAAACCAGCAGAACAAGGGAAATAATAAAGATTAGAGCAAAAATCACTGATATCAAAATCAAAAAAATAGTAGAACAGATCAAGAAAATTAGGAGCTGGTTCTTTGAAAGAATTGAAAAAATTGATAAACCTCTAGCCAGATTTATGAAAAAGAAAAAGGGAAACTCCCAAATAAATAAAATCACGAATTAAAGATTGCAACCAACACCCAAAATACAAACAATAAGAGAATATTATGAGCAATTATATGCTAACAAATTAGGCAACCTGGAAGAAATGGATAAATTCCTAGAAACATATAAACTACCAAAATTGAAACAGGAAGAAATAGAAAATTTGAACAGGCCCATAACCAGTAAAGAATTTGAATCAGTAATCAAAAATATCCCAGCAAGCAAGAGTCCAGGGCCAGATGACTTTCCAGGGAAATTCTACAAAATTGAAAGAAGAGTTACTACCTCTTCTTTACTACCTCTTCTTTTGAAGCTGTTCCAAAAAAATATAAATGGGAGGAAAACTTCCAAACTCATTCTATGAGGCCAGCATTGCCTTGATTCCAAAACCAGACAAAGACCCCACTAAGAAGTAGAATTACAGACCAATTTCCCTGATGAACATAGATGTAAAAATTCTCAACAAGATACTAGTAAATCAAATCCAACAATACATTAAAAGAATTACTCAGCATGATCAAGTGGGATTTATTACTGGGCTTCAGGGGTGGTTCAATACCTGCAAATCAATCAGTGTGATACATCACATTAATACAAGGAAAGATAGATCCTCTCAATAGATCTAGAAAAAGGATTTGACAAAATATGGCATCCTTTCTTGATAAAAACCCTCAAGAAAGTACGGATAGAAGAAACATACCTCAATATCATAAAGACCATATACTATATGAAAGACCCACAGCTAATATCATCCTCAATGGGGAAAAACTGGGAGCTTTACCCCTAAGGTAAGGAACATGACAGGGATGTCCACTCTCACCACTGTTGTTCAACATAGTACTGGAAGTCCTAGCCTCAGGAATCAGACAACAAAAAGAAATAAAAGGCATATGAATTGGCAATGAAGAAGTCAAACTTTTACTCTTCACAGACGACATGATACTCTATGTGGAAAACCCAAAAGACCACCAAAACACTGCTAGAACTGATACATGAATTCAGCAAAGTCACAGGATATAAAATCAATGTACAGTAATCCGTTGCATTTCTATACATCAATAATGAAGCAGCATAAAGAGAAATCAAGGAACAGGTCCCATTTACAATTGCACCAAAACCCATAAAATACCTAGGATTAATCCTAACCAAAGAGGTTAAATATCTGTACACTGAAAACTATAGAAAGCTTATGAAGGAAAGTGAATAAGACACAAAGAAATGGAAAAACATTCCATGTTCATTGACTGGAAGAACAAAAATTGTTAAGATGTCTGTACTACCCAAAACACTCTACACATTCACCACAAAAAGATAGCATATCACACCTGTCAGAATATCTGAAATTAACAGGAACCAACAGATGTTGTCAAGGACGTGGAGAAAGGGGAACACTTTTGTACTGTTGGTGGGAACACAAACTCGTGCAGCCACTCTAGAAAACAGTATGGAGTTTCCTCAAAAAATTAAAAATAAAGCTATCCTACAACCCAGAAATTGCACTATTTGGTATTTATCCAAAGGATACAAAAATACTGATTCAAAGGGGCACATGCACTCCAATTTTTATAGCAGCACTATCAACAATAGCCAAATCATGGAAAGAGCCGAAATGTCCATTGACTGATGAATGGATAAAAAAGATGTGGTGAATGTGTATATATGGGAATACTACTCAGCAATCAAAAAGAATGAAATCTTGCCATTTGCAACAACATGCATGGAGCTAGAATGTATTATGCTAAGCGAAATAAGTCAGTCAGAAAAAGACAAATAACATATGATTTCACTCGTATGTGGAATTTAAGAAACACAACAAATTAACATAGGGGAAGGGAAAGAAAAATAGATTAAAAACGAGAGGGAGGCAAACCATAAGAGATTCTTAAATACAAAGGACAGACTGAGGGTTGCTGAAGGGGAGGTGAGTGGAGAATGGGCTAAATGGGTAATGGGCATTAAGAAGCGCCCTTGTTGGGATGAGCAGTGGGTGTTTTTTGTAAGTGATGAACACTAAATTCTACTTCTGAAACCATTATTATACTATATATTAACTAACTTGGATTTGAATAAAATAAAATAAAAATTTAATTTAATTTAAAAAAGATTACTAGGGGAAATATTATGAAAATGCATAAGATTTGTATTTTCGTAGCTTATTTCCAGTTCTGTTTTATACATTTAATGTCACATTTTCAAATTCTTATTAATATTATTCATCAGTAAGTATCTGGAGTTAAACCAATTTTAGCTTCTTCTGTATAATCTAATTTTTCTCCTGACGTGTGAATCATTATTATCAAGATACATGTGTGCATGTACATGTGTCTTTTTTTATGCATATGATTAAGAGCATCTAATCACTTTTGTAAAGACCATTTACCTGCTATTCAGCTTGTGTTAAATTATTTTGATACTATTTCACAAAAACTCAAATATCTCCTCCTTTCTGATTTTAAGTCTTTTTTTCCAATACATCCTTCTTTCATATTGTAAACAAAATATGTGGACCTTAAACTTTTATACATTATTACATTGTTCTAAATAGACATTTTAAGCTTAGCTGATGACTCTGGGAATCAGTTCTAACAAATTACGCCATCTTAAAGGAAAGGCTTATTTAAAATATGGTGAAAAACCTTCCTAGCAACACTCAGTGGATGTAGTTTTATTGTTCTTTAGTACAGTTTTTGAGCTCTGTAAAACTTTCTTTCACATAAGTATTCCTGGCATACAGGACAGTTTGTAGAAGTCATGTAGGCATGGAAGAAATTTTACAGAAGAATCCTAGGCTCTTAAATATAATATAGACCTTAACTTGGTTGTTTTGGACAGATTTTGGGGGCCACAATTAGATATGAGTTTTGAGATCTTAATGACCTCAGAACTGCTCCAGAACTGATTGCACTTGGCTAGAGGCAGAATATTTATCATCTTAAGAAATGTATACCAAGTGAAATTATCACTGTGGTGTCTCTGATACTAGAAAAATAAATATATGTGAAGTAGGATGGACTCTGTTTTCTGTAACTAATCCATTTGTTGCTATTATTGGAGTAATATTACATTATTTTAAACTTAAAAAATTATAATGTTTTATTTTTTATTTATTTATTTTTTTTGAGAGAGAGAGAGAGAGAATGCAAGTGAGGGAGGGGTAGAGAGAGAGGGAGACACAGAATCCAAAGCATGCTCCGCAGCTGCTGTCAGCACAGAGCCCGATGCAGGGCTCAAACTGATGAACCACGTGATCATGACCTGAGCTGAAGTAGGATGCTTAGCCAACTGAGCCACCCAGGTGCCCCAAGTAGTACTTCATTTTTAAATCAGTAAGAACATATACCAGTGTATTTTCATTATGATACCGATCCCAAAAGATTTCTCATGACCCTCCATATTTGCCTACACAATATTTTCTCTATATTGTACTTTCTTCTGCAGAGAAGACATTTCTCAGATTAGTACTGCTATTTATTTTACATAGCCTATAGTTGGAAAATATAGGTTTTCTTGACGATTCAAAAAAAATTATCTCAAGACCAAAATTTTTGAATGTGTGTCTGATCTGTTTATACTGATATTTGAAGTGTTACATAATTACCCTTGCAAATTTAATTGTAAGTCATTTTTTTCCTAGATGCTTTTCTTTTAAAATTAAAATTCAATACAATGTATTTTTATAAGTATTTTTTAAGGCTGAGGGAAGTTAAATGATCCTGATATAATTCTTAGCAAATTATGCAGTATAGTTTGATAAGAGGTATATATGGAAGCAATAACTGAAAAATATGGATTACAGACATTTTACAGAAATGTAGTGTTAGTAGTTTGAATTGCTGTGAGGTATTTTTTAACTAACTTTGCAAAAAATGCCTTGTTGAGAAACATATTTAATATATAAAAGGGTGTTTGGTAATTAGCATATCAATGCTCTGTGAACAGAGAGAAAATGATATTGTGTTTAAAAATATTATATTCTCATTCAACCATAAACTCATTTATACCGTTTCAAAACGTATAAAATTCTGGTGAGTACAAATAATTTCTAGCCTGGCTCCCTACATTCTTCAGCCATCAGTGCATACACACAACAGTACACATTTGATGGCAGAAACACAAGAGTGAGGTTAACTAGAATTTTCTGTTTTCATCGTCCTCTCAGCTTTGCTTCAAGATCCATTTGCTTTGACACACACATGGTCACAGCTTTGTTATCAGTCACATTTCCTGACTACAAATGACTTTAGCTATCTGCAATAAAAAACAAAATTACTGGAATAGTATCAGGGAATCACAGACTCATTTGGAAGCCTGGGGAAACAGACTTGGAAATAAGCAGGAAACAAGGCTTCTCAGACCACGACCCATTCAGACCATAGGAACGTCCTTTTTAAAAGCTTTTATTTTTTTTTTCAACGTTTATTTATTTTTGGGACAGAGAGAGACAGAGCATGAACGGGGGAGGGGCAGAGAGAGAGGGAGACACAGAATCGGAAACAGGCTCCAGGCTCTGAGCCATCAGCCCAGAGCCTGACGCGGGGCTCGAACCCACGGACCGTGAGATCGTGACCTGGCTGAAGTCGGACGCTTAACCGACTGCGCCACCCAGGCGCCCCTAAAAGCTTTTACAAATACATATTATATTGTTTTGTATTTTAATATAATCAGACTTTACAAAAATGTTCTAAATACTTTTTTGTGCTAAATATTTATTTGTTCTGAGAGAGAGAGAGAGAGAGAGAGAGAGAGAGAGAGAGAGAACATGTGCATAAGCAGGGGAAGGGCAGAGAAAGGAGAGGGAGAATCCCAAGCAGGGTCTGCACTGTCAGCATGGAGCCCGACACGGACCTCAAACTCACAAATCCTGAGATCGTGACCTGAGCTGATATCAAGAGTCAGATGCTTAACCAACTTAGCCACAAAGGCGCCCCCTAAATACTTTTTATTTAATGCCTCCTGTATTCATTTCCACTTTCATAATTAAACACCTCCAGTAGAACTCTTAACTGGTACTCAGCTAACCCACCTACAAATGAGTGTTTTCCTCACCTGTAAAACCTTCAAAACTAAAGCTGCTGGTGTGCTTAGTGAGTAGAAATAGAAGGTCACGCTGTAACACACCTTGATACATCTGCTCCAACAATTTCTCTAGCACTTACCATGTATTAACAATTGAAATGTGAGCCCTCAAATGTCCTGTGTTGAAACTGTAGCCCCCAGTGTAACTTTATTTGGAGATAGGGCTTTTATAGGAGGTAATTAAAATTAAATGAAGTTGTAAGTGTGGAGCCCTAATCCTAAAGGATTGGTGGTTTTATAAGAGGAAGAAGAGCTTTCTTTTTCTCTTTCCGAGCTCATGCACTAAGAGGCCATCTGAGCATACAGAGAGAAGGTGGGGTCTGCAAGCTAGAAAGCCAACTCTCACCAGAATGTAAGCAGCTGGCACCTTGAGTTTGGACATTCCAATCTCTAGAAGTATGACAAAGTAAATTTCTGTTGTGTAAGCCATCCAGTCTGTGATATTTTGCTATGACAGCCTGAGCAGACTAATACAGCAAGCATATTTATGCTAGCTGTTTGCTTTCATTATTACATCATGTGGTAAGTGTGTAAGTCAGTGGAGCTCGAAAAGAAATTTGTATGAAAGTTAAAGTGCCTGAATGGGAAATATTCTGTAAAGTCTGCTCAAAAAAGTGCTGTCATTTTAGGCAGGTAAGGCAGGCAACTATATAACCCTAGAAAAAAATTTAAAAATCTGGAACATTTCTCTGCTCAGTTTGCTTCACAGCTTTTTAAAAATGGTACCATTTTAAATAAATTCAACTTAAGAATCTTGAGAATTTTGCTCTTTGGATTATGTAAGAGATTTGATATGGAACTGTAATCAATGGACTAATCCTCAAAGTGTTTTTGCCTTCATTGAAAAGATTCATGAATAAGTTAAACATTAAAATAGGACCCCTGGATGGCTCAGTCGATTGAGTGCTGGACTTTTGATTTTGGTGTAGGTCATGATCCTGGGTTCTGGGTATAGAGCTCTACATTAGGCTCCGTGCTGAGTGTGGGGGCTGCTTAAGATTCTCTCTCTCAGGGTGGCTGGGTGGCTCACTAGGTTGAGCATATGGCTCTTGGCTTCAGATCAGGTATTGATGTCACAGTTCGTGAGTTTGAGCCCTGAGTCCAGCTCTGCACTGACAGCACGGAGCCTGCTTGCAATTCTCTCTCCGTCTTTTTCTGCCTCTCCTCCATTCATTCTCTCTGCCTCCTTGTCTCTGTGTCTGAAAATAAATAAGTAAACTAAAAAAAAAAAAAAAAAGGTTCTCTCTTTCTCTCTGCCCTTCTGCCTTACTTGAGCACTCTCTGTGTCTAAAAGTGAAAACAGGGGCGCCTGGGTGGCGCAGTCGGTTAAGCGTCCAACTTCAGCCAGGTCACGATCTCGCGGTCCGTGAGTTCGAGCCCCGCATCAGGCTCTGGGCTGATGGCTCAGAGCCTGGAGCCTGTTTCCGATTCTGTGTCTCCCTCTCTCTCTGCCCCTCCCCCGTTCATGCTCTGTCTCTCTCTGTCCCAAAAATAAATAAACGTTGAAAAAAAATTTTTTTAAGTGAAAACATAAAATAAATAAAATTAAATACATAAAATATTCCCAAGTACCTACAGAGATATCATTTAAGAATACTTACTATATCAGATAAAGATATGTTTCAGCTGTATCATTATTTTTTTAATTCCTCTGTATTCGTTTCATAGCGCTGCCATAACAAAATATCAAAGATTATTGGCTTAAACAACAAAAATTTATTTTTTCAGGTAGGTTAGAAGTTCATGATCAAAATATCCATAGGTTTTGTTTCTTCTGAAGCTTCGCTCCTTGGCTTGGTTGTTCCTTGGACCATGTTGTCTAAGTCCCAGTCTCCTCTTATAATGACACTCATCATATTTGATTAAGAGTCACACATATGACCTCATTTTACCTTATTTATCTCTCAAAGGTCCTACCTCCAAGTACAGTCATACATGAGGTACCAGAGTTTAGAACTTCTACATATGAATTTGGGAGGACACAATTCAGTCCTTAACATACCTTCAAAATAATTTTGTAATTATAAACAACATCCTTCTACCATTAAAAAAAATATGTGTTTATGTTCAGCTCAAATTGTCTTACTGGGAATTATTACAACTTGTTAGCGATTGAATACTTTGTATGTTTTTATTTACTGCATTTCCCTGGCAATTATCGAAAGTGATCAAGGTTGCTGGCTATTTCATTTTCTTCTTTGGTGAACTAACTTTTCAAAACATTTGCCTGGTTTCCAACTTATTTTTTATTGTAATTTACAAGAATCCTTTAATCGGTAACAATATTAATCCTTTTCCTCTGCATTATAACTTACAGATTCTCTAGGCTTTTCTGTGTTTTATCTCATTTATATTTCCTTTTAAAAACATTTATGTCTTTTAATATGTAAGTCATGCCTCCCATTTTTGGCATTTTGGTAAATATCTTCTTGTTCTAGAGATCCTGAATAGTACAATAAAGAAGAAAAAGAAATGAAATCTGTAAATATTTAAAGGAAGAAGTAAAAATAAGATTATTCATATTTATTATCATTATATATTTTATCATATATAATAATTAATTTGAATTAATTATTTGGTTCAATATGATCATTGGATAGAAAGTCAATGTACAAAAATCAATTACAGTTTTATACATACCAGAAATAACTATAAAATTAAATTTTTTAAATATGTAATTTACATTGAAAATCATGGAGTACTGAAAAATAAATCTAAACAAAGATGTGGAAGATTTCTACACTGAACACGACCTATCATATAATCAAAATATTCAAAGATTTGTAGAATATTTGATAAAAATAGCAAGCTATTTATATATAAAGGATTGTCCTACATCAGAGAATATATATTATATAACATAAAAGTTTTATATATATATGTAAATTTATGTCATATATATATTTAAATTTCCATATGAAAATTCAGGTAGTGAGAAACAAGAAAAATCAAAATAATTTCCATCAATAGAGATTTTATAGCCCATATTGGCTTATAATATTTAATAAAATAGAAATTTGCAGGAAATGAAAATGTGGATAAAACTAGTGAGTTGATTATTTGGAAATTGGGAAAATTTTCTTTTAAGCAATACCGGTATAAAAAAGTAGAAAATATTTTTCATTGAAATAATTTATTTAAAATATGTGAATTCATTTCATAAAGTTCTTTTATTTCTTTATTTTTATGAATGAATGTTTGAATGTTTACTACAAATTTTACATTGCATTTATATTTTATAATTAAATAATTATTCTGTTAGTGAAGACATTGTGTTCAATTTCTCTTTACTATTTTACCTTTATATTACAAAATAGTATTTATTTTTATTTTATCCAGTATTATACAACATTTTATTGTACAATTTTCAATTCATGGATTTTGCTTCACTTCAATTCTTTAAGCTTTTTGAAAGTGTAGTTCAGCCACTTATCACTTATTTTGCTAGTGGGATATATTTATTTTTCTTCCATATTATTTTCCTCTTAATTTTTATTGTTTTTGTTTCTTTTTTTTTACTTTTCCTTTTTAAATAGTTTCTATTTATCTTGGAATTCTGAAAATTTACTACTTAATCTTAGGTATGCATGTCTCGTTTCATATTTTTTTCTCGGAGAGTGAGTATTTTACTGAAAAATTAAGTAACTCTTGAGATTTAGAATGTTAAAAATTATCTATAATCATTACTTCACCATTTCCTAATTTTCTCCTCTGGAATTGTTTTAGGTTTTAGTTATTTTGCCCTCCACATTTTCTATCTCTTATTGTCTCTTATTTTGTAAACCCCTTTTATTTCTTGTTCTTAGATATATCCTTCCTCTAAGGTTCTCACATAATAAATGTATCTCTTCAGTTTCTTTTTTTATTTTTTTTCAAAAATGATGCTATTGTCCCCATTAGGAAGAATTACTGGTATTGTACATTAAATATCCTTGATAATCTTGATGTACTTTATTAAACATCTACTTCTATAAATTAACCTCAAGAGAACTAAGAGTTCAAAAATGTCTTTTTTCCATCTTTCTCTGTCTTTTTTGGCTCATGTTACTTATTCACTGGAAATGATTATAATTTTTCTTCACCTGTTCATGTTCATATGGTACCTCAGCACCCAGATAAGCAAACTATTGACATGGCTTAGGCAGAAAAAAACAGATGGGCAGTGGAGTCTGAGGAAGTTTTGTTTCTTATCACCTGGCATCTAATGACCTGGACATCTGTCACTTTCTGCTAAGATATTAAAAAGAAACTTTTTTTGTCACATATCACTGCCATTGCAAGAATTATGTTCTTCCAGTCACTCAGATTTGGGGCTATCTATTCCACCTGTGCAGGCACATGCCAGGTTTGCTACATTTAGCAGATTTGGGCAATCTTTCCAAGGACTACAGGCAGTAAGCCAGCAGACCACATTCCTTCTCTGTGGATTCCTTATCCCAAACTCTACTGGAAGGGAAAAAATAATGAAGATTTAGTTCAGGCTTTAAAGATTAGCAAGCATTTCCCCATATCTCTCTATTGTATCAGTTTTGACTCAGGATGTTGCAAAATGAATCACCCAACTACCCCAGTCAAGAATATTGCATAATAATTTACTTCACTTATCAACATCAGATGAAACCATAACTATATTTGTGATTTCATTCCAAACACATAGTTGTGAGGGAAAAATGGGTCACGATTGTCTGTGGTTTGGTCACTGATTCCATAATTCTTATTTTATAGTTTTATGTTTTACAATAAAAACATTAATCCACTTAGAGCTATATATGTGTATATATTTAAGTCAAAATTTATCTAAAAGTTGAGTCAATTTTTCCAATTCCATTTATTGAATAATTCATACTTGCCTATTAAAGAGAGGCATGGTTTCAACCTACATTAAATTATTTTACATGTTGGAATTTTTTTAACACTGTATTTGTTTCCATTTATCTGCCTAGTTGTAAAGACAAGCACAACACTAATGTAACAGCCATAGATTGTTGGAATGTATTTTAAATCTATAAAATAAACCATTTCATTTCATCCACTTTTTAAAAAAGGTTTCTTGAATACTTTCCCTACAATTGCTTTATTCATGTTGTGCTTACAACTCTCTCTTTTGAACTAGTTAGTTGTCACTTCTAAATAGTTATTTAGATGATGAAATATTGGCCACTTTGTCATCCTGATCAAGGTGAAGTAGTTTAATCAATAATGGTTAATACTGAGCCTTTTAAATTGTTTTTAAGAGGAAATGAATCACCCTGTGATGAGCCCAAACTTCTTGTGTAAAATCCTTAGGGAGTCAGACCAATGAAAAGTCCATTGTAGTTTAGAATGATGAAATTGGTATTCTATCTGCTGCAGAACAAACCCAAGTATAGAGAAAATAATAATAATAATAGCAATAATAGTAATAATAACACTTAATTTTAAGTGCTTTTATTATTTGTACCAGATGCAGTATCGAGGATTTTCATCCACTAGTTCATCCAGTCCTCATAATAAATGTAATAAGGGATTACTATTATTTAAAAATGAGGAAACCAAGGAACAATGCCATTAAATAACTTACCCATCATTCCACAGCTAGGACATCAAGAATATTTAGACCATATTTTTTGTTTCAGTGGGTGTGTCTCTGTTACAGTTTCTCTTTTTCTCAAGTGCATTTACCTTAAACAAAATATAAAAATAAACATTAAATGTGTTAGATTAAGTTCTTCTACCTAATATTAGTTGACTCTTCATCAAGAATTGCTCTAAAAAAACAAAAGAATTGATCTCTGTAGACAAGGATGAATACTGAAATAGCAAGCATGTGCATGACTACTTCTGCCATAGCTGATTAATATCAGAGTGGGACCCTGAATCAAGATGGAGTAGGTACATTGTCTCCCCTGCGAGACAGAAAGACTGAATTCTTATATCAAGCCTTTTATCAATCCTATGATGTATACTCAAATCCTATTACTTAGATCTACAGAGTTTGCCCTTTTCTCTCCCCATTTTTCAGAACTTAATTATTGTTTTGAGGCATTCTGTTTTGTCACCCTAATTCCAGTATTTGATTTAGTATAGGTTACAAAATTTAGCTTGCTGCCAGCTCCTTTGTCATAGTTTTCCAGGTAAATTCTTGGCATATTTAACATGATCTCAAGGACAAAATAGTCCCCAAATTCTTACACATTCAAACTTGTTTTTCTATAGCTTTTTTACTTGAGGGACGGATTGGCTAAATATAAAATTCTTGGCTCACAATGGCTTCTTTTGAGTGTTTTTAGGTAGTGCTATACTCTTTTGTGACATTAAATTTTGCTGTATATAAATCTGAGGCAAGCTTTATATTTTCCTCGTATAAGTTACATGCTATTTTTGCCTTGGCCATAAAAATATATATATTTGAAGACTAACCATTATACTAGATTATATTGTGGTGTCAACTTTTCTATGTCTGTTATCTTGTGCATATGGTGTCTACATTATGTACAGTTTTATTTTTTCATTTATTCAAAGCATTTTCAAATATATATTTTTTATTGTTTAGACTTCCTATCATGTGCTCTAATTAGGCTTATCTACTATTCTGTTCTACTAGGCATATCTACATATACATATTTGATCTACTTTGCACATCTGTGATATCTATCTATATTTTTTTGGTGTTTTAAAAATGTTTCCTTTTGTTTTAGTTTGTTGTTTTGTTAACTTCTCTACACTGTGTCTAACTCTTTCTTCCACAGTGTGTATTCTTTAATTTCCTTTTCATTCCTGTGATGTTTCACTAATTCTTTTACTTCTTCACTGAACTCTCTGCCAACTCATATTTCATTGTTTTACCATCCTTTCCACGTGTTATCCCATGATAGATTTGTAGAGTTCTATCATGGAAACAATTGCTTTTTTACTATGGGTTTTAATTAATTGAAAAAAAAGTTGGTCAAAACATGTATTAGATCTGTAACATTTTTTTCTGATGAGTTGCTTTTATAAATTGGCAAATCATTCTTTTCTCTTTTGTAGACTTTCCCCCTAGATTTTTTTTTAGTTCTAGAACTATGCTAGTGGATTTTCCTGAGCATGTTTTATACAGGAAATATTACTTCTGAGCGGGTCCAAGGTATTTTTAGAATACATTTAATAAAGGTTTTTTCCTTTGTTGCCATGGAAACAATTGCTTTCTGCAAATATTGTTGACTGGTGGGATTCTTTGGACATCTCTAATTCTCCTGGTTCTTCAACAGAGTCCAATAGATGTTGCTCACACCAATTCCTACAGCCATCTTTCACAGATGGTCACCAATTCAGTTTTACAGTATGATTCCTTTCTCTTAAGAAAGTGGGATTTTGCTGGCATTTTTTTTTTCAACGTTTATTTATTTTTGGGACAGAGAGAGACAGAGCATGAACGGGGGAGGGGCAGAGAGAGAGGGAGACACAGAATGGGAAACAGGCTCCAGGCTCTGAGCCATCAGCCCAGAGCCCGACGCGGGGCTCGAACTCACGGACCGCGAGATCGTGACCTGGCTGAAGTCGGACGCTTAACCGACTGCGCCACCCAGGCGCCCCTGGCATTTTCTAGATAAGTGCTACTGTTCTCTCCTCTCCTTTTTTAAAAAGGACTTCCTGGACTTCCTGTTCTTTTTAAAAAAATATATTGGGGCGCCTGGGTGGCTCAGTCGGTTAAGTGGCCGACTTCAGCTCAGGTCATGATCTCATGGTCCGTGGGTTCGAGCCCCGTGTCAGGCTCTGGGCTGATGGCTCGGAGCCTGGAGCCTGCTTCCAATTCTGTGTCTTCCTCTCTCTCTGCCCCTCCCCCATTCATGCTCTGTCTCTCTCTGTCTCAAAAATAAAAAAATAAAACGTTAAAAAAAATATTGTTGTAACCTCTTAATTGGGGCTTTAACCAATCTTGGGGGATTTGGCAACGCTTACCTAATTTTGGTCAATTGATTATTTCTGTCACCATTTGCAGTGAGAATTAATTTTCTGTTTATTTAAAAATGTATCTTTTGTGTCTTTGGTTAGATGTCCAGAGGGAAACATCCTAACATTTGCAAATATTATCATACTGGAAGCTTTGAGTCCTTTTAATTTTAGCCTTTAGGACAGAAAGTTCATGAGCTCTTGGTTCTTGAGTTGCCTGGAGCTCCCCTATTTCTAGGCTGTCCCAAGACATGACTGTTCAAATCTTGAATTTCAGTATCCTGCACATTATTTTTCTTTGCTTAAGTGATCCATGACCACTTTTTTTTCTTTCACCTAGAGAATTATTAAAATTCAATACCTACATTATAATATTATTTCATCTAATTTTCGATTAAATTTTTTGACTGTGTGTATGTACGTGTGCATGCACTTATACAAAACAATAATCCCATTAGGGCTATAAATTGTATGATATCAAATAGACCAAACTTAATTTGGTCATATAAGATACGTAAAAATTTTTTTTTTAATGTTCACTTATTTTTGAGAGAAAGAGAGAGAGAGAGAGGGAGAGAGGGAGAGAGAGAATGCAGGCAAGTGAGCGGGGGGGGGGGGGGCAGATAGAGAGGGAAACACAGAATCCGAAGCAGGCTCTCAGCACAAAGCCTGATGAGATGCGGGCCTTGAACCCACAAACCTCGAGATCATGACCTGAGCCAAAGTTGGACACTTGACCAACTGAACCACCCAGATGCCCCACTGGTCATATAAGACATTTTGAAAACATAAAGACTCTGCTTTTTATCTTGGTATATCTCCAGGATAGAGTCTCTTTTATTTCTTCCATTACATTTTTTAAAGTTCTTTTCATATAGTTCTTATAATTTTCTATTGATTTATATCATTATAGCCTTTATTTTTATTATGTGAATATGTTATTAAATATTCTAAGTATCAACTTTCAAAAAAATTATTTTTTTTCTTTTTAACAGACTGATACAAGTTTTCAACGTTAAATTATTTAATATATCTCAGAATATATCACCTAAAACAAAGACACACACATACATTACTATGTATCATTTTAACCCAAGATATTTATCATTATTTCAATACAATTTCTTATACAGAGGCCATATTAAAATTTTATAAATTTAATAAAATTTTTCTCTTGTCCAAAAAATATTTTAAAAATTATCCACCATGTAATCAAGAATAATGTAATGCACTGGGTTGTGAGGTCTCTTTGGCATCCCTAAGCTCTTTTCATTCTTAATTTTTTTTTTAAGTTTTATTTAAAAAAAATTTTTTTTCAACGTTTATTTATTTTTTTTGGGACAGAGAGAGACAGAGCATGAATGGGGGAGGGGCAGAGAGAGAGGGAGACACAGAATTGGAAACAGGCTCCAGGCTCTGAGCCATCAGCCCAGAGCCTGACACGGGGCTCGAACTCACGGACCGCGAGATCATGACCTGGCTGAAGTCGGATGCTTAACCGACTGCGCCACCCAGGCGCCCCAAATTTTTTTTTTTTTAAGTTTTAAAAGAGTGTAGGCCAATTGCCTATAAAACTATAAAATTTTCCGTAATCTGGAATTTTGTGATTATGTTCATTATTCGGTTCAACTCACACATTTTTGCAAGAATACTTTATAGCTGATGTTGTATTTTTTTCATTGCATATAATAGCAAATAATAGATGTTTCTATTGTAATAAATGTTTTCTTCTTATAATTAACAAGTAATATCTGGGGTAACAGTCTGAGACTCTTGGAAGGTCTTGTCACCCAAGAGTTTCCCACAAATGTCCATCATCTTTTGAATATACTAATAATTTCTGTCAGCAATTACGTTTATGATTATACAGATTCTAAATCTCTAAATCAAATCATCTTTCAATATTGATAGCTGGCTTTTGAAGAGAAATGCTTTTCCCTCTCATCTAAACCTCCTTTATAATTTTGAGAATCACTAGGAATTATAGAATCTTTTGTTGTTGTCGTTGGATAAGTGATATTTCATTACCAGCATGATTCTTCTTGATGCTCAAAATTTATCTCATGAAAACCCCTTCAAGCCATCTTTTTATTTTTAGTATAACTTTATTAGTTTCCAACATATTCTTGCCGTTAACCCAACAAGATGTGCTAGGGTAGTAATCTTTCCTTGTCTCAGCTCTCATACCAGTTATTTCTTTAAGGAGAGCCCGTATCTTTATTTTTATTTTTAAATATTTTTATTTATTTTTGAGAGAGAGAATGCAAGCGGGGCAGGGGCGGAGAGAGAGGAGAACAGAGGATATGAAATGGGCTCTGTGCTGACAGCAAGGACCCAATGCGGGACTCAAACTCATGGACCCCAAGATATGACCTAGGTGGAAGTCAGACGCTCAACCCGCTGAGCCACCCAGGCACCAGGCCATGTCTTTTATATGAGGAGTACATTTAGAATATAATGTATCAATATGTTGATCATGCTCATTGCTGGTGGGCTACAAGTGGAGTTAGGTCTTTTCAGTGAACAGAGCTAAGAATTAAAATATTAAAAAATCATGTGTTTACACCTCCAATACAACTTCACAGGGTACTTCTTCACCTTTTCCCATTCCCATTATGTCTCTCTTCTTTTACAGTAATAAACTTGGGTTCCAGAGAAATAAAAAGAATATTTATTTGCTCTATACTAAAATACATGCACAATACTTTCATAATTATTATATTATATCTCCACCAAGAGCAGTATTAACAAATAAATTAAGTATTTCTTTACAATTTCTTTTGTTCTTAGACTATATCCCACTATAGATAGATAGATACAAATCACTTGAATTAACATTGTTTTGGAGGTAGAGATTGATTAGCAATTTATTAGATAGGTTTATTTGTTTTCATATTCAATTTTACATTTGATTTTTACCATTCTCATTGAATCAACTTTATTTTTTATTTAAAAAGTTATTAAAAAGGGCACTTGGTGGCTCAGTCAGTTAAGTGTTCAAACTCAGCTCGGGTTATGGTCTCACGGTTCATGGGTTCAACCCCCACGTTGGGTTCTGTGCTGACAGCTCAGAACTTGGATCCTGCTTTGGATTCTGTGTCTCCCTCTCTCTCTCTCTGCCCCTCCCCACTCACACTCTGTCTGTCTGTCTCTGTCTCTCTCAAAAATAAATAAACATTAAAAAATGTATTTAAAAAGTTAAAAAAACTTACATTTTATAAAATATATGCATGTGTCAATTTCAAAACAATAAAAAAAGTCAGTCTACTTAAAGAAGTCTGACTCTCATACCTAATCATTTATGTTATCATTCCTGTCCTTATTTTTAAAAATTAACGTCCACTAATACATGAATGTAGTTTTTGGTATTTTTCTTTTATATTTAATAATATATCCTAAGAATTAACCTATGTGTGTACATAATTTTCTTTATTTCTATGGCTGTACGATATTTCACTAAATAAATATATTTTGTCTCCTGTGTATCTTTTAATTACAAATATCAAAATAGGTATAACTTTGCATATTGTTTCGCATAAGTGCAACTAAACTACATACTTAGATTTCTGGGTCAAAGGATAAATGCATACATAATTTAGTTAGAAAATGTCCAAGTACCGTAATGACTGAACGTGCCTGTTTCCTCACAGCCTTAACATTTAAGTGGGTTGACCTAATAGATGAGATATACTATCTAAAAATTAGACTTTGTGGGTGGAGGGGCGCCTGGGTGGCTCAGTCTATTAAGCGTATGACACTTGGTTTTTGGCTCAGGTCATGATCTCACAGTTTGTGGGATTGAGTCCTGCGGAGGGTTCCCACTGACATCATGGAGCCTGCTTAAGAGTCCTTCTTTCCCTCTCTCTGCCCCTCCCTTGGCTCACAGGAGTGTGTGCTATCTCTCTCTCCCTGTCTCAAAATAAATAAATAAACTTTAAAAAAATAAATAAAAATTAGACTTTTTAAAATGACTGCTTGTTTGGTTTATTCTAATAGTTCCTTTTAGTGATTCTCTTGGGATTTTCAAGTAAACAAAAATATTACTCATGGATTACTCAAGTTACAAGATTGCAGGATAAGGCATGCATGCTTTACCTTGGTTAATGGAGATTTGTTACAATTATACATAAAAGCATACACAGAAACATGTATCATTGAGCTCTGTTAGTAAGAATTTGGGAGAGAATTTATTTGGACTGGCAGCCAGGTGCTGCTTTACTTTGGAAGGGCAATTACTTTGTTAATTGAAAACAGAAACCACATGAAATGCATTTTTTTTTTAGTAGAAACTTCTCTTATCATGCCTTTTAAATTTCCAAATCATAGGCTGCAGACTCTGACAACTGATTTTATCTTACCTCTCTTATGAGAAGCAAAATAAATGCTAATCAACTGGTTTTGTGCCGCTATAGATTCTCTTACCTTTAGAACTATTGGCTCACTGCTTTTATTTCCACTAAAAGGTTATGTACACTGTTATAGTTTCCACTTGAACTCACTGCACCTAACTGAAGCTGCTAAAATCAGGACCAGGGCTAGATTTTGCATTGTGGGTAGGAGCTTTTAACCATCCTTCTCATAGATAGAGAAACCTAGCAGTTTCCCTTTTTTTTTATTTCTAGAATAAAGAAAAGAAAGACGGAGAATGAAAATTAGCTTTTAACTTCTTTGTATGCCTCTGAAATATGTCCAAATAAAATTCACACAGTGAAAATTATTTCCAGTTTTATTTTAGAGCATTGCAGAGAGTTTTCTAATAAAATTACATGCCACACTTTAAGTGATAACAATCGGAAGTTTTTGCGGTGAAATTAAATATTAGTATTTCCCTAAACTTAGATATTGATTTTACTTGTTGGAAAATGAAGTTCCATTACCAAGAAATGATGTCAATACCAAGAAATGATGTCAATTCATGCAAATGAAGGCATGCATACCAAGCACGTTTATGTTTTACAAACATGCCTTACAACCACATTAAAGACAGTTTGCTACTCTGTTCGTGAGTTGTTAAGCTTGCAGGGGTGAAGGGGGGAGTAGTATGATGTCTCTCTCTGGCAGAAAAGTGCTCGTACTTGCCTTCAGAATCCACCTATCACCCAGTGTTCCATTTTAATGTTATTTTCTCTAGACCCAAATCATCTCTCCCATATGAAAACCCTTAAATGCACTCAATTCTTTTTTTTTTTTTACAATCCATATGATGTGTCAATAACCTTAAAACATTACCTGTTATTTTTTTCTTGTTTTTTTTAACTTTTGTTTTCTTTTATTCAACCATTAAAACAACTACTCACATTTGTTTATAGCTTTCAAGAAGGAAAAGTACAGTGTATATAGATATATTTACACAGAGTAGAAATACATGTTAAAATGGTTTACATTAAAAGTTTGAAGTCTGTAATCTTTTCAAAAAAGGAAAATATATAGCTACCTTTGTCTCATGGATGAATTCCTCCATTCATGGTCATCTGCTGGGTAAGCAATTAGCTTGAAGTTTCTCCTAGGAAACATGGAGGTCCCAGATATCTTGAACTTGCTGAAAACTTAATCTAGAAGATATTGAAATCCTGAGGTAGAATGCGATTTTCAATATGGTAAAGTTTATTTTCTTTTTTATTTTTTCTCAACATTTATTTATTTTTGGGGGGACAGAGAGAGACAGAGCATGAACGGGGGAGGGGCAGAGAGAGAGGGAGACACAGAATCAGAAACAGGCTCCAGGCTCTGAGCCATCAGCCCAGAGCCTGACGCGGGGCTCGAACTCACGGACCGCGAGATCGTGACCTGGCTGAAGTCGGACGCTTAACCGAGTACGCCACCCAGGCGCCCCAATATGGTAAAGTTTAAAAGTGTTGTTAAGACATGAAGCCCCTGCTTCAGTTTTGAGGTGGGTAGTATTCTGTTCTGGAAATGTATGTAATGGATAGTCCCTAACTTTTTGTTCAGTAATGACTCTATGAGTCTTTGCAGAGGGTTTCAGGGCTTCTTAGACCCACATTCAACACTTCTGATAAAATTGAGCCCATTTTCCAATTGAGAAACTGATATCTACAAGGACAAGTCAACAACTGTAGAGTCATTTAATCAGAAACAGAACTAAAAATAGAACCTGGCATCTATTAACATGACATTTTTGTTCACTTTAAAAATGAGACTGGTCTACAGATGTGACATCAGCCAGAAGCCAAAAGCCCTGATATGTCCAGGATTTTTTTGTCCATTTGCCAAATCAGACTTTTTATTCTATTGTTTTCTGATAAAACATTTTAATAGGGCAAAAGGAAAGAGGAGAAGTAGTTAGTAAAGAGGGATGGAAGAAAAGGATGAATAGGTGGATGCAGGTGAACATTGTTACATATTTCAGAATTTCGTCGGGGGTTGCCCTTGTGTTCATTGATGTCACGAAAACAATTTTTGTCAGTTGCTGCCAGGCTCTCCTGGCTGCCTTCCTTTGCTTGGTCATTCTGAGAAAATGGAATCTATCCTTTGATGCTGCTCTAAATCAATGACTAAGTTAGACCGACACAAAGCATGCGGAAAGCCTCAGAGAGCTGAGCAAGCCAGACAAGATAACAGGATCAATTGTGCTTACTGACTGTGAGGGCATTATCCTCTGGGAGACACCACCACTGTCAAGCCTATCAGCTACTCAATGATGGTGCCTGCACAGTTGGGGAGAGCTTCAGGTGAACATATCTTATTTGTAACATATGAGATCAACATCTTCATTAGAAATAATCCTAAAACAAAGGTCCTTGATCACAAATATGTTTCTCCCACAGATATATTTTACCAGTGGCATACATGTCTGCAAATATAAAACAAATGTAGAATAGTATATGGTTATTAAGAATCCAAGTTTTGGACACTTCTTATTTCAGTATTTTTGTCCTGTTTTTATGCCGTGTGTGTAATCAAGGTTCTAATTTTAGGAGCTGTATGCACACGCAGTAGAGTTCCAAATAAAACTAAACGTTATTATCTTAATTGAATGTGAACAAATAGCAGGTTCTACTAAAGTTGCATAGGTTCCTAAGTTAATGGCTAAATAGCTTGAGCGTTTGACTCAAACAAAACTGTAACTTTATAAAATAGTTGCTATTAGCATTCAACACATTTTGCTCAGTGTCATTCAGTATTCACAGAAATATTAGTGTTGCAGATGACCTGGTGTCAAGATATCAATCCACATTTTTCTTATTTCCACATCTGTGCTTTTAATCATTCTAACTCTATCAAAGCGTATTGACTTGGATTAGCACTAAGTAGCCTAGTCTGAAAATTGTTATCACCTGATTAACTTTATCATAAAAGTAAAGGCTTCATGGTGAGGAAATGACTTCCAGAAAGTTAAAAAAAATTAAGGATATACAGCTAGAAATAGAGATAGTAGTTTACGTTTTACATTATATGTGGCAGCTGATTATAGTGAAAAATATGTCTACTGTGAATAAAAAACAATGGCAGATTGGAATTTTAAAAAGAGACATTTTTACAAAAGATTTCTGTGAAGCCAAGACCACTCCAGCTACACCAAAGATATCCCCAAAAAGTTAGGGTTGACTATAACTTTCTGAAGAGTATCTATGTGTATATGTATGTTTCTAACTCTTTGTTATTCAGAACGGTTCTCTCTCTTTTTCTCTTTCAGTGCCTTTCTTTTTTTTTTTAATGTTTACTTGTTTATTTTGAAAGGGAAAGAGAGAAGAATGCCTGGGTGGCTCAGTCGGTTAAGCAGCCGACTTCGGCTCAGGTCATGATCTCGCGGTCCGTGAGTTCAAGCCCCGCGTCGGGCTCTGTGCTGACAGCTCAGAGCCTGGAGCCTGTTTCAGATTCTGTGTCTCCCTCTCTCTCTGACCTTCCCCCGTTCATGCTCTGTCTCTCTCTGTCTCAAAAATAAATAAATGTTAAAAAAAATTAAAAAAAAAAATGAAAGGGAGAGAGAGAGAGCATAAGCCCGGGGAGGGGCAGAGGGGGAGAGAAAATCTCCAGCGTGCTTCACACTGTCAGCTCAGAGCCTGACAAGGGGCTCGATCTCACAAACTGTGATATCATGACCTGAGCCAAAATCAAGAGTCAGACACTTAACCAAGTGAGCCACCCAGGGGTCCCTTTTTCAGTGTTTTTGTTCACAATATTTTTTTTCAGAAGATAATCTAGCAAACATCCTTGAAAGATATTTTATGTGCACGAAAAAAATCTCAAAACATTTGGAGAAAGTCTAATTACTGTAAGCAGAATTATATACATTTGAAAACATAAAACCTAGGAGAGTAATTTCTTGCTCATTGTGCACGTGTGTGTGTGTGTGTGTGTGTGTGTGTGTGTGTATTGAAAATTATGCCCTTTCTATCTTGGATTGAAATTTATTTTGATAAAACAGCCTCAGGTAAGAACAGTATTTTTTAAGAAAAATATCACTGATAAAATAATATTTTGATTTGGAAAATGATTGTTTGAATTATTTAGTCATATCTATTATTTCTAAGTCTATATGTATGAAGTTACCTGTATGTAGGAGAATGTTTTCTTCTTTGTATCACTTTTGTGCAGTAAATTTACAATTCTATATAACAGTTATGGTTCAACAGTAACTAAAAGCATAGGCTCCTTCTCTTGTCCTACTGTATTCTTCTTAGCACTTTTTTTTATTCTTAAATTTGCTTGGGCTCAAAATTGCTACTAAACTTAGCCGTTACATGTGCATTCATATAGCAGGAAGAAGAAAGTGCAAAAGATGAGTGATTGTATTCTTGGTTGAGTCACCTCCTTCAAAACCATCTTCTCAGGAGTCTTATACAACACTACTCTTTCTATCTTATTGGGCAGAATTTTGTTGTATGGTCGCAGTGGAAGCTAGGAAGTATAATCTGCCAGCTATGTGCATAACAGTCCTCCACAAAGGTCTAAAAAAATAATATTATGTGGCAACTAATCCTCTTAGCCACCAGATAGAGAAAATCAGACAAAACCAATTATTTCATTTATATTTTAATTCTAAGTATGCTTTCTCTTAAACAAACAATTAAAGGTGAACTGTTTATGTTAATTTTCAGGGCTGTCCTAACACAATACCACAGACCATGTGACTTAGTAGAGATTTATTTTCTCATATTTCTGAAGAATAGAAGTTCAGGAACAAGGTATGGGCAGGTTTGAATTACTCTAAGGTCTCTCTCCTTGGGTTATAGATGGGTGCCTTCTTCTTGTGCCCTCACAAGAAGTTTTATTTATTTTTGAGAGAAAATTTTCCTCTTTTTATAAGGACAGTAGTCAGATTGATTAGGGCCTCCCTAATCAGGGGCATCTGGGTGGTTCAGTCATTTAAACAGCTGACTCTTGATTTCTGCTTGGGTCATGATCTCACAGTTTGTGAGTTTGAGCCCCACATTGGGCTTTGGGCTTACAGCGTGGAGCCTGTTTAGGATCCTCTGTCTCCATCTTTTGCCTCCTCCTCCAAATAAATAAATGTTAAAAATTTTTCTATAAAAAACTAATCTGTAGGGGCGCCTGGGTGGCGCAGTCGGTTAGCCGTCCGACTTCAGCCAGGTCACGATCTTGTGGTCCACGAGTTCGAGCCCCGCGTCGGACTCTGGGCTGATGGCTCAGAGCCTGGAGCCTGTTTCCGATTCTGTGTCTCCCTCTCTCTCTGCCCCTCCCCCGTTCATGCTCTGTCTCTCTCTGTCCCAAAAATAAATAAATGTTGAAAAAAAAATTTTTTAAACTAATCTGTATACTAGAGATAAATATTATTTAATTATATACTTACTGATTCACAAATGAAGGCTTAACTATCTTTTAGGAATATTTGTATTTTATGCACACAATACATTTTACTTCAGTCATCTAAGTTTTAATGTTGTTTCGGGATTCTGAATAAACAAGCAGCGAAAATAAATCCGTAGTGTTTGAGGCTTTTTTCCAATAAGCTTTTAACATTGGTCTGCATTCTTCCATATTATTTTTGAAACTAAAGCACACATCCGCAAACTTCCACTTTACAAAGATTTGATCAGATAATATAAATGATTTTGTCAATGGATTTCTTTTCCTAATATATAATGCATAATAAGCATCTTTCCAATCACCATTTATGCTTCTACATTATCTTGTAAATAGTGGCCTAATATTTCATAATAATTACATTATCTATCCTCTTCGGCAAGATATTCAAGTATTTTTCAAGACTTCCACCCCTAACTACAGAAAAATGGCTTTAATATTTACATTTTGAAGGGACAATATTTTGACAAAAAAATATTTAAGAACAAAGGAATTCCCCTATCTTGATGGTATTTTGTATTAGGGCAAACAGCTTTGACCACTCCTCTTCTAAATCATATCAGGAACATCAACAGTAAGATATATTTCCTATAAGACAAACTCAAGATAAATATGATGTAATGCCCTTGCTTGTGAATTAATAACCATGATTATTTCCTGCACTTTTTCTGAGCATTAAGAACCCCTGGGAGATGCAATGCGAATGCACAAAACCAAGGATCTCAAGAAGCATACTTATAATAAGGAGTCTCACTTATTAAATTCTGTCGGTTGGCTACATGATCAGCTATCCACAGGCAAACTAAATGTTTATGCTGTTTTAACAGTGACACAGTAACAGTCCCCAAAGCAGTTATATTGCAAAAACTTTTTTGAAACTCGGCAGTTATAGACCTAGTGTCAATTATTATTCAGTGTAGAACAGTGAGTGAAAATACCGATATATTCAGAATTATAATCATTTCTAAAAATAGAACTTTAATTCATGTGGTACACTTTAGAATCTGACTTCAAGACTACATAGTTGTTACTGGCTCTCAACTTCGCTATTATAGTTTCATGAGAGGGAAATATATTTCTCAAAGCCAATTAGACTGAATGCTTTCTTGATACTTTACTTCAGTATTTGAAATTCACACATCAAAATCCAAGTATACAAGACTGCTTTGTTGTCGGGGAAACTGGGGAG
Source organism: Prionailurus bengalensis (assembly GCF_016509475.1). Classification (NCBI taxonomy): domain Eukaryota; kingdom Metazoa; phylum Chordata; class Mammalia; order Carnivora; family Felidae; genus Prionailurus; species Prionailurus bengalensis. The sequence goes on along the minus strand of NC_057354.1, from coordinate 94,057,040 downwards.
GAGTTTTGTTCATTTGTTTTCCAATTTTCACAGATTTAAACAATGATATTAGTTATTATAATCATTATGAAGTTTTATATTTTAACTTTCCTTCCTGGTTTACAACATTAACACACACACTTAGGCATATAGCATGTATGTAAAATAGTGCGCAAATTTTAAGAATTCAACTCAATTAATTTTCTTTTTTTTTTATGAAATTTATTGACAAATTGGTTTCCATACAACACCCAGTGCTCATCCCAAAAAGGTGCCCTCCTCAATACCCATCACCCACCCTCTCCTCCCTCCCACCCCCCATCAACCCTCAGTTTGTTCTCAGTTTTGAACAGTCTCTTATGCTTTGGCTCTCTCCCATTCTAACCTCTTTTTTTTTTTTTTCCCTTCCCCTCCCCCATGGGTTCCTGTTAAATTTCTCAGGATCCACATAAGAGTGAAACCATATGGTATCTGTCTTTCTCTGTATGGCTTATTTCACTTAGCATCACACTCTCCAGTTCCATCCACGTTGCTACAAAAGGCCATATTTCATTTTTTCTCATTGCCACATAATATTCCATTGTGTATATAAACCACATTTTCTTTATCCATTCATCAGTTGATGGACATTTAGGCTCTTTCCATAATTTGGCTATTGTTGAGAGTGCTGCTATGAACATTGGGGTACAAGTGGCCCTATGCATCAGTGCTCCTGTATCCCTTGGGTAAATTCCTAGCAGTGCTATTGCTGGGTCATAGGGTAGGTCTATTTTTAATATTTTGAGGAACCTCCACACTGCTTTCCAGAGCGGCTGCACCAATTTGCATTCCCACCAACAGTGCAAGAGGGTTCCCATTTCTCCACATCCTCTCCAGCATCTATAGTCTCCTGATTTGTTCATTTTGGCCACTCTGACTGGCGTGAGGTGATACCTGAGTGTGGTTTTGATTTGTATTTCCCTGATAAGGAGCGACGCTGAACATCTTTTCATGTGCCTGTTGGCCATCTGGATGTCTTCTTTAGAGAAGTGTCTATTCATGTTTTCTGCCCATTTCTTCACTGGGTTATTTGTTTTTCGGGTGTGGAGTTTGGTGAGCTCTTTATAGATTTTGGATACTAGCCCTTTGTCCGATATGTCATTTGCGAATATCTTTTCCCATTCCGTTGGTTGCCTTTTAGTTTTGTTGGTTGTTTCCTTTGCTGTGCAGAAGCTTTTTATCTTCATAAGGTCCCAGTAATTCACTTTTGCTTTTAATTCCCTTGCCTTTGGGGATGTGTCGAGTAAGAGATTGCTACGGCTGAGGTCAGAGAGGTCTTTTCCTGCTTTCTCCTCTAAGGTTTTGATGGTTTCCTGTCTCACATTTAGGTCCTTTATCCATTTTGAGTTTATTTTTGTGAATGGTGTGAGAAAGTGGTCTAGTTTCAACCTTCTGCATGTTGCTGTCCAGTTCTCCCAGCACCATTTGTTAAAGAGGCTGTCTTTTTTCCATTGGATGTTCTTTCCTGCTTTGTCAAAGATGAGTTGGCCATACGTTTGTGGGTCTAGTTCTGGGGTTTCTATTCTATTCCATTGGTCTATGTGTCTGTTTTGGTGCCAATACCATGCTGTCTTGATGATGACAGCTTTGTAGTAGAGGCTAAAGTCTGGGATTGTGATGCCTCCTGCTTTGGTCTTCTTCAAAATTCCTTTGGCTATTCGGGGCCTTTTGTGGTTCCATATGAATTTTAGGATTGCTTGTTCTAGTTTCGAGAAGAATGCTGGTGCAATTTTGATTGGGATTGCATTGAATGTGTAGATAGCTTTGGGTAGTATTGACATTTTGACAATATTTATTTTTCCAATCCATGAGCAGGGAATGTCTTTCCATTTCTTTAAATCTTCTTCAATTTCCTTCAGAAGCTTTCTATAGTTTTCAGCATACAGATCCTTTACATCTTTGGTTAGATTTATTCCTAGGTATTTCATGCTTCTTGGTGCAATTGTGAATGGGATCAGTTTCTTTATTTGTCTTTCTGTTGCTTCATTATTAGTGTATAAGAATGCAACTGATTTCTGTACATTGATTTTGTATCCTGCAACTTTGCTGAATTCCTGTATCAGTTCTAGCAGACTTTTGGTGGAGTCTATCGGATTTTCCATGTATAATATCATGTCATCTGCAAAAAGCGAAAGCTTGACTTCATCTTTGCCAATTTGATGCCTTTGATTTCCTTTTGTTGTCTGATTGCTGATGCTAGAACTTCCAGCACTATGTTAAACAGCAGCGGTGAGAGTGGGCATCCTTGTCGTGTTCCTGATCTCAGGGAAAAAGCTTTCAGTTTTTCCCCGTTGAGGATGATGTTAGCTGTGGGCTTTTCATAAATGGCTTTTATGATCTTTAAGTATGTTCCTTCTATCCCAACTTTCTCAAGGGTTTTTATTAAGAAAGGGTGCTGGATTTTGTCGAAGGCCTTTTCTGCATCGATTGACAGGATCATATGGTTCTTCTCTTTTTTTTTGTTAATGTGATGTATCACGTTGATTGATTTGCGAATGTTGAACCAGCCCTGCATCCCAGGAATGAATCCCACTTGATCATGGTGAATAATTCTTTTTATATGCTGTTGAATTCGATTTGCTAGTATCTTATTGAGAATTTTTGCATCCATATTCATCAGGGATATTGGCCTGTAGTTCTCTTTTTTTACTGGGTCTCTGTCTGGTTTAGGAATCAAAGTAATACTGGCTTCATAGAATGAGTCTGGAAGTTTTCCTTCCCTTTCTATTTCTTGGAATAGCTTGAGAAGGATAGGTATTATCTCTGCTTTAAACGTCTGGTAGAACTCCCCTGGGAAGCCATCTGGTCCTGGACTCTTATTTGTTGGGAGATTTTTGATAACCGATTCAATTTCTTCGCTGGTTATGGGTCTGTTCAAGCTTTCTATTTCCTCCTGATTGAGTTTTGGAAGAGTGTGGGTGTTCAGGAATTTGTCCATTTCTTCCAGGTTGTCCAATTTGTTGGCATATAAGTTTTCATAGTATTCCCTGATAATTGTTTGTATCTCTGAGGGATTGGTTGTAATCATTCCATTTTCATTCATGATTTTATCTATTTGGGTCATCTCCCTTTTCTTTTTGAGAAGCCTGGCTAGAGGTTTGTCAATTTTGTTTATTTTTTCAAAAAACCAACTCTTGGTTTCGTTGATCTGCTCTACAGTTTTTTTTAGTTTCTATATTGTTTATTTCTGCTCTGATCTTTATTATTTCTCTTCTTCTGCTGGGCTTAGGCTGCCTTTGCTGTTCTGCTTCTAGTTCCTTTAGGTGTGCTGTTAGATTTTGTATTTGGGATTTTTCTTGTTTCTTGAGATAGGCCTGGATTGCAATGTATTTTCCTCTCAGGACTGCCTTTGCTGCGTCCCAAAGCGTTTGGATTGTTGTATTTTCATTTTCGTTTGTTTCCATATATTTTTTAATTTCTTCTCTAATTGCCTGGTTGACCCACTCATTCGTTAGTAGGGTGTTCTTTAACCTCCATGCTTTTGGAGGTTTTCCAGACTTTTTTCTGTGGTTGATTTCAAGCTTCATAGCATTGTGGTCTGAAAGTAAGCATGGTATAATTTCAATTCTTGTAAACTTATGAAGGGCTGTTTTGTGACCCAGTATATGATCTATCTTGGAGAATGTTCCATGTGCACTCGAGAAGAAAGTATATTCTGTTGCTTTGGGATGCAGAGTTCTAAATATATCTGTCAAGTCCATCTGATCCAATGTCTCATTCAGGGCCCTTGTTTCTTTATTGACCGTGTGTCTAGATGATCTATCCATTTCTGTAAGTGGGGTGTTAAAGTCCCCTGCAATTACCACATTCTTATCAATAAGGTTGCTTATGTTTATGAGTAATTGTTTTATATATTTGGGGGCTCCGGTATTCGGCGCATAGACATTGATAATTGTTAGCTCTTCCTGATGGATAGACCCTGTAACTATTATATAATGTCCTTCTTCATCTCTTGTTACAGCCTTTAATTTAAAGTCTAGTTTGTCTGATATAAGTATGGCTACTCCAGCTTTCTTTTGGCTTCCAGTCGCATGATAAATAGTTCTCCATCCCCTCACTCTCAATCTAAAGGTGTCCTCAGGTCTAAAATGAGTCTCTTGTAGACAGCAAATAGATGGGTCTTGTTTTTTTATCCATTCTGATACCCTATGTCTTTTGGTTGGCGCATTTAATCCATTTACATTCAGTGTTATTATAGAAAGATACGGGTTTAGAGTCATTGTGATGTCTGTATGTTTTATGCTTGTAGTGATGTCTCTGGGACTTTGTCTCACAGGGTCCCCCTTAGGATCTCTTGTAGGGCTGGTTTAGTGGTGACAAATTCCTTCAGTTTTTGTTTGTTTGGGAAGACCTTTATCTCTCCTTCTATTCTAAATGACAGACTTGCTGGATAAAGGATTCTTGGCTGCATATTTTTTCTGTCTAGCACCCTGAAAATCTCGTGCCAATTCTTTCTGGCCTGCCAAGTTTCAAAAGAGAGATCAGTCACGAGTCTTATAGGTCTCCCTTTATATGTGAGGGCACGTTTACCCCTTGCTGCTTTCAGAATTTTCTCTTTATCCTTGTATTTTGCCAGTTTCACTATGATATGTCGTGCAGAAGATCGATTCAAGTTACGTCTGAAGGGAGTTCTCTGTGCCTCTTGGATTTCAATGCCTTTTTCCTTCCCCAGTTCAGGGAAGTTCTCAGCTATTATTTCTTCAAGTACCCCTTCAGCCCCTTTCCCTCTCTCTTCCTCCTCTGGGATACCAATTATGCGTATATTATTTCTTTTTAGTGTATCACTTAGTTCTCTAATTTTCCCCTCATACTCCTGGATTTTTTTATGTCTCTTTTTCTCAGCTTCCTCTTTTTCCATAACTTTATCTTCTAGTTCACCTATTCTCTCCTCTGCCTCTTCAAGCCGAGCTGTGGTGGTTTCCATTTTGTTATGCATTTCGTTTAAAGCGTTTTTCAGCTCCTCGTGACTGTTCCTTAGTCCCTTGATCTCTGTAGCAAGAGATTCTCTGCTGTCCTGTATACTGTTTTCAAGCCCAGCGATTAATTTTATGACTATTATTCTAAATTCACTTTCTGTTATGTTATTTAAGTCCTTTTTGATCAGCTCATTAGCTGTTGTTATTTCCTGGAGATTCTTCTGAGGGGAATTCTTCCGCTTGGTCATTTTGGATAGTCCCTGGCGTGGTGAGGACCTGCAGGGCACTTCCCCTGTGCTGTGGTGTATAACTGGAGTTGGTGGGCGGGGCCGCAGTCGGACCTGATGTCTGCCCCCAGCCCACCGCTGGGGCCACAGTCAGACTGGTGTGTGCCTTCTCTTCCCCTCTCCTAGGGGTGGGATTCACTGTGGGGTGGTGTGGCTCGTCTGGGCTACTTGCACCCTGCCAGGCTTGTGATGCTGGGGATCTGGCGTATTAGCTGGGGTGGGTAGGCAAGGTGCTCGGGGGCAGGAGGGGCAGGCTTAGATCGCTTCTCCTTAGGTGATCCACTTCAGGAGGGGCCCTGTGGCAGCGGGAGGGAGTCAGATCCGCTGCTGGAGGTTTGGCTCCGCCGAAGCGCAGAGTTGGGTGTTTGCGCGGAGCGAGCAAGTTCCCTGGCAGGAACCGGTTCCCTTTGGGATTTCGGCTGGGGGATGGGCGGGGGAGATGGCGCTGGGGAGAGCCTTTGTTCCCCACCAAACTGAGCTCTGTCGTCAGGGGGCTCAGCAGCTCTCCCTCCCTTTGTCCTCCAGCCTTCCCGCTTTCCGAGCAGAGCTGTTAACTTATGACCTCCCAGACGCTAAGTCGCGCTTGTTGTGGGAACACAGTCCGTCAGGCCCCTCCGCTTTTGCAAGCCAGACTCGGGGGCTCTGCTTGGCCGGCGAGCCGCCCCTCCGCCCCGGCTCCCTCCCGCCAGTCCGTGGAGCGCGCACCGCCTCGCCGCCCTTCCTACCCTCTTCCGTGGGCCTCTCGTCTGCGTTTGGCTCTGGCGACTCCGTTCTGCTAATCCTCTGGCGGTTTTCTGGGTTATTTAGGCAGGTGTAGATGGAATCTAAGTGATCAGCAGGACGTGCGGTGAGCCCAGCGTCCTCCTAAGCCGCCATCTTGCTGCAACTCCTGAATTCTGACTTTTCCTCAATTAATTTTCAAAGACAACGTGCTCATGTAAGCAGCACTCACACCCACAAGCAGAACCACGCCAGAACTCTGGAGTACACAACCACCACTTGTACCCGGTGCAACTCTCCCCTCTAAGAGTAACTGTGACTTTGTCTTCCCTCAAAACACAGAATTTGAACTTCCTATGAATGGAATCATATTGTAAGTGCTCTGTTCTGTCTGAACTCTTTAGCTCACAATTTTGTGAGATTCATTCCTGATTTTTCATGTAGCAATGGTTTGCTCATTTTCATTGCTGTGTGGGTAGTATTTAAATCTACCAAGAATGAGGCTCTGGGAATGTAGTTCTTATGCAGGTGTCTGATGACCTTTTATACACTTTTGTGTCAGGGCACTGGGGTATATGTGGTTTTAAGCTGTGATAGATATGGTTAAAAGACTTGCCAAGTAGCTGTTTCACTTTACAGTCCCAACAGCTATGTATTAGAGTACACACATATTTTTGATATAGAAGATATAGACATTTGAAGTTGAGAAACAATTTTGATTGGTTGTAAAAGACGATAAGAGACTACACTTACAGATACAGATTTTGACATGCTTTACAGAAGAGCTTGATCTGAATGACTTTGAAAAGATATTTATAAAATTGTTCTGACAAAAACTTGTATTTGAAAATTATAGTGTTGCATTAATCACCAGAAAATATCTACTAAAAATGTTAACTATCTGGATCATCTTTAGTTGCCAATCACCCATAAATTTTATCTGAATATTTGTATACTTGGAATTATACCATATTGGCAGAAGAGTTCCTTAAGAAGATTAATTTTTTTGGAATCAGAAATATTGATATTCACAAAGATCCAAGTTCTTCATTCCAAGTGAAGTCTCTACATTTGGTTGAGATTTTAAATGAAAAATCTTACATGTGAAAACCATAAATATATTCTACCTTCAAGTATGGCAGAGAATATGCTTTGGGTGATGTATTTTTTACATTTATTTTCCTCAAAATATGAAAATAGGTGTATATATTTTAAACTTATGGGTTAAAAGTTATCTATGCCATGAGAACATGAACACAACCTCTTTGCAGGCATATTTACAATAGCCTGCCTTGTAAACATGGATTCTTTTTTTTTTTAAGTTTATTTATTTTGGGAGAGACAGAAACAGCCAAATGGAGGAGGGGCAGAGAGAGAGAGGGAGAGAGAGAGAGACAGAGAGAATCCCAAGCAGGCTCTGCAGTGCCAGCGCAGACCCTGATGCAGGCCTCGAACCCAAGAAGCCGCAAGATTGTAACCTGAGCGGAAACCAAGAGTTGGATGCTTAACAGACTGAGCCACCCAGATGCCCCTAAGCATGGGTTCTTTTAAAAATTTATTTATTCATTTTGTGAATCAGTGATAATTTATCTCTTTAACTCTATTTAGGAAAATGTACTAGTTATTATTTGTTAACATCTGATATTTCTTGACCTTTTTATTCAACAACCTATTTGCCTATGTAAAAGAGACATACTATAATATCAAAATGTCATTTTCAGTCATTGACTTTAAACTTAGTGTAATACTGATTTAAAAAAAAAATGTAATGTTTATTTATTTCTGAGTGGTGGAGGGGCAGAGAGAAAGGGAGACACAGTATCTAAAACAGGCTCCAGGCTCTGAGGGCCTGCATAGCACAGGGCCTGACACAGGGCTCGAACCTGGGAATGGCGAGATCCTGACCTGAGCTAAAGTCGGACACCCAACCAACTGAGCCACCCAGGCACCCCTGATTTTTAAAAGTAAATATGTGTAAACACTGACATATAAATCAGATATCTGCTATGAGAATAAAGGATTAAAATAAAGCTATAGATTTTCAAAGAGTCTTTAATATGGCATGGTTTAGGTATGCATTTATTTTATGATTGTCCCATACATGATAATCTCATTTCACTAACTGAACAGGTAATCCAGGCTTCTTCTTTCTTGACACTTCTCCTTGTTGAAGCTTGGTAGAGATACCTGGTTTTCCAGCCTACTTTGCCACTAACAGTGCTTGTGTGACTCAGGTTAGACCAAAAGCATATAAGTAGAAATCATCTGAGATGGCTAGTTGGAAAATTCTTGCTTCTTTTTAAAGCATCAAGGAAAAAAGAAGATACTTACTCTGCTTCTGTATCCCCTCTTCTGAACGTGACCATGGGTATGGTATGTCAAGAGCACTAAGAACAAACAACCTATCCTTTAGGGTTCTTGAAATGGAGTTAGGATCTTGAAAGGATAACTGAGCCATTATATAAAACCTTGAATCACCTATATACCCTGACATGCTGGTAAGTAACAAAAAAATGTCATGTTTGCAATCAATTTTAGCCAGGTCCTTACTTTCTACTAAATGTAACCCTAACTGGTATATTTTCATAGTCATAGAATAGGTATATTTTTGCTGAGCAGGTTAAGAATACTCCATTGTTTTAATTGTATTAATCAAATTAAATCAGAAGTTAAACACCTCTTTGTTGTATGGTGAGAAACATTTATTCTAGTCAACCGTAGTCACTTAGTGCAGAGCTGTTTCCTCCTCACTGGGATTTTACATTTGCCCCATGGGGACTTTCACTGACCAGAAAATTGGAATAAAGCATTCCTCTAGACACAGACCTCCTCCCTGCCCTGATCTATTCAGCATGTCAAACTAATGTCTATGCTTATTTTGAAGGCTTCCAACTTAGTTGACTACTGTCTTACCTCTACCATCATTCACATAGACAGAACTGAGTAGTCTGGCTCTAGGCCAGAATCCTGTGTCTGATTTTTCAGGTCCAACCATAGTCAGTTGCAAAGTTGTGCTTTATCTCACAAACCTCAAAGGGGAAGACAGCCCTGTCCACATCAGACTTGGCACACAGCCATTGTATTATAGTCTCTAATGAGAGTTGCAGTCAAGGATTGAGGGCTCCTTCATTGTCCATGCCCCTCTCTGTATCTGAATTCCTAGCCCAGGCTTTCTATTTAGAGACCTTTTAATTAAGGGACCCACTGAAGAAGCTTCCTTAGGAAATTCTGCCCAGACCACCTTATCAGGGATCTTTGAAAACATTTCTCTCCACTCTATTCCTAGTCCTTCTCCTTTGCCTCTCCTAAATCCTACTGTCAAAAACAACAGAAGCTTTTGGGCTAAGGGCTTCTAGGTAATATGACAAACATCTGCATTGATCCATCTAATCGTCACATGGTGTCTCACCATGGGGAGACAGTGGGCCAGTGAGGAAGCTGGCACATTCTACTGTTTGGCCTCTTACTGTGCTATCTCAACAAGCAATTAGAGGCTTGACCACTACCTTGGTTTGGCTTGTTGTCTTAATTCACTATTTGAACATCTGGAAGTTCATTTCTCTTCAGCTCAGCTCAACTCTTGGCAAAACCCAGAGGAGGCACACCAATGTAAATGGTGTGTGAAGTACAACTGTGCCACTAGGCCAATCCTTAGGAAAATGTCTAGGAAAATCCCATCACTTTGGGGCATATAACTGTCTTTCAGTTGTGTCTTTTTGAATTTACACATTTTGGAACATTCTACTTCTAAAATTTGAATATTTACATGAAAGTTGTGCTCACAGATGTCCCCTCAAATCCAGAGAAGTCACAGTCCCAAGGTGACAGTTCTTACCTGGCTTTGAGGAGGATCACAGATGTCCCTCATTCTTTGGTGTCCAATGTAGAGTTGTAAGAATAAAATAGAAATTAGCATATGTTAAATATTCCTGTCAATTTGTGATAGTAAAACCTATTATCTGTGCTTTAATATCCTCCTGGGCTTTTAATTTATCCTGTAGCTTAAGCGAATTACTGTCTTTTCTGGAGTCTTACTTGCTACCTTGCCTCTACTTCCAATGTGCTTAATGTTTACAGTAGCATGTTTGGGGCAGCATTCTCCCTTGTGATCCTTCCCTCCCCCCCCACCTTCTCTTTTCTTTCTTGTCTCTTTTCTTTTCTTTTCTTTTCTTTTCTTTTCTTCTCTTCTCTTCTCTTCTCTTCTCTTCTCTTCTCTTCTCTTCTCTTCTCTTCCCTTTCCTTTCCTTTCCTTTTTTAAAAATTAAAAATTTTGTTTTTTGCCTCCTTTGCTGGAAAGGATAGCTTACCAACTCATGGCCAGACTGCTCTGTTACATAGTGTGAAGTGGCAATATGATGGGAAAAACAGAGTATTTAACACACACACACACATACATGAACACACACACAATCAGAAAATTGAATCCTGTGTCACTACAGTTGTTGTGCTTTACTCTTCTTGAAGCTACCTTTATATTTTTGTGGCTTTGCCATGAATCTGTGTCTCATAAAGATTAAGTGGATAGGAAGTAAGGAGAGAAAGAAACAGATGACATCAGGACCCTATACTCTTCCAACATGGCCCTTTTTCTCTGTTGCGTGTTCCAGAGCCTTTTAAATTTTACAATACGCTTTTGTAAGGGAAATAAATAACGTTTAAGATACAAGTTTCTTGGTCCAAGGGAATAACTGGGTTTTAAAAGGAATAAAATCAGAAGAGTGTGTGTCCAATGGGGAAACATGACTGGTGCTGCAGGTTTAAAATAAGAAAGATACGAGAATGGTACCACAAATGTATGGTTACCTATGTTCTCTCTAAAATTCTAAGTTCCATAATTCATTCTATTTATTTATGTTCCATGAGCTTGAAAGGGAGAATAAAACTAGTTTCTTAAAATATTAATTCTCAAACAGATTTCAATACATTAAAGAAGAAAAACATTTTTAGTTTGCTCCTCCAAAAATTTATAATTATTTTTTGTGTCTTAAAAATAGCTTCTAGATGCATCTGGAATTTTAAACAATATCAGACTTTTATTATTAGGATCTGACAGACAGCATAACACCAATCAATGGGAACCTATATCTGCAGTCCTACTTTACTTCCATTATGAATATGTAAATGAGGTAATGTCAAATATCTCTTTTCCATTATTTTAGGCAGATCAGAATTCCACTGTCAGTTGCTCAATCTTTTGACATTTTCAGGTTGTAATTTTTGACTTGTAATAGTTCACAATTTCAGCTGGTCCAAAAAAAAAAAAAAGCGGCATCCTTTAAAGAAATTCTCTAAATTTTTATCACTAAAATAATTTTCAACCAAATAATTTAAATTGATTTTTTAAATATGAAATTTATTGTCCAATTGGTTTCCATACAACACCTAGTGCTCATCCCAATAGGTGCCCTCCTCAATGCCCATCACCCACTTTCCCTTCCCTCCCACCCCCCATCAACTCTCAGTTTTTTTAAGAGTCTCTTATGGTTTGCCTCCCTCCCTCTCTAAGTTTTCTTTTTTTCTCCCTTCCCCTCCCCCATGGTCTTCTGTTAGGTTCTCAGGATCCACATAAGAGTGAAAACATACGGTATCTGTCTATCTCTGTATGACTTATTTCACTTAGCATAACACTCTCCAGTTCCATCCACATTGCTACAAAAAGCCATATTTCATTCTTTCTCATTGTCAAGTATTCCATTGTATGTATAAACCACAATTTCTTCATCAATTCATCAGTTGATAGACATTGAGGCTCTTTCCATAATTTGGCTATTGTTGAAAGTGCTGCTATAAACATTGGGATACAAGTGCCCCTATGCATCAGCACTCCTGTGACCCTTGGGTAAATTCCTAGCAGTGCTATTGCTGGGTCATAGGGTAGATCTATTTTTAACTTTTAAGCCACCTCCACACTGTTTTCCAGAGTGGCCACACCAGTTTGCATTCCCACCAACAGTGCAAGAGGGTTCCTGTTTCTCCACATCCTCTCCAGCATCTATAGTCTCCTGATTTGTTCATTTTAGCCACTCTGACTGGCATGAGGTGGTATCTGAGTGTGGTTTTGATTTGTATTTCCCTGATGAGGAGTGACATTGAGCATCTGTTCCTGTGCCTGTTGGCCATCTGGATGTCTTCTGTAGATAAGTGTCTATTCGTGTCTTCTGCCCATTTCTTCACTAGATTATTTGCTTTCTGGGTGTGGAGTTTGGTGAGTTCTTTATAGATTTTGAATACTAGCCCTTTGTCCGATATGTCTTTGCCAATATCTTTCCCCATTTTGTCGGTTGCCTTTTAGTTTTGTTGATTGTTTCCTTTGCAGTGCAGAATCTTTTTATCTTCATGAGGTCCCAATAGTTCATTTTTGCTTTTAATTCCCTTGCCTTTGGAGATGTGTCAAGTAAGAAATTGCTGTGGCTGAGGTCAGAGAGGTTTTTTCCTGCTTTCTCCTCCAGGGTTTTGATGGTTTCCTGTCTCACATTCAGGTCCTTTACCTATTTTGAGTTTATTTTTGTGAATGGTGTAAGAAAGTGGTCTAGTTTCATCCTTCTGCATGTTGCTGTCCAGTTGTCCCAGCACCATTTGTTAAATAGACTTTTTTCCACTGGATATTCTTTCCTGCTTTGTCAAAGATTAGTTGGCCATACTTATGTGGGCCCAATTCTGGAGTCTCTATTCTGTTCCATTGGTCTATGTGTCTGTTTTTGTGCCAATACCATGCTGTCTTGATGATTACAGCTTTGTAGTAGAGGCTAAAATCTGGGATGGTGATGCCTCCTGCTTTGGTCTTCTTCTTCAGTATAACTTTGGCTATTCGGGGTCTTTTGTGGTTCCATACAAATTTTAGGATTGCTTGTTCTAGCTTTGAGAAGAATGCTGGTGCAATTTTGATTGGGATTGCATTGATTGTGTAGATTGCTTTGGGTAGTATTGACATTTTAACAATATTTATTCTTCCAATCCATGGGCACAGAATGTTTTTCCATTTCTTTATATCTTCTTCAATTTCCTTCATAAGCTTTCTATAGTTTTCAGCATACAGATCTTTTACATCTTTGGTTAGGTTTATTCCTAGGTATTTTATGCTTCTTGGTGCAATTGTGAATGGGATCAGTTTCTTTATTTGTCTTTCTGTTGCTTCATTATTAGTGTATAAGAATGCAACTGATTTCTGTACATTAATTTTGTATCCTGTGACTTTGCTGAATTTTGTATCAGTTTTAGCAGACTTTTGGTGGAGTCTATCGGATTTTCCATGTATAATATCATGTCATCTGCAAAAAGGGAAAGCTTGACTTCATCTTTGCCAATTTGGATGCCTTTGATTTCCTTTTGTTGTCTGATTGCTGATGCTAGCACTTCCAACACTGTGTTAAACAACAGTGGTGAGAGTGGACATCCCTGTCGTGTTCCTGATCTCGGGGGAAAGCTCTCAGTTTTTCCCCATTGAGGATGATCTTAGCTGTGGGCTTTTCATAAATGGCTTTTATGATGTTTAAGTATGTCCCTTCTTAAATTGATTTTTTTCTTGATTGAGGGAGGCCTTGGAGGGCTTCATGTATCTTTGGGGACTTATTAAGGAATATCACTGATAAAAATTGAACGTTTGCTATTTAAAAGAAATCTATGTTAACCCAATTTGTAAGAGAACAACAAAACATGTTGTACTCCTGCATTATTCAGTGATTTTCTTGGTTAAAAATTACATCAATTCAAACTAGATGAAGTCTGAAAAGAGCCCTCACTGGGCCGCATATTGGGAAGGGTAAATAACTATGCTTATTTCAGATGAGGATGGAGCTCAGTGGTCAAATATGTCACTCTTCATCCTCATAAACACAGGGACTGAGAGTTCATTTAACACAGAGCTTGTTTTTTATTATCTCACCTGTAAAGAGACCCCCTTTCCCAGCTTCCATGTCAATACCTCCTTCCACTACCCTTACAAAAGATACATCAAAATAAAGGAGCGAGTAAGCAATCACAATTCTGATTGGCTCATCTTGAACCATGCAATCATCCTTCAGTCAATTACAATGTCTAATGGAGGAAGTATCCCAATTGAAAATTTGACCTCTGTTTGTTGCATGCCTGTTTCTTAAAAAAATTGCCCAAAAATGCAGCTGTGAAAAAGAATCAATTCATTTTGCTCATAAATGATGGAGGTCAGTAATTCAGATAGGATATGGTGAGGAAACCTTATCTGCTTCGCTTGATGTTTGCTAGGGCACCTCAGGGGCAGCAGTCTGGAATCCCCTGACATCTACCTCATTTGTCTGGAGGTTGATTCTAGATGGAGTTGAACAGTTTAGGAATAGAACAGACAAGGCTCCTCAGACATCTATGTCTTGCTCTATGTGATATCTCCACCTGACATCTCAGTGTGAAATTTAGGGGAGGCAGACTTTTTCACATGTCAGCTCAGAGCTCCAGAGAGAGAGTGCCAGGTGAAAGTTGTATTGCATTTTTCTAACATACAGTATAAAGTTACACAATGTACTTTTGATACATTCTGTTCATTAAACCAGTCCATTTTCCAAGGATTCACATATTTTGTGACATGTGAATTTGAGGACATGTTTAAAACAACTGCATGTGCCTAACTTCGGGCAGAGTGGATGACACATCCTGATAGAAAGCTCTACTAGGTAGGAGAAAGATGGGTAACAAAAAAAGAGATGTGTTACCAGCATATGAGAAAGGAATATACAACTAGTAATAACAATCTCTTTTAGTTTTAGGTAACCAATATACTACAAATATCATTTTATTAATTATAATTTGCTGTTACAGTTCTAATGAAATTACTAATAATTTATATAATTTATGAATTATCACTAAGACTTTCTCATTGTTATACATTTTTTTCAGTTATTCATTTTTCCATTTATGAATATTAATTTTGCTGTTTCTGTCAATTGGTTGCAATGGATTTTTATGGAATATTTTAAGAAAGTAAATAGGTTCATAGTTTTCTTGAGTTCTCTTTACTGTGAGTAGCTTTTATCTTTTAAGACAATATGACTGCACAGAAAATTATCTGGTTACAAGCTTTTATTTTTTAACATTAAATTGCTTTATACTTTTCTTTTGTCATTTGGGTTTCAACAGAAAATGTGAGGAATCTTAGGTTATCTGTTGTTGGAAGTATTAAGGTAACCTTTATTTTTGCTTTTGAACATTTTATAGAATGAGACTTCTCCCCCACTCCAATTTGTTTACATATATACAGGTGTCTTGATAATGAGGTTAACATGGACTGTAGTGTACCCTTTCATTATATATGCAGTGTATATTTATCTTTTTTTTTTCTCTAGAAAACATATCCACCCTGTAATTTTGACTACCACTTCTGCCCTATTTGTTCTGTTCTGTCAATAATCACCAGCAATCTGAATTTTAAATCACCAGTTTGCAGCCTCCATAGGCACACTTGAATCCTTTATCTGTTAATTTCGTCTTGTCCTGTGAATTCTGGGAAAGCTTTTCAAATTGTTCCCCATATCCCTTAATCAATAAACTTACTCTTCTGAGAATTCAAAACTATTTCCTAGACACTTTTCAGATGTGTGGAATAGATCATTTTTCAGGATTAATATCTTCCTTTAAGTATTTGTATATTGTTCAATATATTTGATTCTGCATTATATCTTCATAGGTTACAAGTTGCCACTATTTTTTTTTCTTTTATTTTCATTTGAATATGGGTAATATATTAAGCTCCAACATCATTCATCAAGAGATGGGGTATGTTAATTCTCTCTCTATCCTTATGACACTGCCACCCTTTCTTGAATTATGTGATTTGTAAAAAGTTTTAACTTTGGGAAATGTGTCTTCCAACTTTGTTTTTCTTTTTCATTGTTGTGGCTATTCTGGATCCTTTGAACTTATGTATGAATGTTAGGGTCAGCTTATCAATTTCTGTAAACAAAGAGCCAGCTGGAATTTTGATAGAGAATCTTCAAACCAATCTGAGGGCTATTGACATCTCAACAATATTGTGTTTTAATCCTCAAATAAGGAATGCCTTCTGCTGTATATAGGTCTTCCTTAATTTCTTTGAAAGATGTTTTGTAGTTTTCAGTATATAAGGCTTGCACTTCTTTTTCTAAATTTATTTTCATACATTTTATTGTTTTATATGCTCTTGTAAATGGAATAGTTTTCTTAGTTTCATTTTTGGATTGTTCATTGCTGCTGTATGGAAATACAATTGATATTTTATGTTGATTTTGTATTGTACCATCTTACTAAACTCATCTATTACTTCCAGTAGTTTTGTGTGTGTGTGTGTGTGTGTGTGTGTGAAATCCGTAGGAATTTTTGTATCTAATAGTATGTCATTTGTAAATATATGTAAAAAAATTATATTTAGCAAGATAATTCTCACATTTTCCTTTAGTTCATTAGACATGTTCTACTTTAGTTCTTGTAAGATACTTATAATAGCTGATACAAAGTCCTTGTCACATAAATTCAACCTCTTCATTCTTTTTCCCCTTATGTGTGTACTGCATTTTTGTGATTCCCTGAATGTCTCATAATTTTTGTTGAAAACTGTACATTTCATATAATGTGGCAGCTGTGGAAATAAGATTCTCCCTCTTCATGGGGTTTGCGACTTTTTGTTGTTGTTGTTGTTGTTGTTGTTGTTGTTGTTGTTGTTGCAATTTAAATTTTTTTTTCCTAAGCTTATCTATGAAGTCTATATTTTGGGTTGTAATTGCCACTGACCTCTCCCTTTGTTTAGCTTAGTGTTCAGCTAATAAGTGGGCAAACTTTTCCTTAAATGACTTGATAAGTCCTAGATAAGTCCTAGATTTTGCTGAGGGGCTTTGTGTGAATGTTGGGCATACCTTTAATGTTCTTTCAATTTATACCTGTGCCTTAGCCTTCACTTTGGAGTTTCAAGATCAGTCAGACATGAGAATTAGGGCCTTTTTTTTCGGTCTTCCTGGGCATTGGAACAGTGCCATCCATGGCCTTCCAGATTCCCAAAAATATGTCAGAACTTTTCGAAGTCCCTTATATACATCCTATTTCCCAACTGTTTCTTTTAAGTTTTTAGTCATTCTCTCATTGGCCCCAACTATTATTATTGGTTTAAACAGTTGTGATATTAAATAATTGTCTCTGATGGTTTTAACAAGTACTCCAGGGTAAAGACTGTTTACTCTGAGTGTGTCCTCAATCAGATCAAATACAGACAAGCTGTCCAATTTGGGTTTACAGGGAGCTTTCAGGCCAAAACAAAAAACAAACAAAAAAAACCCTGCAGAAATGGCAATCTGTGGGGTTCTCTGAAATTCTGCCCTAACTGGGCACTTATTTCAGTAACTGCTTCCCATCCCTTCTTTTAAAATAGTTGTATGAAAGTATCTGAAGAATGTTATCGTAGTGATGTAGTGAACAGAATGCAAGTGCTTAATATTATGTTTTATAAGTATCATATTTACTAGAACCCCTTCAGATGCATTTTTCTTAAGATTAAGTGAATCACCCACTCTCATTATCCAAATTACCATAAATCAGTGGAGTTTAAATCAAAATCCCTGATAAATTTTTAAAAATAAATACTCAACCAACAATTCCAAAATATGTGTAGAAAATGATCTATCCAATATAGTTCAGTCATTAGAAAAATAATTTGGAAGACTTTTTCTACCTGAGAAGCATATTTTAACGAAGCCATGTTAATAAAACAGTGTGGTATAAACATCACATTAAACAAATCAGGTTGTCTTAAAAATGAAATAAATCACATGTGAATGAATCTGTTTTATAAAAAAAAAGTATCGCCGAAATTGGGTAAAGTGCTGGATTATTTAAGAGATGATGTTGGAAAAACTGACTCATGGAAAAGAGTGTAACTTTGGATCTCCACTTTTCACTCTACATATACAAATGCCTATGTGGGAGTGGTAAAATGTAAAGTTAATAGAGTAAAGCCAAGGAAAGCATATTTGTACCCTGGCTTGGGTAAGGGGCTTTAATGAAACATATAACAACATATATCTTAAAGCCAAAAAATAAAAATCTGGCTCTGCCTGCCAAATTAATATTGTTATTCAAAGGCATGATTAAAAAATAATGCTGGGATAATAGACAAATAGAAGATATTTGAAAAATAATAATCTGAAAAATACTTTGTATCTATAATATACAAGAAGTTTATATCAACAAAATAAAAAAAGAGAGGCAATACAAAGAGGACAAAACTTACTAATAAGCAATTAAAAAAGGAACCTCTGTATATGTTCAAGAAACATCATACTTTTTAGAAGATATCTGCCTTTTAGGAGATATTTGCAAGATATTTATCACAACATTGTATAAGGAAGCAAATAGTTGGAATCATTTACTTTAAAAAGTGCATGAGTAAGATATAGAGTACATATGATGTCATTATATAACAAATAAAATGTGTAAGTTAGAGTCTCTCACAGCATATGGATAAATCTTAAAATGTGAAATTGAGTAAAAAAAAGAAGAAAAATAAATTATTATTGTATTATCACTGCTCATTACCATTTATGCATCTATAAAACACAACATACAAGAGAAAATACTGTATACTTAAAAAGATGCATACATATTCATTTGTTCATGTCTGTTGGGGAAATGAGTATTTAAAGCAGGCAGAAAGTGGAAGGGGGAAATGAATGCTTAACTCTTTCCACTACAAGTCCAAAATAGTGAGAGGAAGAAAACCAATCCTATTCTTATCTAATTGGTAAACCATAAATCTTAACCTGTGATACAGTGGTTTTATGCCTTTTCTCTTATAATTCTTTTCACAAATGATTACTGCACATAATAAATGAATGTTAATTTTATGGATGCAAGTGGCCAATATTTTAGATTTCTTTTCCTATAATATCAAGATAATAAAGGTATCTACTTCATAGTGTTGTCATAAATATTACCGACTTAAATATGAGGAAATATTTAGATCAATGTTTGAGACATATTAAATGCTCAGTAAAATTGTCTTCTTAAAATTTTTGACTATCAAAAATACATAAAAAATAAACGAGGATATAAAATGAGTCAAATATTTATTCATATATTAAGTGACTAGAAATCTGAATTGATTATTGTTCACCTACTTCTAGGGCTTACGGGTAGTATTAATTTTGTACTGATCTTTGAATAGTTTAAGAATCTTATAGTTAAATGTGACATATGATATTACATGTAATGCATATATATAAAAAACATAGTATATGTATATATTATATATGCATACATATGTATTCATATTTAAATGCATTATATATATGCATATTTGAAGGAATATATATATACACATATATACACACACATGTATATATATGTGTATATATATATATATATATATATATATATATATATATACACATACACACACACTTCTTTAAATAAATAATTAATTGATTCGTTTTATAGCTTCGAAGCCTAGAGTGAGAATTGGGTTCAATCTCCTTAATTTCAGCAGTCACATCCTCAGAGCTTTGGTTCTATTTCTCTGTTTTCTGTGATGTTTTTTGCATTTTTCTCCTCTGTGAGGCACTTTCACCCTAAGACTGCTCATCTGGTAAGTAAAAGTATATGTAGCAGTTCCTGAACTCCCATCCACACAAAACTGCAACTATCCCAATATTCCATTAGTTTTCAGGGAGATAGACAAAACTTCCTTCCTCAGTGCCCTAGTGAAATGTTCTGGATGCCACATGCCCTAAATTGGGTCTCATAATCATTTCATATATATATATATATATATATATATATATATATATATATATACATATATATATATATTTAAATAGGAAACATTTTAATGTTTTATTTATTTTGAGAGATAGAGAGAGAGAGACAAAGAGAGAGACAGTGAGAGAGGGAGAGAAAGAATCCCAAGAAGGCTGCACACACTGTCAGTGCAGAGCGTGACCAGAGGCTAAAATCTCACAAACTATGAAATCATGACCTGAGCCGAAATCAAGAGTTTGTTGATTAATCGACAGAGCTCCCCAGGTACCCAAGTCTCATAAATATTTCAGAACTAAATTCTGTAGCTAGGAAAATGGGAATCCATCCTGGAACTAGAGAGGGGAGGGAGGGTGCCATCGCACAAAAGAAAAGCTGTGTGCTTTAGTGAGAATTCTAGGGAGTGAGTCTTGGCTAAGGAGCCATCAAATATCAGCTTTAGGACTACCATTGGGAATTCTCAAAAATACTACGTATTCCCTTTCTTTTCCCCTATAAAGTTCCACTCAGCATGCGTGGCTCCATTTTGTCTTTGTTTTCCTCATGTATGTAAAGGCTTTCCCACTGCCTCTATGTTCTTGGCTTCTCTCGTATCAATGCTTCAGATTCCAATAAATGCACTGGTCTTTTGATGGATTGTTATTGATATTGTTCATATGGTATTCAGATGCTGTGCTATAACAGAAAGGCAAAAATGAAGGAGAAGCATATAATTTTTTACCTGAAAAATACCTATTCTACAAAGATATTCAATGTTGTAGTTGTATGTTATCCTTCTGTTATGGATGAGCAGAAGCAAATGTGTATACTTTGATGAAATCTATTCAATTGTGAAATTATCAGGGTCAAGCTAAAAGATATAGGTTTTTTGCATCACTTAACTACATATTCAACTTTCCCTACAGTGTAAGACTAAGAAACAGTAATATGATACTAGAGAAATCCCTGGTAAGGGAGTCAGACCAATTTAAGAGTCCCAGGATGTGTTATGCTTTCCTCTAGAGATATGGCACAAATTTGAAGATGGTTTCAGAGAATGTGTCCACAGTAGGAAACAAGTATAAGACCCTGGACTTTTTTCCTTTCTCGCTATTGTTGTCAGATTGCAGAAAAGCACAAGAGGAAGGCTCCTGTATTCAAGCGACTGAAAGATTACTAAGAGAAAAAATGTGTAAAAATTACTAAGAGAAAAAACAACAGAAAAAAAACATAATAAATCTATCTCAGACTGCTGAATGGCAAGAATCAGGGTTTTATCCAGAAAACTTAAAGTATTTTTTCATGGTTAGTCTATACTGCATGCGTCTAATGTGAAAAGACTTAATATGGCTTATTTTGTCCTGTTACATATGAGGCGTTTAATAAATTTTTGTGGAAAGAAGGCACAAAAGCTAAAGGGACAGACATATGTTGGTACTGCAAATTTTGTTGTCTTGAGAAGAAAAATCAAAATGCCACTGAGGTACAGATTTTAAATCTTAGATTATAGTTTATGAAGTTCAGGTAGTAAATGTAAACTTTATACATACCAGAAACAATATACAAATGTGGCAGGTCACCAGGAAACTCTAGAGAAGCAAGTGCAAGAGCCCTTATGAGTACATATAGTCAGATGCTCTGCATTCAGATAACAGAAAATCCTGAAGCAATTTGCATGAAACTCTTTTTTGACACCCAGTGATGTCCATAGAAATCTAGTTCTCATCTTCTTTCTCTGCCACCTTGATTGTATTTTATTCGTCTTGCCCTCAGATGTGGTTAATGGCTGGTGGACAGTAAGTAAGACACTATATACTGATGTTGCCTAGACAGATAAATTCATTCTGCATTAAGAGTTTGTTTTTCCAAATGACTGAGCTGTTGAAGTTAGCTAGAGAAAAACCATTCCAGGTAGAGTTAATGGCACAGTTACCCACATTAGTAAAAACTCATGAAAATGTTCCCGCTGTGCCTGCACATTCATATAAGCAAGGGTAAAACTAGACATTATTTTAACAAGATTCATGTCCTGAATATACGGGTTCTTCATGTACCTGGAAGGGATTTTTACAAGATAAAAGTTTTTTTTGTTGTTGTTTTTTTGTATTTCTCTCTAATAAATCTGATTACTTAGTCTTCTCATTTAGTGTGATAAGAGAGGCCACATGTGATCATTCTTGGAGTATTATTTTTTTTTAATGTTTATTTATATTTGAGAGAGAGACAGAGAGTGAGCAGGGGAAGGGCAGAGAGAGAGGGAGACATAGAATCCAAAGCAGGCCCCAGGCTCCGAGCTGTCAGCACACAGTCTGATGTGGGGCTTGAACCCATGAACTGTGAGATCATGACCTGAACCGAAGTCGGGCACTTAACCAATGAGCCACCCAGGCACCCCTTTTGGAGTATTATGTACTCAATTCTTTTCATACATTTTTGGTTGGTTAATTTTTCAAGTTTTTTTTTCCTGTTTTATAAATGGGAATATTTTTCTTTTCTTCTTTTCATTTGAGTGTAGTTGACACACAATGCTACATTAGTTTCAGGTGTACAACATAGTAATTCCACAAGTTTATACCTTATGCTGTGCATACCAGAAGTGTAGCTCGTCTGTATCCCTACATTGCTGTTACAGTATCATTGCCTATATTCCCTATGCTGTGCCTTTTATTCCTGTGACTTACTCATTCCATAACTGGAAACCTGTATTTCCCACTTCTCTTTACTTATTTTGTCCATCCTCTTTCTCCTCTCTGGCAACCGTAAGTTTATCCTCTGTATCTACAAACCTGATACTACTTTCTGTTTGTTTATTCAGAGTTTAGATTACACATATGAGTGAAATCATATGGTATTTGCCTTTCTCAGTCTGATTGATTCACTTAGCGTAATATCTCTAGGTCCTTCCATGTTATTGCAAATAGCATGATCTCACTCTTTTTAATGGCTATCTCTATCCATATGTATGCATATGATATATATACATATCTATATACATATCTGTATATACGTGAGATATATATATATATATATATATACCCCAGTTGTAGAATTATTGGATCATATGTTTTTTCTATTTTTAACTTTTTGAGGAACTTCCATGCTGTTTTTGACAGTAGCTGCACCAGTTTGCATTCCCACCAACAGTGCACAAGCTTTCCTTTTTTTCCTTTTTTTCACTCTACATCTTTGTCAGCACTTATTTTTTCTCTTTTTGATTTTAGCCATTCTGCTAAATGGTCATATCTCATTGTGGTTTTGATTTGTATTTCCCCGATGATGAGTGATGTTGAGCATTTTCTCATATGTCTATTGGCCATCTGTATGTCAAGGAGTCGTTTTTTATTTTTATTTTTTTAATTTATCTTTTTAAACATTTATTCATTTTTTTTTTTTGAGGGACAGAGACAGAGCATGAACAGGGTAGGGGCATAGAGAGAAAGAGACACAGAATTTGATGCAGGCTCCAGGCTCTGAGCTGTCAGCACAGAGCCTGACGCAGGACCTGAATTGATGGACGGTGAGATCATGACCTGAGCCAAAGTCGGACACTTAACTGACTGAGCCACCCAGGTGCCTTTATATTTTTCTTTTCTTTTTCTATTTTATTTTAATTTTTTTAATGTCTGTTAATTTTTGAGAGACAGAGACAGAGCATGAGCAGGGGAGGGGCAGAGAGAGAAGGAGACACAGAATCCGAAGCAGGCTCCAGGCTCTGAGCTGTCAGCACAGAGCCCGACGCGGGGCTCGAACCCCCGAACTATAAGATCATGAACTGAACTGAAGTCAGACACTTAACTGACCAAGCCAGCCAGGTGCCCCTAAGAGTAATTTTTTAAGTGTCAAATTTGAGGGTGGAATTTAGACTATTTTACTGATACAGAGTTTTACTTATTTTATATTTCTTGATAATTTCATTAGCGATATGGAGACTAAGCCAGTGGCTGGAAAAAACATACTATATTCTGACATTCTTATTTTTTGCTTAATAACATGTAAGCCTTTACATTTTATGCATATCAACATTAATGTGTTAAAAAAAATTTTGCATCAGTATGAACATTTTGATCTGATGTTTTCTCTTATGTTATACAAAAATGTACTGTCATTGATCATAGCACTGTAGGATATATAATTATTGCTATTAATACAATTCATTAAGATGAAAAAATAACAAATTACTTTTAATGAGGCTTCCAGACATAAATTTATTTCAATCCACAAACTCATTTATATCTTTGTGGTATATCCAAATTAAATTAGCATTCTCTGATGTTCTTAGAAGTGCTCTTTCTTTGTAAAGTAATAAACATAGCACATATATCAAAACAATTTCTTTGAATCAAGTTTTATAGCACTTGAAGGAAATTATTAATACTTATGACAAACTTTCTGCTTTTTAAAATTATTATTCTTCTATGTTGAAGAGAATACACTCAGCTGTCTCTATATGATGTGTAGAACCAGGAAAAACACATATCTGAAGAATTAGTGTGTTACATACAAAATAATTCATAATTACTTTTACTGCATTAATGTAGATATAATGTTAAAAATTATAAATTTTGGAGTTAAACTGCATAGATGGGAATTCTGATTCAGGCACATTCTAGATATGAGCAAGTAACTTAAAACCTTCATGTCTTTGGGGCTCCTGGGTGGCTTAATGGGTTAAGCATCTGATTCTTGATCTCAGCTCAGGTCAGGATCTCATGGTTCATGTGTTTGAGCCCTGCATTGGGCTCTGCTCTGACAGCCCAGAGCCTGCTTAAGATGCTGTCTCTCCCTTTCTCTGTACCTCTCTCTCTCTCTCTCTCTCTCTCTCTCTCTCTCTCAAAGTAAATAAATTATTTTTAAAAACTTTCATGCCTTAGTATTTTTTAAAAGTATATCAGTATATTTGTAAAAGTACAAATGATAATAGTACCTTCCAAATAAATGATTATGTCAATTGAATATTACAATATAGGTAAAACACTCATTAAAGTCATATCACCTAAATTATTAAATAAGAGATTTTTCTTATTTTGAACCTGTAAATATATATATTGTGCTAGGAACACTAGCATGTACATTGGTGTCTACAGCGTGGGATAGTCTTTCATGACCTGCGGGTCTAAGATAACTCCAGGTAGTTAGTGTCATGATTGAATTACACGACACTCTAAGGTCTGGAGAGTTGGAAGATTGGTTGGTGTAATGTAGGGTATAGCCCTAAACATTTGTGTCAGAAGTAATGTGAGTGTAGAGGAACCAAGATTTTCTTTTAATATGTACATACAAAGTGTGTCTTCCCACAAGATGATAGCAATTACCATAATTTCTTGGTCATTTTTATTAGTAGTTTTTATATTTTTCCTTTCAAATTCATTTGCATTTTTGTACTTCCTCATGTGTACTTATTTTTAAACCTCTTTTTTGTCCCTATGTACATCTTTCTCTTCTTGTAGACTCTTCTCCAGCCACTTTTGTCTTGGCATTGTGCAGTTTATTCTGCTTATTAATACACAAACTGATAAAGGCTTTTGTTCTGGGAAGGAACATAAGAGATGAGACTGAACAGCAAATGCTGGGGCACCTGGGTGACTCAGTTGGTTAAGCGTAAAGACTCTTGATGTCAGGTCAGGTCATTATCTCATGGTTTGCGAGACGGCGCCCCAAGTCCCGCTTGGGCTTCTCTCTCTACCTCTCTCTCAGCCCCTCCCCCATTCGTGAGCTGGTGCTGTTTCTCTCAAAATAAATAAATAAACCTTAAAAAAAAAAGAATAGCAAACGCCAAGTGTGTATATAGTTTATTTGTGGTTGTAAATTTGAAGGGCTAATTCTACATGGGAAGGAGCATATCTTAACTCATCAAGCCACTATTCTGAAATGTTGAGAACTGTGTAGGTAACACTGGTAATCCAATCAGATGGTTTCATTTTCTGTAATAGTGTATAATTTTAATGACATATTCAATCAGAGATTAAGATGTACATGATTACCTTTTAGACATTTTGTTTAAAAATGTATGTGATTTCTGCTTATTTATATAGTTATATATTTATTACCTTGGAATGGCTACCAAAATTTTTTTTCTTTTCTAATTATTATTTCTGATGAGTGTTTAGTGTCAAGAATTATGCAAATGGGTCTGACATTTTACCTTATGGGCAAACTAAATTTAGTTTGCCACAGTTTCATAGATACTAGCAGAAGACATGAGACTCCTAAATCAAAGATAAAATACTTTATTACTAATGGCACACAGGGAGCAGGAGCTTAATGTTTGTATCTGTTCCCCTTGCCCCCAAATCTTACCAGGGTACTGGGAAAAACCCATATTAGATGGTGCACGCTCAGTGACTTGTGTCACAGCTAAGGAACCTTAAGCTTTTAAAGAGACTTGTTGGCTAACGTGGCCAACTATTGCCCCAGGGGACGGGCACAACATCACAGGCAGCAACAACACAGAACTTCCCTCTCACTCAGAGGGTTACAAGATGTCTATCTTCCAAAGCTATTTGCTATAAAAAAACAAAAAACAAAAAACAAAACAAAAAAAAAACCTTGAAAACACAATCAGGACAAAGGCTACCATTACCTTTGTTCAAAGGATATGTAGAAATATGAGAAACCAATAGAAAATTGTGTACTAATTCTCAAGGTTTCTTATAACTTGTTATATCAAGTATTACTGATCAATAGAGATGAGACAAAATATAAACAAATGCTTGCTGAATTGTAAGATAATAAAGAGGACAACTATTTCGTGTAATAAATTTACAAAACTACCTCTGTAGATTAGAGATTTATATAAAAAAGCAAAATTTTAAACTTTTTTCAGAAAATAATGAGAATATCTTGTTTCTTTAGGGAGGGACAGATTTTAAAAACAGCACACTAAAGGGGCGCTTGTGTGGCTCAGTCGGTTAAGCGTCTAACTTCAGCTCAGGTCATGATCTCGCAGTTTGTGAGTTCAAGCCCCACATTGGGCTTTGTGGTGTCAGCTCAGAGCCTGGAACCTGCCTCGGATTCTGTGTCTCCCTCTCTCTCTGCCCCTCCCCTGCTCATGCTCTGTCTCTCTCTGCCTCAAAAATAAATAAAAACATTAAAAAATGAAATAAAAATAAAAAACTAAAAAACAGCGCACTAAAATCAGTTATATTCTTGTAAATTTAGCCAAATTCACAAAATAGCATGTGTGTGAAAAAATCTTTAAAATGTCAGTTACAAACTGGGAAAATATTTGCAGAACATTAAATTTATAAAGACATATGGAGTGATTTATAAATCAGCAATAGAATGAAAATCATCAATAGAAAATTTTCACAAAAATTGAACTGGCATTTCAGAGAAAAATGAACACAAATGGCTCATTAACATGCCAAAAGATACTAACATTCAATAGTTACAAGGAAATGTACACGAAAACCAAATTGCAACAGTACTTTAGTATATTTTAGATATAGTTGGTACATCAAAATGAGAATAAATATGCTTTCTAAGATATGTAGCCATGAGTCTTGTATATATGCTCGTGGAATAAAAATTCTTATTACCATACTTGAAAAAAAATTGCATTAGGGAAATGAAATTGAAGTTACACACATAAAACAATGCAGAAATCCCACTTCTAGATATACACTCTAATTACTCAAAAAGAAAGATGCTCATGACAGCATTTTTTTAGTTATAGCAAAACCAGTAAAAAACACAAATATTTGTTAGCATGAGAATGAACAAGCAAAGTGTTGCCTATTTTAAAAAATCTATAGTAGTAAAAATGAATGAACAATAGCTCCATTCATCAACATAAAGTCATGTGTTAATATTAAACAAATCCATAGTTATAGAATACATACTGTGTCTCCATTTATATAAAGTTCTAATCTTACAATGCTAAGCAGTATACTACTCAGAAATACAAATGTAGAATAATTATATTTTAAAAATCAAACAAAATAAATAATGAAAAAATGGGATATATCTATAAAGTCTTCATAGATAAAAGTAATAAATTGAATTATGAAATATGCTAACAGTGAAAACTTAGATGAAATTTATGCATTACTAGACATATACATATCTTTACAAAATTAGCACAAAATGAAATAGGAATACTTAAAGATCAAATAATTATTAAACAATTTGAATTGATGGACAGCTTTTAATACTACTCAAATGAATAGTTAGATATTTTTTCTTGAGATAAATAATTTCCAATTAAGAAGATTAATTACAGGGGCGCCTGGGTGGCTCACTCAGCTCACTCGGTTAAGACCTCGCTTGGACTCAGGTCATGATCTCGCGGTTCATGGGTTTGAGCCCTGCGTGGGACTTTGTGCTGACAGCTCAGAGCCTGGAGCCTGCTTCACATTCTGTGCGTCCCTTTTTCTCTACCCCTCCCACGCTTGCACTCTATGTCTCTTTCTCTGTCTCTCAAAAATAAACATTAAAGAAAGAAAATTAATTTTTAGACATCCAATGTACAGTGATAAAAGAGGGCACTTGTTATATTCACAAGTGTTGGAAACAAGCCTTTACTATGTTAAATAACAATGGTGAGAGTGGACACGCCTGTCTTGGTGTAGCCACTCTGGGAAATAGTATGGAGTTTCCTCAAAAAGATAAAAATAGAACTACCCTAAGATCCAGCAATTGTAGTACTAGGCATTTACCCAAAGAATACAAAAATGCTAATTCAAAGGGATATGTGCACCCCAATGTTTATAGCAGCATTATCTACAATAGCCAAATTATGAAACCAGCCCAAATGTCCATTGACTGATAAATGGATAAAGAAGATGTGGTGTGTGTGTGTGTGTGTGTGTGTGTGTGTGTGTGTGTGTAGAATATTACTGAGTCATTAAAAAGAATGAAATCTTGTCATTTGCAATGATGTGGATGGAGCCAGAGAGTATTATGGTAAGAGAAATAAGTCAGTCAGAGGAAGACAAATACCTTGTGTCTTCACTGATATATGGAATTTAAAAAAGAAAACAGATGAGCAAAGGGGAAAAAAGAAAGAGACAAACCAAGAAACAGACTCTTAACTGTAAAGAACAAACTGATGGTTACCAGAGGGGAGGTGAACGGGGAGGAATGAGTAAAAAGGTGATAGGTATTAAGGAGGGCACTTGTGATGAGCACAGGATGTTGCATGGAAGTGTTAAATTATTATACTGTACACCTGAAGCTACTATTGTATTATATCTTACCTAACTGGAATTAAAATAAAGACTTAAAAAATTTAGAAAAATAAGAATAACCCCCCAAACAAATATATCTTTAAAATTCTGAAAAAAAAAACATTAACAGAATAGCCTTTTTTTTTTCTTTTCTTTTCTTTTTTAATAGAACACAATTATTTCACTAAATTTCTGGAGAAGAGGTTGATTAATATATCAAAACCATCAATGTGTGCACCAAAATTTGTTTTTTATAAATCTCTACACCAAGGAAATGATCTATATAGAAGTTGAAGCCTATAAACTCTGATGTCAATTGTATTACTTTGTACAGCAACAAAATCTACAAACATACCAAAAAATTATAAATAAATGCTGTTACAGCCTTAAAACAGAAAAGTTTTCATCCTTTTCTTTTTTTACTTTTTTACTTTTTTTACTTTGTATACTATCTTTTACTTTTTCTAAAAGAAATTTTACATTTGAGTGTAGCTGACACAGAATGTTACATTAGTTTCAGAGCTGACACAGAATGTTACATTAGTTTCAGGTGTACAACAGTGATTCAACAAGTCAATACATTACACGGTGCTAATCACAAGTGTAGCTACCGTCTGTCACCATACAATACTGCTACAGTATCCCTGACTATATGATCTATGCTGTACCTTGCATCACTGTGACTCATTCATTGTATGAACCAATTCTCATCCTTTAAAAATGTAGAGAGTTGAACATAGTTTGGTGCTCAAAAATTCAGCAATGTCTTGGCTGATATACAAAACTAGCTTTTATTCCATTCAATCAGTGGTTATTCAATAAACTCATTTTAACATCAGAAAAACAATATTTTAGGTAGCAGTGGGACTATGAGAATAAAAAATTTTATCAAAATGTAAAGTAATTAGGAACCCTTATGATAAGTTATAAATTAGTTTTTGAAGTATTATATATGTAGAAATACTTCCAATATATGTATGTATAGAGATTTAGAAAAAATATATAATTTAGAAAACACTCTTACCTAACAATAAATAAAGTCCAGAAATCCAGAGAGAGTATCAGTCACTAATATGTTCTTTTTTTTTTAATTTCTTTTTTCTTCAACGTTTTTATTTATTTTTGGGACAGAGAGAGACAGAGCATGAACGGGGGAGGGGCAGAGAGAGAGGGAGACACAGAATCAGAAACAGGCTCCAAGCCATCAGCCCAGAGCCTGACGCGGGGCTCGAACTCCCGGACCGCGAGATCGTGACCTGGCTGAAGTCGGACGCTCAACCGACTGCGCCACCCAGGCGCCCCATGTTCTTATATATTCATAATGGATGATATACAAAACAGAGGTACAGTGAGATACTATTTTGTACCAATCAAATTGAAGGGAAATAAGACAACTATTAATAAATTGAACAATTCTGTGGAGATACAGATATAAGCTTTTATAGTAGTTGTGGAAATTTAAATTAATTAAGCCCCTTATAAAGATAATTTAATACTAGTTATTGAAATAAGTATAAGGTCCAGATTCAGTATTGCCATTTATTGGCACCTACAATTCCATATGTGTACAATCAGATGCTACAAGGATGTTCATTTAGGCCCTGCCTTCAATAGTCAGAAATAAGAAACAAATAAATATCCATCTACAGAGGAATGTTCCATGAAACAAGCACTTTTCTATTAAGGGGTACAAAGCAGCTGTTTAGAAAGTATGTTACACTGATATACACTAACATGGAGAACTCTCCCAAATACATTGTTCAAGGAGTATCATATGATATATACTATTATTTACTACTAAAATTTATAAAGCATCTTTACTCTCAGGACTTTCTTATCTGTTTGTCTTCACATATACATAAATGAACATTTATATATTTATTCACACTCACATATATTGACATACATGTGCATACACCATTTACAAAATATATGAAACACACAAGTCTGTAACTTACTTTAGAAACAATTTTGTAACTTACTTTAGAAACAATTTTGTAACTTACTTTAGAAGCTCTTACAGGTATCCAATATATAAAACTGCGTTCTCCTGTTTCTTTAAACTGACAGTTCTTTATGGCATATTAAAAACTTACTACTAAAAATGTAATTTTTCATGTGATTATGTACTTCTGTCCTTACCCCTAGAGTTTTGTTGACCAAGGTTCATTATTTCCTAACCTGTTTCCTAACTTGTTCATACAAAATAATTTTAGTTGTTTAACTTAATTAGAAGCTTTAATATTTAATGGATTTATCTAATTTAATTACATGTTACAGAAATCTAGGCGTACAAAAGAAAACATTTCTATAAAAACTTAATTTAAATAAAAAAAAAAAACAGCCCAGGGTGCCTGGTTGGTTCAGTTGGTTAAGCACCTGACTCTTGGTTTCAGCTCAGGTCATGATCTCATGGTTTGGGAGATAGAGCTCTGCGTCAGATTCTGAACTGACAGTCTGGAGTCTGCTTGGGATTTTCTCTCTCCCTCTCTCTCTCTCCTCTTACCCTGCTTGTACTGTCTCAAAATAAATAGACATTAAAAAAAGCCTAAAAAATTCTTATAACGAAGCTCATAAAACTTAAAATTTTTCACCCAACTTGCTTTGCAATTATTTAAAAAATTTTCATTCACTTTAAAGACATCAAAACTGGAAACCATTTAAAATGGATTATAATGGAGTACTATGTGGCAATGAGAAAGAATGAAATATGGCCCTTTGTAGCAACATGGATGGAACTGGAGAGTGTGATGCTAAGTGAAATAAGCCATACAGAGAAAGACAGATACCACATGGTTTCACTCTTATGTGGATCCTGAGAAACTTAACAGGAACCCATGGGGGAGGGGAAGGAAAAAAAAAAAAAAGAGGTTAGAGTGGAAGAGAGCCAAAGCATAAGAGACTCTTAAAAACTGAGAATAAACTGAGGGTTGATGAGGGGTGGGTGATGGGTATTGAGGAGGGCACCTTTTGGGATGAGCACTGGGTGTTGTATGGAAACCAATTTGACAATAAACTTCATATATTGAAAAAATAAATAAAATGGATTATAGGGGCACCTGAGTTGTTCAGTCAGTTGAGTGTCAGACTTCAGCTCAGGTCATGATTTCATGGCTCTTGGGTTCTAGCCCCACATCAGGCTCTGTGCTGACAGCTCAGAACCTGGAGCCTGCATCTCTCTCGAACTCTGCCCCTCCCCCATTTATGCTCTCTTTCTCTTTCAAAAAAAAATAAACATTAAAAATTTTTTTTAAAGTAAGAAACCACCCTGTACCAAAGGGCTGTTTAAAATGCATTATAGGGGCGCCTGGGTGGCTCAGTCGGTTGAGTGGCCGACTTCGGCTCAGGTCATGATCTCGCGGTCCGTGAGTTCGAGCCCCGCGTCGGGCTCTGTGCTGACAGCTCAGAACTTGGAGCCTGTTTCGGATTCTGTGTGTCTCTCTCTCTGACCCTCCCCCGTTCATGCTCTGTCTCTCTCTGTCTCAAAAATAAATAAACGTTAAAAAAAATTTAAAAAAAAATAAAATGCATTATAGATAATATTGTGGAAAACAAAACATAGGACTCCAATCAGTTAATATGAATATGCATGCATATCAAAAATATGAATATTTTATAGTTTATGGTTTATTTTATGGTTTAAATTAAATATTTAACATGTAAATAATTAAGGCATATATGTCTCCTACTATAAGAGCTATTTTAATATTTCATTTAACTGACCAGCCAACATTGCACAGAATAAGAGGTTTTCAAATATATATTTTAATGCATAGGAAATTACCTACAGATATGTTATCAGTGAAAAACAATGGATAGGTTGGGGAGAATGGTTGGGGGCAAGGAGACTGAGAGTGATGGTCAAAGTGTACTTTAGTGGTATTTGAATATATTTCTAAATTGTAAAGTTTTCTTTTTCAATCTATTGTTATACAATTAAAATTTATTTTGAAAAGGAATTAAGTACAAATGATGAACAGATGCAAAAAAAAACATGTACCATATTTTCAGTTGCAAACCATTGTGCTAACTAAAGTTACAAGAAATCACATTGTATCATTCAGTCTTTACCTGGAGGAATTGTAGTATATTGAAAATAATTAGTTAAAATTAGAATTATAGTATGTAAATAAATTGTGCATTTTATCTCTTTTTCATGAAGTCTTGCTGGGCAATGCGTAAACATGTCAGTGAAGTTCCTCTCTTATTGCCATAAATTGAAATGTTATTTCAATTGAAATTGAAATGTTATACCCCACATTGGGTTCTGTGCTGACAGCTCAAAGCCTGGATTCTGTGTCTCCCCCTCTCACTGCCCCTCCCTCATCGTGCTCTGTCTCTTTCTCTCTCAAAAATAAACATTAAAATATTTATATACACATTACCAAATGTTTTAATAACACTGATAAACATGATTATATAATCAGTGCATTCTCCTCATTGTTTCTCTTCTTGTCCTCCTAGACCTACTCTGTATCCTGACTACATAGAACCACCACGTCCCAGGAATACACAATCATTTCCAAATAAGTAAACCCTTTATGATATGACATGGACAGTTATCTTGTTTGGAAAAAGGCTGAATTGATAAGCACAAGAGCTGATTTTGTGTACAAATGTGTTTATATCATTTTTTAATAATAAGATAAACTCTTGGGCCTCAGTTTTCTCTCTCTAGTATGTAAGGCTATTACAAATAACACTAAATTAAATACAACTTTTTTTTTTTAATTTTTTTTCAACGTTTATTTATTTTTGGGACAGAGAGAGACAGAGCATGAACGGGGGAGGGGCAGAGAGAGAGGGAGACACAGAATCGGAAACAGGCTCCAGGCTCCGAGCCATCAGCCCAGAGCCCGACGCGGGGCTCGAACTCACGGACCGCGAGATCGTGACCTGGCTGAAGTCGGACGCTTAACCGACTGTGCCACCCAGGCGCCCCAAATACAACTTTTAAAGTATAACTTTTCCAAGATAGCAATGGAAAATGTAGTTTAGGATGATTAATTAGCTCACAGGCTTTTTGATATTAACATTTGTGGAATTAAAAAAAAATATTAAGTGTTTAATTTTGATTCCAGTATAGTTAACATTCAGTGTTATATTAGTTTCAGGTGTTTAATATAGTGATTCAACAATTCTGTACATTACTCAGTACTCATCATGATAAGTGTATTCTTTAATCCCCAACACTTATTTCACCCATCCCCTCCACTCACCTCCCCTCTGGCAACCGTCAGTTTGTTCTCTGTAATCAAGAGTCTGTTTCTTTGACGTTTGTGGAATTTGGCATTATTGGAGAATATTAGGTTATAGAACATATTTCTACTTTATTAAACACAAGAATACTAGACGTACAGTGGAGTATTTCCCATAATGTACTACAACAAAATACAATTTCCATTTCCTCCTTTTATTTTCATGACACTGTTTTCTGTGTAGATGTTTGGCTAATGGAGGGAATTTAACAAGAGCCAGAATGGTTATAAGGGGATTCCTTGTTTATTCCTGTTTCTTAGAATGCCTTTGCTTTCTTGCATTTGAAGGAAACTCTGGTTTAAATGGAAATCATGACTTCTTGGGACTGTCTGTGTCCCTGTTTACTCAATAATAAATATAATGTGTCTACCTTGAATAAAGAACCTTGCATTTTTATTTTGCATTGGATCTAGCAAGTTGTATAGCTGGCCCTCCTTTTGAATCTTGCAAAATTCCCACAAACCCTGAGTCCACTGGAATTGTGTACTCATGGGGCATTTAAAATTTTTTAATAATGTTTTTATTTATTTTTGCGACAGAGAGTACTCTGCATGAGCAGGGAAGGGGCAGAGAGAGAGGGAGACACAGAATCGGAAGCAGGAGCCAGGCTCTGAGCCATCAGCACAGAGCCCGACGAGGGGCTCGAACTCACGGACTGTGAGATCATGACCTGAGCCGAAGTCGGAGGCTTAACTGACTGAGCCACTCAGGTGCCCCCTCATGGGGCATTTTAAATACTATATGCTAGGGACAACAGGACACATGGTAGGCATCGCTTCTCTGCTCATGTGGATGTCCCAGCAGACATCATTTACAAAACACAGGTTTGAAGATAAAACTATTTCAAAGATATAACAAAAGAGCATTAAACCCATCGTGGAGCCCTGGGGTCACCCCCCAGCTAGAACAACTTCAAGGCTGGCCCTGTGCCCTGTAACTACTGGCTCTGAGATATTGTTCCTTGTTCATTATCCTTCGTGACTACATTTGAAGTGAATATTGGGAGATTTGTCCTCCTTGAGGGCTGTTTTGTTAATGTAATCCTCCTCCTCCCAGGGAAATTTAGAGGCCTGAATGTTTTTTGATATTTAAAGACTTGAAATATCTTCATATCAGGTCAGTTGTTTCTTTATCAGTATAATGCCCTAAAAAATGAAATATATTTCTGAACTATTTTCTTACCATCAGTTTCATGAGTCAATAACTACAGCTAACCCTCTTTTCTAGATATAGTTCTTATATACTTCTTTCTTTACTTCCTTGCACATAGTCCTCAACTTAATGGTGGCAATTTGAAGCAATTGGCTTGAGTGGGAAGGCAAACCTTTTAATGTGAT
The DNA here is from genome assembly GCF_016509475.1 of Prionailurus bengalensis. NCBI lineage: Eukaryota > Metazoa > Chordata > Mammalia > Carnivora > Felidae > Prionailurus > Prionailurus bengalensis. The sequence goes on along the minus strand of NC_057354.1, from coordinate 94,021,614 downwards.
CTTTACTGATGGCCTAAATTTCTGCCATTAGTTGAAATGTACTAAAAAGACTGCCACTTAAATCTTATCTAAAAATGGAATTTCCTGCTGTTTGGGGTCCAGAGACATTCAGCTTTTCTATCTTTTTAAGGCCCACATTTCTGTACTCTATTTTCATTTATTTTGCCTTTGAAACTGGCCAATTCTAGCCTGACCTCATATCTTATGAAGTAATTTGGGAAATGCAGCTAATAATTACTGACACCCATTAATATAAAGGCTCCTTCCAATCTCTTCTGGTTTACTTTACATCTCAGACAGCTATAGCACCCGCATATTAGACGTTGCATTCTGGACTTTCGTATGGCTTTTTATATTTTATTACTCATGAAATTGTGGCTGGACTTACAAATCTATACTTAGATCATTTTTTTCTTCAGAAATTCTCAAAAATAACAAGGAAAGAGACTTGCATTAGTTTGTCATCTTCTTCAGTTTTACTGTTAAGAATTAGAGGTAGTGTTATTCCTCTTCCTATGTGGATAGTTTTCTCTTTCTCTCTATTATATCCTTCTTTTTTCTTATATGTATTTTTTATTTTGGAGAGAGAGAGAGTGTATGCATGGGGGAGAGGGGCAAAGGGAGAGAGACAATCCTAACGAGGCTCCACACTCAGCCGGGAGCCCAGTGCAGGTGCTCCATCCCACAACCCTGGGATCATGCTCTGAGCCGAAATCAAGAGTCAGACGTTCAACTGACTTAGCCACCCAGAACCTCTATCCTTTTTTTCCTTAAGTGATGCTATAATATATGAAAGAATGTCATTTTTTCTTTCTTTTTTAGGATTTAAGTCTGTTTTTCACTTTTGTTTAAGAATGGGAAATTTTTATTACTTTTGCAGCTGTAACTCTATTTTTTAAAAAAAATCTCTTTATGTGTGATCTTTTAGAAGTCTCACTGTGTCCCCAATGGTGCTTTCTTGAAAAAAAATAAAAAACAAAAACCCCACTAATGTATATATACTATTGTTGGACAGATTGTTTTATAAATGGGAATTAGATCAAGTAGAAGAGTATCGTGTGTGTGACCTATATCCTTGCTGATTCTCTATCTGCTCATTCCATCAATTAAAGAAGGAAGAGTTAGGTCCCTAAGTGTAATTTCAGTCTTGTTTATTTTTCATTTCATTTCTGTCAGTTGTTTATTTATCTATATTGAAGTTGTTTTGTTGGGTAGATAGCTACTTTACATTGTTAATGTTCTCAGTGAACTGACCTTTTTTATCATAAATATTTCTTTTCACTGGTAATGTTCCTTGTTTCAGATTCTATTTTATGATATTATATTTGCATGGTATGTCTTTTTCCATCCTTTCTCTCCTTTAACCTGTCGGTATAATTATATCTAAAGTGGATTTCTTGGGGATTTGGGTATATGTGCTGCTTCTTTGATAGCAGCACAGCTCATGGCCTGGGCTTGTCTTTAGGAGGACTGGGAGAGAAGACAGAAAATAAAAGTGGAAAAATGTGGATTCCTCCTCACTCTTCACCTCATAGAAGTTCTGTTTTTATGTCCTCTGACCGAAAAGAGGTGGTTTCTTGTGGGTTATATTTGCCGTTGCCTGCTTTACAGTGTTTCAATTTGGGCATCCTCAGGTCTAAGTATGGAGATGGAAGGAGAAAAAGAGTGAATGAAATATAAAACTCCATCTTGTACTGGTGGTTCTTCAGGTTTTGTTTTCTCTGCTCCATCAGTCTGATAGTGTTTACCTTCTGGAATCCTCAGGTACATTTTGTATTCTCTCCAGGAATTTTAGGTGTTATCCATGAGAATGATTTATTTTGGATGGCACAGGAAAGTAAATGGTGAATTTTTGAAAATTAGAAAAAAGAAACCTACTTGCGAGACAATATACTACTATCTTTCAGGATATGGCTATAATAAATATACAAATATATGATAAGCATGGATATAAATGGCCACCATGCAAGCTATGCAGTATACAGTGTGTACAAGCCCATATGAGAATGCTACCAGTTCCCAGTGTTGGTCTTTCTAATTCTATCCTCCATATTTAATCTATCCCTATCCTTTAATATTTTTCTACCCCATTGTCTTTCTTCTTTCATAGATTTTGTTTTGTCTAGTCTGACTTCTGTCTCATTAATTTGTTCTTTACCTTTTTCTGCTATTGGTTCTTTTTGTTGTTCTTCATTTAATTTATAATCTTCATTCTTTATTCTTCCATATGTTTTTTGTATGACTTTATGTTTGTGCTTCATATTTTAATGTCCTACATTACCTTTTTGGAAGGCAGTTATTATAATTATTTAAATTTCTAGATTTTTCTATCCTAATAATTCTGGGTCACATTGTACCTGAATCTTCCTCTTATAATAGTTGAAATGGCGAGGTAGTAGTTATTTTGGCAAACAAGCTGAATTACTGACAGTATCAGCTTTCCTGTCTGGTACTATGTAATGGAAAAGCTACAATTCATATGAAAGACTAGGGCCATCTAAATGAGGTTAAGGGAGAGGCCATTTAAAACTACTGATGATCACCTCTAATTGTTACTACTTTATTAGGAAACACTTCTTCTAATGAGTGCACCTTTCAACACTTACAGAGAAACTGGAGTTGGAAAACACACTATCCAATTTTCACAGTTTGGTGTGCCATTGCTGGAAATTTCAGGGGAGAGCAGAAGGAGTTGTCAATATCTGACATCAAATTATCGGTCACACCTCCTTTTACAGCTTTTCATCCCAACAAGGTTTTGTGCCAACCCAAAATTGCCCTATTCACATTGAGCAGTGTAGGCTAATGCTGGTCATTTCTGCTGTGATAGGTCAGTTAAAGGTTTTTCCAAGTAATTTAAGTGTGACAACAGTAGAGTTTAAATCTTTCCTTCAATGTGTCCTCTTCCCAAGATAATCCTATCTACCCTCTCATGAGTTCATAATACTTTTTGTTCTCCCTAGGAGTTTCTCAAAAATTTAATATTATTTCTTATATAAAACCTTTCCTGTATTTCTGTATTTTCCCACAGCTGATTTAAGGGACTATAGACAGCAGCCCATTCTATTTGCCATCTTCTCTGGAACCTTTAACCTTTGTTTATAGTTTTTCCTGTTTTTGCAGCCCCACTGAACTCAATTCTTCCAATGGATGTTTAGGAATCCTGCCTTTGAATCCTAATATCACTAAGAACATCTTTTAGAAGTCTCCTTTTGCTTTAGAATTATTTGTATTATTTACATGCCTCCACTAGATGATTTTCCAGATAGCTTTTATGTTTCTTTGTTTTCAGATAGTTTGCAAATTGTTTTCGTCAATAAGTGCTTTAGAAATCGTTCCATCCTGATTATTTAAAGATAGAATAATCTATTACTAAAAATTGAGAAGGCGTTATAGTAATATTGAGAGGAATTCAAATTCATAAATATTTCGTATTTTTCACCATAAAATATACATATTTATGGAAAAAGCCTGGGCTAGAAATCTGTAGAAAAAAAAAGCAAATGTGGAAAAGTGATCTAATGCATATCTCAGAGTATGTATCCTCATTTTTATGCAAATAATATATTGTACTGATGAAATGTTCAGAGTAATAAATAATGCAAAATAATAGATAAGCTACCTAGTTATAACCTTTCATTAAACAATGCTGCATTAAAGGTAGCATGCTCATGGCACATCTTACATTTCCTTAGTATATCTAAATAATATGCTTTATTATAATGATGCTATAAATGGTTGTGATATAAGAATATACTTTCAACACAGGTGGAAGTTACAACTAAGTCAAGTACAAGATAGAATAACATATAATATAATCCTAAATGTTGAACATACTTGCTAAATGCAGTTTTCTGATTAATTATATACTTTAACAATGAATAACTATTCATTTAATACCTACTCTGGGTATGTGCAGAAAATGTGTTAAAAATAAAGTAGAAGGCACAGTACTTACCAAATACCCAAGAGTTTAAAATACATTTGAGCAGACAATGCATTTTTTAAAATAGAGGAAATGTGTGATGTATGTTATAATTTGAGAATAAATAGTAAGTGCAAAGAGTATTATTATTAGATACTATATTTAGGTAAGAAGTTTGAACACAAAAGGTAAATGTCATAAAAAATCTTCAGTTTTAAAAGTGTTTCATTCATTATGACATACATAGACAATAGTTCTCAACTGGAAAGCTTATTGCTTCATAAGTTTTATATTTGTATTCTGATGAATTTATTACAGTTTGAGTGTAAACTATTTTACTAAATGTAATATGGTGGCAGTCACTAATTACCAGTCTCTCTCTTAAACACACACATCAGTAAATATATACATATATATATATATATATATATATAGAGAGAGAGAGAGAGAGAGAGAGAGAGAGAAAGAGAGATACAAATCTCTTAATATGTTGATAAATATTTGTTGAACAGGAATTTGATGGAAATATTCACAGAAAGGAAGAAATGTCCATGACTACACGAAGAAATGCTCATGTAGTCTCTATCCATAGAGACAAACCTTTGAAATTTGGAGACACAAAGAATCAACCGTTAACAGTAATGTGTTGACTGTTTATTAGGGTGAAGAGAATTCAAAAGGAAGAAGAAATGTCTTACCCTTAATATTTTCCCCCAGTCTGAAATAGGACGTAAATAATCAGATGCAAGTTCATCAGCTCTGTTCTACACTCCTACATCATAGCCACTAATGGGCTTCTTTCTTTGAAGAAAAACTTCAGAGTGATGTATAAATAGAAATCTGTTGCCTTCTTGCAGAGAAGATGAGTTCAAATATTATTTTACCATTTTCTATCTCTGTGGCATTGGAAAAATTAGTTAAGCTCTAAAACCTATGTTTTTCCAGCTTTCAGTGTTTTTTACAGTATTGTCTTGATACTGCATTTTTATACAGTCCCAAAATTCTCCTGTAAAGGAAATTGAAGGAACACCCAGAGGATATAGCTTAGGTAAGTCTTTCTGCTAGCTCCTGTTGATACCTTCTATGAATATCTTAGTAATAGCTTTCCACTAATCTCCATACAGTTTCTGCCTTCAATAAGGCACTTAAAGCCCAAAGATGGCTCAGTTTGTTGGTGAGCTTTAGCAAATGAAGGACAGCTTCCTCTTTGTGCATATTCCATTGAAAATATGGGTAAAAAGAGATACCTGCACAACAGAGTCTAAAGGGTTTTTAGAAAAAATCTTTCATGTTGTGATGTAGGTTGGTGTCCAATGGTGGCTTGGTGAGAGACTTATCCAAAAACTAAACACTTTATTAAAGTAACATTTCTCATCTAATAACTATGGCATCTCCTGGAGCTAAGGAATTTTGACTGGTTCTTCTTTCTAGAATGATTTAGTTTTCTATAGAGTCCCTTAGTCCCATTCTGTAGAGCCTTAGTCCTTCGTCCTTAGCCACTCCATTTATCTGATAAACAAACATGTTGCAAGTTTTGTGACTGTCAGTGATATTTTATACTGTTTCTGACTTTTCATTGTAATATGTAATGGGGAAATGAACATCTCCACTTCCAAAGCTTTGACTTACATTAGTTGATTACTTTGGGATCACTTCCCAGAAATGGTATTACTTTTCCAAATAATACGAATATGTTATGGTTTCAGATACTTATTGGTGAACTGCTTCAAAAAAAAGCGGTGTGTATAAATTTGCAGTTCCTCTAAAATGTAAGAATTGAGCCAATTTCATTATACATGCACCAAACTGGGGACATGAAACAAAACAAGAGGGAAAAGCCATAGCAAAATAGAATATAACATTGTGAAAATAAATTTGAAAAAAATATAATATGGATGATTTCTATAGAAATATACAATGCCAATACAATACAACATTTTTGGTGCTTAGAGTAAGCATAATGGGTGTTCTTCGCTGTTGGTAGAAATGTAAAATAATGTCTACACTTATATGTATATCAGTACATCTATACCAGTATGTGCATATATGTATGAATGTATTCATATGTGTGTATGTGCCTAGAAAAATTTGACAATGTGTATGAAGAACTAAAAATTGTGTCTACCGCATATTTGTCATTTCAGTACTAAATATTTATGCTTACGGTGAAGATCATAAGTGTAAGCAGAATTGCTAATCTGTTTTTCATCTATAGTCTTTTAAACAAAAATATTCCTATTTAATTCATGGTATAAGATGGAAAGCGATAAATCTTTAAAAGTTGTATCATTAAGAAATGATTAAAATGTGGGAAACATTCATAATGCATTGCTAAGTAAAAAGTACAGATCGCTATAGAAAACCTGGAAAATAATGAAAATGAAAATAAAACCTATTACATCATCACCCAAAACATAAATCGTTTCTGAGAGAAGGGGTGGTGTGGCGACATACGTGGCTGTACATGTACACATGAAGACCTTATGTGTGAGAACCTATATTTCTTTCAATCTTTTCTGCAAGTGTAAAACACATATGTAAAAATGGAAATTATTTATAAGTTTATTTTTTCCTTAATAATCTGTAAAACTAATCCATATGCTTTTATGAAATAATTATTAAGAAAGTAAAATTGTCATGTATCTGTGAATGGAACTTTGATTCCATTGACCAATTTATATTTTAGATTAATTTCTTTTTACCAGCTTTACCATCTTAATTCTACCATAGAAGTGTGATATCTTCAACATATGAAGAAATAAAACTAAGTTGTATTTTTTCAGGACAGAAAATAATATACTTATCATATTTTCAAGTTTGTAATCTAGAATGACAATGAGGTTTTAAGGGTGGTCTTATCATAGTCCTGATATATCGTGGTACTGGTATATCATAGTACTGATATATAGAGACTACTGTGAATAGGAGCAATTACACATTATTTGCTCGTTTTATTTTAGACATAGTGGTGGTAATGGTTATAGTTGTTTTTTTTGTTGTTTTTTTAATGAGAGGGAAAAAGAAACATAATGATCTTGGAATTATCTTCTTTTGATTACTGTACAAACACTAGAAGATTTTTGCCAACTCAACTTTAGAAAGATATTTAGGTAGTAATGCAGTTGCCAAAATCAATTCCAATAAAGATGTCCTATTAAGAATATCAGTAGTCTAGAGTGTTCGATTGCTTGAAGGCCATTCGGGTTCTCAGTATTTATCTCTACCAGATATAAACTCAGGTTAGCAGCGTTATTCAATCCAGGCAATTATTCAATCTTATTGTTCTTACTGTGAATGTTAGGAGTGTCACACTTCCTGTGATAGAATTGAAGCTGTCTTGGGCCAATCATCTGATTTATGCACAGAGAAAAGAAAGTTGTAAAAAATGACAAAACAGGAAAAATTCTCTAGGTTGACTACTGTGATATACATACGGTACAGACCTCCAGTGATGAGACCAAAAACATGAGCTCAATTCTGTGTTCTAATGCTGACACCTTGGTGACTTTAGCCAGATACTTAATCCCTTGAGTGTTTATGAAACTATATATTACTTTTATTTCATAATCTCTTTTTCTTCCTGTGTCTTTCTGTGTCTTTCTTCCTGTGTCTTCCTGTGTCTTTCTTCCCTGTGTCTATCAATCTCTCTCCTTATGTGCATATGTTTGTGCTGTATTGTGTGAATATATTTTAATTTTTTAAAGTTAATTTATTTATTTTGAAAGAGATAGAGCACAAGCTGGGGAGGGGCAGGGAGAGCTAGAGAGAGAATCCCAAGCAGGCCGTGCAGTGAGCACATGGCTTGACACAGGGCTTGAACTCACCAACGGTGAGATCATGGCCTGAGCAGAAACCGAGAGTCATGTGCTCAACCAACTGAGCCACCCAGATGCCCCTAAGTGAATATATATTTAAATCTCAGTCAGCTATATTCATTCAGAACTAGCAAGTGAAAATTGGAATTAAAATATGTGTTAAATAAAATATAAAATTTCAGATTTAAAGACTAGTATCTGTTTATTTTTCTTATTCTATATATTTTATTTTGTATCATACATAAATGATTCATGACTAGTTTCCCTCACCTTATGGCTGTATTGTTATAAGGAGTTTTCACAGTAAGTTTTTTTGCTCACGATGTAAAAATGGGTAAAGCATTATTTTGAATTGAGTACATTAGGAGGGAAAATATTAGCCTGTTTTAAAAGATGAAGATATATCTATCACCAGTCTGAAGAATACTACTCTGTGAACAGATTCTTTCCTATTATAACAGTTTTTAATGTTTATTTATTTTTGAGAGAAAGAGAGAGCAAGAGAGTCAGAGTGTGAGTGGGGGATGGGCAGAGAGAGGGAGACAGAATCTGAAGCAGGCCCCAGGCTCTGAGCTATCAGCACAGAGCCCATCATGGGGCTTGAACGCACTAACTGCGAGATCATGACCTGAGCTGAAGTGGGACACTTTACTGACTGAGTCATTCAGGTGCCCCTTTTGTAACAGTTTTAGCTCAGTATTACAAATGAGTTCAGTTCATTAATTCTTTAAAGCTTTACTCTGTAAGGAATTTTGAAATAAATTAGAAAATTCCAGTAACTTTCCTTTAGTATGAAATAGAGAAAACAGGTTTCCAATTTAACTGGATATAGATGATCCAGTATGATTTAATTTTTTTTTTGTTTTCCTTTTTTGTGCCAAGATTAGACAAGCCACTAAATTTATATTGATTACATAGATTTATAATATTCTTATTCATCATCTTATCCATCACAGCCTCTGTGGAAATAATGTTACAATTGGAACTCTTTTTGATTTTTATTTATTTTTGAGAGAGACAGAGAGAGAGAGAGAGAGAGAGAGGTGGGCGAGGGGCAGAGAGAGAAGGGGGCAAGGATCTGAAGTGGGCTATGCATGGACAGCAGCTAGTTCAATGCCGGGCTCAAACCTTGAGCAGCAGTCCAACACTCAACCTACTGAACCACCCAGGCATCCCTGGAACTTTTTTTTTTTTTTTTTTTAATGCTTCATCTGAAACCATGGACAGAGTGGGAACAGAGATATGCGATTAGTTGTTCCCACCAAAAGAGTAAGTAGGATGCAGAAACACATGATGAAAGTTGTTTAAAGGAAATAAGTTATCACCATATTGGTGGAGAAGAAAAAGTGAGCCAGGGGATAAAACCATCAAGAAATGAGGTTGAAAAAACCCCAAATTCCTGAGAAGCCTAAAATGGAAAGAACCATGAGCTTTAAATGAGCTCACATTTTAAGATATAAAAATGGAGAGTGAAAATGGAAGTAGCAATTCAGGTCTATGAATACTGACAACAGTAGAAAGCAAACTATTGGAAATATGGGAAAACAAAAACAAACACAGAAAACCAATTTCATTTATAGCGCCCCTTTGGAGAAGCACTTGAAAATACACGAGATCATAGTGATGAATGAAAATGCTTGCCAGACACAGTGGAGGGTTGTTAAGTTGGAGACTATTAGAGAATTGAATTAGGCTAGGAGATGACAGACCTAGATGGAGGGGAGAGTCCTTAGAGAAGGGAGAATGGTAAAGATGTCCCAGGGGACATAATCAAGAAGTGTTCTCTTCAGGTTAAGGGACAAACCTCTGAAAAAGATTATGTAAGCAGCAAAAGAAAAAAAAAAAAAAGAAAAGAAAATCAAGGCAGACTCAACGAAAATAATTACTGTCATAGATAACACTTATACATTAATTTTATACAAAATATCTATATGTCAATTATGAATAGCTTTGCTTAGATTTCATTATTTCACAAAGCCCTTTACTTAATCGTCTCCACTTGATTCTTTTTTTTTTTCAACATTTATTTATTTTTGGGACAGAGAGAGACAGAGCATGAACGGGGGAGGAGCAGAGAGAGAGGGAGACACAGAATCGGAAACAGGCTCCAGGCTCCGAGCCATCAGCCCAGAGCCTGACGCAGGGCTTGAACTCACGGACCGCGAGATCGTGACCTGGCTGAAGTCCGAGGCTTAACCGACTGCGCCACCCAGGCGCCCCGTCTCCACTTGATTCTTACAACTCAGAGGCAGAGCGAGGGAAATAGTCTCCACAATTACCCAAATTTGCTAAGATACTGAAAACAGCTGAATATTTGAATCCAGATATTCTTGTTATGTAACTTATTTTCTTCTCAGACTTTCTGTGTAAGAAGCCAGGATGTGTGGCTTATCAAATAGAACCACTCAATTTAGAAATAGAGAAAATTCATTTACTTTTAAAATCTAATATAAGAGTAACATTACCATAATATAATCATATATCCTAAGAACAAGGGCATTTATTAGTTATTTGGCATTTGTATTTGCTCTGCTAATTAGATACACATTATTATATATTAAAGTAAGGACTTGCAGATAACTGTTTTGAAATGATTATATTTTAAGAATAAAATTTATGTCAATAAAAGTATAAATCATAATATAATGGCTAGATAATTTCTGGGAAATCCTAATTTAAAACATTTTGACCATTAAAACTATAAATAGAAGAACTGTAGAAGCATGGGAGTGGTTATGGCGCTTTGCTCAATAAAGATGTAGACCACAGATGAAAATAGCTTCTGTAATTGATAATGTGAAAAACATGGGAAAGATAGAAAAGGAGATAGGAAACTATCAAATAATAGTTTCTTTCAAAGAAGAGACTAATAGGTAATTTTCTTTACCTGTTCAAAAATTTTCATAATTTTGTCATACTTAAATTACACAGGAACAAAATATTGCAATGTTTAGAAGCTACAGTCTTATCAGTGGACATCTTATGTCTTTGCATGGCTGTATCTACGGGATGACTCTCATCTGCATTTGCTATTACTCATTCTCTGAGCTTTCACTTAAGACTGTGATCAGAAACACAAATCTGCCTGAAGAGACCTTTAACTCTGCTCTGCAAATGAAGAAGGGGTGCTTTCTGTTTTGCTTTCGTTGTTGTTTGCTGGATTCATCAGGCCAGTGATTCCTCTCCTGCCTGTTGAACAGTATGGTTCCAGAAAAGTACGAGTGTTTATTCTCACCTGGCATACATGACTGTGGAGAGCAGGGGATGTTTACAGTATTGCATCTGGCTACAGCCATGAAGACAGAATTCGGAGGACAGAGTTCTTAGCTATAAAGTTTTATCATAATTTTATTGTGTTAAATGTGACATTATGCTTTATATTCGTGGAAAGTAGGTGAATTATGCACAATACCACTAAAATTTCACACTCTTAGTTTTACTTTCTTTCTCAATTTAGAGGAAATGATTGAGATAGGGTATGATCTGACAAGCTATTTAGAAAATCCTAAAAATATAGGTAGTTTGTTAACCATCCCAACTGCAATCCAAATCAGAAATGAATAGAAAATTAATAAAGTTCTATACAACTTGAAATGTGCAGTTAGCTGAGCTACTTGAACTCCTCTGGGGGAAAACACTGATTTGTATTACAAAATGCAAAATATATGTTATGAGATCTAGTTTATTACAAAATTCAAAATATATGTTATGCGATCTAGTTAACAAAATTCAGTCATTTTAGTAATCAGACATTTAATTTGTCAATTTCAGAATGCTTATTTTATTTCATAATTGCTTATTTTAAGTGATTTAAAACTCACTTATCAAGAGTAAGATAGAGCATTCTGTAGTACTAGTAAAGCCAAAAGATTTATTTCTCTTGTGTAATGTTAGGAATTTTCAGGCAATTTCTGTCCTTTTAAGTTGTAACAACAACAAAAAATCACTACAAAAATACTCTAGTGGATTTACAAAAATTATGTGAGTGAGGGAAGAAGGAATAATTCATGATTCAGATCAGAATTATATTGAGCTAAAGGATTATTTGGGAAAATATATTCTTACTGATATTTTGACATGAAAGCTTCATAACACATGGCTTCCATCTGCTTGTTTTTCTACTTGATGATCCTAAGGAAGAATCACCATCCAAATTCAGTAATCTCTTGAGTAAAGTACCTTGGCCATCAATCATGAGCATTGAAGCTTCTGGACAGGTGTCATATGTTAGGAAACTGAAACAGTGGTGAGTTTAGGTAATTTTATTATCTCTATTATATTGACTATAAATTAAAAAGGAAATTAGAAAGTAACTATACTTAGATATAAGATGGGGTTTTTTTGGTCTTTTATGAATAATTTAGAAAAGCCCCCATGAAAGAAAGATAAAGATACTAACAACTAGCTTTTAATATTTTACAGATTTGGAAAATATATGAAAAAAGTGTACTCTATTGAACAAATGCAAGCTTAGTCCATAAAAAGGATTTATATTTTTGTCTTAATTTTCAGTGAGAAAAATAACTTCTTTAAAGAGACATTATATTCTTTATGTACACTGGTATCTCATTTTAAAAATGTATAGATATCATTAAAGTTCAGATTTTTTTTGTTAACATAGTCAAGAAAGTGCAAATCAGATCCATGTTTCTATTTATTCTGGTTTTATTAGTTCAAAATAGACAAATAATAGTTACCAGCATGTTAAGGGGTGCCTGGGTGGCTCAATCTGTTAAGAGTCTGACTTCGGCTGAGGTCATGATCTCAAAGTTCATGAGCCCCATATCTGGCTGTCATAGCCAAGCCCACTTGGGATCCTCTCTCCCCTTCTCTCTCTTTCCCTACCCTGCTCATGCTCTCTCTTTCTCTCTCCTTCAAAAATTAATAAAAATTTAAACAATTAAATTAAAAAAATAGTTACCAGCATGTTAAGAATATTGATAAGTTTAAATTTCATTATACCCCATTATTAATCAATTATAAATATTAAAAAGGAATATAATAAGTTATATGGAAGTGTAATGTAGAAGTATAATAAGTTAATAGTTAAAGTCATATTTGGATTGACTGATATGTATCTCTATCTAAGATGCTCTAATAGTGAATGGGGTACCTAGCTGGCTTGGTAGGTAGAGCATGTGACTTGATTTCAGGGTCATAAGTTCAAGCCCCACATTGGACATAGAGCATACTATAAATAAGTAGGTAAGTAAGTAAGTAAATCAATCAATAAATCAGATTTTAAAAATTCTCTGATGAATTCAGTAAGCACATTATTGGAATATATGTTTTTTGAACAATCTGAATTCAGATTAATAAGATTAACATGGAGGGAAGCAGGAAGGCCATTTGGCTTTACTGACAGTTTTAAAGATAAATAATAATTCTATAGGCGGTATGTCCATAGAGTTCTGCTGTCTCTCAACTGGCAGATGATTTATTATTTGGACATGTCTTCCCGTGATATTAAAATTTTGTTTCAGAATAAGAAATATGATCAGTTCCCCATGTGTCTTTAAAAGCAATGGAGACCTAAAACCAGTTTGAATTCCTTTGGTTCATTTTTCAGTTGCATGTGTCTAAGAACATCCACTCCTCCCCATGCTTGTAGGGTATGGAGTTGTAAATTGCTCTTTGGTTCTGACAGGCTGCTGTTCTGAAGAATGTGGCTATTTATTTCATCAAGGAATTTTTCCAGGCTACTAAACTTCCTAGTCTTGGAATGATTTTTTTTTATTACATAGCTGACCTTTCAACTGTCTAACCCCTAAACAATTTTCCCTTCTCAAAATTGTCCTCACTGTGTCATTCATTTTCCTTCTCTTAATATATGCACTTTCCAAGAGTATGGCAAAGGTAGATGGAGGAGGGAGAAGCTACATGTGTGAATTCATGATCCATAAAAAATATTTTCCAAAATGATTATATCTTTCCTGCAGCAGTAAGTAAAGATGTCATCCCAGTTCCAGTAGTGACTTTGTTTTTTTCACTCCGTGTACATCATTTAGCTACATTATTATGTAGATTTGCTATACCACTAGTAATTAGAGATCCTAGGATTTTTTCCTCTTTTTAATTTTGCTATTAAAATATCAAAAGCTAGTATGATGAGACCATAGTCAGTACATACAAATTTAGCTTCTCAGGGTGCCTGGGTGGCTCAGTCGGTTAAGTATCTGACTCTTGGTTTCAGCTCAGGTCATGATCTCACAATTCGTGGGACTGAGCCCTAATTCTGGCTCTGCACTGACAACGTGGAGCATGCTTGGGATTCTCGATCTCCCTCCCTGTCTCTGCGTACCCCTGCACCCTCCTCCCCGTCCCCGGCTTGTGCTCTCTCCCTCTCTCTCTGTCTCTCAAAAATAAATAAATAAATTTAAAAAACATTAGCTTCTCAAGCTAAGACTGCTTGGAATTTTCTAAATGTTTAGACAGTATTTTATATGTTGCTAAAAGCTAAAGATAATGCAAACCTAAACACTGTAACAGGAATTACCCTTTTTTTTAAATTTTTTTTCAACGTTTATTTATTTTTGGGACAGAGAGAGACAGAGCACGAACGGGGGAGGGGCAGAGAGAGAGGGAGACACAGAATCGGAAACAGGCTCCAGGCTCTGAGCCATCAGCCCAGAGCCTGACGCGGGGTGAGATCGTGACCTGGCTGAAGTCGGACTCTTAACCGACTGCGCCACCCAGGCGCCCCAGGAATTACCCTTTTAAGAATGTCCAGTCCAAGAATCATCCTTCTACTGAGGCCTTGCAGACTTCCCACTAATACCATTTTTATAGGCCAAGAAAAAAGAATTTTTTTGAGTCTGATCATGCACATACAGATTTTCTTCATAGAATTAAAAGAGAAACTTTAAGTAAGATTTCTCATCTGTTTGAACACAATTCTCTCACTCTAGCATTGATTTTTAATTAAGTTTTTTTAAATTTTAATTCCAGTATACTTAACATACAGTATTGTATTAGTTTTAGGTGTATTGAGCATTGATTTTAATAGGCAAAGGCAGTTTAAAAGGAAGAGCCATCATTTAAGGAGATGCTAATGAGTGACAGCATGCACACACAAACTACTGATATTAAAATGTATTATTATTTGTATTAATGTTAACCCCTATTACAAAGTGATCTTGGCATTCAATCACTGGAACGATTTAGCCTCACTCTTTTTGATTTATTCAATTCATAGGTGTACCTCTAGAACAAAATTTTAAATCATCAAGGAAGACTTTGCTCAATTTTGGCAAGGATTTGGTTTTGGGCATCCTCTATGATGTTGCCCTTCCTGGTTCCAAAATTCTCAGTTCTTCTAAGGGCTTCCTAGTATCAAAATTTTGTATCAATAGAGAAAAAACAAAAATTCAGAAACAAAACAAAGTGAATGCCAACCATTACTTCCTGAAAAATAGTTTAAAATCAGTCACAGATAACTTCAAGTTATTACCTATGAAAAAAAGGAATAGTGTGTATGGACCATGTTGGTGTCCCAATCATAAGTTGAGGTGTGCATAAGGAATCCTGTGTCTTTTGCTTTGGTAAGCAATTATGCTTTTTTCAAAGTGGAATATAAAACAGTATGGATATTCAAGGAATTATTGGACTCTTAAAATCATATTACATAAGTACTTGTTTACCTGCTTTACAACTAATAAATATGTTTTAAATTCTCTTCATAATATTACTACTTTCTCACATTATTGCCCTGTTTTACTCTGTTTGGAATCATACAATTTATGAGTCTAGATTGTTTAAAGCACTTGTTTCATGAAAACAGTGCTCTGTGTAGTAAAGAGAATAATTACAAAAATAATCATTATGGTCTGTGTTCTCCACGAGTTTGAAATATTAATGGACAGAAAAAACATAAAGAAGATTACTTAGGGAAGAAGATTTCCTACTGATAGATGTCAGTCAGGGGTGCAAAATGAGGCAGGGAGTAGGATCTGGGGGGTAAGAACTTGAAATACAATTTTTTCCTGAAGCCATATCTTACTTAATGGGAAAACAATTAGAAAAATGGTACAGTTTGAAAAGGGGTGATATTTGCAGGCATAAGAATTGTAAAAGAGGGGTGCCTGGGTGGCCCAGTTGGTTAAGCATCTAACTTCAGCTCAGGTCATTATCTCATCGTTTGTGAGTTTGAACCCCACATTGGGCTCTCTGCTAGCAGCCCAGAACCCACTTCAGATCCTCTGTTCCCCACTCTCTTCCCTTCCCCCTGTTCATGCTCGCTCTCTCTCTCTCTCTCTCTCTCTCTCTCTCTCTTTCTGTCTCTCAAAAATAAACATTTAAAGATATTAAAAAATTGTAAAAGAATGAAAATATTATCTTCCTTTGTGCACAGTGTCTTTATCACTGGTTATTTTTGGTTGTTCATATATAGTAACTGAAAGAAAAAATAATTCACTAATATAATAGAATGTAACATCAACATAAAAACTCAACCACTATCATATAGATAAGCAGTAAAAATTAAAAGATATAATGGAAGAGAAGTGTGTATTTACCATGACCACAATAAACAAACAAACAAATAAATATTCAGGAATATACTTAATGAAATTGAGTAACCCAATCAGATACTACAACTGGAAATTTGTACCTTTTGACCACTTTCATCCATCTTGCCCACCCACCAGCTCTAGCAACTACTGACCTATTCTCAGTATTAATCTGTATCTGATTTAAGGTTTTTTAGATACCACTCATAAGTGAGTTAATCCTGTATTTGTCTTTCTCTGTCTGACTGATTTCACTATTATTTCATTATGGCATAAAGTCCTCAAGTTCTATCCAAGTTGTCTCAAACGGCAGGATTTTCTTCTTTCTCATGACTGAATAATATTCCATTGTGTGTATACGTATCTTCTTTATTCATTTATGGGCACTTAATTGTTTCCATATCTTAGCTATTGTGAATAAGGATGCAATGAACAAGATAATGTTGATATCTCTTTGAGATCCTGTTTTCATTTCCTTTGGATATATATCCAGAAGTGGAATTGCCGGATCATAATGTAATTTGATTTTTAATCTTTTGAGGAAATTTTATACTGTTTTCATAGTGGCTGTATAAATTGACATTCCCACCATCAGTGCACATGGGTTCCCTTTTCTCCATATCCTCACCCACACTTGTTAAGTCTTGTCTTTTTGATGGTAGCCATTCCAACATTGGTAAATAATATATCATTGTGGTTTTGATTTACATTTCCCTGATTATCACATTTTCACATATCTGTTATTGTTATCTATTTGGATATCTTCTTTGGAAAATTGTTGATTCAGGTCCTTTGCCTATTTCTAATTTGATTTTGTGGGGTTTTTTTGTTGTCGTTGTTTTGTTTTTTTGCTATTTAGTTATATGAGTTCTTTATATATTTCAGATACTAACCCCATGTCAGGTATATGATTTGCAAATATTGTCTCTTATTTGCGGGCTATCTTTCCTTTTTTAAAAACTGTTTCTGGTGATTTTATGTATAGAAAATACTAAAATCTACCCTGAAATACTGTTAGAACTAATCAACAAATTCACTAAAGTTGCAGAATCCAATATCAACATAACAGAAATCAGGTGTTTTCTATGCACCAAGAAAGAAATATCTGAAAAAGAAATGAAAACAATCCCATTCACAATACCATCAAAAATAATAAAATACTTATGGATAAATTTCAACAAGGGAGTAAAAGAGCTACAGACTGAATGCTATAAGAATTTGATAAAATAAATTCAAGAAGACACAAACAAATGGAAAGTTATCCTGTGTTCATTGACAAAAAAATAATATTTTTAAAATGTCCATACTACCAGAAGCAATCTATAGATTCAATGCAATCTCTAGCAAAATCCCAACGGTACTTTTCAGATAAATAGAAAAAATAATCCTAAAATTTGCATGGAAGGAAAGAAGACCCTGAGTAACCAAAGCAATTTGAGAAAGAGAAAAACTGAAGGCATCACACTTCCTGATTTCAAACTACACTACAAACCTTTTGTAATATAAATAGTATGGCACTGGCATAAAAAATAGATGCATACACAAATGGAACTGAATTGAGCATAAATATAAACCCCCACATATACGGCCAACTAATATTTGACAAGGGAGCCAAGAGAACTCAATGAGGAAAGGAGAGTCTCTTCAATAATAGGAAAACTGGATGATCACATACAGAAGAATGGAATTGGATTGTGTCTTACATCCCTCACAAAAATTAACTAAAAATGAATTAAATACTTTGACATATGACCTGAAACCAATAAAACCCATATGGAAAAAAAACAAAACAAAAACAGGGAAAACATTTCTTGTTATTGGTCCTGGCAATGATTTTTTGCATTATTTAATTTTTTTAATTGAGATGAAATCCATATAACTATTAACCATTTCCAAATGAACACTTTATTATCTTTTAATATCTTCGCAATGTTGTGCAACCACTATCTCTATTTAATTCCAAAACATTTTCATCTCACCGAAAGGAATCACTATACCATTAAGCAGTTACTCATTTTACCCAATGCCCCAGCTTCTGGAAACCACCACTGTGCTTTCTATCTCTATGGTTTTATCTATTATGGATATATCACATAAATGGAATTGTTGGAGTGCAAGAATTCCTGCCCCCTTCAAGGGTCCTTCTAGCTGGTCTAAGAGTCAAATTTACATGAGACAGATTAACAGGAGAAAATCAAGTATAATATACATATGGAGAATCCACACATACATGGAAATTTCAAAGACAATCAGGCAAAGCGAGGTATATATGTCATTCTGAATTAAGGAGAGGAGGCAGTGGTCTGGGACTTCAGAGGAAAGAAATGCAGTTCATAGGATGAGAAGAAGAAGAACAGATGTTTAGTAATTAGATTTTTGCCCTGGCATACATAGGGGTCACTCCGATAAAATTTATCTCAGCTATAACCTTTACTTTGGGAAAGATCTCCAATTTAGATTCTTCTATACAGTTAAGGGAGGGCAAAGTTTTCTCTTTAGCCCACAGGCCTCCATTGCCTTCAGCTCAGAATAATCTTCATGCGGAAAAAGGCCCATCCTGGGGCAGCCTGCCTTCAGGCCCTACAGAATCATACAGTATGTAAACTTTTGTGCGTGGCTTCTTTCACTTATGTAATGTTTTGGAGATTCATCCACATTGCAACACTCACTTCTTTCCTTTTTATGGCTGAATAATACCTCTTTCATTGATAGACATTTGGGTTGTTTAACTTTTGGCTACTGTAAATAATGCTGTTATGAACATGCCTGTGAATGTATTTGCTGAGGTACTTATTTTCAGTTCTTTTGGACATATTCCTACACATTTAATGACTGGGTCATATGGGAATTTAAAGTATAACTTGAAAATCCAAAAAACTGCTTTCCAAGTAGCTGCACCATTTTACATTTTCACCAGCAATGTATGAGGATTCCAATTTTCCACATCTTAACAAATACTTTACATGTATGGTTTTCTTTTTTTATTATTATGGTCATCCCAAAGAATATGAAGTGGGGTATGAAGTGAATTTTCTTCTAATGGGATTTGATTTGCCTTTCCATAACAATTAATGATGCTAAACATCTTTTTATATGATTATTGGCTACTTGTATATTTTCTTTGGAGAAATGTTTATCTAAGTTCTTTGCTCTTTTCTCTAATTGAAGAATTTACTTTTTTGTTGTTGAGTTGTGAAAATGCAAGTTTCCAATTCTCCCTTCTTAATTCTACTAAATTTACAAATATAATAGGAATGAGGAAACACAAACCTAAAAAGTAAAAAGTTCTCAACTGTAACAAAACATTCTATAATCATTGAAATGAAAGTAGAGCAAATGAAGAGCTATAGACAGTATTAAATATGTGCCAGATATTATTCACATTTAGTAAATATTACAACTATATTGTAGGTTCCTTTTGACAACGGTGGCATGAGAGCAGAGGTCTCTGTGTGGAGGAAACATGCTCAGGGAGAAATCATATCTTCTTTCTTTAGAATGGTTAAATGCCAATAATATGATAGATAAAAATGTTTAGCAATTTATAGCTTTAAGACTCATATCTCCAGGGGCACCTGGGTGGCTCAGTTGGTTAAGTGTCTGACTTCAGCTCATGTCATGATCTCACAGTTCCTGAGTTCGGGCCCCACGTTGGTCTGTGTGCTGACAGCTCAGAGCCTGGAGCCTGCTTCGGATTCTGTGTATCCCTCTTTCTGTGACCCTCCCCCACTCCTGCTCTGCCTCTCTAAATTAATTAATTAATTAATTAATTAATTAATTAATTTTTAAAAACATTGAAAAAAACCTCGTATCTCTGGTGACATGGAAAACCAATGATTTCTTTTTTTTTTTCAACGTTTATTTTATTTTTGAGACAGAGCATGAACGGGGGAGGGGCAGAGAGAGAGGGAGACACAGAATCGGAAACAGGCTCCAGGCTCTGAGCCATCAGCCCAGAGCCCGTCGCGGGGCTCGAACTCCCGGACCGCGAGATCGTGACCTGGCTGAAGTCGGACGCTTAACCGACTGCGCCACCCAGGCGCCCCGCCAATGATTTCTTTTAATAGAGGTGCTATTTTTTCTAGTACCATAATTGAACTAGTTATGGTCATATTTTAAATTTCATCATCACTACTTGAAAATGGTGACAATGAAGTGGCAGTGGTAGTAACCAAATGATCAACAAGTACAAATCATGAAAGAATTACCACGCACTTAGGAAAATAACTTGCTACTTTAAATATTCACTAACTTTGTGAGATAATTGAATATGACACTAGAAATAGGTTCAGTATATCCCAGGTTAACTGACTTTGGTGTAGTCATTGAGAGTGGTTGATATGGGAATTAGTAATGCCAGATGGGAGAGTAATAGTTATAAAACATGAGAGAAGTAGTACTAAAAGTAAAAAAAAATCTGTGGTAGAAATGGTGAAAATACATGTTATTTTGAAAATAATGAAAATACAGGAGAATATATAAAATATTTATATATATATATATATATTCTTTATACACACACACAAAATTATCAGTGTTGATGTATATGGATCTTACATTATTTTTCTTAAATAAAAATCAACCACAAAACATAAAAACCTGTGTAAGTAGTGATGTTAAATTGGGGATAAAGCAGCAAATCCTGGGGAGAAAAAATGGTAAATTTTCTAGTAACATGCTCTTCAAAAATCACTGTGTCCAAACAGAAGTAATCACACTGTCTATAAAGCTTGCTCCTGTATTCTCTCTGTTAATGTTACCATGATCTTCCTAAACAGAAATATTGCCATTTTCATACTTATTCACCCCAAAACTATAAGTCACTGTATTTTGTCAAAACTTTTTTCTTTAACATCCTTGAATTTATCTTATTTCCATTTCTATTGTCTTTCCCTTAGTTCAAATAACCATATCTCATCTCAGTTACTACAAATGCCATGTAAAACTTTTCCCTAGTATTACTCTCCTTTATACTTTTCTCTGCTGATGCAGTTAACTTTCTAAGATGCAAAATTGCTCATGTCACTCCCCAGCTAGATTAGTGGCTATGATAGTTTAGATTTTAAAACACAATTGTTTGCATTTATGCTCTATGCAACCTGCACCCTCAGTTGACATCCTAACTGACAATATATTAAACAACTCATGGATGAAATTTCCAAGTATCTCAAACGTGATTGCTGGAAGATGCAGTGTTCTCTGTAGGGACGGGAGGATCC
This sequence comes from Prionailurus bengalensis, assembly GCF_016509475.1. NCBI lineage: Eukaryota > Metazoa > Chordata > Mammalia > Carnivora > Felidae > Prionailurus > Prionailurus bengalensis. The sequence continues at coordinate 94,000,148 of NC_057354.1, read as the reverse complement.
TTTAAAAAAAAAAGAAAGAAGATCAACTAAAACAATGGACAACTAACTTTCTTTACTAACTAAAAACACCAAAATGTGTTTTCAAACCTATTTAATATATATATTGTCTTCTTTAAATGTCCAAAAGAAAAAAATGATACTTCTATCAAAATGAAAATCTCTAGAAGATTCAAAAATTCTGTAAATCATTTATTTATTAGCTACACTCCATCTGTCTTTGTAATGCACATAGATTCTTTTCTACTCTACTTTTCAGTGCTTCTCTTCGACTTTATACCCACACTTAGTGGAGAATCCAAATTGAGGCTAGGACAGAGAAAACCTGTAAGGTCCTCACAATCCTTCTTCCCTGTGCATTTTCTTTACTCATAATTTTGAGGTATTATATATCATACTGAGAGACCAGTGTTTAAAAAATTCTAGAGTGGAGTGTTAAATGAAGAAACTTGATGAAGTTGTCAGAGCATATTAAATGTCAAAACAGGGAAACAAACTTAGGTTAGATGAATTATAGTCACAGCCTAATGCTGTACCACCTTTTTAGAAACAAGGGTATATAGTTTGTAATATTTAAGATTCAAATGCTTACATTTTAATAAATCTTTATATTGTATTTATCACTAATGGTGTTGTTTTCATTATTAAAAATACCGTTACTTCAGAAGTCTTCTGCAGTTACTAGTAGCTACAATATGTTTGCAATTCTGATAGATTATATTGAATAATATGTCAATAATGTTTGAATAAGGTCTAATGAGCTTTATGGGTAGATTTGAATATTGATTTAAAATCAATTTAAAATCATTTAAAATGGTGGTGCCTGGATGGCTCAGATAGTTAAGCATCCAACTCTTGATTTCAGCTCAGGTCATGGTCTCATAGTTAGTGAGACCTTGGGATTCTCTCTCTCCCTCTCTCTCTGGCCCTCCCCCACTCATGTACACACACACTCTCTCTCTAAATAAATAAATAAATAAATAAATAAACTAAACAAAATAAAAATAGTGGACTTTTATACTTGGATGAAAGGATAATGTATTCCACCAAAAGTCCATAGTAAATTTTAAGTGTCAGCAAACAATTTATGGATGTACTAGATATAAACAGATGGAAATAGAGAGGGACAATAAACACTCTGGTCTTATGATCCGATAAAATAAAAACATCCTTTTAATACCAAAGAAATGGAAATTATTTAATAGTGTCTCACAATAGAAACAGAAAAAGGGCAATCATTGGTATATACAAATGACATTCATTCTGGTATAGTGCCGAAATAGTGCATTCTTCTTGAGTTATAAGCAGAGTGCTTGTTGGCCTCTTTATAAGCATGGTTGTACAGCTCCCTGACATATTCATAAAGGTGCGCGTATCAGTCCATGTGTGCTCATGGCCAAATGGGAGAACTCTTCAAAGGGAAAAGTTTACACAGAGAATTACTCCTTCCATTTCATCACTCTTCTGAGCCTAAATATGGGGATAAATGAGCAAACCAGTATTGTGATCAGGAAATATACCTTCAGTCCTGACTTTCTTCAAAAAAAAAAAAAAAGAACAAAATAATAAGCTTATAGTAACAATAAGAAATTCTTTAAACCAAATAAACTGATCTGATTGCATAAAACAATAATAACCACAAAAAGAATGGGAAATATTTTCAACATATTTGCTAATAAAATAATCGAAAATTTGTTGAATCCATTAAAATCTATTCCAGTTTTTTTCAGAGTCACCCCAGAATCTGTTCTTATGTAGAATTTTTTTAAACTGTCATAATAAATCAGAAAATTTGTCTGAATAGTTGAATATTTTTTCTCACAATGAAAAAATTTATGCTCTTGCAAATCATCTTTTCTCTCTATGACTTTACTCAAAAGAAAGTAGTCAAATAATAAATCAGATAGAGTCCAGAAACATACACTGTAAGTTTTATGAATTAGAAATATATAGCATATTTTATTTTTATAAATAAATGTATATATATACACTTACATAAAATATTTTGTTAAAGTATGGCATAAATATGTCATTCTAATATGACCAGGACCATCAGTTGCAATTGAAAGTAAAAGTTGCAATATATCAAAAATAAAAATATGGAAGTATAATTATATACATACATATAAAATTTAAGAGAATATCACTACAAATATACTAATGCTAATATTAATGAATGTGCATTTGGTCTTTTTTTTAAAACAATTTTTTTCTTATTTTAATTTTTTAAGTAGTCTCTTGTGCCCAGTGTGGGGCTTGAACTCACAACCCTGAGATCAAGAGTTGCATGTTCTACCAACTGAGCCAGTCAGGTGCCCCTGCATTTGGTCTTATAAATGTGAAGTTTTTCCTTGAATAGAAGTATTGGGAGAATAATAAAAATAAAAGGAATAATTTGCATAAATGTATAATATCTCATAAGTGTTTTTTATGTAAGGTACTTTCCTTTGTTTATGTTTATTTATTTTGAGAGAGAGGGAGAGAGAGAGCAGAGGAGGGGCAATGAGAGAGAGAGGGAGAGAGAGAATTCCAGGCAGGCTCCATGCTGTTACTGCAGAGCTCAGCACAGGGCTTGATCCCACAAACCATGAGATCATGAATTGAGCCAAATTCAAGAGTCAGAGGCTTAACCAACTGATGCACCCTAGAGCCCCTCTCATAAGTGCTTTTAAGTAAATTTAAGAGTCAGGTGAGAATTGAGAAAGCATAATTACGAAAAACAAAAATGTAAAATTATATATAAAACATATAAAATGTCTCATATATCACATTCTATAAAGAGCTACTAATGAATACAATGAATAGATAGATATACAAATGAACAAATTCATATGAACATCAACATACATATATATTGATGTTACATGTATGTCATATATATATATATATCAAACTTATGCTAGTCAGTTAAAATGCAGTTCATTATTTTTGTTTTCCATTTTCCATTTTCCTCCATCACTGTTAATTCCATTATGTATGTAAATCTATTATCTATCTATCATCTATCTATCTATCCTCTCTCTCTTTCTCTCTCTCTCAAACATTAACTTGCTTCCAAATGTCCACCCTGTACAGACAGGCAAACTCAGGAAAGTGTCACCTCTCTCCCCATCCTTTATCATCTGTCCCATCCTCATCCTTGGCATCCCATTGCCACACACCCTTGTGGGAAAACATCCCATCAATTTATTCTTTCTATAGTCCTTTTGCACACATGAAGAAATGCAGGTATTTTGTCTGATATATTGGGTTTGGGGATGAATTATGTACCCTCAAAATCCGCACGTTGAAGCTGTAAGCAGCTGTATCTCAAAAGGAGACTGTCTTTGGAAATAGTGCCTTCAAAAGGTAATTAAGTTTAAATGAGGTCATACAGGTGGACCCTAATCCAATTTTACTGATATCTCTATAAAAAGAAAAAGCTTGGGCACACTAAGTGACACTAACGATGTGCATACACAGAGGAAAAACCGTGCGAGGACACAGCAAGAAGGAGGTCATCTGAAAGCCAAGCAGAGAGGCCTTGGAGAAAGTAAAGCTGCCGACACCTTAATTTGGAACTAGCCTTCTTAGAACTGTGAAAAAATAAATTTCTGTTATTTACTTCGCAGTCTGTGGTATTTTGTTGTGGCATCCCTAGCAAATTAATATACATAATTATAAAGAATTTATTATATGTCTATACTCAGAGATTTCTATTTAAATTTACAGGAAAGAATAATTATCAGGGATCATTTAATTGTTAATCTGGGGAAACAATCTGAATATGTAAAAATGGAATAATCGCTGTTGAAGTGTATTACAGCCAGTGGATGAAATTTCATATAGCTATTATTAAAATAAGTTTAGATGAATACTCATAAAATACTTATGGCCTTTTGTGCTACTTGGTTTTGAAATCTTTACTTGGAAAAACAAGCACACGTGCAATTGCAAATGAGCAGAAAGACAGCATTTGTTGTGGTTTTGATGTGTCATGCTATTTCCTCGATCCTAAAATCTATACAAAACTCACAAAGCTTTTTTTTTCTGTCATTTTTATATCAAAGTCTTGTAAAAGTCCTGTCAGTAACTGCCTAGCCAAAGGCAAGAAGGCAGTCTGTGTCATATGGCAGGGATGCAGGGGATAATTACACGGAGCAGCAAGCAGTTGGAGAGCATTGCTCTGAATCTGTAGGAAAGGTACAGATGTGGTACAGGCTACACCAAGCCTATCAAACAAGGCAAGGAGTATATTTGCTATTTAGAATAGTCAAGTGATGGATGTGGGAAAAAAAGTATACAGAAGTACCATATTTTCCTACCACCATTGCATAAATGACACCAGTTACTGACCTAAAGGAAAACTGGTCTTGTATTTCCAACAGAGCCAGATATGACTGAAGCAGTTTGATAGTGAAGACTATTTCTATTTTCTGTACTACTAATCAGCTCAATTTCAGTGCTTGTATTTCCAAATATCAAGCCTGTTTCATGCTGCTGATAGCCAATGGAAGGTTGAGAAATAACTTTGCAAAGAAAGCGGATTCGAAGGTAAAACTGGAAATTATATTGAATGGTTGTAGTCTCGATAAGTGAAAAGAGAATCCTTAAAAGGTGAAAAAAAAACATCTGTAGCTTTACTATAGAGATTAGAGTATCCACAGGAATAATCTAATAATTCCCAATCCAATAGTATATCCATTTCTGAAAGGAAAAAGAGAACATGGTCCAATTTGAAAATTTGAGGAGAGTTTTTAAAAAGGGGCTATTTTCAAAGGGATGAGTAGAGTTTAGGCAAACTGTAAAGTGTACTGTATCACTGAACTCGTAAGAGGTAGAAGAGTCTGTCACCACTCCATGATGGCAATGGGCAAGAGAAAATGAGAGTAATTAGAACTGGAAGGACAGGGTCATGTATAAAAGATGTCGTTGACAGGAGCTGTGAAGTCTACGATAATACATCCAGTAGGAAGCCAGAGGGCTAATTTCCCTGACCTCATGCTTCTATCTCCCTCAGATCTCCTAGTGGAAATGGCCATTGAATAAACCAAACTAGATGTCAGGCGGAATGAAAATTAATTTTATGTGTCAACTGGGCAATGCTATAGTACCTGATTTTTTGTCAAATACTAGTCTAAATGTTGCTGTGGAGGTATTTTTTAGAAATGATTAACATTCAGATCAGTAGACTTTGAGTAAAGCAGATTATCCTCCATAAAGTTGGTAGACTCCATCCAATTAGTCAATGACCTTTAAAGAAAAGACTGAGATGCCCCAGGAGGAAGTAATGCTACCTTCAAGACTACCTTCAAGTTAAGATTGCAACATTCTTTCCAGAATTTCCAGCCTACTGGTCAACCCTGCATATTTTGAAATTTCTAGCCCCCAATTTCTTAAAATCTCTCTCTCTTCCCTACCCACCCCCCCCCCCCCCCCAGCCTCAGGGAGTACCAACCAACCAAATTCTTACATGCAGCATTTGTGTACAGGTCTTTGCATGCAGATATATCAAATTGGCTATAGTAGAAACAGTTTGAAATCTTCCAGGGAATACTAAAAGAATAATCAAAAATTTTGAGAGTTACTTGGCTGACAATAAGTAAACCCTGGGCTCAGACGAAGCTGACTTTCTGTTGTGCTAATGTAAGTGTTACAAGTCAAACCTCATTATTTTATAGTAATGATACAGCAGCAGCAGCACCTGGGAACTTGTTAGAAATTCAAATTTTCTGGCACCACCCCAGATGTAAGAATCAGCAAGTCTGGTGTTAGGGACTTAGGAATTTGTGTTTTCTCAAGTCCTCTGTGTAATTATAATGTGTACTTAAGTTAGAAAATCATGGTTAATTAGTAAAATTGGAAAACAAATGTACTTTAACATAGTGTAGCTTATGTTTATCATTCTTTTACTTAGTTTGTGATCATAATAAGAAATCAAAATTATCATGCCATTTAAGTATAGTCTATCAATAGTGTATACTTTTAATAAATGATGAGTAATAAACTAGAATTGGGGAAACTAGCTAACTTTTGTTTCAGGCCTGTCACTGGAGATGCCACCAAAACCGTGGAGAAATATAAGAATATGACATATTAAGAACAATTTTTAATATGAGTGTCACTCTTGGAAAAAAAAAAGGCAACTCTGACCTGCTATGTGAGAGAAATGGCAGTAGAGTGTGGAGGAGATCTAGGTGTCAAAACTGGAAATAAACATAACTATAGAACATGAGTGTCTGTGTGATCAAAAATTCCTGCTCAGTACTTGCAAACATGATGGGGGAAAAAAAAGGTATTTATAAAAGAAAACTAGTGCCTAAGCTCAGGATATATCAAGGCAGAAACTAGTACGTGGCCAATGGCGGTGGCCAATCCCAAACTGTACCATTGAGACTGTCTGCTTTAGGCTACATACCAGCTAACATCCACTAGAAGGGCATGAGTGACCTGGACGTCTGCCACCCTCCTCAAATATATGTTAACTGCCAAAGTGGCTGATCTCATCAAGGGAAATGAACTAATGGAAGAATAATTAGATAATTGAAGAGTACAACCATTGTTACAACGAAAGTGACAAGCCGAATAGGCTTACAATAGATGAAAGAAAGCTACTGAGGACAGGAAGTTAGTACTTGCAATTATGAAGACTCACATGGAGCCCCTAAGTGTAAAAAAAATGTAATATTTTAAATAAAAAAATAATACAGAACCAACAATAAATTATTGATCTGGAAGAGCTGGTTTAGAAACTCTTTTCTTAACAGAAAATGATACGGGTGTGGAAAACATAAAGTCAAATTTAAGATTCCTGGAAGATAGAAATAAAAATGTTAATATCTATATGGTAAAGACCCAGTGTTTTTTTTTAATTTGTGATTGAAATTTCTATTCTTAAGATGCCAGAGAAGTTTACATTAAATTAAGATTATAGACCATAACAATTATGAAAACTGAATTAAAAAATGGTATTTAAAGCCATTAAGGAGTAATAATACCCTGGAGAAATAAAAGTCCATCTCAGACAACCTAAAACACCAGAATGCCAAACACAAACATGAATGATGCCATCTGAGATCACCAGTCCCAAACTGGCCTAACCAGCGGCGTCTGAAATATGATGACTCTAGTTAGCACTACTATATGGTGTATTTGACAGTTGCTAAGAAAGTAAATCCTAAAAGTTCTCATCACAAGGAAAAAACGTATTTCTTTCTGTGTTTTGTTTTTGTTTAGTTGGTTACTATGTGAGGTGATGGATGTTAATAAAATGTATTGTGGAAATCATTTTGCAGTATATGTAAGTCACGTTATGATGCTATATGGCTTAAACATACACTGCTGTGTGTCAATTATACCTCAATAAAACCGAAAGAAAAAAAATTAAATTTTGGTGTGATATAAGGAGAGTACCTATTCTGGAAAAAGCTTCACTGACTCCAACATGGCTAATATGCCAGAAGTCATACCTCTGTTTATAGAAAAGGAACCTAGCATTACATATGCAAATATGTAATAATGGAAATTTCTTGACTGAGAAGGTGGTGTTATGAAAGGTGCTCAAAGAGAGCTTTACCAGGGCATAAATGTTCAATCACAAGGTGAAATAGAGAAAACAAAATATATACATGAGAAATTACATCCAAATAATATTCTTATAAATCACAATTTTGTCGTGGTTTGTTATACAGTAAACCCTGATACAAAAGGACAATCACAGGGGCACCTGGGTGGCTTGGTCAGTTAAGTGTCCGACTTCGGGACTTCGGCTCAGGTCATGATCTCACGGCCCGTGAGTTCGAGCCCCGCGTCGGGCTCTGTGCTGACCGCTCAGAGCCTGCAGCCTGTTTCAGATTCTGTGTCTCCCTCTGTCTCTGCCCCTCCCCTGTTCATGCTCTGTCTCTCTCTGTCTCAAAAATAAATAAACATTGAAAAAAAATTTTTAAAAAAAAGGACAATCACATATAGCCATATTCAAAGTGGATGTACTATTTTACATTTTTTCCAATATTGTACAGATGTCCCAGTCCCTACACATCCTTGCCAACAAATGGTATAGTCATTTTTTTTAAATTTAGACATTCTAATAAAGGTGTAGTAGTATTTCCTTATGACTTAACTTGTATGTCCCTAATGACTAATGATACTGAAGATCTCTTCATGTTCTCATTTGCCATCACTATGTTTTCTTTTGGTGAAGTGTCTTTTTAACTATTTTTTGCCTCTTTTTAATTGAGTTGTTTCCTTGCTACTGAGTTTCGAGGGTTCTTTATATGCCGTTCATGAGACCTATGATTTGCAAATAGTTTCATCCAACCTGTGGTTTGTCTTGTCAGTTTCTTAAGTTTCATTTGAAGAACAGAAGATTTTAATTTGATGAAGTCCAATTTATTAATATGTCATTTTATGGATTGTACTTTTGTGGCTCTATCTGAGAAATTTTAGCCTAACCCAGAATTTTTCTCCCACTCAGGGCCTGAACTAGGATGAGGTGAGTAGAGTCATCTATGATACACAATTAGATTAGACTCTCTCAGAGCCATGTGGTGCAGGTGTGTGTTCTTCTGCCCTGTGCCCTGCCATACACCACTGAAATAGAATTTCTTTTTTTTTATGTTTACTTATTTATTTTTGAGAGAGAAAGAGGGATAAGGGGAATGGGAAGGGTAGGGGAAAGAGAGAGGGAGACAGAGAATTTCAAGCAGGCTTGGGCTGTCAGTGCAGAGCTCGATATGGGGCTTGCACTCGTGAACCATAAGCCAAAATCAAGAGTCAGATGCTTAACCAACTGAGCCACCCAGGCACCCCAGAAGTATAATTTCTATGAGGGCAAAGATTTATCTGTTTGACTCTTTTTTGTATTCCCAGTGATTTTAACAGTCCTTATCTAATACCAGGAACTCAATAAGTATTAGTTAAATAAAAGAATAAAATAAAGAACAATGTTTTGAATTTTAGACAGCCCATGACAGGTAAATGTAGACTATGAAAATTTTATTTTCTCCCACATGTGAGGTTTTTTAATTAACCATTGCAAATACAGTCAGAAATAGATATATCCATCCTGGAAAGAAATATATGCTTACTCAAAATGATTACGGGATGGAGTCAAGGTGATTTCAGTTTGCTTTATTAGTTTACTTGCAATTTTTGAGATAACTGTCTATTACTTTTTTTTTAATTGAGAGAACAAAAGCAGTGGACATTTGTGAATTGAATTCTATTGAACAATATGCCAAAAAGCACACTCCCACCTCCTTTTAAATGCTGGATGTAACTTTTTATATTCCTAGAAGTGCCAGGTTTGTGTAATGCCTGATGTATATTAGAACTAGATGAAGAGAGAAAGAACAATGGTCCATTATTCAGTTTCAATAAGGAAAGTCATGTGTTCTGTCATGTTTAAAGAGCCATAACTGAATACCATAAATGAATCTTTAAATATTTAACTAGGAACAGTAAAATTATCTGTGTTCAGATCAAGATAGTTGTCTTCAAAAAAATCATACCAGGTTTCAAAAAGCCTTTCTGTAAAAGGGAAAAATCCCTAGACTCTAAAAAGCATATTGCCTTAGGAGATGCTATTATTTTTACCTAGATGTACTCTAAAGTACTTTATGTGCATTAGGGCTTCAATAAAGAGAGTAGTTTCATTCTTTTTGTGGTTCTCTTCCCCTAATATTTCCACCAGTAATAGATACCTCCCATGTAATGGATTGGGATGTGTGTGGTTTCTTATGCCTCTATCAATTTTTTCAACTTTCTTTAGGAATGACACTCCATTAACTATAATTCCCCTAAAATTTCCATCTGGTTTATTTGTTGCTGCTATTATTATAGTTTGTTTTGTTTATTTTAATTTCTTTCTTCAGTGCTTGCTTTTAAAAAAAAAGAACATTATATCTAAATTTTGAATTTTATTTGAGGACTTAAAATAATTGAAGAAATTGCGAATGCTTAGCTTTTATCCATTAGGAAGGAATGTGTGTGTGTGTGTGTGTGTGTGTGTGTACATATATAGTTTGAGAGCAGAGTCTATGATTTTCAGTTATTTTGCTTATTTCCTTTAGAGTTCTAAAACTGGTCAGTTATTATGGTCTACTAACTTTGGTTTATTATGGAGCACGTTACTCTTTTTTTTATTGATGCATAACTAACATACAGTGTTACATTAGTTTCAGATGTACAACATCCTGATTCAATAATTGTTTACATTAGTCAATGCTCAATGCTCACCATGATGAGTGTAGTTACCTAGGATACATTACTCTTGATTGTTTATATTAGGAAATAATAGCATATCTTTGGTGTTTATTATTTTATAGTACATTGTAACCTGAATAACAAAGTCCCTGAAGTACTTATATTATTTTGTATCATTAAACTAATAATTCTAATTTATAATGAGAATATTACTCAAATCAACTATCTTGTGATTAAAAACTAACTCTTTCACTGGATTTTTTAAGGTTCTATGTAAATGGGATTACTAATAAAAGCATTAATTATGTATGTTTTTTGGACAGATTTGTGGCCAAAGACTTAGGGAGTTTAAGTTTACTAATAAGGAGTAAAGTTAGTTTACTACCAAAAACAAATTTGAAATTATATCTACCATTACCTCTGCTTAATTTATCCCCAGTAGTTGGCGCATGTATGACAAATAAAGCCTCTATAAAATCTGTTGAGGAGAATGGTGGATCATTTACTCAGAATAAATTTCCAGCAAAAACAATGAAAAATTTTGTAATTTTTATTTTTGTGTTTAATTTGTTAGGAGTGTTAAAGAGCTGAAGAGAAAGCAGATAATTGCCACTTAAATTTGGAAGGATGTCAAAATCTAGAAAGGTAAGAAAAATACCTCCCTAATAACTTTTGCCCTGAGGGAGTTTTAAGGTCAAAGCAAACTGAAGCTTTAAGCCAGTGGCCTTGAGGGAAAAGGAGATGAAAGACCAGGTTCATTGTCTGGGTGAGTTACAGGAAACCCACTTCCGATAAAAGATCTTAAGGGTCACAGAGTTAGAATGAAATTTAAAGAAAGAAACCCGCTTCTTCCCCCATGAAAACGCCCTCTTCCAGGAGACTGCAAGAGTGAAATAGTCAAAAAAACAGCAAGAAAAAAAAAATCTCTGAGAAATCATGGCTATAGGACAGCAGTTTTATGTGGGTTTTTTTTTTTTTGGTAGCTAGAAATTTCAGTCTCATGATGAATTGTTATTTATGATGGTCTCTGACTTCCACAGACTTTGATACCTTGCAAAAACAAAAAATCTTCTCTGAAAGAAATAATCTTCCAATGAGTTGAAAAATAATTACCAACATACCATTTTAAGATTAGTAAAAATGTATACCACAAATGAGGATGCAATAAAAGCATATTTCTAAAACACACACACACGCACACACACACAAGTTAATTACAGTAAAGCCTCAAAAAGAGAAATTCCAAAAGATGTAACTCAGGCAGATGGAACATGATTACTGATGGAATTAGAAAATGAATATAGAGCCAAAGTGTGATAAAAATGTGAGTAAATAATAGTAATGCCTTGTGAGATTTTATTTAAAATAAGAGAATTAAAATCATGGAAAAAATAGCAGGTAAATAAGCTGTAAAGTGTGTAAAATGGCATAAAGTGTTTTTAATGTTATTGGTGAGAAAGGGGGATTTTTTAAATTAAAATTATATGTTGATGAAATAAAAATATACATTTTATTTTTGAGGGTAACAAATTGAACAAATATTAAATTTACACAGCAATGAAAATAATTAATTAGAATTAAAATTTAATTTAATTTAAAATAAATTTAAAATTAATGATAAAAATAATCCAGTTGGAAAACTAAAGAGAGAACGAAATGCAGATTAAGTAGGGAAAACATGATGCGTAAATAAAGTAGTAGATTTAACTGAAATATATTAGTAATTACATTAATTCTATATGGACCAAATGCTCCATTAGAAAAAAAGTAGAATTTTAGAATAGATTTATTTTTTTAATTTTTTTTTAATGTTTACTCATTTTAGAGAGAGAGAGAGAGAGAAAGAGAGAGAGAGCATGAGCAGGGAAGGGCCAGAGAGAGAAAGAGAGACACAGAATCTGAAGCAGGCTCCAGGCCCTGAGCTGTCAGCACAGAGCCCAACACGGGGCTCGAGCCCACAAACAGCGGGATCGTGACCTGATCCAAAGTCCAACGCTTAACTGACTGAGCCACTGGGATGCGCCAGAATAGATTTATTTTAAAAACTTCAGGGATGCCTTGGTGGCTCATTCAGTTAGGCCTCCGAATTTGGCTCAGGTCATGATCTCACGGTTAGTGGGTTCCAGCCCCAAATTGGGCTCTATGCTGACTGCTCAGAGCCTGGAGCCTGCTTCAGATTCTGCGTCTCTAGAGCTCTCTGCCTCTCCCCCATGCACGGCTCTGCCTCTCTCTGCCTCTCAAAAATGAGTAAATGTTAAAGAAAACATTTAAAAACTTCTGACTATTTATGAAGCTGAATCATATATAACTAAACCAAAATAATAAAGGGTGAAATAAATGGTTGTAAAAATATAAAGCATACAAATGGTAACCAAAGAGAGGTGGTATGTCTAAATTAATATAAAAAAATTTACAAAGTATTACTAGGGATTAAATACATTTATTCCATAAATGACTAAATATTACTTCACCAGAAATTTATAACTTATGCATCTACACTATGGCTTTAATAAACATAAGACAAAGATTAAAAATTATAATATGTATTTGGTCAATCCACATTCAAAATCAGAGTCTTAATATTGGTAATTGACAATAAAATGATAAGAAAGAAAGTGAGCAAGAAAGAATCAGGGAAATTAGGAGATCTTAATAAATGGATATTTATGAAAAAATCCACTTATCAATTTGTAGGATATACGTTTTTTTCAAAAACACATAGAACTTTCCACTATTGAACATATAATGGGGTATAAACAGCATGTTAACCTTACCATAAACAGTTGGAAAACTAAAATAAACCAGAAAATCCTCACATGTTTGCAAATAAGAAAAATAATTCTAAACTATTCTTGGATTAAACACAATTATAAAATTAACTTTTTAAACCAAAGGATAACTAAATAACCAAAGAAGTATTTAACTGAAAATTTCTGGCCTTACTAAAAAAAAAAAAAAAAAAAAAAAGGAATGTTTGACTACTAATGAGCTAAGTATTCAACAGAAATGTTAACCAGGAAAAAAGAAAAAAAAGGAAAACACTAGAAAACTAGAAGGATGGGAATAATTCTTAAAACTATTGATAAATGAGATATTTAAAACAAATCAAGGCATATAGTGGAATGAAAAAAGAAGTCATAACATGGTAGACAGTAATCAATGGCAATGTATATATTTAACTGCAAATTTTGACACAAATTAATGAAAAAAAATACTATTAACATAAAATCATTCAGATATAAAAATAGAATAATGAGGAAAACATTTGGATAAAACTACATAAAATTAAATTAAAAAAGAAATAAATTCAGTTAATAAAAAAATATTTGGAGAGGTCTTAAATTCACTGGAATCAAAGAAATGCAAATTAAATTTAAATTTTGATCACACTGACAAAATTTTAAGTCTGGAAACATGAAGTGATTCTGCAGATATGTAGCAATGGGCAACCTCATGTCCTGACTTTGGGAAGATACATTGGTAATAACACTTCAAAAAATATTTAAACCTTATCTGTTAAAGTTGAAGATAGTCATAGCCAGTGAACTAGCAGTTTTATTTCTAGGTATAAAGCCTAAATCAAAGATTGTTAAACTTTTATGTGTGTGTACCCTGTGGAAATCTGATAATGCCTATATACCACTTTCCAGAAGAATCAATTAAAATACATAAAATTTCAATGAAACTATGATCAAAATATGAATAGAAAATATATGCATAGAAGGAATGTCATCAAGTGAATTCATTCATCTAAATTATTTGGCATTTTTTTAGAATTAATTTATCTTTACATTTACGATGCCAGAAAACAACAGCAAAGAGTCTTGTATAGTACAAACAAAAAGAAATATCAATTTCTTGAGGAAGCTTTTATGGGGGGTGTCTGAATATAGGCTGGAAATGTTGAGTAAGAGTACCTCTTTTAATGATTTTCTAACAAATATTTAGTCTCAAGGAGCTATATGCCAAACTTACCTTTCAACCAAAGAGTCAAGAATCTGCTCTTGTTTACCAGATATTATAATTGTGAGAGACTATGATATCAAGCAGTAATAAATGCCAAAAGAAATGTAAGACTGGAGAAGGGGATAGCTATAAGAGATGTAAGATAGATGTGAAGAATTGAACCATAAGTTGTAAGGATATCTGTGGAAAGAATATCACCGTTTCTCAGAAAGTCTATCAAATTGTTTATGATTTTGTGCAGTTCTAGACTTTAATGTAAAACCAAGGAACAGTAGTAATAAGTTATCCTAATGACAGTGGGATGGAAGAAAATGAGTCCTATTATAAATCATAGAAATTAATGCACGAAAACTCAATATTCAAAAATGTGTATTAATAGAGTGCTTAATTAAAGGGGAAAAAAAGAGTTTCCTTAATCAGGAGGCAGTCCTGCCAAAGGCCATGACCAGGGGCAGGGCAATGAGCACTGAGAGAGAATAAATGAGACGGCAAAAGGTACAATATGTATATGTTCTTATTGCGTAATGTAGATTTTAGTACTCCACAAACCCCATTGTTAATTCCATAAACTTAATTTTCTAATCTCTCCAACTGTCTTATAGGAAGATATCTGGATAGTCTGGGAATGCTCACATATAAGATAAAGCTTGTGTATTCCTAGGGCAGGGAAATGAGCTAATGCACATCTAGTAAGGGGATTTATATTAAGTTATATTAAATATAAATTAAATTAATAATTTCTTCCTCCATGTGGCACTTGGGAAGTACCTGATATATGCTATTGAGTTTATTCTCTCCTCCCCTGTGAGCAGATTGAGACTGATTTTGGAGTAAAAATTTGGGGGCAATGAGTTCAACACTTCCATTTAATATTGATGTTATATGGGAAACTGACCTAATACCTTTGAAACCGCCTTTATCTCTTATTTTAAGAGTTGATAATTATACTCCCTGACATATTTTTTAAGTTTTATGAGATCCTGTATTGCATAATGCTTACAATGTTGTTTGGCACATGGTACAAATGATATGCTTGTTAAATATTAACAGTCATTGTAAAATTTATGCCAAGTAACTATTTCCTGTAAAAATAAGTTTGTAGTATAAAGTAAAGCAGATAGTTGTGGGGTTTTTTTGTTGTAGTTGCTAATTTGATGCTAAATAACATAATATGAATTTAGGCTACACATTGGGGTTTCCCACCCTTGATAATACTGATATTTGATCATTCTTTGTTGGAGAGGGAACTATCCTGTATATTGTAGATTTAGCAGCATACCTGACCTCTACCTGCTGCCAGTAGCACTCTCCCCACCACACCACACACACACACACACACACACACACACACACACACACAATTGTGACAACCAAAAATATCTTTAGGTAGTTTCAAAAGTCTCCTAGGGAGCAAATTGTTTATGGTTGAGAAGCACTGATACAGATGACTCATGTCATGGAAAAAATCTTGTACACCAATATATGATAGAAGAAAGAGTAAAATCAAAACTTGCTTGAATTGCAAATGGAAATAATGCTTTGTCATTAGTCTCTCAAACCTATGCTGCCCAACAAATTACAGTTCAAAAATGAGTGGCATAAAAGTAATCAAATACCTTGCTAAATAATTTAGTAGAATATAGGCTCTTTCAAGCTGAACAGACCCACAGTTAAAGGTTTACCATTATGTATGCCAGTGCAAAATGATGTTTGACTAGTGTATTTGCAGACAAAAACCAAAGAATTCCCTTCCTGGGGAGAAGAAGGGAGATAGTGGGGGTTTTTTTGTTTTTAGTTTTTTGTTTTTGTTTGTTGTTTTTTTGTTTTTAATCTATCTGATCCCTAAAGTCTTTAAATATATCATCATAGTTATTTTTTAGCTTAAAGTTTTATTATAGATGAATTATATTTTTAAAACGTAAAATTATACAAGTTTTATATATCTTGTTAAAATCCATTAAGTCGAAATAATTAGCAAAAATATACTTTATTTACCTCTTTATCTAAAAACCTGGAAAAGCACGTACTGTGAAGAAACTTGGATGCATCTTTAAAAATCTCTTTAAATGTATAACTGAGCTGTGAAAAAGGTGATAAAACTCACAGATGTCACAAATGGGAAGAGAGCACAAATGTAGAAAAGTAGATATCACAAATGGCTTTGCTTGTATTTCATATATTTTCATTATTGTACTCAGTAAAATAATTTTCTAGTTTGTAACTAATATACTATTTTCTATTTATTTCCTTATTTTGGGTGGGGGGCAGGGGCAGAGAGAGAGGGAGAGAGAGGATCCCAAGCAAGCTTCATGCTGCCAGCACAGAGCCCGACACGGGGCTTGATCTCACAAACCCTGAAATTATGACCTGAGCCAAAGTCAGAAGTTGGAAGTTCAATGAACTGAGTCACTCAGGTGTCCCCTGACTACACATTTTATAATAAAAATACCTCAATTATACATTAATTGATCATACAAATAATATATTTACATTGAAAATTAGAATAGTATGTAAAAGCAGAATGAAATAAGAAAACTTGGCCATCTTTGCATATACAATTCATACTCCAACATATCCATCAACATACCTATAAGGAATTAATATAATTTTATCATATATTGAGATTTTATTAATTATTTCACCAAAAAAATCTCTTGCACACACTAACATCTTAATTTTTCTCACTTAATAACACATAGTGAAAATCTTCACAAATCAACTTCATAGAGCTAACTCATGTATTTTATCAATTTCACAATGTCCCATATATAGATACAACATAATTATCTCATTTGCTTATTAGTGGGAATCTATTTTATTGTCAGAAGTTGCAACTATAGAAAACGCTCTGAAAACCATTGTTGTATACATATCCGTGAGGAAAAAAATTGATAATTTAAAAATTACATTTCAAAATTGAGTTTTAAAAGAATGAAGTAATAACTTGAAAGAAAAAAAGAATAAAATAATATGTTAATTTACACTTTTTCATTTTTTTCCTCCAAAAATGGGTATCATCTGTCTTTGAATTTTTTCAAATCTTTTAGATAGAAATTTATAATTTTTAAAATGGAATTTTAGCTTTTTTTTTTTTTACACTGAAAATATGTCCTGGTCATGAAATGTTCTGATCAGTGTAATGCATTTGTGTGTGTGTGTGTGTGTGTGTGTGTGTGTGTGTGTAACACATTTTGAATGTAAAGTTTTGCTACATATATATATATATATATATATATACACACACACATATATATTATTGTTTATTTATTTTTGAGAGAGAGAGCATGAGCAGGAGAGGAGCAGAGAGAGGGACACACAGAATCTGAAGCAGGCTCCAGGCTCCAAGCTGTCAGCACAGAGCCCAATGTGGAGCTCAAACTCACGAGCCTTGAGATCAGACCTGAGATCAGACCTTGAGATCATGACCTGAGCCGAAGTCAGATGCCAAACTGACTGAGCCACCCAGGCGCCCCTAGTTTTGCTATATATTTCAGGTGGCACATCATCCTCATCAGCATATACAGGCTATACAATTTCTGCTGTTGAATTTTATTGAATATTTGAGGCTAACAGAAAGTAATTTTTGCTGTCATTCTTAATATCACAAAATACATTATTTGAAACATAAATTTCAGCATATGTCCATGTAATCTCTCCAAATATATATAGCGTAACACAGAGAAAGGTGCCAACTGTAAGTGTATGATTCGAAGAATTATCCACAGTATGTAAATATCAGTAAAACACCATCAGGTTCAGAACTAACCAGAAAAAATAATCTGCAGATACTCGTGCTGGATCACTATGCCCTCCCTCCTCATGAAGGGTAAACACTGCCCTGATCTCCAACACAGCAATTTGCTACTGCTGTTATTTTTTTTTTTTAACTTTGTATTCATAGAATCACAAAGTTGTCTCCAGGCTCTTCCACTCAAAATTATATGGTTGTGAGATTCGTCTACGTGTTATGTGTAGCTTCAATTCATTTATTTCAGTGTACTACATTATCCCACTGTATGAACGCAGGGATTTTTGTTGTTGTTGTTTTGTTTTTTTGTTTTGTTTTTTTTTTTTAATTCCACTGTAGGTGGATTTTGACTTTTTGGCTTTTGTTTTGTTTTGCTTTTAATTTTTTGTGTTTGTATATCATTATAGTTTAGAGCTTATATGAATAATACCACATGAAGAGTTTGTTCCTATTTCTTGACATACATGTGAATGCTATTCTCTTGAGTTTATTCTTGGGAGAGTAATTATAATATCATAAGATATGTATCTTTTCAACATTAATAAATAATGCAAAAATTTTCCAAAATGATGTTCCAGTTCACATTCTCATGAGCAGTTTTGTGAACACCTATTTCTCTACTTTCTTGTTAACCCTAAAAAATGTTAATAAGTATCCTTCTTAGCACTCCAGAGATGTTTGTTGTAGCTCATTACAGTATACATTGCATTTACCCAATTTCTATTAATAATGAAGAGTTGTTCACATGGTTACTGACCTTTGGAAATTCTTTTTTGTAAAATGATTGCTCAAGTCTCTTGTTCAGTTTTTTATTATAATGTCTTTTTATTGAGTATAAATACATGTAACATAAGAAAACACACATATACCTATTCCCTTATGTCAGAGACGGGTTCTTTGTTGCTTGTCTTTTGTAAATATTATTTCTTCTTTCACTATGTGCTTTGACTTTATTCTTCTTAGATTATGTTTTGAAGAAGAAAATTCTTTTTTTTTTCATTTTTTTCATGTTTATTTATTTCTGAGACAGGGAGAGACACACACAGAGTGTGAGTAGGGGAGGGGCAGAGAGAGGGGGGAAACACAGAATCTGAAGCAGGCTCCAGGATCCAAGCCATCAGCACAGAGCCCGATATGGGGCTGGAACTCATGAACTGTGAGATAACGACTGGGGCCGAAGTTGGCACCTTAACCGACTGAGCCACCCAGGCAAGCCCCGAAGAAGAAAATTCTTAATTTTACTATAATCCAGTGTAGCCATTATTTTTTTCTTTATGGTCAGTGATTTTTGTATCCTGTTTAAGGAATCACTGCTGACTCTGAGGTAATAAAGGCATTCTTTTTTATTAATTTTTCTAGAAGTATTATTTTGCTCTTCAGATTTAAATACACAATTCATTTGGGGCACCTGGGTGGCTCAGTCAGTTAAGCATCTGACTCTTGGTTTCAGCTCAGCTCCTGATCTCATGATTCGAGAGTTCCAGCCCTGAATTGGGCTCTGCGCTGACAGCACAGAGCCTGGTTGGGATTCTCTTTCTTTGACCCTTCCCTGCTCAAGCTCTTTCTCTCTCTCTCAAAGTAAATGAATAAACATAAAAAAATATTAAAAAATAAATAAATATACAATTCATCAAGAATCATATTTTATTTAACTTTCATCCATTTTAAATGGTGGATTCCACCTACACATTCTCTATGTTGCACAGGAAAATTGTTCATTAAGAATCACATAGAGTGATCCCTTAGTTGAGTACTATCTACATCATATATTCAAGCACTTCCCTAGCTTCTACAAAATTTCTGTAATTTTAACTTCTGGTTTTTCAAAATTAAAAAGGGCAAAGTAGGTGGTGGATGAGAAGGAATAAGCAGGAAAAATATGAGTCTGTGTGTGTGTGGGTGTGTATGATTATTACTCTTTTGTAATTTAAGAAGTCAAAATTATTTCCTAAGCAATGCACTAATTTTGGAAATCTTCAAATTATGTGATTTGAGGTAGTCTTCAATTACTTTATCCTCTATAATCTATAGTATAGGTCACAAAATGTTTAGTAGGCACTGCTTCAAAACATAGTTTACAAAACAGAAACGAAAATGGTGGTACTCTTATGTAAGTAGGGGAAAGCCTACTGCTTGCTTTATTTACTGGGTGGAACCAAAAGTTTTGTTGGTAGTAAAAATATTCTTTGTAGAATTACCCAGTCATTTGGAGTGCTATAAAAGAGCTGTTGTCAATAAAAGCTGTGATTATTACTATGGTTTCATTCCATTTCTGTGGTAATTAGTTATTATCATTTATTTATTACGTTATTTTATGGTTATTGCTTGCAATTTCAGACTTTAAATACGAATGCATAAACAGTGCTAATTTAATTACAGTATTTGTATTTTGAATACTGCATGCAGTGTTAAGATTATTAATAAGTATATTTCAAATGAATATTCTAATAACAATTTGCATTTTTGTCTGATTTCCTGTTCATCATAATTTTTAACAAATTGATGTTTGTAGTCTTGAAAATTGTCATGCAGAAATGAATGTCATTCCCATGGCACTGCATTTAGGAACTAAACTTTATGATGTTTATAGTTAAATAAAGAGGGATAATTGATAAAGGAGGGAAATCTTAATATTTTAAATAAATTATATAGCCATTATTTAAAGGAATATTCTTTTTTTAATGTTTATTTATTTATTTTGAGACAGAGAGAGACAGAGAGAGAGAGCATGTGACAAGTGGGGAAGGGTCAGAGGGAGGGAGAAAGAGAATCCCAAGCAGGTTCCACATTGTCAGTGAAGAGCCTGACATGGGACTCCATCTCACAAACTGTAAGGTCATGACCCGAGCTGAAACCAAGAGTTGGATGCTTATCCAGCTGAGCCACCCAGGCAATCCTAAAGGCATTTTCTAAGAGAAATCTAACAATTCTTAAAATATCACATGACATAAAACAATATGAAAAAAAAAAGATGAAATTCTCACACTCCTCCATTTGTTTTCTATTTAATAAGGCACAGTATCTATATTAAGTTTAGGATAGTTTTGTTTAAGATTTACCTTGAACTTCGCTGATTTAATTTGTTTGTATTTCTAACACCTTGTAGTGTTTACCAAAGCATCAGTAACTTGTATCATTAAAAGGTTAATAGATTTCATGAGTGGGAAAATAATCCCATTTGATCAAATAGAAATTAGCTGGAAAGAAATGTTAAGATGGATGACATTTAGGGTATTTGGGAGTCTTCTTGCATACTTTAATGAAAGTAACACATTAAAAATAAGATATGAACAATGTGTAAATATCGTTTTGTGACAACATATTTGGGTTGATCAGGGTAAAAGGCTTTCTACATGGAGTACAATACACTTTGTGTACACACATGTACAAATACATACACTCACATACCTACTGAAAAAGATTCAGTGCAGTTTGCAGATTCACAAAAAGTAAGATGGAAACATGTTGATAGAGACAGGAATGTATCTGAATGATTTCATCCAGATTCCCTGGGAAAGACTAAGACATTTGCATACTGGAAGTTTATTAAAGAGTGCTCTCATAAACATCTGTGAGAGAACAAGGAAGGTGAGACTGAGAAGAGAGAGGACTGATCAGCTTCAGCTGATTCCTTAAAGAGCTCTGAAACTCAATACTCCTTCAGAACCATCACCTGTTGAGGCACCAGCGAAGTCTTAGAACTATGATGTATAACAGTCACTGGAGGTTGGTTCCCTCTGGTGAAAATGTAAACCTGTTCAAGGTAATTCTCTAAGGTAATTCCCAGGAAGAAACTTCTATCTGAGCCATCAGTAGCCAACACCTAGCAACTGAGGGAATTAGAGTGTCAGTCCTGAAAGGAACACCTGAGTGCCACATTATAGCATTAACTTCAACATACTGAATAATAAGAATGATGCGCACATCAAAAAGTCCCCAAAGGTGACATCAGCAAAATGGAAGACTAGGCAGCTCCATGCCTTTCTTTCTCCAGAGACACTGAGTTAATAACAACACACAGATCAGAATATTTCTTGGAGTACTCTAGAGACTAACTGATTTCTCAGCAGACACTTTGGAGGCCACAAGGAAATGGGATGAGGTAGTTAAAGAGCTGAAAGAAAAAACAAAACTGTCAAGCAAGAATATTGTATCTGGAAAAACTGTCCTTCCCAACTGAAGAACAAATTGAGACTTTACGAGATAAACAAATGTTGAGGAAGTTCATTATCACTAGACTTGTTCTACAAGAAATGTTAAAGAGAATTCTTTAAGTTTAAATGAAAGGATGTTAGGCAGCAACACAAAGCAAATGAAGACCTTCTCAAAAAAGATAAAAGCATGGACAAATGTATTAATCTGTAATATTATAATTTTGTTGCATAAAATTTAAATGGCAAAAACAGAAATAATCTATGTTAATGAGTAAACAATCTATGAAGGTATAATTAGCCATATCAATAACACAAAGTGAGGAAGTTGGAGGTATAAGGCATAGAGTTTTTTTTATGTGGTCATTTTAATATTCATAAATTTAAGACATTTTATGTAATTTCAATGGAAATCACAAAGAAATCTCTACAGAATATGCACAAAATAAAATGAGAAGGGAGTCAAAGCTGATCATGACAAAAAGAAAATCAATGAAACAATAAAGAAGGCAGTAAGAGTAAAAGCACAAAAAGGCTACAAGGCATAGTATAAATGACTAACAAAGTGGCAAGCCCTTCCTATCAGTAATTATTTTACATGTAAATTGGTTAAACTCCTCAATAAGAAGACATACAGTGGCTGAATGGATAAGAAATGGTTTCCAACTATACACTGTCTACAAGATATTCACTTTATATCTAAGGAAACAATAGTCTGAAGTTGAAAGGAAAAGATAGTTTACAGCACAGAAACCAAAAAGATAGTGCTCTCACATAAGTAGGGGTAAAGCCTACTGCTCATTTTATTTAATGGATAAAACCAAAAATTGACCAAAAGAGAGCAAGGTGATATATATTAATATCATACAAATTAGACTTATGTGAAAATGTTTATAAGAGACAAAATAACACTATATAATGATGTATATATTCTTCACCAAGAAGATATATAATTATCAATATATATGCTCAAGACCTCAGAGTCCCAAAATATATGGAGCAAACATTGACAGAATTGAGGGGAAAACAGACAGGAATACAGTAACTGTAGGAGACTTCAATACCCAAATTCTGATAATGGGTCAAACAACCAGACATCTGATCAGTAAGGAAATAGAGGAGTTGAGCAATACTATGGATCAATTGGACCTAACAGAAATATATAGAACACTCCAATGAACATCAACATGTACATTATTTTGGGTGTGCCTGGGTGGCTCAGTGGGTTAAGTGTCCGACTTCAGCTCAGGTCATGATGAGCTCACGGTTCACAGGTTCAAGCTCTGCATCAATAACACTTTGTGTTATTGATATGGCTAATCATATCTTCATATATTGTTTACTCACTAACATAGATTATTTTTGTTTTTGCCATTTAAATTGTATGCAACAAAATTATAATATTACAGATTAATACATTTGTCCATGCTTTTATCTTTTTTGGAGAAGGTCTGCATCAGGCTTTGTGCTGACAGCTTATAGCCTGGAGCCTGCTTCAGAGTTTGTGTTTCCCCCTCTCTCTCTTTCCCTCCTGTACTCATGCTCTCTCTCTCTCTCAAAAATAAATAAGCCTTAAAATTTTTTTTAAAGTGTACGTTGTTTTCAAGTGCACATGGGACATTGTCCGGGATTGACCATATGTTAAGACACAGAATAAGTCTAAAGAAATCAAGAAGGTTGAGATCATACTAAGTAATTTTTCTGATGAAATCAAACTAAAAAAAAATCCACAAATATGTGGAAATTCAACAACACACTCTGAAATAACTAATATGTCAAAGAAGTCTAAAGGGAAATTAGGAAATGCCTTCAGAAAAATGGAACCAAATCATGGAATACAGTGAAAGCTGTACTATGAAGGAGGTTTAAAGCTTTAAATGTGTACATTAAAAAAAGAAGGATCCAAATTCAGTAACCTAACTTTACACCTCAAGAAACTTAAAAAAGGATATAAACTAAATCCAAAGGTAGCAGAAGAAAGGAAATAATTAAGATTGGAGCAGGGATAAATAAAATAGAGAATTAAAAAAAATAGACAAATCAACAAAACTACAAGTTTTTATCTCACAGAGATTATTTGTACACTCATGATCATAGGACCACTATTCACAATACCCAAATGTGGAAGTAACCCTAATGTCCATCAACAGATGAATGGATAAACAAAATGTGGTTCACATATACAATGGAATATTATTGAGCCTTAAAAAGAAAGGAGGGGCACCTGGGTGGCTCAGTTGGTAAAGCACCCAACTTCGGCTCAGGTCATGATCTCAAAGTCCATTTGTTCAAGCCCTGCATCAGGCTCTGTGCTGACTGCTTGGAGCCTGGAGCCTGCTTTGGATTCTGTGTCTCCCATTCTCTATGTCCCTCTACCACTTGTACTCTGTCTCTCTCTCTCTCTCTCTCTCTCTCTCTCTCTCTCTCAAAAATAAATAAACATTAAAAATTAAAAAAAAAGAAAGGAAATACTATCACGTGCTACAACCTAGATGAACCCAAGGACATTATGGTAAGTGAAATAAGCCACTCATAAAAGGCAAATACTATATGATTCCACTTATATGACATGCCTAAAGCAGTCAAATTTATAGAAACAGAAAGTATAATGGTGATTAAGGGGGCTCATGGAGAGGGAAGTGAAGTTTGTTGTCTAATGGTTATAGAGTTTCAGATTTGCAAGAAGAAAGTTCTGGAGACCTGTTTCACAATAATGTGAATATACCTAAAACTACCGAACTGTATACTTAAAAATGGTTAAGATAGTAAATTTTACATTATTTTCTTTACCCCTCAATATATATGTGTATATATATATATATATACACACACACACACATATATATTGTGTATATATATATATATATATGTATATATACACATATACACATATACGTGTATATATATGTGTATATATATATTATTTGCAATAATATATTATGATTATAAAATATGTTTATTAAATACATTAAATATTATTTTATATAATATTAAATATAAGTGTATTATCACTTGTTATTTATATACATATATACCTGATATATAATGTCCATCAACAGATGAATATATATGTAAATAAAAATCTTGTGATGGGATCCAGGCATCAATATTTTTAAAGCTTCCTGGAAGAAAACCATGTACAGCCAAGGTCAGCTTGGCACTGAAGTAGTAAGTGGACCTAACAAGTGGCTCTGAACCTCAGTTTCCTTGTATGTATGTATGTATGTATGTGTGTATGTATTTATTTATTTAAATTTATTTTTTCACATTCAAGTTAGTTAACATACAGTGTAGTATTGGTTTCCAGAGTAGAACTCAGTGATTCATAACTTACATATAACACCCAGTGTTCTAACAAGTGCCCTTCTTGATGTCCATCACCCATTTAACCCATCCCCCTACTCAGCACCCCTCAGTTTGTTCTGTTTTTAAGAGTCTCTTATAGTTTGCCTCCCTCTCTGTTTTTATCTTACTTTTCCTTCCCTTCCCCTATGTTCATCTGTTGTGTTTCTTAAATTCCACATATGAATGAAATCATGTGGTATTTGTCTTTCTCTGATTTATTTTGCTTAGGATGATACAGTTTAGTTCCATTCATGTTGTTGCAAATGACAAGATTTCATCCTTTTTAAAAAAACTTTTTTTTTTAACATTTATTTGTTTTTGAGAGACAGAGAGAGATAGAGCATGAGTGGAGGAAGGGCAGAGAGGGAGGGAGACGCAGAATCTGAAGCAGGCTCCAGGCTCTGAGCTGTCAGCACAGACTTAGCCACCCAGGAACCCCAAGATTTCATTCTTTTTGATCACCGAAAAGTATTCCATTGTATACATATACCACATCTTCTTTATCCATTCATCAGTTGATGGATGACATTTTGGCTCTTTCCATATTTTGGCTATTGTCAATAGTGCTACTATAAACATTGGGGTGCATGTGCCCCTTCAAATCAGCATTTTTTGTATCCTTTGGACAAATACCTAGTAGTGCAATTGCTGGGTTATAGGGTAGTCCTGTTTTTAATTTTTTGAGGAACCTCCATACTGTTTTCCAGAGTGGCTGCACTAGTTTGCCTTCCCACCAACAGTGCAAAAGTGTTCCCCTTTCTCCACATCCTTGCCATATCTGTTGTTTCCTGAGTTGTTAATTTTGGCCAGTCTGACAGGTGTGAAGTGGTATCTCCAAACTTAACCCCCAGTTTCCTTATTTTTAAAATGAACAGTATAATACCTACAACTGTTTACTTACAATATATGGGATAGGGCTTTATAGACTTCAAAAAGTTACCAAAAAATCAAGTTTTAAAGGAAAATCTTGATAGAATCTAAATGTTGGGTATATAGGTGTTTTCATTAAAAAAAAAAACGGCTTTGTTTTGTTTTTAAAATTCCCCAATTTAGACATGATTTTATGGCATTTCATTAAAAGAACAAAATATTCTTTTTTGTTTTTTTTTAATTTTTAATGTTTATTATTTTGAGAGAGAGAAAGAGTGTGAGCAGGGGAGGGACAGAGAGAGGGAGAGAGAGAGAGAATCCGAAGTAGGGATCCTGACGCAGGACTTGAGCTCATAAACCATGAGATCATGACCTTAGCCAAAACCAAGAGTCAGACACTTAATGACTGAACCACCCAAGTGCCCCAAGAGGGGAAAAAAACAAACAAAAAAAACTAAATCACATATTATGATAAAATTATTATTAGTCCTTATTATTTACTTCCCTTCCCAGGAAAAGTATTTCATTTCTTTGTTCTATAAACATCAGAATTTCTTATGTGACTCTTTGGTCAGTAAAATCTGAGCGAGAGTGAAATATGCCTGCCACCTCTGAGAAGAGTGTTTCAGAGTTGAATCATGGCTCTTATTGGTCATGAGGCCGTCTTTCCCCAGGCTGGGGTTATTTCATTGTCCTTGAATAAAGAGAAGAACTTCAGGTAAGCCATGAAGATATGTAGGAGGAGCAAATAAGTCTCTCTTGTGGGAAGCAACTAAGATATTTAAGCTTGTTATTAATGTAATATAACAGGAGCTCACTAGCACAGTTTGAAAGCTAATAAAAATAAAATTATCCCTAACAAAGCAGATCATCCTGATGAAGAAAAAAGTTAGTTAATACCTAAAGAAACTCATCTGTACAGGCAGTTTCAGAAACATTTAGTTAAAAAGTATGGAATGAAGAATGTATAATTAGCAACACTCTTCAGTTATGTCTGTACCTTCCTGCATTTAACAGCATGTCTTCTGGATGGCTTTATTTTGTCCCAAGGAAAATCTGCCAACATTTCTCATGAATTCTTTTTAAAGCTATAGTGTACTCTCATTAACCAGTTTTCTACTTGGGAGCAGTTAAGGCTTTATCCTTTGTTAATAAAAACCACGCAGCAATGAAAATATTTGGACAAACCTCAGTCCAGTTTGTAGTGAATAAACTGGCCATTCTTTTGACTGATTGCCCCTTCACATGTTCTGTGAACCGTGTAAACACTTGTGCAGTCCTGTATTTTCTGTCATGCTCATGTAATCAAATGTTTTCCCATCATTTAAAGTAGACAACCTAACAATGTCCAATTAAATAATTTCTTTACCTCTCCTGTTTCAGCCTATCTCAACTGGAAAACCTGCAGTGAAATGAGTTGATAAGAAAAAATCATAATTCTCTTACTTTTCCATTTAATAGCTACAGTGTGAGGCCCTTCCAGCTCGGGGGTATTGAGAAAAGGAGAAAGATAAAACATCACCAATATCTTATTTGACTGGTAGAAAAAAAGTTATAAGAATTTTGACAGGTAAAATTGTAATCTGATGCTTAATTTAATCCTAATGCTGTGTATGTGGCAGAATCCAATGCTGATTCTTTCTCTTTTATCATAGTTTTCTGGGTTCTTTAAATCATACCTTACCTCATATTGCTGAGGATCCTTCATCTGTAGAATATTTGCCATGGGCAATGCCATCTCTATCTGGCAACTTAAAACTCTCCCCTACTTTGGGGTTTCCAACAGCACACCCCTTCACAAATGTCATTTCAAAATTCCAGAAGTAGTATTATGGAGCCAACATCTGTCCCTGGGAAATTTGTACACTTCTGGAATTGAAGCTTCAATATACCCCCTGTTTCTTTGCTATGCTACAGGTAGGGCCAGCTACAATGAAAACATTTTCTTCAGTCAGGTGTAATTCAGGCACCAGACAGCATGTTCCTTAAACTACACAATAAAGGTGTCAAGCAATCTTAGAAGTTTATTGAAGCCATGTCACTTAGCTTGAGCAAGGTGGTATACCGTTTTCCCTTCTCTCCTCACATGGAGGAAGTACATATTATATTGGCATACTGAAGTCTTCTCAAATTCTCATTGACGTTACCCTCATCACTTGCCTCCTGAATCACTCAATAAAATCTTAGCATTTTCCTTTATAGCTCAGAAAACGGATAGGCTGTCCCAGGAGAGCTGATTTCACAATTTCTTGCCATGTTTAAGCTAGGCTGTGAAGCAGCAGGCTTTAGGATGTTGGGTTATTACAATTTGGTTCAGAAAATAGGAAGATATTAAATAAAGCATTTAACCTATTGTTTCATAACTTGATATTCACATGTGATCTACATGTAGGATATATCCCCAGAGGTGTAGTTGCTTTGTCAAAGAGAACATGCACTGTTAAAAGAATTGCCTTAATACTCTGCAAAGACGTCACATCTATTTCCATTTACCACAGTATTTAAAATTACTTGTTTACCTACTCCTTTGTTTACTCAGATTAACAGGGATACTACTTTTGCCCTTTGGACAGATAAAAACATTATAGCATTTTTTTTCAATGTATTCTTTAAACAATTATTATTTGTCTTCTCATTTGTTGATAGGCGTGTGTATATATATATACACACATATATATATATGTATATATATACACATATATATATATATATATATATAATTTGAGTTCATTTGTTGATAGGTACATATATATACATATACATATACATATACATATACATATACATATACACATATATATGTATCAGATCATATATATACATATATATGTGTACATATATATGTATATATATGTACACATATATATGTATATATATGATCTGAGTTCATATTTTAAAATGTAGGCTGCTTTTTCAACTTATAGGTCACTTTAATGATAACATAATAATATTATCAGTATAATTAAATTTCTCTATATTTGTTGCCAGAGTGAATAATGAGGGTGTAATTTGATCAATGATAAAAAGATTACAGGATTATAGTCTATTATTTAAGTCATTGACAGTCATCTTATTAATTGAGTTAAGTAAGCTAGATATCGAAGCATCATCTTTGACTTATCCCTCTTCATGTTAAGGATCTCTGCTAGATGTTCCCTTGTCTTCATTTCTAAGGCATATCACCTATTTTAAAATTTTATACAAATTTTGATTCACTAATTACATGCCTAAGAAATAATAAAGCATGTATTCAATGATCTATACACAGAAAAACTTGTTATAAAAATTCTATCAAGCAATTAAGAAATGTTGATGTAAATTAGTTTCCTTCCATTTAATTAAGTGGTATATTATCTTGTTATGAAAGACATTTTACTAATTGAAAATACTATTTTTTGGGACAACTGGGTGTCTCTGTGGGTTAAGCACCTGACTCCTGGTTTTGGCTCAGGTCATGATCTCATGGTTTGTGAGTTCCAGCCCGTCACTGGGTTCTGTGCTGACAGTACAGAGCCTGCTTGGGATTCTATCTCTCTCTCTCTGTCCCTCCCCCAATCTCCCTCTGAAAATAAATACATAAGCATTGAAAAAAGAAAAGAAAATAAAGTGCTCATTTTTATTTTTTTAATGTTTTATTTATTTTTGAGAGAGAGCACACGAGTGGGACAAGGGCAGGAGGGGTGGGACAGAGGATCTGAGGTGGGCTCTGTGCTGACAGCAGCGAGCCCTATGAGAGGCTCAAACCCACAAATGGTGCGATCATGACTTGAGGCAAAGTTGGTCGCTAAACCAACTGAGCCACCCAGTCACCCCAAAATGCTCATTTTTAAATACAAGGTAAAAAAAAGATTGCAAATTAATAGAGCATTGTATCATTTTCAAAATACATATCTACAAACATGTAGTGGATATATATAATACATAGTTATATTTATCTATACATATAACACACACACACACACACATATATATATATATAAAACATATAGTTAAATATAAAACCCCTTAATAGAACACACAGGATATATATGCAATATATACAATTATTGATGCATCTATAAGCCCATTCAAAGGATTGAAACTAGATTTTTATATACGTTTAAGTATAGTACTTGGTGTATTGTATTTTTAGATAAAATTATAAATGTTTTTCTTGTACTTGTTCTTCAGATGTTCTCTACTGACCTTGTAATTTTCATATTAGAAAATAATTATATGTGATTTTAATATATGAATATAAATATAACAATTAGGTTAAGCTGTTAAATAAGACTATTTTGCCAATTTTTTGAACATTTAAATTAGAATAATGTGATACCTCCCTCCAAAAAAAATTAAGCCGAGTGGGTGTAAATATAAAATTAAAATCAAATAAATTTGATATTATAAAACAGAAATGCATACATATAGTATTATACATCTGCTAGATATAAACCATGAATTTGATCCTTCTGTAGATGTCAAACCACTAATAGTCATTAATAAGATCATTAAACTGGCAGGTAAGGTAAAGCACAGATTTCCGGGTGACAAAGTTGAGTCTGGTTTTCTCTTTTAAGAAAGGATACTGAGGGGCGCCTGGGTGGCGCAGTCGGTTAAGCGTCTGACTTCAGCCAGGTCACGATCTCGCGGTCCGGGAGTTCGAGCCCCGCGTTGGGCTCTGGGCTGATGGCTCAGAGCCTGGAGCCTGTTTCCGATTCTGTGTGTGTCTCTCTCTCTGCCCCTCCCCCGTTCATGCTCTGTCTCTCTCTGTCCCAAAAATAAAAATAAACGTTGAAAAAAAAATTAAAAAAAAAAAAAGAAAGGATACTGAAAAGTATAACTAACCATGGCATATTCAGCAGTATTACTACATTATGATCGGTGACAGGTTTTATTATGCTGTTTGTATTTATGTTTCATGACCATAGAATAATAGTGTAAAAATTAATATTTGAAACTTGAAAAAAAGTGACTAATAATGTAAACTAGGAGGAACATGTATAGATGTATATACATATATATTTATACATATACATGTGTATATATTTGAGTAAGTCGGGTGCAAAGGGGGATGATTTAAAAATAGATATCAATGCTCAGTGATTCTCTTATATCAAGTTTGATCTTGATTATATCTTTAAAAGGTTAACATTCCCTGTAGGAGGCTCCCTTTGGGGTAAAAACATTCTATTTTAGAATTGCCCATGGAGAAAACCTACATATGCCCTAGAGAAAAACTGTTTCTGATATATTTAAGTAAGCTATTATTTGGAGAGATCTTCAAAATAGAATCTTTCTTGAAGGTGCACTGAATGTTCACAAAAATTATTTTAACTGCCTCTTTACAATTCTACCATGAAATAATATAGTCTATAAAAAATATCCTGGAGCAAAACTTAGAAGTATGGAGGAGGATGTGTATTGTTTAACCAGCTGCTATAAATTTAATGTAGTAACATTATTGTCACAAAGAATTTTATTGATTTTTTTCCAAGTTACTTATCTACACATTTATTGTGTCAGTTCCCAAATTTATTTTACTCTAAATTCCCGTAAGAACATATTAACTAACTGCTATTTATAATGAAAGGAAAGAAATATGATTTATTTTGAATAAAGATTTAACTGAATTCAAGTATTGCGCTGACATTTAAATCCTTTATTTTTGCCTGACTTTGAAAAATGTCACATAATTGGAAATTTAATTTATTTTATCAACATATGCAGCATGACTCTTTGAAACAAGTTTTGAGTTTGTGTTCTTCTCCATTGTATGGTATATTTATTAATATAAATAGATTACTCAATTGATTTGCACCACTACTACTATAATTTATGAATTATTATAGGTTTTTTAATATAAGAAGACTATAAAACAACTAAAATAAACACTAACATGTTTAAATTATATCAATTGGCCATATACACTGCCAATACCCATGTCTTATTAATAACAATTCAGTGCGTTGAAACATTGCTCTATATTTTAATATTGAAAAAAAATTCCCCCTAAGAAAATTTGTAAAGGTGGCTGACATTGATTAAGAAGTATTTATAGCTCTATAATGCTTTCTGATACACAGCTATTTGGCTGACTAAGCATATTGGTTGTTTATAGCCCATGGCTATCCTGATTTAGCAAATAGCAGGGTCCCTAACTTATTTGTATATTAAGTATGTTGAACCTCTCCAGTTGCAAATAATAAAGTGCTCTTTAGCCATGATTTTTTTTTTTTTTTGTCAGAGAATGCAAGGTAAAAAAATAAATAGGGACACCTGGGTGGCTCAGTTAAGCATCCAACTTCAGCTCAGGTCATGATCTCGTGGTACACAAGTTTGAGCCCTGCATTGGGCTCTGTGCTGACAGCTCAGAGCCTGGAGCCTGCCTCAGATTCTGTCTCCCTCTCTCTCTGCCCCTCCCCCACTCGTTCTCTCCCTCTCTCTCTCTCTCTCTCTTTCTCAAAAATAAATGAAACATTACTTTTTTTTTTAAATAAAGAAATTTGCAAACATCAAGTGTAATGAAGTTCTAACTTGGGGGCATACCAGAAAGAATTTTGTTCAAGATGCTAAACATGAATATTAAGATTACAAATAATATGTCTTTCTCATCAGTGTTTAATTAAATTATATTTTTCTACAAAGATTAAGTATGAAAGTAGATTTGTATAAAGACTTTGTGATCCTTCTAATAATTAACTGACCACGAGTTTTAATTTTAAGTTTCTCTTGCTGGGTTTGTTTTACCTTGCACCAATTTAATATTCCTTTTCATGACTTATTTGTAGAGTGATACATTATAAACAAAGAGTACATTGCTTTATGTTTCTAATGTGATTCTTTGCATTACTTACTGAGCATATGAGGAAATAAGCCATCTCGGTTTGCTCTCAGAATTACACATTACAGAAAGATAGTGTTATGAGTCATATTACGAAGTATCCTGGGTAATGAAATTTAAAGCATCATCAAGGCAAATGGCATTAGGCATGTGGTTACAAGAGCATGTGCTCACTCAGGTTCTGGTCAGTTGATTTCTAAGTAGGAAATAGAAATCTAGGACACACATCTCCCACACTAGGGGCTCATCAGAGTTTTACCATCATTGCGTATGTGAGAGAAAATCCCTCCTGGAGTTACCTGAGATTGGCAATATTTGGTATGATTGAGGAATCAATTTCCCTGCTAGCTCTCTATATAAAGTTTTGTAAAATACCCTCCCATTAGTTCAAAATGTAAATTTGGAAAGCATTTGTATCTGGATGATGCAAGAAATTATATATACAGTTTTCTAAGTTTGTTCTACTCTAAGTTCTACTTATAAATTAAATAGAAAATTTAATACTATAGTCTTCTGCCTAAAGTCCACTAATCAACATTATGTTGCAGAATATTATCTCCAAAGTATTTTTGTCAATATTTGTATTTAATTGGAATCGTAGAAAGTTATTGATTTCATGGGATTTTTTTCATAGCAATGTATTTTAAAATATTTTATATTTATAAGAGCTTCTCAGGGTAATTTCAGGAAATTAAATATAGATGTTTGCACTTCTTAGGATGGGTGGGGTACCACTCATTCTTCCAGTTTATTATACTATGCTATTGTAGCCTGTAGATTAAACATATATACATTTCAAGGGTTTCTAAGGAATTCTATGGAGATAATATGCACAATTAAGAGAACATACAAATTTAACTTTTTAGGCAAAAATATTTCTACATCTTATTCAGTTTCTGTTTAATACATATCTTTTTATTCAAGTTCATATGTTCTTATATGATATTGTATAAATATATTTCTGACAACTTCTTCTCTGGATTGTATTGTCTAGCAGATATAGAATTTTAGTGTAGCCTTAAAGAAAAGAAAATGCTATTATTGTTTCTTGCAAGTTTGAATTGGTATAGCAAAACTGGATTAATAAAACTGAGAAAATATGGATTTTTATTTATTTATAAACATTTGAGTGCACAGTAACTGAAGACTAAAAGGAAAGTTTTGTTCATGGTTATTTTTCCAGAGGGAAGAGATTTTATCATGACCTATTATT
Organism: Prionailurus bengalensis; assembly: GCF_016509475.1. Taxonomy (NCBI): domain Eukaryota; kingdom Metazoa; phylum Chordata; class Mammalia; order Carnivora; family Felidae; genus Prionailurus; species Prionailurus bengalensis. Next base: position 93,965,853 of record NC_057354.1, on the reverse strand, counting down.
AAACTATATTACTATATAGTACAGCTATAGAGCAATTAATATCTTTAAAAAATATTTTATTTTATATTTTGCTTCATTAAAAATTTGAATTTAAATATATTTCAGAGAATGTACTATAACCTATAAACATGTTAAAACATGTTACTTTTTCATTCAAGAAAAAAGATAGATAAAATGTATCCCTGTTGATAATTTATGAATAATGGAAAATTAAATAAGGTATCATTTTAGCTATATGTTGTACATAACTTAAATTTGTACCTCCTGGCATACCCATCTTGAACATAGCACATATTATCTATGAATATTTAATAATAGATAACTACATACTTATAATCTATGGATCTCTTTCCAGTAAATCAATCTATCAGTGAAAATTTATTGATGCCCTGTCTTTTGGAAAGTACTTTCTTCACTTGGCTTTAGTAAAATATATATATATATATATATATATATATATATATGTATATAAAACATATATATTTAGTATTATTATTAAATTTAGTATTAGCATTAAATTATTAAATTATTAAATTAAATCATTATTTTTAAATTAAATTAAATTATTATTAAATTAAATTATTAAATTATTAAATTATTATTAAATTATTAAATTTAGTATTAGTATTAAAATATTTATATATATTCAGTAAAATATATATATATATATATATATGTTTTTCTACCTCAGTGTTAATTCCATTCAGTCTACTTCACTAATGCAACTTATTTCCCTGATCTCTAAAAGTTACAGTACTTTATATTCTTCTCATTCTCTGCCCTAACCCTTGAGAGATAGATAGATAGATAGATAGATAGATAGATAGATAGATGTAAAAAGAAACCACCATGTAGTATCAGGATTTCCAATTTCTACCATTTACCCTCGACTGAACTCCACAATTTTATACTCCACTCCACTAAAATATGTAATTGACATCACAAACTTGACACAGGCAAAGGTGTACTGGTTTTATATACAACTTTAATCTTCCCACAGTCTTTTAAATATATATATATAATATATATATATATTATATATATATATTATATATATACACACACACACACATATATATATATATACATACACAGTCTTTTAAAGTATGTATATATATGTGTGTGTATATATAAATACATATGTGTATTTATGAATACACCATTCTTCTTAGATCAAAGCAGTTATCTTAGATACTACCTTGGCTTTCATCTTTGTCTCAAATCCCATAACTAATACATCTGTCAGTACTGTCAGCTATACCTTGAAAACATTTCACATTTCTGAGTACATGTCTTTATTTCACCAGGTTTCAGGCCATGATTGTCTCTTACCTAGAGTTTTGCAGTAGCCCTCTAACTGGTGTCCTTGCTTTCACATCTGCCTCCCTGTGGTCCATTTAGTACATAGCAGCAAGAGTAATCCTATTAAGCTGTAAGCCACATCAGGTCACTCATCTGCTCAAGCTCTCCAGATGGCTTCCCATGGCTCTCAGAATAAAAGCCAAAGCCATCATAAAGACTTACAAATTCCTGCATGTCTGGGCCCCATTACATCTCTTGAGTCATCCTCTGCTAGTCTTGCCTTATATTATTCTGTTTCAGCTAACCCGGACTCTTTGCCGTTTCTTCATTTGGAATGTTATGTTCCTGTCTCAAGACGTTTCATTTAAACATTTTGCTACCTAGAATAATCTCCCCTGCCAAGAAAAGTATGGCTTACCTCTTGTAGGTTTTTACTTAAGTTTTAACTTCTCAGGGATGCCTTAACTAATCTTACTGTTGAAAATGAAACTAACCTCTTCCCAACTCCAGAAATCCCTGTATACAAATTATAGCTTAAGTTTACTTCACAGCACTTTTACTCTTTGGCCTAACACAAGATTTCATTTATTTATTAAGTTATTATTTCATTCATTCATTTATTAGTTTATTCATTTGTTTTTTGTGACTCCCCACTAGACTATAAGCTCCTAAATAGTGGTTTTTGCCTATTTGATTCACTGCTATATGCTGAGTACCTAGAATAGTGTTCAGTACATAGTAAAAGATTATTTAATATTTATTGAATTAATAAATTAATTATTGGGACTTATGCATAACATTCTAAATATAGATATAAAACGAATTTCTACTGCATTGTATCAGAGACTACTATATAAATTGCTAACCGTATAAACTTTTTTTGCCTAATTGAAAATTCTGAAAGAGCAGTCATTTATTTTTATGCCTTCACTACAGCACTGCCCAACATTACTGGAATTTAATAGATATTTATAAAGTGAAATAGTGGAACCAGTTTCAAAGCATGTTAGCAGAGGTAAACAAATACAGTACTGACTAGATACATAAATGCTACAGAACACAGAGTAAAAAGTAATCCGATTTACCTGGTGTCAAGGGTCCATCTTTCCGGAAATATATAACAATAACACACAATTATTTTCATCATCCCACAAAATCAATTTAAGAGAAGTTAATGTGTCACCCTGATGTTTACCCTCACCTACTGATGTAGGATCACCATACCAACTACATGCATAGCCACATGTAAATGTCACAATTGCACTGTGAACTTGAATTTGTATTATCCTGATTTGCTGCTTGTTTGATGTACTAAGAATTGAACTGATAACTTTTGAATAATCACCTAGTGATAAGTAGGTGATAGATTATGTCTTGAAATTTCTATATATATAGAGAGAGAGTTTCATTTTTTATTGCATAGTAATTCCTAAAGGTAATTTTAAATGAAGATACTGAGGGTTGCAAAAGAAGAAATGTCAGAATAGTCACTTAATTCCAAGATTTCTGACTTCAAAATTTCTTCTCAATATGGGTTTTGAATGACATTAGAAAGATAATTTAACATAAAGTATTAGGAATATATCCTTGGTAATTAAGATATTTATTAAATGGCCATGCGAATTTTTATAATACAAAAAGTTTTTTTAGTACAGTTTAAGCTCTAATAAAAATATATCTTAAAAATTAAATCTTAGTGCAACACATAGGAAAGTATAAATGGCTGTCATCAAAAACATAAGAGATTAACAAATGTTTGCAAGAATATGGAGCAATGAGAACCTTTTTGCCCTGTTGGAGGGACTGTAATCTTGTGCAGCCACTATGGATAGAAAACAATATGGAGGTTTTTCAAAATATTAAAACTAGAACTGCCATATGATCCAGGAATCATCCTTTCTTGTTATATGTCCAAGAAAACAAAAACACTTTCCAAGAGATATTTGCACCCCTATGTTCATTGTGGCACTATTTACAATAATCCAGACATGAAAACAACCTAAATATCCATTGGCAAATGAATGGACAAGGAAAATGTGATATATAGAGGGACTGGAATATTATTTAGCCATAAAAGTGAGGAAATCATGTCATCTGTGACCATGTGGATGGTTCTTGAGTACATTATGCCAAGTAAAATAAGTAAGGTAAAAAAAGACAAACACGTTTCTGTGGAATCTAAAAAATAATAATAATAATAGAGAAAGAGATCAGATTTGTGGTTACCACAGCTGGAGGGTAGAAGAAGTTGGAACTGGATAAAGTTGGAAAAATGTACAATGTTCTAGCTATAAGATAAGTATGTGCTAGGGATATAATGCACAATATGATGATTATAGTTAACACTACTGTATGATATGTTTGAAAGTTGAGTATAAATCCTAAGAGTTTTCATACAAGGAAAAAATATTTTGATTTTATATGAGATGATGGATATTAATTAAACTCATGTAATCATTTCACAATAGATGTAAATTAAAGCATTATGCTGTACACCTTAATAATGCTGTATGTTAATTATATCTCAATAAAACTGGGGGGGGAAGAAGCAGAAAAAAAGAGAAAATTTCATTGGTTTCTAGAAGAGACATCAGTGGGAAAGTGAAAAAAATTTCATACTTTCCAGCAGATGGAAGTGGTTTTATGTTACCAGCTCACAGGTGGGTAGGAAGAAAAGGAGAATTTGAACTAGTAGAAATGTCAGGTTCAGGGAAAGGTTGAGATTAATACCTCTCACTTCTCAGTAACAGACACCTGATGCTATAAGAGCATCAGGAGACTTAGGTTTATTTGAAAAAAAGGTTTATTAGTCAGAGGCTTACAAGTCTTTATGATGTAAGGCATATGGAGAGATCTTAATGCAACTATCATGGAATGCGAGACAAAAAAATACTCTTTAGAAAATTACGCTAGATTAAACTTCTGATATTAGTACGTGTGAAATGTTTTGTTTGTAATTTCTAGGTTGTTTTTTTCCTGTTACTTGTTGATGAAATGTATTATTGCATTATTTCAGATGACTCTCAGTAGGAAGCAGGCGATCACCTACAACATGTTAGCGATTCAGAGCAGTCATCTTGCAGAGCCTCACTTCTGTCCAGGAATCTTAACTCCACCAAGGACCCTCTCACATCTCAGAGCTAGCACAGTGTCAAAAGGGCAAAATTTTCATGGTAGAGAGGGCAGATTCAACTTACCATTGTTAGTTTATTTGATGGCAAATGACAGAAAAATAGATTAGAACCAAGTAAAGGGGAAGAGTGTTGGATTGAAAGTTTATTCATCCAGCCTGTTATATACCATTGTCAATGTCTAGGTAACCCTGAATAGTATCTCTTGTTGGCTTCCTCTGCTTTAGGCAACACTGAAATTAACAGAGCTAAAAATAATAAATTTTCCTTCCGTATTCCTAATATGTTATATTTTATTATGATATAATACTGTTATAAGTCATCGGTGAATCTTATTTCCATTATTATATTTAGGATTTTGCATAGATATTCAAAAATGTTATTGCTTTTCATTTGGGGTATTTTGTTAAGTTTGGCAGATTTTGTTACCAAAGTTATGTTACCATTATGAAATTGGGTGGCAGTTATTCCAACTTTTTCTGTGCTTAGAAAGAACAGAAATTCCAAAACCATGGAGCATATGAGGAAAAAAATGTAAATCTTCTGGGCCAAAAGTATTTATTTCTGTCTGTTTTTTTCTATTACCATTTTTTCTTAAGTTTTAAAAATTATTTCTTAATTCATTATTTTTTTCTCACATCTTTTATTTAATGAACTGTTTCATAATTATTAGCCAATAAATGGCCATATTATGCTATATGTGTCTTTAATCTTCTGAGTATTTGATTAAGTTTTTATCTCTTGAGTAATAGGGTGTTACAATTGCTTTAAGCTTATTAATAGTAAACAAAATATATTTGGTCAATGAAGAAAAATTCAAATATTTAGAGGAACAAAGGAATGTAATAATCATGTTCTCTCCAGCCATAGGCAAAATATAATTACTGTGTATATATTCAATTATTCTCTAAAAAATATCAAGATTATAAGGAACACCTGGGTGTTCAGTTGGTTAAGTGTCTGATTCTTGATTTTGGCTCAGGTCATGATCTCACAGTTCATGGGACGGAGCCCCGCATTTGACTTCACACTAACAGTGCGGGGTCGGCTTTGGATTCTCTCTCTACCTTCTCTCTCTTCCCCTCCCTCACTTGTGCACATGAACCTGAACTCTCTCTCAAAATAAATAAACTTAAAAAAAAAAACAAGATTAAGGGCACCTGGGTGGCTCAGTCAGGTAAGTGTCCAATGATGTCAAGTCATGATCTTGTGGTCCATGGGTTCCAGCCCTGTATCAAGCTCTGTGCCGACAGCTCAGAGCCTGGAACCTGCTTCAGATTCTGTGTCTCTCTCTCTCTCTCTTTGCCCACCCCCCCCCCCTCTCTCTCTCTAAAGTAAACATTACCAGTTTTTTTTAATTAAGATTATATCTGAGCATATTTCTATGTAAAACAATTTAATTCTGTTGCATGGTTTTCATTGCTGGCTTCGCACATGATCCCATGTGTGCAAATTAATTTCCTCAAACTGTCCCTGCACACCAAGGTCATGTCCAGTTTTTTACCATTTAAATGGAACAAGAGTGGTAGAATTAAATCTTTGTGCACATATTTTAGTTAGGGTTTTGGAGTCATAAAAATGAATAAGATAGTTTTAAAGTTTTCACCTTTCCAAATTTATACTCAAGAAGGGTTGTACAAATTTATAATGCATCTAGCAGTGTATGAGAATGTTGGTGTACTCTTTTACTTATGGTAATTCTTTTTTTGTTTTATTATTTGCCTAATAATAACCTAAAATTTCCTGTTGTTGCCATTTTGAAAAGGCTTCCTTATATTCTAAAAACAATGGTAATCTTTCTCCTTTTCAATGGTTACAGTTCTTTATCAATTTTGTGTTGAATTTCAAAGGACGACATTAAGTATTAGTGGCAATCATTGGCTGTTTTCATTTCTTTGCCAGTTTGCCATTTCAGGTCCCACTGGCCTCTGGACATTAAATTCTGTCATGAAGGGTGCCTATAATGCCTTTTCTCTGGACATTGAATACTCATCTGGTGCTGGTATTTTTATTTTCTTCCATGGCCTTCAGTCCTGAGTAATGTCTTTGCTACCTCCTCATTTTGATCCCATTTTGATTCCTAGAGCTCAGATACTTTTAGCTGCTTTACCCTCAGCAAAGTTTTTTATAGGGACTTTGCTGAAGTCATTTTATTTCCATGGAAATGTATTTATATTAGTTATATATTCTACTTTTTGTATCTATTGTCATTTGTCCATTTGAAACTTGTAGCTGAAGGAAAAAAGTAAGTGGTAAGATAATTGTCATCACAAGAAATGCGTTAAATGCATTACCACCTTATTTTTAACCCTAAGTCAAAAAAGGAATTTAAACAAGGAATTTCAGCCTCAATGAATTGATCGACAAAATGGAGATAATAAATGCTTGATGGAATTGTAATGATTGAAGAAAATGCCCTGTTTTCTTGGGCAGAAGACATGAATAGACCTTTTTCCAAAGAAGACATCCAGCTGACTGACAGATATATGAAAAGATGTTCAACATCACTCATCATCAGGGAAATACAAATCAAAACCACATTGAAATGCTACCTCACACTGGTCAGAATGGCTAAAATTAACAACAACTCAGGAAACGACAGATGTTGGCGAGGATGTGGAGAAAGGGGAATCCTAGTGCAGTGTTGGTGGGAATGAAAACTGGCTCAGCCACTCTGGAAAATGGTGTGAAGTTTCCTCAAAAAATTAAAAATAGAATTACCCTACAGCTCAGCAATAGCACTATTGGGAATTTATCCAAAGGATACAGGAGTGCTAATGCGAAGGGGCACGTGTACCCCAGTGTTTATAGCAGTGCTTTCAACAATAGCCAAATTATGGAAAGAGCCCAGATGTCCATTAACTGATGGATGGATAAAGAAGATGTGGTTTATATATACAATGGAATACTACTTGGCAATGAGAAAGAATGAAATCTTGCCATTTGCAACAACATGGATGGAATGGGAAGGTATTATGTTAAGTGAAATAAGTCAGTCAGAGAAAGACAGATATCATATGTTTTCACTCATATGTGGAATTTGACAAACTTAACAGAAGACCATGAGGGAAGGGAAGGAGAAAAAATAGTTTCAAACAGAGAGGGAGGCAAACCATAAGAGACTCTTGGATGCAGAGAACAAACTGAGGGTTGATGGGTGGGTGGGGAGAGAGGAAAATGGGTGATGGGCATGGAGGAGGGTACTTGTTGGGATGAGCACTGAATGTTGTATGTAAGTTTTGTATGTAAGCAGTGAATCATGGGAATCTACTCCTGAAGCCAAGAGCACACTATATGTGCACTATATATGTACTATATGTTAGCTAACTTGACAATAAATTATAGCATAAATAAATAAATAAATAAATAGATAAATAGATAAATAAAAGTATATAGATTAAGGATTTAAAAAAGAAAGAAAGAAAACTGGGCATTTTCTTTCTTTTGTTTACAAAGTTTCCCCTAATCTTCCTGGCAAGATCTGACTCACTAGATAGGCCCCAGTTAACTTATGACCTTATCTGTAAAATATTTCTCCACGCTTGAAGCAGAAGTAATTGATGCTGCCTGTGTGCTCCCACAGCACCTTATCCATGAGCACCCATCACATATTAGTTACATTCCAGATTGCTGTTAGCTAGCACCAAATTGGGAGCTCCTTTTTAAAAGACCGATAATAGAACCTACTTATTTTTATTTTTTATTTTATTTATTTATTTTTAAAGTTTATTTATTTTTGAGACAGAGAGAGAAAGAGCATGAACGGGGAGGGGCAGAGGGAGAGGGAGACACAGAATCGGAAGCAGGCTCCAGGCTCTGAGCCATCAGCCCAGAGCGCGACGCGGGGCTGGAACTCACGGACTGTGAGATCGTGACCTGAGCTGAAGTCGGACGCTTAACTGACTGAGCCACCCAGGCGCCCCAGAACCTACTTATTTTTAAAAGCCTAGCACTGTTCACTTTGCGTAGTATAAGAATGAAAAGACACTAGTTGAACTGGTTTGAATTGCATTGTCACTTCTGTAGAAAAATTAAAATAGTGGATCATTTTACTGTGAAAAAGTTGGACCACTAAGTCAGAGCTAGGGAGTAAAATGACTTCGGTCATTAAGCTGATTTGTCCAGCCCTCATGACTATTCTCTACCAAGTTAATCAGAATATTCTGGTTCATTTTTTAGGGTTGGTCCCCTCTCTCTTTGACAGAGCTGAAGGCACACAAGAGGTGTATTTCCTTCTTCAAGTCTTTTTTTTTTTTTTACATCCTGAAGGCAGCTTATTTTCTTAACTCATACCAACTTAATGTTTCAGACAGTCAGGTGTTATTACAAATAATTATTCAATAGCTATCATTTTCCCTCATATTCCATGTTTGGAGCCACAATTTGTTCATTTTAGTCTTGAATATTACCCAAACAACACATAGGTTTTTTTTTTTTCCTAAGTTTTTTTTTTTCCTAAGGAAGGGACTACTTTTATAGATTGATGCATGTCCCTTTAAAACAAAAAAAAATTCATTAGTTTAACTTCTTAAAAGATGATGTTTTCCAGAACATTTCTTTAATTTTAGGGAACTGAAAATTTAGACCATGTTTATCATACATGCAAGAGTATAATGTTTAGGATAAAATGACATGATTTTATAAAAATAATAAATAGTATATGTTAGACTCATTTATTTGGTAAAATCCTTTTGTTTTGCAAGATAACATGAAGTAAGAATGGCACACAAAATTTTGGTTCTTGCAAAGTAACATGTGCTACTTAGCCAGACTCTTAGAAAAATGTTTTTTTGATTCTAATCTATAGTCTTTTAATATATGCAACAATTAGAAGGAAATATATAAATGTAATATATATATGTTCAGGTTCTCTGCAAAATTCACTTTTTAAAAAGTCTGCTAAAATATAGTGTAACAGCTAAAAGAGACAGTAGATCTTGTTCAAGGCAGATTTATAGCTATTGCTTTTTTTCTTTTTCCTTTTATTTTATTTATTTATTTTTTGCTTGTGTCAGCAAACCTTGGCAAAAAGGTTTTTGCTATTGGAGTGAAATCTGTAAATTTAGATTTTCTCTCCTTCCCTCCCAAAACCTTGTCCTAGGTGTTGTCACTTTCTTTATTCATCACTGCTTACCTTGAATGTGGAATGAAATTCTGGAATATTTCATTGTTGTTATATCTTGAACATTCTTTTTATTAATTTCACTTGTAGTTAGTAATTAATAAATATTCTTCTTTGCTCAAATGCAGGAAAGACTGTTGTGATTTTGAAGAACCCACTTTTTTGATCTGCATTATTCTGCTTTTATTTTTATTTACTTTATTTATGTTTACGTTTATTTATTTTAGAGAGAGAAAGAGAGAGTGCGAGCAGGCAAGGGGCAGAGAGAAGGAGTCACAGAATCTGAAGCAGGCTCTAGGCTCTGAGCTGTCAGCACAGAACCTGACATGGGGCTCGAACTCACAAACTCCGAGATCATGACCTAAGTCAAAGTTGGACGCTTAACCGACTGAGCCACCCAGATGCCCCTATTCTGCTTTTAAATTAAAAGAAATGTAAAAGGGCTATCTTTATGGTATATGTTAATAAAAGTAATAATACCACTGATTTTCATTTGTGGCTTATACAAATAACTTATTAAATACAAATTACATTTTAATATTTTACATTTTAATATTACATACAAATTACATAAAAAAGTAGGCATATTTTTATATGTAATTTCAAACTGTTACTCTAATGCTGTCTTTGATCATTTAATTCTTTTATTTTTTAAATTAAAAAAATTTTAATGTTTATTTATTTTTGAGAGAACGAGCGTGAGCAGGAAACAGGCAGAGAGAGAGGGAGACACAGAATTCAAAGCAGGCTCCAGGCACTGAGCCTGATGTGGGGCTTGAATTCACGGACCATGAGATCATGAACTGAGCTGAAGTCAGACACTTAACTAAGGGACCAGGAGCCCCAGACTTGTTCTTTTAATTAATGAATATTATTACCATTTTTGAAAAGTCTGGGATTATATTAAGTATCATGTCCAGTAAGTAAGGTTGAAGATATGATTCTTGGGAGAAATTTTACTTTTCCTCTATCAGGAAATATTTTTTATAAGAAATTTAGATGTTCTCTTATATACGGTATGATCAAGGGAAGTCACAAAAATAGCATGAAAGTAATAGCTGTTATAACACTCTAAAATAACCTTTAAGCTTTTTTGCTGATTGGACTAGATTAAGGTTTTTTGTTGTTATTATAAATAAGGAATTGTTTTTGTGTATGAACAGAAGAAACATCTTGAGGAAATTACATGCATCCTGGAAATCTTTTAACTTTTTTTTTCAAAATCTAGCTTGTATAGAAAATTAGTTTGTAAAAGCAGTCATTTGGCTTAATACATAGAGAATCAATGCTCACATTTACTGAACAGAAAATAGAATTTGTAGTCAGCATAATGAAATTTCCTTTTCTGATTAAGACAGATGTTTCTGCAAATGAGTTGTATACATTTTGCAAAGGAAATAACCTTATTAAGTGCATCACTGCATTATCTCACTTAAGGAAAAGTCCATCTTTTCTCAGTTCTTCTCATGGCCCTAATATTGGTCTAATGGATGTAAAATATTGGTTTAATAGATGGTGTTTAGGAGCTGACTATAGAGATTTGCATATAAAGCACTTAAAGCAAGCAAAAGTAAAATTCTCAGAAATTTACCTACCTAGAGTTAATTCATTAATTTTAAATTCATATGGGTACAACTATGTTCACATTACTGTGAATAAATATTATCCATTCATTTAAAAGGTAACTCTCAAGGTGCCGGGGTGGCTCAGTTGGTTAAGCGTCCAATTCAGCTTAGGTACTGATCTCATGGTTTGTGAGTTCGAGCCCCCCATTGGGCTCTCTGCTGTCATCACAGAGCCTGCTTCAGAGCCCATTTTGGATCCTCTGTCCCCCTTGCTCTCTGCCCATCCCCTGTTCATTCTCTCTCTCTCTCTCTCTCTGTCTTTGAAAATAAACTTTTTAAAATTGTTAAAAAAATAAAGGTAACTCTAAATGTAAAAGTATCTAGAGGCATTTTGGCTCATTTATTTCTATTATGTGTCAAAATGTTGAAAACATACTTTTGAGTGTTTAATTTTCACTAGTGTTCAATTAGCAAGAACACCAAAATTTGCTGACTTCCCCAGCTCAATGTGATGTCTGAGCAAAGAGAGGTTTTGCACCCTGTTCAGCATGCAAGTTATGGCAATAGACTAGAAGCTCACTATTTTAGGTGTGAATTTCTATCAAAATATGGATAAGACTTCTTTTTGGAGAATTCTAATGTTACACTAGAAAAAGATCTAGAAAAGATCTAAATGTGGGATTTGCTGACAGGATGACTCAGGTTACAGGCCAGATACCTCATGGATGTCATAATGGATAGTCACATAATGGGGGAGACTAAAGGCTTTGAGAATTGGGCTTCTTTATCCAGCTAATCCTTGATTTTCAACTCAAAGATTTTTTTCATTGTGAATTTATTTTTTTAATTTAATTTTTAATTTTTAAAATTTGTATCCAAATTAGTTAGCATCTAGTGCAACAATGCCCCTTACCCATTTAGCCCATCCCCCCTCCCACAAACCCTCCAGTAACCCTCAGTTTGTTCTCCATATTTATGAGTCTCTTCTGCTTTGTCCCTCTCTCTGTTTTTATATTATTTTTGTTTCCCTTCCCTTATGTTCATCTGATTTGTCTCTTAAAGTCCTCATATGAGTGAAGTCATATGATTTCTGTCTTACTCTGACTAATTTCACTTAGCATAATACCCTCCAGTTCCATCAACGTAGTTGCAAATGGCAAGATTTCATTTTTTTTTGATTGCCGAGTAATACTCCATTGTGTGTGTGTGTATATATATATATATATATATATATATATATATATATATGTCTATGTATATATATATAGACATATATATATACCACCTTGTCTTTATGCATTCATCCATCAATGGACATATGGGCTCTTTCCATACTTTGGCTATTGTTGATAGTGCTGCTATAAACATGGGGTGTATGTGTCCCTGCAAAACAGAACACCTGTATCTCGTGGATAAATGCCTAGCAGTGCAATTGCTGGGTCATAGGGTAGTTCTATTTTTAGTTTTTTTGAGGAAACTTCATACGGTTTTCCAGAGTGGCTGCACCAGCTTGCATTGCCACCAACAATGCAAAAGAGATCCTCTTTTTCCACATGCTTGCCAACATCTGTTGTTGCCTGAGTTGTTAATGTTAGCCATTCTGACAGGTGTGCAGTGGTATCTCATTGTGGTTTTGATTTGTATTTCCCTGATGATGAGTGAAGTTGAGCATTTTTCATGTCTTGGTTGGCCATCTGGATGTCTTCCTTGGAGAAGTGTCTATTCATGACTTTTGCCCATTTCTTCACTGGATTAATTGTTATGTCATTTGCAAATATCTTCTCCCATTCTGTTGGTTGCCTTTTAGTTTTGCTGATTGTTTCCTTCTCTGTGCAGAAGCTTTTTATTTTGATGAGGTCCCACTAGTTAATTTTTGCTTCTGTTGCCCTTGCCTCGAGAGACATGTTGAGTAAGAAGTTTCTGCAGCCAAGATCAAAGAGGTTTTGCCTGCTTTCTCCTTGAGGGTTTTTTTGGCTTCCTGTCTTACATTTAGGTCTTTCATCCATTTTGAGTTTATTTTTGTGTATGGTGTAAGGAAGTGGTCCAGGTTCATTCTTCTGCATGTCGCTGTCCAGTTTTCCCAGCACCACTTGCTGAAGAGACTGTCTTTATTCCCTTGGATATTCTTTCCTGCTTTGTCAAAGAATAGTTGGCCATATGTTTGTGGGTCCATTTCTGGGTTCTCTTTTCTATTCCATTTATCTGAGTATCTGTTCTTGTGTCAGTACCATACTGTCTTGATGATTACAGCTTTGAAGTCTGGGATTGTTATGCCTCCCACTTTGGTTTTCTTTTTCAAGATTGCTTTGTCTATTCAGGATCTTTTCTAGTTCCATACAAATTTTAGGATTATTTTCTCTAGCTCTGTGAAGAATACTGGTGTTACTTTGATAGGGATTGCATTGAATATGTAGATTGCTTTGGGTAGTATTGACATTTTAAAAATATTTGTTCTTCCTATCCAGGAACATGGAATATTTTTCTATTTTTTTTGTGTGTCTTCTTCTATTTCTTTCATAAGCTTTCTATAGTTTTCAGTATATAGATTTTCCCCCTCTTTGGTTAGGTTAATTCCTAGGTATTTTATGGTTTTATGTGCAACTATAAATGGGATCGATTCCTTGATTTCTCTTTCTGTCACTTCATTTTTGGTGTATAGGAATGCAACCAATTTCTGTGCATTGATTTTATATCCTGTAACTTTGCTGAATTCATGAATCAATTCTAGCAGTTTTTTGGTGGAATCTTTTGAGTTTTCCATATAGAGTATCATGTCATCTGCAAAGAGGGAAAGTTTGACCTCCTCCTGGCCAGTTTGGATGCCTTTTATTTCTTTGTGTTGTCTGATTGCAGAGGCTAAGATTTCCAATACTATGTTGAATAACAGTGGTAAGAGTGGACGTCCCTGTCTTGTTCCTGACCTTAGGGGGAAAGCTCTCAGTTTTTCCCCATTGAGGATGATATTATCATTGGGTCATTCATATATGGCTTTTATGATCTCGAGGTATGCTCGTTCTATCCCTACTTTCTTGACGGTTTTTATCAAGAAATGATGCTGTATTTTGTAAATGCTTTCTCTGCATCTATTGAGAGGATCGTATGGTTCTTGTCCTTTCTTTTATTGATGTGATGAATCATGTTAATTGTTTTGTGGATATTGACCCAGCCCTGAATCCCAGGTATAAATCCTGCTTGGACATGGTGAATAGTTTTTTTAATGTATTGTTGGATCTGGTTGGCTAATATCTTGTTGAGGATTTTTGCATCCACGTTCATCAGGGAAATGAGCCTATAGTTCTCCCTTTTAGTGGGGCTCTGTCTGGTTTTGGAATCAAGGTCATGCTGGTTCATAGAAAGAGTTTGGAAGTTTTCCTTCCATTTCTATTTTTTGGAACAGTTTCGAGAATAGGTGTTAACTCTTCCTGAAATGTTTGGTAGAATTCCCCTGGAAAGCCATCTGGCCCTGAAGTCTTGTTTTTTTGGCAGATTTTTGATTACTAATTCGATTTCCTTAATGGTTATGGGAATGTTCAAATTTTCTATTTCTTCCTGTTTCAGTTTTGGTAGTGTGTATGTTTCTAGGAATTTGCCCATATCTTTCAGATTACCCATTTTATTGGCATATCATTGCTCATAATATTCTCTTATTATTGTTTTTATTTCTGCTGTGTTGGTTGTGATCTCTCCTCTTTCATTCTTGATTATTTATTTGGGTCCTTTCCTTTTTCTTCTTGATCAAACTGGCTAGTGGTTTATCAATTTTGTTAATTCGTTCGAAGAACCAGCTTCTGGTTGCATTGATTTGTTCTACTGTTTTTTTTTTTTTTTTTTTTTTGGTTTCGATAGCATTAATTTCTGCTCTAATCTTTATTATTTCCTGTCTTCTGCTGGTTTGGGATTTTCTTTGCTGTTCTTTTTCCAGCTCCTTAAGGCATAAGGTTGGTTGTGTATCTGATCTTTCTTCCTTCTTTAGGAAGGCCTGGGTTGCTATATCCTTTCCTCTTATGACCACCTTTGCTGTATCCCAGAGTTTGGGGGTTATGGTGTTATCATTTTCATTGACTTCCATATACTTCTTAATTTTCTCTTTAACTGCTTGGTTAGCCCATTCATTCTTTAGTAGGATGTTCTTCAGTCTCCAAGTGTTTGTTACCTTTCCAAATTTTTTCTTGTTGATTTCGAGTTTCATAGCATTGTGGTCTGAAATTATGCACGGTATGATCTTGATCTTTTGTACTTACTTAGGGCTGATTTGGGTGCCAGTATATGGTCTATTCTGGAGAATGTTCCATGTGCACTGGAGAAGAATGTAGATTCTGCTGCTTTAGGATGAAATGTTCTGAATATATCTGTTAAGTCCATGTGTTCCAGTGTGTCACTCAAAGCCATTGTTTCCTTGTTGTTTTTTTGATTAGATGATCTGTCCATTGCTGTGAGTGGGGTGTTGAAGTCTCCTACTATTATGGTGTTGCTATCAATGAGTTTCTTTATGTTTGTGATTAATTGATTTATATATTCGGGTACTCCCACATTTGGCACATAAATATTTACAATTGTTAGGTCTTCTTGGTGGATAGACCCCTTGATTATGATATAATGCCCTTCTTCATCTCTTGATACAGTCTTTATTTTAAAGTCTAGATTGTCTGATACAAATATGGCTACTCCAGCTTTCTTTTGTTGACTATTAGCATGATAGATGCTTCTCCATCCCCTTATTTTCAATCTGAAGGTGTCTTTAGGTTTCAAGTGGGTCTCTTGTAAACAGCATATAGATGAATCTTGTTTTCTTATCCATTCTGGTACCCTATGTCTTTTGATTGAAGCATTGAGTCCATTGACGTTTAGAGTGAGTACTGAAAGATATGAATTTATTGCCATTATGATTCTTGTAAAGTTGGAGTTTCTGGTGGTGTTCTCTGGTCCTTTCTAATCTTTGTTGCTTTTGGTATTTATATATATATATATATATATTCATCTTTTCTCCACTCAGAAATTCCCCCTTAAAATTTCTTGCAGGGCTGGTTTAGTGGTCACAAACTCCTTTAATTTTTGTTTGTCTGGGAAACTTTTTATCTCTCCTTCTATTTTGAATGGCAGCCTTGGTGGGCAAAGAATTCTTGGCTGCATATTTTTCTGATTCAGCACACTGAATATATCCCGCCACTCCTTTCTGGCCTGCCAAGTTTCTGTGGATAGGTCTGCTGCAAACATGATCTGTCTTCCCTTGTATGTTAGGACTTTTTTTTCCCTTGCTGCTTTCATGATTCCCTCCTTGCCTGGGTATTTTGGAATTTGACTATGATATGCTTTGTTGATGGTCAGTTTTTATTGTATCTGATGGGGGTCCTCTGTGCTTCCTATATTTTGATGTCTGTGTCTTTCCCCAGGTTAGGGAAGTTTTCCTCTATGATTTGCTCACATAACCCTTCTACCCCTATTTCTCTTTTTCCCTCTTCTGGGACCCCTATGATTCTGATGTTGTTCCTTTTTAATGAGTTACTGATTTCTCTAATTCTTAAATTGTGCTCTTTTGCCTTAATCTCCCTCTTTTTTTTTCTGCTTCCTTATTCTCTATAAGTTTGTCCTCTGTATTGCTGATTCTCTGTTCTGCCTTGTCCATCCTTACTGCTGCTGCATCCATCCGTGATTTCAGCTCAGTTATAGCATTTTTAATTTCATTCTGGCTATTTTTTACTTTTTTTTTTATCTCTGCAGAATGGTATTCTAATCTATTTTTGACTCCAGCTAGTATTCTTAGTATTGTGATTCTAAATTCTGGTTCAGACATCTTGCTTGTATCTGTGTTGGTTAAATCCCTGGCTGTCGTTTCTTCATACTCTTTCTTTTGGGGTGAATTCCTTCATTTTGTCATTTTGAAGGGAGAAAAGGAATTAATGAGGTAGAAAAATTGAAATTAAAAAAATTAAAATTAAAAAAATATTAAAATTAAAAACTAAAAACACACACTGACAAAAATTGAATATGATGCTAGATCCTAGGTTTGTTTTGGTATAGGTGTTGAAAGTGGTTGGACAGATTAGGGAAAAAAAGGGTGGAGAGGAAGAAAAAAAAAGCTAATTGTTTGAGAATTTGAAAAAATAAATACACTGAAGTAGACTAAAATGAGATGATGGGGGTAAAATAGAATTTGAAAAAAATATACACAAAAGCAAAGAATATAGTAGAAAAAATTAAAGAAAATATTTTTGATAAAAGTTAAAATTAATATGAATTTTTCTTTTTCTATATTTAACAAAAAAGAAAAGAAACAAAAAAGAAAAAAGATAAAAAAGAAAAAAAAAGAAATAGTTTGAAAAATTTAAAAAGTGAATACACTTTAGTAGACTAAAATAAAATGATGGAAGTAAAATAGAATTTGAAAAAAAATTACATAAAAACAAAGAATATAGTAATAAAAACTGAAAAATATTTTAATAGAAATTGAAAGTAAAAATGAAGTTTTCCTCTTTCTGCATTCAAGAAAAAGAAAAGAAATGAAAAAGAGAAAAAAGAAAAAGAAAGAAAAAAGGAAATTGTTTGAAAATTTGAAAAGGTGAATACACTGAAGTAGACTAAAATAAAATGATGGAAGTAAAGTAGAATTTGAAAAAAACAGAAAAGTAAAAAACATAGTAATAAAAATTAAAGAAAAGTATTTTTAATAAAAATTGAAAATAAAAGTGAATTTTTTCTCTTTCTGTATTCAAGAAAAAGGAAAGAATTGTAAAAGAGAAAAAGAAAAAAAAAAGGAAAGAAAATTGAATAGATGAAATGCTAACAGATTGAAGGAGGACTGAAATTGCTTCGTTTTCCCCTAAAAGTCAGTCTATGTAGCTCTTTATAGTCCATAAATTAAGCCGGCAGTGAGACTTGTGTTCTTGAAGAGCGACATTGGCCCAGTTGGGCGGGGCTCAGTGTAACAGCTCCACTCTCCACTAGATGGCGCTGCTAGGCTTCTTGGGTGGGTTGTTGCAGAGCCTGTAGGTGCCTACGCACGTGTGCAGGAGTGGTGAAAATGGCAGCACCCAGCTACCCAGTGTGTTCTCCGGGAGCAGCAATCACACACCCTCCTCTGTCTTCAGCTCTTGTCCACTTCCCACTTTTTCACTGTCCGTGACCAGGCCCCAGGCAGTACCTCTCTCCCGAGTTTTGTCTCAGATGCGGCTGTTTTCCCCAGCCCCTTACTTCCAAAGGACTGCAGCTTTCACCCATTCTGCCCCTCTGTGGGAGGGTCTCACTGAGCAATGGCCCAGTGAACAATGGCCGAATATTGGCTGCACCCAGGAACACCCACTGGACCCTGCTGTTGCCAGTGCCCCGAGACTGCAGCCAGGTGCCAGCCTGCCCCAGAAAAACTTTGTGAGACAGTGTAGCAGCAGCATTTCAGGGATTATGGAAAATCACAACACAAATATGGCACCAGGCTTCACCCTTAATGACCTTGCCCCAGCACTAACAAATGTGGCCACCTTCTGGGGTCTGCTGGGACCAGGTGGCTTCAACAGTCTCTACCAAAAGCCCTTCCAGCAGTGGAACTGCTTTTCTCCGTGTGGCCCAAGAACCTCCTGGACCCCACTCTGTTCCTGGGGATTCACCTTCCCACCAGAACACCTCCAGGTATGGAACTGCGGAGTTGCAGCCTTTGCGCTCCCCTTGTTTACAGTATTAATGGAACTTAAGCCCTCTCCTTTCTCCTTTCTCCCTTCTCCCTTTTTAGTTTAGTCCTGCAGCTGTTTCCAATTTTCCACTTTCTTTCCAGCTGCTTTTGGGGAGGGGTGCTTTTCCTGTATTCTCCCCTCCTCCCTAGTCTCCACCCTCTCTTGGCCCACAAAAAGCGGTTCCCTACCTTTCAAGGCTTCTCACTCCCCAAATTTGCCTATCTGCACTGCGTACCTGATGAATTCTGTAGTTCAGGTTGTGCAGATTGTTGTGTTACTCCTCCAATCAGTTTTCTAGGTGTGTAGGATGGTTTAGTGTTGTTCTGGCTGTATTTCATGGATGCGAGACACACAAAAAACTTCTATGCTCCATTGTGAATTATTTACACAAATTTGGATATTTTATTAGTTTGAGTATCTGGACCACAGAACCCTTTTGTTGTCTGTTATTTTGAATTTTAAAAAGACTTTTAGTTTCTAATTTAAAGAAATATTTACTGCAGATAATTTGGAAATTAAAATAGAAGAAAATAACCCAACAGCACAGAGACAGAAAAATTTTAGAGGACATATTATTGTATAGTCTTTTCACATCTATTATCTTCCTGTCTGTCTGCCTGTCTGTCTATCTATCTATCTGTCTATCTATCATCCATCATCTATCACATCTATCATTCTATTTTAAAGATGAAACTACTATAGAATTGCATATGTCACTATAGAACATGCATTTTTGTATATGTATATAAATTTATTTACATGTCTATTTAAACAATTATAAAGTAGTCTTAATTATAAAATGTTATAAGCAATACTGGAGTAAATAAATATTGGAGATATATTTGAAAATAATCATTATTTGTTCCTTAGGAAAAATCCATAGAAATGTAACTACAAGTTTAACCAATACACTTTAGAGAGATTTGATAATTATCAAATCTCACTAGAAAGATACTAATTGGTTGGTATTTAATGTTTTAATATGTCTAACAGCTTATATGAATTTAACTAGTTTCTATTTTTATCACTTTTTGGATCAAAAATTTTGTCTTTAAAATTTATCATTTTTTGAAAATCATTAAGGTATTCTTTGCACCATTATGGTTCTATATTATAAGATACTACGATGTTAATAACCAAGCCCTTAGTTTACTGTATAACATAAGCAAGAGGCTAAACTAGAGAAAGCACTGACTCCCGCACCATTTCATTTTTCCTCATGAAATGGCTCTAGTGATGGATTAGCACAAATGTGGGAAATAGTCTCTCTACTGTGGGAGCCTTGTACTATTAAATACACAGACTAAAGTTTCCTGCAAGTTTTATGGACCTGAGGACTGGACCAGAAGGCAGGAGAATGGTAAGGGCTAGGAGTGGATATTAAGTCAGGTAAAAACTGTCTTCTTAAAGGTTTATTTTTTTTAAGTTTATTTATTTTGAGAGAGAGAGCCAGGGGAGGGGCAGAGAGAGAGAGAGAGAGAGAGAGAGAGAGAACCCCAGCAAGCTCTGTACTCTCAGCACAGAGCCAGACATAGGGCTCAATCTTATGAACCATGAGATCCTGACCTGAGCTGAAAGCGAGAGTCTGACGTTTAACTGAATGAGCTACTCAGGCACCCTGAGGTTTCTTATCTCCATCAGGTAAGAAGGTTCAGAAGAGGTGCCTGAGAAAGGCCTCTGCTGAAGGCCCCAGTGCAGAGACCTCTTAATGCATGTACTTGGGCTAGGATTTCAGATAGGCATCAGGGCATGGTCAGCTAAGGGGCCTTGACTCTACAGTTCTTGACTGTATCTGTCTTCAGAAACTGCAATGTACAGACTGCACACTAAGTCTTATGAGGTCAGGGCAGCTGTCCCCCAGTGAAGTGTACCAAATAAAGCCTTTCTTTTTTTTTTTTTAATTTTTTTAACGTTTATTTATTTTTGAGACAGAGAGAGACAGAGCATGAAGGGGGGAGGGGCAGAGAGAGAGGGAGACACAGAATCGGAAGCAGGCTTCAGGCTCTGAGCCATCAGCCCAGAGCCCGACGCGGGGCTCGAACTCACGGACCGCGAGATCGTGACCTGAGCTGAAGTCGGAGGCTTAACCGACTGCGCCACCCAGGCGCCCCCAAATAAAGCCTTTCTAGTGGCCTGTGGTTAGGCTTAAAAGATCATATAGATTTTTGGCCAGGAGCTAGGATTCTCAACAAGGTATGTTAAATTGAGGCAAATCTGTATACATCACATGATACACAAACATATATTGAATCACACAGTCTTTAATTATAATTTAATAAAAAAGTAGCACATGTCTGCAGGTGGGTAGTTTTATCAGCCTGCTTTCTGTAAGTAAAATATGGGGACCGACAGCCTGTCATTTCATATTCTGTCTTCCTTTCAGTCCAAGCTGGCAGTGTTTCTGCAGATCCGAAATTCTTAAGAACTTCATGGATCTCCCTTATATGTCACATGGACTCAGTTAATTAGACAAGAGGCACATCCACAAATATTTATGAGATAATTCCATCTCATTTTTTCCTTCTGAAATGACTGAGATCAATATGCATAAATTTTAGAAGTCTTTTAGTTTGATTGAGAAGGTTTTGATACACATGCTTAATCTCTTGTGACTAAATACTCTGAATTTTGGTCTTAGAGTCAAACATGTGTCTTTTACTCTAAATCATGTTTCCCTGACAGTGAATCTCTTATACTAACATCTTTCCCATCTGGATATGCTGAGGATCAAAAAAATCATGAAGCCCTGGTTATTTTCCCTCAATGTGCATTTATTTTACTACACGCAGCAAAAGGAAACCAGACCACACCTCCAATATCTTGCTTGGAATCTCCTGAGCTAAAAATTAAAATTTGTTCACAAATTCTGCTTTACCCATTACTGGAGGACATAATTCCATTAAACTTTCTGCTTATTCCCATTAAAATGCTTCTCAGCTTCTGAGGCCATACCAACAGCACCTTCAAGTTCCCTATTTCTGCTAATAGTTTGCTCATGATGATTTACATACACTCTCCAAGGCCATTTAGATTTTCTATTATGCTACTCAGTTCCTTTGGATCCCTTAGTAGCAGATTTGTTAGCATCCTACTAACTAGCAGTTTGTTCAAGCAACTCTAGGCTTTTTCCATCATCTTTATCAAATTCTTCCAGTCCCTGCCAACTGCCCATTTCTAAAGCCAGTTCTGCATTTTTAGGTATTTGTTACAATACAGCTCACTTCTGAAAACAACGTCTGTAGTGCTTTTCTGTTTCTGTCATAACTGTCACTGAGTGGATTAAAATTACATAACTTCCTCTCATAGTTCTGTAGGTCAGAAGTCAGGATCATCTCAGTGTTCTTGGCCTGTGTGAGCTCTTATCTGGAGGTTCTGGGGGAACACCCACTTCACAGATCATTGAAGTTGTTGGCAAATCAGTGCCTTATGGTTGTGTTTTAGGACTGAGGTCCTTGTTTTCTTGCTGGCTGTCAGCCAGGTGCTCCTGTCAGTTCCTTCAAGCCATCAGCATTTCTTGTCACATTGCCTCTTCCCTCTTCAACCCAGCAACGGTGAATAAAATCTTTCTCAAGCTTCAAAATTCTCTAACATCCCCTTCTTCTGTTCCTCACTTCCTCCAGCTAGAGAAAGTTTCCTGCTTTAAGAGCTCATGATTTGAGATTGGGCCCACTCTGACAATCCGGGATAATCTTCTTATCTCTATAACCATAATTATATTTGTAAAGTTCTTTTTTGCCTTATAACATAACATATTAACAGATCCTGGAGATTAGTATGTGGACATACTCTGTCTACCACATTCTAGTATATATTAGAATTTCTTTCTTAGGTCTAATACCAAATGACTAAATAAATATTTTTCCAGACTTATTAAGTGAGATTATTTTTTGCTAACCTTCCTGTTGCAGAAATTTGATTATGATTTGCATTAAGGAAATTTCAATTGCCTTTATAAAACAAATACCTGGTCATAAGTCTTTTTGTGATTAAAGTAAAATGGATGATGAGTATAAAAAAACAAAGTATAGTTTATTATTTGACCCCAAAATGCCAGTGTGGAAACAAGTCCATTATATACCAATATGTGAAATGGCATAAAATAAGAAAATATGTTTTCAGAACACAAACAGAAGAAACATGCCACTTATGAACATGAAGAAAATATAAAATAACAAAATTCTGTAGTGTGATATCCCAGTGTGAAGAAAGCTTTCCATAGTTAGGAGCTAAAAATGAAACAAGCAGAATAAATGGGGATATAGCTAGTCTGAAAGTTATACATGAGAGGATAGTACAATATTTTTAGTAACAATGATAGTTTTTTTTTTTTGAGAGAGAGAAGGCTCAACTCGGGGAGAGGGGCAGAGGGAGAGGGAGAGAGAATCTCAAGCATGGTCCACTCTCAGTGCAGAGCCCTATGCAGGGTTCAATCCCGGGACAATGAGATCATGACCTGAGCTGAAATCAAGAGTCGAATGCTTAACCAACTGAGCCGCCTGCCCGGGCACGCCAGAATGATAATTTTTAAAGCCATATTTCACTAATTTTTTAAACATGTTGTGCCATGAACTTAGTGGTTTAGTTAGAGGGCTTTGTGAAAGTAAGTTACCCATAGGCTATGAAGGTGCTTGCAAACTGCAAGAGATTTTCATAAGCCATCTCAAATTCATAATTAAATTCAAACTGTCAGTCAAATTGGACAGCAATATTTACTACTCAGAAATATTTTCTTTGCAAATTTAGAGAGTAGTGAACATATCATCCAGTACAACTATTTGCTTGAAATTACTATAATTAGGATTTCTGGAACACAGTATAAAAACAGAAATCCAAGAAATCAGTATTTCCAAGTACCAGACCCCAAGAAGCATTTTCTTGGAATATTGAATACATTAAAGTCACAAAATTGACCGACTGGATAACCTTCATAACTAAAATTTAGGCATACACTGCATTTTTAAAACACATGAGGGATGAAATTAATTTTCTTTCTTCAGTCCTACCTATGGTAGGTCTTGAGAGCATGTAAATTACCTGCTCCCAAGAGAAATGCTGGTCTATCACCAGTATAATCAAAAGTTCCAGCCCTCCTGAGGGAAGTAATTGGTGCAAGATGTGGTTATTTTTAGTAAGCAATGCCTTTTGCCTTCTTATCATTTGAATAAGTTAGTGTATTTAGTAAATTATATCATAACTCCCCAAAGGATTCCAATTTTATTTGTACAATGGCCAAAACTCCATATGTAGCTATTGCAAAAATTTCCTCCAAATAAGCACAACATAATGAAAACATAACCCTCACAAGATTTTCAAGTGAGAGTCAACAGATAAAATGTATGTGTGGTAGGGGCGCCTATGTGGCTTAGTTGATTAAGCGTCCAACTCTTGATATCAGCTCAGGTCATGATCTCATGGTTTGTGAGATCAAGCCCCATGTCGGGCTTTGCTCTGACAGTGCAGAGCCTGTTTGGGACATACACTCTCTCTCAAAATAAATAAACATGAAAAAAACATGTGTATGTAGGCAGATGGGGGTGGGAGTGGTTATAAACTATTAATAAGGCTAATGGAGCTGTATTATATGACATTCGGCTTCACCTCTTGGCCAATCTAGGTTTCAATTCATGAACTAGACCTATATAAGAGAGAGAGTACATGTACCTAACTTGGAAACCATATCCAAACAATGGGAGAGTTATCCTATGCTGTACTGAGTGTTTCTTTTTGAGGTAAATCCTATTTATCCCATTCACCCCCTACTCTTACCCTTTATGAACTGCAGATATAGCAG
This sequence comes from Prionailurus bengalensis, assembly GCF_016509475.1. Lineage (NCBI taxonomy): Eukaryota > Metazoa > Chordata > Mammalia > Carnivora > Felidae > Prionailurus > Prionailurus bengalensis. Next base: position 93,941,281 of record NC_057354.1, on the reverse strand, counting down.
CATCCAGAGAAGAAAAGTGAAGAGAGTGGAGGAAAAAGGATATTTAATATAGTGTGTGTGTGTGTGTTTGTGTGTGTGTGTGTGTGTGTGTGTGTGTGTGTGTGTGTATGAGAGGATTGCCTCATAAAGTATTCTAGGAACAACTATAGGAGGAATCTTCATTGCAGTTTATGCTGGAAATGTCAGCTTTAATTTTTATACCAGCTTAGTATAATATAGAATCACTTTAGAATTAGACGAAGTAACAGTTCATTGCAGCAGTCTTGCATGAAAAACTTTTGAGAAATGAAAAATTCTTCTAAGAGCTATGCCCATTATCCTAGCCCCCAATTTAATTTTGAGAAGATAGTTCTACCATCATCCAATAAACAATAAACAGACGCACAAATCTTAGGTTTTACCAAAAATCAGGTCTGGGGAAAATGTTTTTGTTTTACTAATAAATAAAATAATCTGTGATCTCACATTTTTTTCAGTGTTGTCTTAAAAGTTGTTAGACTACTCTCATAACTTTTAACCTTAAACAGGCCACTCTGCTTGTATTTTCTTTTCATTTAACCACAGCTGAATGGGTATAGTTGTAGACCCTTGCCATCGAGAGATTTTTGCCTCTTTCTGATTTCATTTCCAGTGTGATGAAATAGAGACCAACATTTTTTATTTGGCTTCATCCAGTTATTTGTGGTGTCTGCAGCACACTTCAATCCTCATGTAACTATCCAATTACAGTAAATAATTTTACAGTTTAAAACATACAAAACACTAGTTTTATGTTGGTTTTTGTTGTTAATTCTGCCTATCATGGTATGGAAGTGTCTGTAAGTTGGTGTGATTACACTTGAGTATATTTAAATTCTGGTGATCTAACATGGCTCCAAGCCAGCTTCCTCATCGCTCTTCCAAATTTGATCCTCATTCTCATTTCTGACCTCTAAATGCTGAAATGACTACAACACTGAGTTTCCAAGCTAGTATGTATTCTTTGATCTTGTCTAGGCTACACTGTATGTCCTAGATAATCCTCAATGCTTATGGCAAACAAATGGCCATTTGCCTAGTTTCTATTATTATGACTTATTTTATTTCCCATTTTTTTATCATTTTCTCATTTCAGTTAAGATTTAGTTATTCAAGAGATAGTGCCTGAATTCAATTAGTATTATGATAATATATTCTTAGCTTATCTCTGTCTGTCTCTCTCTTTCTCTTTTATTGTTTTTTTTAATTTTTAAGAAATATATAACAGATTGCTAATATGATGGTCAGTATTTTAACTGGAAAACTCAAAGAATCATTGTGTCCTAAACTCACTAAAATAATTGCCGCAAACTACAAAAGTAATACCACACTGGAAGAAGTGGTTACCACTAAAGTAAGAACTCTCTATCTTTCATATTCAAAATATGAAGTATCAGTCAGTAAGAATGAATTTAGATCATTGCATGTGCACAAAATAATACGAGTTCTGTATCAATGTCTTTATCTCTGCTCTAATATTACCCCATGAACTTTCAAAACTAGTTCCTCCTCATTATCTTAGTCTCTCCTTGCAGTAGGCAGAATTCTAAAATGGGTCCAAGATTCCTGTCCCCTGGTGGACAAGCTCTTTATAGTTCCCTTTCCTTGTGGGATATTCAATATATCCCACAGGATATACAAATATATATGGGCAGGACCTACAAATATAATGGGATTATTCTTATGACAGGACTCCATTTTAACAGATTGGAGAGAGATTCTCCTTGCTTTGAAGAAATAAGCTTCCATGTTGTAAAAGGATCATGTTGCTAGAATTTGAGGGTGTCCTTCAATAGCCGAGAGAGCTCAGTAGGTAGCTCGGAAGAATATGAAGACCACAGTCTTACCGCAACAGAACTGAATTCGGCTAACAAACTAAAAAGGTTGGAAAAGGACCGCAGCTCTCAGATGAGAACACATCAGGTCGATGTCTTGATTTCAGCCTGGTGAGACCTGGAACAGACAATATATGTAAGGCATGCCTGGATGCCTAATCTACAAAAACCCTGGAACAATAAATTGGTGGTTGCTTTAAGCCTCTAAGTTTGTGGTTAATTTTTATACAGTAATAGAAAACTAACACACTTTTTTTCCATTTATTTACTTATTTTTGAGGGAGAGAGTGTGTGCAAGTGGGGTAGTAGCAAAGAGAGAGAGAGAGAGAGAGAATCTCAAGCACGTTGCGTGTATCCGTGCAGAGCCCAGTGTGGGGCTTGAACTCAAGAGCTGCAAGACCATGACCTGAAGTGAAGTCATACAATTAACTGAATGAGCCACTCAGGCGACCCACTAATACACTTTTCAAATGCCAACTTGTATAGTTCTTTTTTGGTGCCTCAATCTGAACTCCATCCCACATAGTCATATCACTATCTATTATGTTGCCTTGTTTATTTTTTCATAGAATTTATTACCATCTGAAATTATGTATATTCTGATTGAACAGCAAAAAACCCTAATAATAGCTAATAATAATTGCATTCTTATAAAATTCCCATCTTTGTGCATTACTCATTTAAGTCTCATCCTCACCCCATGAAGAAGGCAGGATGATTTATATTTTATAAGGACTATTCTGGGATATTTATATGTTGAGTAATCATTTCAAGATTGCATAATTGTCAAATGAAAGATTTGGATTTAAATTCAAGTTATTCTAATTTGGTAGCTCTTACTATATTATTCTGCCTTAAAAATATTTTATGTTATTATACCAGTTGTAATTTATTACTTTCGTCTTCCTATTGCACTTTCCACACAAAAAAGAAAAATAAAATAGCAAGTTTATGATCTCATATAGAGCCAAGTATTTATTTTCAATCTTTCATGACAAAATATGCTTTTCTTTTTCACATAATGATTGAAATACCCAAGATAGATTTTCCTTATGAAAAATAGTTGACATTAAACTATTAAAGCAATAAAAAATGGAAAATCCACAGAGACTTTAATACTGTGAAGATCAGTTGCAAAATTATTCTACTATATTACAGTGGAATCTCAAAGGGTTTTGTTTGATAGTTACAACATGAAATAGCAACTAAAACATGGGTAGAAACAAAATATAATCTATTATAAATGCAAATTATTTTTCTTATTATGAAAGTAATGCACACTTACTGTGGAAAATTTAGACAGTCCTGATAAGGAAAAAAAAAAGCATCTAAAACTCACATGTAATCCCACCAATTAAGAGATGGCAATTGTAAACAATTTAGTTATAAGATTTCAATATTTTTCTATATTTACATTTATACAAAGGGGTTCATATTACACATAATTTTTAGAAGATTTTTTCCCAGTTCACAATATACTGCAAGCATCTCATCTTTACGTATTTATCTGCATTACTATGCTAATAACTATACTTTAATATCGAGCTCAGAAGAGTTTTTAAGTTATATCACAAATTAATATGTTCATGTGGATCAAAATTCTTGTGGGTAAAGACATGAGCACACCCTTCATTATTCCTGTGTGATAAATTCCTAACTGTGAAATTGCTATATTAAAAGGAATGTAGGGGTACCTGGATGGCTCAGTCAGTTAAGCATCCATCCGACTTGGGCTCAGGTCGTGACCTCACGGTTCCTGGGTTTGAGCCACGGAGCTTCTTCTGGATTCTGTGTGTCACTTTCTCTCTTCCCCTCCCCCACTCACTCTCTCAAAAAAAATAAACATTTTAATAAATAAGTAAAAGTAATATAAACATGGACATGCACTCACACAGTATGGATATATACACATATATATGTTATTTTAATGTATATACCAAAATGTTCTATTCAATTTTTGTATCAATTTATATATCCATAGGTTGCATCTAAACATAAAAATTGTCACTCATCTTGGATATTGACATTTCAACATCTCTACCATTACTATCTACTCAGATATTTAAACTGCATGTGTTAGCTCATTATTTAAAAATGCTTACTGTTTTGGGGCACCTGGGTGGCCTGGTTGGTTAAGGTCCAACTCTTGATTTTGGCTCAGGTCACGATCTCAAAGTTTGTGAGTTCAAGCCCTGAATTGTGCTCTGTGCTGACAGTGAGGAGACTGCTGGAGATTCTCTCTCTCTCCCTCTCTCTCTGCCCCTCCCCTGCTTATGCACACTCTCTCTCAAAATAAATAAATAAACTTAAAAAAATAAAAATAAATAAAAGTGTTTACTGGTTTTTTTTTCATGTGGTAAGTTTTTTCCTGGGATATTTTTCATTCTTCATAGCTTTTACATGCTTTTGATACATTGAGGAATTAATGTTTTTTTCTCTACCTATGGCTCTGATAAATAGTTCTAAATTAACCTTTATCCTTTAAGGCCAGATGTCATTATTTAAATAGAATGTAACAGGATGGGTTGCAATCAGGATATAATTAATAAAATATGTTAAACATCAAGGGAATAATACAGATGATAATCTCATCTGGTATCTGTTTCCTTTTACAGAAATTATTTTCATCCCCATCCGTCTCCTCCATCTGTCTTGCTGTTAATATAAGAACTATTCTATTTATTTCTGAGGTGAATCTCTACCTGAGCTATGGACTCCATTCCTTTTTGCCTTCCCATGAACTTTGCCCATTTTTTTTCTACTCCCCATTCCTATAATTATATGCTATCCACAGTATTAACTTCATCATTACAGTTCTGTCGATTTTACAAAAGGTAAAAATCCATTGTGAAGAAAACTTAAAAACATTGATTGCATGGTTTGGTTTGGGAGAGGGGTGGGTCCTATGGATTGACTGAGAAAGGACATGAAAGAACTGAGTAGTTTCACTCCTGGTCCAAATCCTGATGATCTTTCAGGCCTAATCACAGGGAATCACAAAGGCTTTACCTGTCAGGCTCAATGGGAGAAATCTACTATTCTGTCAGATTTGCTGCACAGCCAGTCCATTGTAGTCTCTGAGAAGATTTGTAGTCAATAACTCAGATTGTCTCTGTCATCCATGCCCTATGTGTATCTGAATTCCTAGCCTAAGTGCCTCCACTTGGAGGCCCTTTATCTGGTGCCTTCTTCAGGTACTTCTGCAAAGACCTCCTTATAGAAGGAGGAGAGGAGTGAGGGGAACCTTGAAGACACATTTTCTCCACTCGGACTCAGTATTCAATACTTTTCCTCCCCAACCCTTCTCCCACTCCCTTTCCCCTGCCCCATGGCCCATAAAACTGTACCACCCTTTTAGAAAATACAGTGCAACTAATATGATGAATATAAACTGCTACTGCTGGGAAAAAAACAGAAACAAACAAAAAACTAAGGTGCTACTAAAGGAATAGGAAACACACAGGATAGAACAAGTCCCTCTCTCCACTTCCAGCCTTCCAGTCTCCCTTCTGGGCTCCATATTGGAAGAGCCTGAGAAAAACACCTGATGAGGTTCAAATGTGGTTTGCAGTGTTCTGACCTCATCATTGCAAAGCAATGCAGGGAGGAGTAGGACTGGAGATAAGAAACAATTATTTAACAATGGGGCATACCATTTGACCATTACCATAACAACGTTAAACCTCAATTTTCTCATCTTCAAAGTATGTGAATATACGTGTGAATGTGTATGATGATTAATATACGTATATGTGTGTGTGCACATACACATATACATATAGATACATACACACTTTTATAACTTATACCAGATTAATAAATTTGTTTGACACTAAAGGTGAGGGAAATGCCCAGGTCACCTTAATCAAGAGAAAACATGTCATTTGTATTATTATAATAGACTATAAATGTTGGAATCACTGTACTTTTTGTTTCCATGTAGCTCAGTTTTATTTTGTTTTGTTTTGTTTTTCCAAACAAAGATACCATTTCAAGTTTCTATTATGCTTATACTACATGCAAGAGTATAATAACCATGAGACACAAGTCAACATTGCAACTTACATAAATATGGTCTGATTATACATAATATCCAAAATTGCAACTCTCCTGGAAAGTCTTGAAATTTGTCAATACAAAGATATGTTCTCTGGCTATACATTTATTTTTATTCTATGGAAAATAAACCACTCAGGTTTACTTAGGTAGGAACCTTGGTAAATTAGCGAGGCATCACAAGATTATTCTGAGGATTATCTGATTTATGTGTGTGTAAATGCAATGCTGTCTATAGCAGAATCTAGCGTAGTAGCTACATAATGAATATTTGTTGAATGCATAAATAGGAAGTATTATAACTGTACCTTTACATATTAAAAGTACATTTTGATGCATAAAAACAAGTGCCCTTCCAATCACTAATTCATAGACTTCTAAGGCAGCAGGCATTAGAAAATCAGTGACTAGTTGCCAGCTATTGTGCTAAGCACCTTTATGTGTAATTTCTCATTAAACCTCTAAAGATCACATGGCCAATTGGTGTCAGTGACAGAGTTCAAATTTAAGTCTATTTGCCTTCAATGATACATCTCTTAACAATTTATCCCACCTTATTGTAGCAATATCAGTTGAGTGCACTGCTAAACACAGGGCCACAGTGTTTACTCAGTAATTAACAATGAGATGTTTTGTTTTGTTTTGGTGTCTTGTGATCATCTAACCTGAGTATAAAAATAGTAAATGGCTGAGTTCCAAAATATCTATGTTGTATAGGTTAGGTTAGCATTGCTGCACTTTTATTCCATAGCCCTCCAAAAGCTTTTGGAAATGGTATTTAAAAAAACCTCATTATAGCATGATGCAATATGCTTTACGAAAAAGACACACTCTTTGTTTATTGGCTTCAAATCAAATATACTATCTAAAACAAGAGAAGGATATTGATTAGGATCCCAGGATAAGGAAAAAAATAAGATAATCTAAAAAAATCGTCTCTGATCTTTTCTTTTTTTTTGCATTTTGCAAATATATAGCATAATAAATGGTATAGCGCAGGACTCTTCGGTGCACAGGCAAGACTTTTCATTTTATACTTCTTAACATAATGCAATGATTCCAATGGGCTAGCACCTACCTTGTGCACAGAGCAAGGAATAACAAAAGATTTGTTGTTGTTGTGAAGAATTCTGACTCATATCTCATTTTTATTCCATTCTACAACATACAGAGATATCAGTCTTCATCTCAGAGAATACTGGAAAGAAAAGATATTCTTGAATAATTTGCCTCCTTCTTTTTCTTTTCTCTTACAGCTTGCTACTCCTATCTCTTTATATTTGCACGTGTGGACACAGACACCAACCCTCTTTCTTGTTGTAAGTAATCATAGCATATTGCCTTAGTCCACTTGGGCTCCCATAACAGAATACCATCTTAGGTGGCCTTGAAAACCAGATATTTATTTTCTCAGGTTTCTGGAGGCTAGAAGTATAAGATCAATGTGCCAGAATGGTTGGTTTCTGGTAAGAGATTTCTTCTTGCTTTGTAGTTGGCCACCTTCTCTCTATGGTCATATTGTGGGGTTAGAGAGAGGGAGTTCTGTGGTGTCTCTTCTTATAAGGGCACTGATCCTATGATAAGGGCCCCGCTTCCATGACCTCATATAAATCTAATTATCTCTCAAAGTCCCATCCCCAAAACCCATCACATTGGGGGTTAGGGTATCAATATATGAATTTTAGAGGGACAAAATTCAGTCCATAGCACATGTGGTGTTATATTTTAATTTTTTAATTAAAATAACTAAGGTACCTACATTATCCTTTCTATTTGTCATTTTTCAATTCAAGTTAACTTTCTGAGTCACTGTTTTTAACAAAATATACATGTTAACAGAGTTCAGTTCACTTATGTTATTTCTAGATTGTCTAGCAGATACTGCTTATGGATTCAGGATTTCACTTAGAGTACATGTTTTCATATAGTCTTAAAACATTGTTTTTGTCTGTTTATGTCTGGATATCCCATGGACAATGACAGATGTGGCCTAATACCCATGTAAATTGCCAAGTCTGACTTTGTCTAATTTACATATTCAGGTGAAATGCTGAAGAATCAGAATTAATTTCCCAGAGGTATTTTCAAATTTATAAAATATATGCCAAATCACAAAGAAAAGTGATTTCTCAGTGAAGACTTTCTGATTGCTGTCTGTGTCGCTCCATCATTATTCTCCCTCCCCTGGAAGAACAGCTAGAACTAAACCAGTCCATTTTTTATCACTTTGTGTGCTGCTACTTATCTCATTTATCTCATCTATTTTTGTGTGATATGTATTGGCATTGTTAGTTGAATTTTGGCTTTGAACTTAAAATTCAATTCAGGAAAGTGGAGATTCTTTTTTTTATCATTGAGTGTCAGGCAGATATAAGTTATATGCTATGGAAGACTCATATGCTTTAAGCAGGTATGTAACATGCATACACACACACACACACACACACACACACACACACACACAAGAAGTAACAATTCCAGATCATTTGTTTAAAGAGCTAAGACTCTGGGACTATTGGTCTCCAAATCATTGGAAGTAAAACCCACATATAAAGTCAGTATGCATTAGTGTCCATGTGTAAGAGAAGGAAGTCTTATTTGATGTTCCTGAGACTCAGAAATGTTTGCTTGAACCTTGGATTATCTTACAGAATGCACAGACTGAGAAAAATATTTGCAAAAAAAAGCATTTTTCATAAAAGACTTATATCCGGAATATGCAAAGAACTCTTAAAACTCAACAATAACAAAACAAAAAACCTGATTTAAAAAATGGGCAAATGATACGAGCCGACATCTAACCAAAGAATATATTTAGGTGCCAAAGAAGCGTATAAAAAGATACTTATTCTCATTATTAGGGAATTTCAAATTAAAACAACCGTGAGCTACCCCTACACATCTATAAGAATGCCTATGCTCCAAAAACCTGAAAACACCAAATGCTGACAAGGATTGGAGCAACAGGAGTTCGCTTACTGCTGGTGGGAATGCTAAATTGTACAGCCATTTTGGAAGAAAGTTTTTCGCTTTCTTTCAAAGGTAGTAATAGTGTTTGGACATGTTCTAGTAATCAAGATCCTAGGTATTTATCCAAATAAATTGAAAAGTTATGTCCACACAAAAACCTACAGCTTTATTTATAATTGCCAAAGACGGAAAACAATCAAGATGTCCTTCAGAAGGTGAATTGATAAGCAAACTGTAGTATATCCATGCAATGCAATATTATCCATTAATAAAAACAAATGCTCTATCAAGCCATTAATAAACAGGAAGTACCTTAAATGCATATTGCTTAGTGAAAGAAGCCAGTTAAAAAAAGCTACATACTCTCTGATTATAATTTTATGACATCCTGGAAAAGGCAAAGATATAAAGAAAGTAAATGTTCAGTGGTTTCCAGGGATTTGGGAGAAAAAGAAAAGGAAGGATAGGTGAAGAAGTAGGCATTTTTAGTAAAATTATTTTATATAATATTGTAATGGTAAATATATGACATTGTGCATTTGCAAAAACCTCTGTAACTATACAGCACAAAGAATGAACCTTAATGTAAATGATGGACTTTAGTTAGTAATATCATATCAAGGGCCACCTAGATGGCTCAGTCAGTTGAGCATCTTACTCTTGATTTCCACTCAGGTCATGATATCACAGTTCCTGGGATCCAGCCCCATGCTGAACTCTGTGTTGACAGTGCAGAGCCTGCTTGGGATTCTCTCTCCCACTGCCTTCTCTCACTCTGTATCTCTCAAATAAAAACCAATACACTTTAATAATAATAATAATAATAATAATAATAATAATAAATAATATCATATCAGTACTGGTTTATCAATTGTAACAAAAGTGCCACATGAATGCAAGATGTTAACAGTAGGGCAAGCTGTGAGCAGGGGAGAGAAGGAATATTTGGGAAGTCTTGGTACCTCCTACTCGATTTTTCATACACCTAAAAACCATTCTAAAAATAAAGTTGATTTATTGAAAAGAAATGGAAGTGGTTTCCCACTTCTCTCAACTTTGAATGGTATAAATACTTATTTATAATTATTTAAGGTTACTAATTATTACCAGAAAATCAGCAAACTGGGGGAGACATTACATTTAATAAACAGGTAATTTAATTCCTGCAGATCTACTGCTAATTCAGGAAACAAAAAAAAATATAAAAGACTTACTAAGCTTAAGAAAATATAATAAGTGGCACTTGGGTGGCTCAGTCAGTTAACCATCCAGCTCTTGATTTTGGCTCAGGTCATGATCTCAGAGTCATGGGATCAACCCCTCTATGGGACTCTGTGTTGAGCATGGAGCCTTCTTAAGATTCTCTCTCTCCCTCTCCTCTGTCCCTCCCCTACACATGTGCACATACTCTTTCTGAAAGAAAGAAAGAAAAAAGGAAGGAAGGAAGGAAGGAAGGAAGGAAGAAAGACAATGTAATAGTTATTTGAAACTTCTTTATAAAGCTACATCTAAGTTTAAATATATTTAGGACACAATAAAAGACTTATTTTCTATGATGTAAAACACTATGTAGTGACCCTTGACCAAATCACAATGCAAAAATGGAAAGAGATGATAACTGTAAAATAAAAGTAAAAAAGACAAGATAAAATGACTTCAAGAAATCCAGTTACTGTTTATTGTGAGTTCTGGAAGAAGAAAATCTAAATCACAGAAAACTTAGCAAAAAAAAATGTATTGCATTTTTTTGTGAGTATGTTATGTAGAAAATACAAGTTTTTAGGCTAGGTTTTTACTACATGGTTACACAAATCTAAGAAAGATAATATGTACATAGATTGAACGAAGTAAATACATTCATTCAGAAGTTAGAGGTAATCATGAAGCAACATTATATAGAGGAAATATGAGAAACTATGAGATAAGAAAGTACATATAATGGTTGGATAACATCTGAGCAATAGTCAACATGAACTAGCAAAAGGAGAACTCACCACAATTTTAAAAAGTTCAAAAATACTGCAGTAACTAGAGGTAAACTAGCCTCGAGAGATCTTTTTTATACAATGGGAATATTAAACACATATTATCAGCTAATGAAAATGCACTATGTGGAACAGACTGAATGTGCAACAGAGAGAGTTTGTTATATTTGATAGAGGAAGTCCTTAAACTATATGGTCAGGGACAACAACAATGTTTGATTTAGGAAGAGAAAGATCAATTATTTCGGCTTATGAGTGTACACAAACAAGGCTTATATTTACAGTAATGTTTCTAAATTTGTAAAAAGGACAAGAATTTGTGGGAAATTATGCAGATTTCTCCAATTATCTTGTAGAAGAAGGAAACAGTTTTCTTTTGAAAGTACAGTTGGGATTTCTATTGTTGCTCTTTGCTTTTGGAACAGGGCTTGAGAAATAAGTGAGGGAGGGTATAGAGGTGGAATAGATGGATAAATGGTTCAGAGGACACTGTTTAGTTTGAAAATCAGGAATTTTAGTGGTGACCCACTAGTTGAATGATTTTCTCCAACTGTACTTAGGAATGCAGATGTAGGATGGTAACAGATTCGAGTTTTTTTCTTTTTTCTCTCTTTCTGGGTCTTTATGGTTGAAGTAAGGTGTGAAAGGTAATATGGTGTTAAGAGAACATGTGAATATAAATATACAACATAAGATACAGATGGACTGGCACCCTGGCTGATCTATATTCTGAGAAACATGGAGAACTCAAAGGAACATAATTCTCTGAGGTCTAGAATCTGAATGGGAGTGAGAAGAAGAGATAAAAGTTATGAGTTTGGGGCTAAAGGCAGTAGTATTGAATTTTAGTATTCACACGGTGAAGTAGCCCTTGTGGGTGAGAATATCTATGTCAGTGTTTCCCAAAGTATGATCAGGAGAACTACCTGAATCAGAATTGCTTGGAATTTTAACCTAACAGAAACTTTCAGGGGCTGTCTGGGCATCAGTATTGCTAACAAAGACCCAGATGATTATTTGGTAGTCATAGTTGAAAAACCACTGATAAAAGTTATGACCAGTAAAGAAATGGCAGAAGCTGAGGTGAAGTTCACTGGACTTTGGAAATTATAAAATAGCAAGGGTAAGATTCTAAAACAGTGAAATCTTTGACATTAACAATAAAGGTTAAAACAAAGAGGGCAAGAAAGAATAAGTATCTTCTTAATCCATCAAATAGATGGGCATGACCACAAGTTAAGTATGGCTTTTCTTGCTAATTTTTGATTTTCTGAATTAGACAACATGACTAGATAAATAATCCATGTAGATAAGCTTGGGAACCCATGAATCAGAGTTCAGATTAAATACAGGGGTGCCTAGGTTGCTCAGTCGGTTAAGCAGCAAACTCTTGATTTTGGCTCAGGTCATGATCTCATGGTTGTTGGGATCAAACCTGGTGTCCAGCTCTGCGCTGATAGCACAGAGCCTGTTTGGGATCCTCTCTCCCTGCCCCCACTCTTTCTGCCCCCCCACTCATGCTCTCTTTCTGTCTCTCAAAATAAAAAAAAAAACATTAAAAAAAAAACCTCAAACGTGAATGCTGAGCTCTATGGAGCAGCCACTAGTTCATTCAATATGCCTTGATCAAATAGATACGTCAAGTTTATGATTAATGTCACCAGCCCTTGATATATAAGAAAGTTTGATATTCCAGAGCACCCAAAGTATCTCAATTCATCATTCCTGCACTATCATAGGGGTTGATTGGTAAAGTTAAAAGTTTAGCATAGTCTCAAACTTATACTTAAAGGAAATGAGATAAATACTCAAGAAGAATGATATTGAGGACAATTTGCATTTCTGGAGCAACATAGTAGGGAACAGGGAAAGTCCGGGGCTGGTTACCATCACAAGCACACTGGTAGGCCAACACTAAGCCATCCTAAATAGCCTATGACAAAATACAGGCTTATTTTTCTACTGTGGTTACTGTTATAAGGAAGCACATCATGCGGTTCCTTTCGTGTGAAGAATTAGATCAGGAATATGTAAGAGTAAAACTCAAGAGCTTGGCAGCCATGACTTCATCTGGAAGGGCTACCAAAATTCAGACATTCAGAGGCGGAGCCATTTCACTTTCAAATGAAGCACCAATTACTATTAGCATGACCTTTCATTTTCAATTCTGTCTGGTATGGAAGGAAGTGCATCTACTGTGAAAGCAGTTTTGCATAAAGAAAACATGAGGTGGTTTGACTGATAATGTGGAGCAGAGGAGAACATGTATTCACAAGAAATTTAACCAAACAGAAAATAATCAAAATCACAAATCTAGGGACCTCCAAGGCATTGAATAGTATGTAATGAAAGGTATGTTTTAAATATTAATGCCAGCTCTAGAGAGTTTTTCTTTCTTTTATTCCTCATATTTTAGTTCCTCAATATTAGAGGTCTCCAGACAGAAAATAAGGAATAGACTGAAAAAGTTAATTGATCTCATTGAATTTGGTTAGAGTTGTGAATAGAGGGATTCCACTGTGTTCCAGAATTTTGGATTACACTAGACTCCAATGAAAAATATCCTCATATTTTAGCCTGTGTGTCGGCGGGGGAGGGGGGGGGGGCTGGTGTGTGTATATGCGTGTGTGTGTGTGTGTGTGTGTGTGTGTGAGAGACAGAGAGATTACACTAGACTCCAATGAAAAATATCCTCATATTTTAGCCTGTGTGTCGGCAGGGGAGGGGGGGGGCTGGTGTGTGTGTGTGTGTGTGTGTGTGTGTGTGTGAGTGGGGAAAATAGGGAAGAAGAGAATACAAGTGTGTTTGTGACATATATGTATAGTGTCACATGTACAAAGTCGACAACTTCATTATTATTGTGTATTTGGGTGATGGGCTTATTGAAATAAAGGAGGTCAGGCACTAAGAGCTGAATTTGTTCAAACTATTTTTTAATATGAGGAAGATCCCTGACATATCCATTTTTTGAAGTGGTCGTGAGATGTGCTATTACACCTATAGTGTTACAGTGCTCTTGGCTGTGTATAGAAATGTGAGATGGCTAAAACATAACATAACCAAAATTTCCTTAATAGCTCTATTAGTTCAAAATTTGCACCAAAATGAACAATCTACAAAGATGCTCTTTGATTCAAATGTAACAGACAAGTATAGATAGTTAAGTTGTATAAAGAGCAAAAGGAAATATAGAAAGTTGCTGCTGCTAACATTCACCACTACGTAGTTGTTAACCTAGGTCTATTCACTATCATTTTTACCCAATCCAAGTAATCATCCAAACAAATGGATCTTTGGATCACAAAGTTATTTCCTAAAATATTCAACACAATATTTTGTAAATGTTTGTTTATTTATTTTGAGAGAGAGAGAGAAAATGTACACAGGCAGGAGAGGGCAGAGAGAGAGGAGGAGACAGAATCCCAAGTAGGCTCCATGCTGTTAGCACAGAGCCTGACATGGGGCTCTATCCCACGAACCATGAGATCATGACCTGAGCCTAAATCAAGAGTCTGACACTTAACTGACTGAGTCACTCAGGAGCCCTTCAATGTGATATTTTTAAAGTTGTTAGATGAAAGTATGGGTGTTTTGATATTATTAAAGTAGTGTGATTGTCATCAAAACTCAAAACCAAAACCTACCCTAAATCAGTGTTTTTAATTACCTGGAACAAATTCTAACGCTGACACATTGTCAACTGCTGGTAAGTAAAATCCTGCTATAGTGGGCCTACCTGAATGCCGCCACCACTCAGATACTCAGCTGGTCCCCTAGAAATTTCTTTGGTTAAGCAACTGAAAATTAATTCCTGGCATGGCTGGCTTATCTAAGATCCTGTGCTCCCTATTGGGGCAGCACCTATCTTGAAGGATTAGTGCCACACCAATTGTGAAAGATACTGAACATTGCCTGTGTCCTAAACTATCATCATATGAGCTATTTAATGTATTTGAAAGATGACATAACTGCCAAGAGCAGTGAGAAAAGAAAGTAGAGGAACACTTCTTTAAAAATCTGTATTGATGCATAAACCCAGTTTTAGGAAACTGGAGTGAATTACATGCAGCTATGTGGTTTTGATAAGCTAATTTGGGCTAAAATAACTTCACACCAAAACAAAACACTTAACAACTGCAGGGGAGTACATCAATGAGAGAAAGGCAACAAGGGAACTCAGGACTTAGCATTTGTCTCAAATGCCTGGTGATGTTCTGGCTTAAGTTGCTAGACTGCTGCTGGATAGTCTCCATGTTGGCTGTCAGAGGGGAGAAGGGAAAATGGAGGAGACAGCTGGGTCTGCACACAGGGGCGTGCCTTGGGACGCATTACTGCCTAAATAGCATATGTGCAAGACAGAAAGGAGACCTCTAAAAGCATGCCTGGAAGTCATCTCATGAACTAGGCTGTGGCTCACAGCACCAGAATGGTATTAAAAGGAAAGAAATAAAGAATGAGCTGTGCACATCATATTTGACACCCTGGTCCTGCCAATGGGTAAATCACCGTGCTTCAGTCTATCATTCAGCTTAGTATTAATATAAGTGAAGTTTTCTTTTTTTTTTTTAAAGTGAAGGTTTCTTAATTACTTAAGAATTTGGCCTTATTCATGCCTACAAATATTATAGGGATAACAAGCGTAGGGTTTTTATACATGTTTCTTACATTTTGCACATCTACTTTTAAACTCCTTTTTGCATACATGTTGCAGGGGACAGAGCAGAGAATATAAAGAAGGAGAAAGGATGATTATGAGGATAAGACTTCACAAGGAAATGGGAACTTGAAGGCTAGAATCTGGTGCTTAGTTTTAGACACATGATTTTCTTCCCACATTTATTTTCCCCAAGTTTTCAAAAGCACTGGTGTATAAACTAGGATTTCTTTTTTTCTATACAGAATCAGAGCGAGGAAAGTTACCTGAAGGCTGTTGATGGGAACAAGCTATGGGGCCTGTAATACCCACCACTGCTGTAAAAAGGTATTTGCTATCTAGTTCGAAACACACAGTTTTGTTTGTCTCAGGACAAGGTCCTCTGGAGAGGGCTCAAGAAACACTGCTAAATACTTACTCTAAGAAAATTTCTCTTCATTTAGCTGATATTATTGTTTACAAAGTTATCCACATGAAACTTCCTTTAGCCAGGCTTAAAATTACCTAGTAGTGGTCTTGACTAGTTTTAGGAACATTATCAGACTTCTATTTGTAGAAAATATGTTGGGATGAATCATTTCCACAGATATTAAGTCATATCAATTGACTGTTGAATTTTGAAACTTAATTATCAAACGGTCATTTTATAATCAAGCTCTGTAAGAAAGTTACTCTAGTCCCATATAGTCCAAAAGCGTTGTTGTACCATTTAATCCGTACAAGTCTGGAGAATATGTAGGGTTTTTCTTTGAGGTTGCCATGTTGTTTGGTTTGTTTGACCGATACTGCTCATTTTTTCCTGGTCACTTATTGTCTTGTATTTATACCATCCATCATTCCATTTATTGCCTCCACTTACTGATTTCTTAGCCACACTTCATCATTAACTTAAGGTTTTGTCAATAGACTTGTCATTCTTCTCTTCAGATAAAATCTATTCATATGTCATACAAAGTAAATTCAGCATCCAAACAGACACCCAGTGTGGGGAAATAGGTTCTATCTACATAAATGGGTTAGAAAAAAGGTTAGGACTGAAAGCTGCCAGCACGGGGTGAATGCGCCCGAGGTTAGCTTGCAAGATATTGTAATGGGATCATGAGTAACTAGTTATATCACCTGCATCTGGTGCCAATCAATGTACCTTGATCACAAACACCACTTGCCCCCCCCCCAGACCCTTTGCTTCTTACACACACAAATTAATGATTACTGTCTGATTGTTTTCTTCACATTCACCATGTGGGTAGCATCTTGTGAGCTCAATAAATATGGAGATGAAACCCCTGTTCAGGGCTCTTCTCTTCTCCTGGACATTAGCCTCTCTCCCATTCAGTTCTGCATCTGCTGTCCTGCTGGACAAGAGAGAACTCCAGACTTGTAGTCTGCAACAACCCAACTTGTGAATTTCTTTGTTCCTTAACATTCTAAACTACTGGGACCTTCACCATGACTCTATCTCAGCCACTCATTTCTGTAATTACCTAGAATTGCTGCAATTCTACACTCAAAATCTGACACCTGCTCTCACATCTAGGTTTATCCCCGAAGCTCTGACATGTGGCTGCCCACTGTGTTGGTTTTGCATCTTACTGAGAACTCTAGTCTTATGACCTCTCTAAGACCTTCACATTGATTAGCCTCCTCCCCAAATCCCCATTACTGTATTTTTTATCTTCCTTATATTTCTAAATTCTACGGTACATCTTTTTAATCTTCCTCTTGCCAACATCCTCAAATTCTTTCCTTATTTGCATTTCTATTACATGCTGCCAATAAACTGCAATTTTGCAAAAGTCTAAAATATTGGCTGCTCAGCTTTTCTACCCCTCTTTTAAATGCTGCTGGAGAAAAACACATCTTTAGGCAGACTGGTGGCATCACACTCCATGAATCATTCTGTATTTACCTGGTCACAGTAACTATTTAAAATATTCTCTTATTTCCTCAAATAATCTATTCTACCATATCTTCCCCTTATTCAAAGCAACACGACAGAGAAACAGAAGTGTCTTCCCAGGAACATTATTAACTTTTTGCAGCGATGCCATATTGGAATGCTATCTCTTGATGACAACACTTTAAAAAAAAATTTTTTTAATGTTTATTTATTTTTGAGAGAGAGAGAGAGAGAGAGAGAGAGAGAGAGAGAGAGAGGGGAGCAAAGAGAGAGAGAGAGAGAAAGACACAGAATCTGAAACAGGCTCCAGGCTCTGAGCTGCCAGCACAGAGCGTGACGCAGGGCTGGAACTTGGGACTGGTGAGATCATGACCTAGGCCAAAGTCAGACGCTTAACTGACTGAGGCACCCAGGCACCCCTTGATGACACCACTTTAGCAGACTTGCTATCCTGTATCTTTCTGTGGACTTGTCTATGCCCATCAATGTTTAAACATGTTTGAGGGTCTCACATATTTAAAAATCTATTCCTTTACTTCATGTTTTCCTCAAGGTAATAAGCAAAACAAAACAACTTATTTTTTTCAACCTTTTCATAAGTAAGTTGCCTGAAACAATTTTATATATCTGTTGTCTTCAATTTGTACCTAGCCTGGACTTCTACAGTAAGGAATATAAGCTACAGTTGCATGGAAAGTGTTCTTGTCTGAGTCACGGAAGGCACACTTGCTTTTGATTCCAATTAATATTTCTTAGAGTTTATCACACTTGAGCTTTCCAGAGCACTTGACCTTGTCGACTACATGATAATCGTTAAAATGTACTTTGCCCTTGACTTCTAGAGGCTATATTCTTATTATCTTCCCAATACTCTGAAAACACTTTCTCAGAATTCTTGTTAGGTTTTCTCCTGTCACCCATTTTTAAAATATTGGTCTTTTTCACACATTTTGTCCCCGGAACTTTTGTTCTCACCATATATATATTTTCTGGGTAAACATCATTCAAGTATCTTCACTTGTTAATCTTTTTCAGTTCAGATACACCCAAGACAATGAGTAATAATAATAATCATTAAAATCAATAATAATCAATATAATCAATAATAATCATTATAAAGACTGTTATTTTTTACTACAGATAGTTCCTCCACTCCACTAAGAATCCTGAGAGGTGTTAATGTAGAAAATGTAGAGTGTAAACATGGTATCCCTGAGGTGATTATGGATTTCATTGATTTATTTTTTTTATTCTAAACTCCAAGTATATATATTAAAATTCCTATTGGACATACCATTTGGTATTATCTCTGATATTTCAAACTTCTCTTGTGAAATATCAAAATTATCATCCCTCCCTATTTCCCCTATATCAGTCAGGATAATAAATGGTATAGGGGCAACAATTAAAAAAATCTTATACAATAAAGATTAACACCATGTGATAGATCAAAAAAGGCCCTTTAAAGATGTCCAGGTCCTAATTTCCTGGATCTGTGAACATGGCACCTTTTCCAGATGTGATTAAGTTAAGGATTTTTAAAATGGGGAGATTATTCTGAATCATTTGGGTTAGTACAATACAAATCAAAGCTTATAAAGCTTATAAGAGGGAGCAGGAGAGTCAGTGAGAGGAGGAGATGTCACAGCAGAAGTAAGAATCAAAAGTCAGAGAGGGAGATTAGAAGCTGCTATGACACTGGGTTCAAAGATGGAGGAAGGCACCATGAGCCAGAGAATACAGTAGCCTCTAGAAGCTGGGAAAGGCAAGAAAATGAATACTCCCTTGGAATCCCCAGGAGGAATGCTGTCCTTCTCAGCAATTTGATTTTGGACTCACAAGACTCCCTTCTTTTGAACTGCAGAGATGTGACATAGTGAATTATTGTTGTTTTGAGCCAGTAACTTTGTCATAATTGGTTACAACATCAATAGGAAACTGATAAAACAATAAAGATTTAATTGTTACACCTATAATCCAGAACAGATTCTCCTTGCTCTTATCCAAGTGATACAGATTTCTGGTATTTAAAATATGTAGTTCTAATATCACCAAAGAAGAAGAAGAGAGATTCTGGGCACTCATACTCAAAGGTTTATGGTAAAGGGACACCTGGGTGGCTCACTCCCCACCCAGTTAAGCGTCCAACTTCGGCTCAGGTCATGATCTGAGGGTTTGTAGGTTCAAGCCACGCATCGGGCTCTGCACTGACAGTGTGGAGCCTGCTTGGGATTCTCTCTCTGTCTCTCTGTCCCTTCCCTATTTGTGTTTTCTCTCTCTCTCTTTCAAAATAAATAAATAACTTAAAAAAAAAGGTTTATGGTAAGGCCTAGAAATGTGTACACCCCATTCAAATATTCAAATGATAAGGGAGCCTAAGACATGTAGTTTTGATGTACATCCAGAAAAAGTAGCTGATATTAGTGAACATCTAGCAGGTCTCTGCCATCATCCATCCTCCTGATCATCACATACTTATTCCATTTTTCTCTTTTACATAGAACAAACTAACTCTTTCCCTAAAGAACACTCCCAGAGTCCCATACAGTCACTGCATTCAGGGCAAGGGTAAGTAAGGCTTTCTGGATAATGTTCGATTATTTCCACTAAAGTCCAGGTGTTTGTTTTTGTTTTGCTTTGTTTTGTTTTTCTGGCAACCAGTAAACTAAAAAGACAAGTTATCTGTGCTCCACTTCTATTTACACCCCCCTTGTACAAAGATGTAACAAGGATGAGATAACCCCAATAAATTATCCCTTTTGAAAAAAGAGAAAAATAGGAAACAGTACTTCACAGCAATTCTGAGATTCTTCTGAGCAAATACTGTGAGGGGACCCCCTCTCCTGGAGATGGCAGAGATTTAATTAAACCTTGATTCTACTATCGGTGGGAAATGGCCTCATGCACTGTTCTTCATAGTCACATTGTTCTAATGATCTTTTTTAGAAAGATCCCCATTCATAATTTTCATAGTCACATCTGAAACATTGTTGTTCTTAAGGTAGTTACCATTAGGTTGAAAGAAGAAAGCTTGGCGCTGAGAAAACAGAGAAATAAAGCAAATTTGAGAAATGTGTCAAGGTAAAAACTTTAGGTAGAATTCCTGAAACATAGACCAACAAGAAATAATAGTTTAAAAGTTTTGTTAGAATGATATTGGCAAAGAAATCACAAGCCCTGACCCCTTGGCTTCTACCAATGGGAAAAACAAACACATGAACAAATAAAAAACAGCTAACTATTCAAGACTTAAAACAGACTCTGAACTTTGCTTTTTATGATCAGAGGGCAGCTTTTGAGGACTATGCAGTCTCAACGGAGGTCATTTTCCACAGAACCCTAACTCAAAAAAGTTTACGAGTGCCAATGTTTTTCATTGTAGACAACCCATAAAAAATAGGACATTCATGATTCAAGGTTGGTGGTGAAAATTTAAATGGATGATCCCATTTACAGT
Source organism: Prionailurus bengalensis (assembly GCF_016509475.1). Classification (NCBI taxonomy): domain Eukaryota; kingdom Metazoa; phylum Chordata; class Mammalia; order Carnivora; family Felidae; genus Prionailurus; species Prionailurus bengalensis. The sequence goes on along the minus strand of NC_057354.1, from coordinate 93,920,406 downwards.
TGATAATTATTTTCCCTTTTCTATTCTTATCATCTTCATTTCTTCAGGGCCAGTGCATTTCATGAAAGGGTTCCAAAATACGTGCATTTTTAAGTGGGAAATCAGAAGGGTGTCAAAGCACAAGGGTATTTTTGAGAGAATAATTTGTGATTGCAGACAAATGGCTGGGAATACAGACTCCGGCAAAGATATGCCAGTATATCATCAGTTTACAAAAGCCAGATAAAACCCACTTGCCCTCACTGGTCAACATGCCAGAGAGAGAAGCAGGTCACCGGTTTTCTACAGGCCCCAGAGTGTTCAGAGAACCTCATCTCTTGCACCACATGAGTCATGTTTACTTCTCCATTTTTTCATACATCCATATGACACATCAAAAAGGAACACATGAGAAATTCAAATAACTTTTTATCATACAAAGTAAGTTACCAAAAGTCATAGTTATTAGCTTGGGCACGGATGACTGGAATTGGCCATATGACATCTCTCTGCTCCCACCTTGCCCCACTCTCCTTTTTAAGGAGATAAAATCAGTAGTTAAAGAATAAAGGAAACACATTTTTTGCACATATAATTTAATACGTAGGTAAATTTATGACCTCACTAGAATTATAGCACAGTTATTCCATTATTGTGAAGTTTTAAGTGAAAAATACAATTACTTTAGGTTGCAGTATTCTCATTGATTAATTGAAAGCAAGAGACTTTTTGACTGCTATGTTTCCTCCCTATTCTAAAATTATGTTTAAGTCCTTTTATCTTCAAGCCTTTTTCTCCTGTCATACCATTTAGATATAAGGACTAAAATTATTACATCTTATTTAGTCTTTCTTTGGTGAGTTTGTTTGTGTAGCAATATAAATAAGTTTCTCAACATCTAAACAATTAGAAGGATATACAGTTGGGTTCTTCTAGGTGGGAAGAAAATAAATGCCTTCAACTTTAGCATAAACACATTAGCTACATGTGAAGATTTAAACCATCTAATTTACATAATGAGCATTTTATGCCACATTATTTGCACCTGGTTTACAAATTTACTGAGCTTTTCACAACAATTATCAATGATCATATCAAAATGTCAAATGTCCCAAAGTGATATTTCACTAGGCAGTTATCAAAAAGATTTGTTTTCCTTTTGATATTTGTTGACAGTTTAATTTGTTGCAATTTATTATGTAAAAAGAACTATTGACAAAAAAAGTGTCATTTTTCTTTCTTATTTTAGTCAAGGAAAGAATGAAGAAAAAAAGATGCAGTTTAGACCTCTCAAAATCACATTTAATACTGTGACATAAACAAATGCACACATATTTTAAAATATATTTATTAAAAAAATAACTAGGTTAGAAAATGCAACCAAAATAAGCATACCAAAATACATTTTACACCCTCTCACTCCATAAACATTACATTTTTCTATTATTCTTAGCATCTAAAAATTTTAAATCCTTATTCTTAAATAAAATTAGATCAAATATACACCCAGTTTTGTAAGTGTACTTTCATTTATCAATATATCATAAGTTCAGACAGATTTCTGGTAAACAATTTACTATTTATATTGCAATTCATTGTATTATACTATAAGCAAAGCCCTATTTAGATAATTATAGTATTGCAAATTTTCCTCTTGTAATTAAGACTGTGATGAATATTTTGCAGTTCAATCCCACCTAGACCTATAGACATTTCTTTGACATAAATACTTTGAAAGTATATTTATAAGTTAAGGTCTAATATAAAATCTAATGCTTTTAACTACTGTTGCTAAATAGCATTTAATAATTATTTCAAGGGAAAACTACACTTACAAATGCTAACCATTTTGACTATCTTTGGATCATTTCTATTCTCTATGTTTTATTATGTGACATTAATGCATTAGTACATAGATATATGTACTCAGCAGTATTATTGAAACTTTAGTCAAACTAATATTCTGAAATATATTGAGCCAGAGGAGTTTGTTTGTATAGGATATCACAAAAATCTTAAAGTATTATTTCAGATAATTAAGAAAAATAAAGTGTTTTTTCTCATATTGGGCAAACATTGGAGTTTGAGGTTGAGTTGTCTGCCATACATGAAAAGAAAAGGGGGGGGGGGTTGTTGAACATAGATAAATATCAAAAAAAAATTCATAAGTAAGGAATTAGAGGTTTTCTAATGAAGAATGGTGGAAGAATTAGCCAATCATTGGTTAGGTAGCCCATGATTCTGGAGTTGATCAATGTCTGAAATGTTTCTCTGTGGAATTAGTATATATTTAAAGCTTGCCAAGCCTTCAGTTTTCATGCTGTTGTGGAGGACGGCGTCAATGAACCTGATCTTTCTCCTCAAAGCCTATACTAGAATTATATGTAAGGCTCATCTCAACAAGAGAGGGGAATACGCAGGTTAGTTGTAGAGACATGAATCTGCCTTGCATCCATCATTTCTTGAAACCACAAGCCTAAATCTGGACTAACCTAGACTCTCTCTGTCTGTAGCACACATGAGAAATACACCCTTTGGATATATTTTAAAACTGCTAATTTCACCCTGGTTCATCTCTTACCCAAATTTTTGTGTTTTGATTTTGCGCTTTTAAATAGGTAGATATCACTGTTTTTTAATTAAAAATATGGATGGCCTACAGATTATATAAGCTCTTCCCTCACTTCCCTGGAGTCTAAATACTGATTTAGAACAGGCTTTCCAAATATATTAGAAAGACACCTTATTTATTTGTGGCATATTTAATACAGACTTTCTCTAAAATTTAAGACCAATATTTATATAATTAAAGATGATAACCAGTTTTTTTAAAACAGTAATTAATAATATGCCAAATGAACAACAAGTCTGTCTGGCATTGTTCAGAGAAGCTTATTCAATAGCATTTACTGGACACCAGACCAGCTATGTGCCAGTCCTTTTGTTTTGCTCTTTGGCTAAAGTTACGTTCTTAGGGTCACATAATCCCCCCAACATGTAAGAAATACAAGCCCAGTATCTGAACTCAGGAGATGAGTTCAGTTTATGAGGAATAAAAAATGTACTGAGGATCACCCTTTGGAAAAAATAAATAACCAAAATGTAAAATAATTGATAGTGTTAGTGATTACAAATGATCTTACTAATGACCTTAATGATTGTTTTTTTTTTATGTGAGCATTAATATTTAGACAAAATCCCTTAGTTTGTAGTTGATTCAGAGCCTGTGAGTTGTGATATCGATCATACCATTGATTTGTTGTCTGGCACCAAGAAAGGCACTTAATAGCTGTCAGTTAGTACTTCTGAAAATATGGAGTTGAATGTGCTCATGATATTGTTTTGACAATTTAGTGGTAAAATGTCAAAATATTCACAAATGAACATATTTTAATAATGTCTTTTTCATGTGTTGCTAACATGAATGCCAATGTGTAGTCACATTTTAAAAACTGCTAATTTGTCCTTTCTTCTGTGATGCCCATCATTTAACAATTGATAGAGAGTAGAACTTCCTGGAAACACAATGAAAACCTATTCAAGGCAAAATTAAAAATATACTTTGGTTAATGTTTTGAACCTTTGTATGAATTTCAAGAAAAGTAACTAATATCCATGCTCTGATGATACAGTAAGCATTTACCTCTGTAAAAGTGTGATTTTGAAACTGAGATGTCAGAGAAAACATGCATAAAAATTAAGTAACATTTAAGAATTTAAAGATACTCTATTACCAGAAAATTAGGGCTAACAGATCTTACAGTGTGAGCACGTGAGCACACACACACACACACACACACACACACACACACCCATAGTTGAGCTTAGGCTGTAATTCCTGGCTGCATTAAATGTTTTACATAATGAACTGAAAAAGAAAGAAATGAGCTTTTCAGTAGGCACTTATAGTAAGCCGAAGCACAGGGTTTTTATTCGCTCTGCCATAATTCATTAATTAAGAGAGAGGAGGAAAAGTAAGAAACCAAAAAATGCATTTAGCAGCTACTATGAATTAGGCCTCATTCAATTTAGTTTATACAACCATGTGAAGTAGAAAGCAGCTGGGGAAAAAATTTAAGGGTTTTCTGAAGAAATTAGAAAAAATGAGGAAGAGGGCTAAAATGGCTTTCTGACAATTGGGCTAATTAATTATACTAGTAGCATACGATAAAAGTAAATGATAATGTATACTAATAGTGGAGGTCATGTAGTAGACTTTAAAGGAAAACTCAAGGAGTTTGACCACAACCAACTCCAAGAAAAATGACTAATCTAAACTTAGATATGGAAATTTGTAATACAAGAAAATAAAACTGAATTTATTATAGTTAATGGCAAATTTTTGCCAAGAGAAGGTTCATGGTTAACACGAGTTAAGAAAATAAAGGCTAAAGAGGGAGAGTTTAAGAGTGTTTTTTTAGCACCACCCAGCTGAAAGAGAGTATCTGAATCTAGATGATAGTAAATGATTGTCAATGTTACATTGGTGAGTGCTTCTTCTTCTTCTTCTTCTTTTTTTTTTTTTTTTTTTTTTTAGGAGAAAGATGATTAATCAATCTTCTCCAGGTCTCCATTGTTTGGTTAAAATATTGCTTATTATTACTTAATTATTCCCTATGTCTTTTCCCCCCACTTTACCAGTCACAGTGGTTCCAAAAGTGTTGTTACAGAAATGGCAGAGACCATTTATTTTATTGCTTGCTTGCTTGCTTGCTGCTTTATTTATTTATTTATTTATTTATTTATTTATTTATTTATTTTACTTGGATCTCTCTACCACCAAAACAGAGGGTCAGACCTGGAACCTCTAAGTCTTCTCCAAGCCCTAGTTTTCTTATCTATAAGATGGGGGAAAGCTGCATTAATAATGGTGATGCTGATAATTGTATGAGCCAATTACGATAATATTTAAAGCCACCTATTGTCATGAAAGTATCTTAATTACATACAATTGTACTGATTTTTACAAAGGAGGTAAATATGCATGTATATACATTGTAATACTGTACTAAGTATATACACTTGTATGCATGTATTGTTACATAAATAGGAGAGGGCGAAGCACTTGTCAAATAGCAGTACTGCCAATGGGTAGAAGATGATACTTTAGAACTCCAGAGTAGAGATCAGCACACTAAGACCCACAGGCTAAATCCAGCTTACTGCCTGCTTCTCCGTATCTTGTTTTTCTGTGAGCTAAAAATAAATTATACATTCTTACATGCTTAAAAAGACAAAAGAAAAATGACATTTTGTGACACATGAGGTATGATATGAAATTCAAATTTCGGTGTCCATAAATAAAGTTTTATTGAACATAGTCATATTCATTTATTTCAGTACTGTCTATGATTACTTCTGTTATAACCAGTGAGTCGAATAGTTGAAACAGAGATCTTATGGCCCAGAAAGCCTAAAATCTTCACTCTCTTGATCATTACAGAAAAAGTTTTCCAATCTTTGCTCTTGGTCATTTCTGTAAATATTTTTGTGAGTTTCCTGATTTTTCCAAATGTTCGAAATTCAATTGAAATTATTTGTATAAAATTAAAGTAACTCTGTATTCACTAGTAATTATAAATCAATTTTAAGTCACCATTATACTTCATTGAATTTGTGAAAAATGATTTTTATATATTTATTTTAAAGTTATTACTGTTAGTTATCACTATTACTATTAAAATAGAGTAAATATAGATACCTTCATTTGATCACTTCATTTAAAACAAATTTCCAACTGATATTACTTTGAAATTTTAAATGAACATTTTAACAGTGAAGATTATGTGCTTGTTTTCTAAGATTGGAGTGGTCAGTTACATCTTCTGGTAGTGGTAATATTTGGCAAATTTTAAGGTTAAATAACACAAATGAGCCCAAGGATTATTATGTCTCACATGTAGCCAAAAAATCTCTCTTACAGAGGCATCCAAGGAGCATATTCTGTCCTTTCTTTTAAATATCAAATGGTTCACCAGTTATAATTACTGCTTTCCTTCAAAAATGACCTCCCAATGAGAACACATTGAATTGAAATAAAAAGCGTATTTGCTTCTGTGAAATAAGGCAATTAATTATGGCCTTTAAAGCATGAGTTATTTGTGCATTCTCTTGTATTTGTACATTCTTAAATAAGCCACATGTATATGTATATATTACGTATATATATATAAATAGTAGATAAATAAAGCATGTAGAAATGCAAGGCATATATATGCATATGTATAACCTCCCTTACAATACTCATCCTCCAAGTGAGAGAAAAATGTCTTCATACTTTAATTCTTCTTCAAACAGTTTACTGGAAACATATCATTTATTAATATTCACTATGCTATATATTCACATATATATGTAATAAAAAGGAAACAGACTTTATATCAATTTTATTTTGAAATATAGAAAGAAATCATCTGAAAACCTTATAGCCAAACTTCTCAGGTGTGTATTCATTTTGGATATTTATGTTTAGAGAAAGAAGTGAAGTAGGGGGCTAGGAAAAGGTGGGATTTTAATATTCTAAGAACAGCCAAATAAATAAAATGGCATATAATCCATTATGCATCAAGTTCTCCAGTAGACAGCAATTTCGTAACCTCCTTTTGCCATGTATTCTGCTTCTGTTCATTAGATTGAGGAATCTAAATATTATACATAATTCGTGCCTTTGCTCATGCCTTACTAGCTATGTAGAAAACTTTTATGCATTGCTTTGATGAGTAATGTGTAGTTTAATGATGTTTATTCTAGGGTGGCTAGTGTAAATTGGATTCCAGGAATTTAATTATAGATCATCTTGGTGCCTCCTTCTAGGAGTCTAATAGAGAGACTAATTTGATTGCTGGTTTCAGGATTTCATTGGAAAAATTCCCCAAATGGGATTTCCTGTCTATTCTCTGACATTTTTGTTTTGGTAGGATGGCCAATGTTGTAGTTATTGAGTGTCAAGGACCACAAATTTAACTATTTTGTTCCTTTTTTTAATTTATGTTTATTTTTTTCCTTAGCTAGAACTGAAAATTTTTAGATGTAAAGAAACAGACTTTTATTTTAAATTAAAATTAAAGGCATTTTCCACAGGCAACAGGTTTGTGTGAAAGGTGCAAGAGTGAAAAATATATGTCTTCTAGTAATTTTTCTTAGTCATTAGAATTGCTATTATGGAAAAGAAAAGAAGAATATATTTTTTACTTGAAAGTAATAGACTTATTTAATATAAAACTATGAGTCTTTCTTGTGACCAATTTTAAGGTGATGTGTGATTCCTAGATTTGGAACAAATAAGCAGTCCATTACTGCACAGTGGAAGGACTATTGTGAAGCCAAATGGGTTTTGGAACATTCAGGGGAAACAGAGATATATTTAAGTTTCTTTGATTTGAGCAGGTACTTTTTTTTTCAGACTTGTTTTTCAAAAAAGTTGTCCCCTGCCTCATTTTGCCAATGCTTCCTTTCCATTATAAGGATGGGAAGAAGCAAGAAAACATTAAACACACAGAACAGCTCAAGGATGGTGGAGATTTGGAAAAAAAATCAACCACATATTTTTTAGTATTTAATTACTTTGAGAGGGTGAAAGCAGGGAAGGGGCAGAAAGAAGGGAGAGAGAGATATCAAAAGCATGCTCCACCCTGTCAGCCCAAAACCTGACACAGGGATGAATCTCATGGTTCATGAGATAATGAGCTGAGCAGAAATTGAGTCAGATGCTTAAGGGACTGAGCCACCCAGGAGCCTCAAAAAGTTCAACAATATTAATCACATGTAAATACTGTGAAGGCCTGGTCTAAATCCTTGGATACCTCTTAAAAATTCCCTGCACTTAGCCATGATCTTCCTCAAACTTTCCTGTTACCAGCTCATTGTTGACTTGGGGCCTCAATGGGTGCCCTTGACGACTAGAGATGCTAGATTTTCAAGGAAAACCAGAATTTCCAGAGAATTTTATGACCTTAGAGGTAGCTTATAGCCAATGACTGACCTGTGGGGAGGAGAAAAGTCAGTCCTCTTGGCCTAAAACTAGTTTATACTCCAGAGTTCCCTAAGACACCAGACAGAGTCTGGACATCACCTGAAATCATGTCTTTATTTGGGTTCCTCCCTTTCCAAGCATGCTTTCTTCATTCCATGATGTATTTTTCCTACAGCAGTTGTTGCTCAATCATTTACAATAATTTACACTCCCATAGTTGTGTCTGCTTCTGGGATAACCCAACACTAAAACACACACTCACACTGCACAGAAAGAGTGAAAGTCACTATATTACATCCTAAGAATAACATGCATTTTCACAATCAGGTCTAGGGTTGAAAGACATACCTGTCATTTAAAGTATGTTTCTAGATGACTGTTAAGATATCTATGGTCAGAGAAGAAAAATGAATAATTTTCCTTTTGCCTACCTACCCATATTTATTAAAAATGGCCACCTAGAATATTGTACGGGATGATTGAGATTGAAAAGGATTTTGTTTCTCTATCAAACATTAGAGAGGCTGGCACATAAGAAAAGATTAACAAAATATTGTCCAAATATCTGTCAAATAATAACAAAGGCAAGAAGGAAATACTTGATTTGGTGTATAACTGTGATTTGGTGATACTGTCTAATGGGTTTTGTTTGTTTTTTAACCAAAGTAACCCAATATACTTTGTTATTTTCATTATTACAATGACTCTATGTTATTATTTTCTACAAACTCTATTTGCAGAGAGGTTTCCACTTATAAGGAGAGCACTAATGCCTCCTGACAAGTACCTATTTAAATCACCAGAAGAGAAGGCCCAAAGTATTCTTTATACCGATGATCACCCTAAAGACGCATTATCAAGAAATTCAGCTATTTTTCTGACTTTCCTATAAACAAAAAAATACATCATGGTTAGAGAAAGAGGTATGTTGGAGAATTTTTTTTCTCCTAATAGAATGCATTAAAGCATTAAAAACAAACAAACAGGGGCACCTGAATGGTTGAGTAGGTTAAGCATCCAACTCTGATTTTGGCTCAGGTCACGATCTCATGGTTCCTGGGATGGTGCCCCTGGGATTTTCCTTCTCCCTCTCTGTCTTTCTGTCCCTCCCTGACTCATGCACGTGTGCACGCTCTCTCTCTCTCTCTCAAAATAAATGAACATTAAAAAAACAAAAAAACAAACACTGAATCAGAGACACTGATGGATAATCTATATTATTTGAGCCAGAAATAAAGGTGCTGTAAGAAAAAAGGCATTTAAATCAGACCCTGTAATTAATGCCTATAGTAAAGAAGCTCATTACTCTTTTATCAGAATGGAGAGTCACTGTAAACTGTAACCTTGTAAATGATAATCAATAGTTGGCTGTTGGGAATATTGCCAAAGTCTAACAAACCCTCAGTAGTGATGGACATTTAAACTTCAATAGTTTCTGTGTCTGAAACTTGCCTGTGTCCTAAAGGAAATCTGGTTTCTAAGATCTCAGCTATCATTGGTATTTTACTGGTAATAACAAGAGGATGCTAGAGAATTCATAAATGCAATGATAAAGAGTAAATACTCTGGAGTCAATCTGGAACCGGGGTCAATACTTAGATCTGTGTGACCTGGCACAGTTATGTAATCTCGCGAGGTCACAGATTCTTTCTTCATTGGCAAAATGAGGTTCATGGTTGGTTAACAAAGAAAGAAGCAAGAGAGGTAGGAAAAGAGAGAGAAGGTAAGAGAGGAAAAAGCACATTTAGGAATATCTAATCAGTACATAATGGCCTAAAATATTAAGGCTGAATCAACAATGTTAGCAAACAATGAATACTCGCTTAGGTTTTATTTTATTTATTTTTATTTATTTATTATTGATTAATTGTTTTCAAGTAGAAAATTTTAACATCTACTCATACATGCACATATACATATTTAACAATTGAAAATACCTGGAAGCAGAAATTTTAAAAGAATGCTTACATTTTAAATCATCAAAGTGAAAACTACAAGTATTATCCACACAGCCAAACATTAAAATGAAAGAAAATTTAAAACTAAAAAAATGCATTACTACAAAGCATAAATAAGATAAAAGAGGTAAGTCAAGCATAACAATTGTAACAATAAATGTCAGAGTTTTACATGACATTGTAAATCAACCCAGTCTGTCAGACCCAGCAGAAAAATCAAAGGTTACAATATGTGGCATAAAAATGATAATCTGAAGTGAAATGAATCAGAAATAGGAAGCAAAATGTACAAAAATGATTTATAAAAATCAATACAAAATAAGTAGAAGTTATAATATTAATACTAAACCAAAAAGTAAAGCAAGAGGAAAATAAAAATACTACCGATCTGGGCATTTCTGTTAAAGAATGGAGCTCTTCTGATAAAGATATGCATCGTGAATATCTCTAGCAATAATATGGATAAATATATCAACAAGTACATATGTGCATAATTTGTAACTCTGTGACTTACACGATGACTTATTTACCTACTTTTATGTTTGACATTTTAGAGATATCCACACTTCACAATGTATATGTATATTAAACCATCATATTGTATACCCTAAATATATACATAATTTTTATTTGTTAATCATACCTCAGTACAGCTGCGGGGAAAGTGAATAAATAGGAACTGATGTAAATAGGTAATGAGGTGGTGGAGTGTGGGAGAGAGGAAACATACAACCATACCATGATTAGGCCTGTCTTTTACTGACACTATGCACCTGATCAGTAAGTTTTAGCCCCACCCTGCTCCCCCCACCCAACCTGTAGATGGAACGGCATGGCTAGAGTGGACTGAAGTTATTTATTTCCTTTCTTCCAGGTCAGTTAAGCTCTGATAATAACCCAGAAGGTTATAGTCCCTGGTTAACTAGTTTCCTCTGAGGGCAGACCTTTTTAAGAAGAGAGTGCTTTGGCATATTCCAAAATGGTTCTTTTTTCCTTACCCCTGAAACCTGAAAGGATTTGTCTCTGACATACGCTGTGGGAACCTGGTAGGGTTCCCCGAGGGAAATCTCACAATATTATGCCTCCCCACTCTCATGACTGGGTTCTTTTGGAGTTGATAACTCTCAGAGTTATCTGCATTAAGCTTCCAACAATCTTTTGGTTATAGTTTAGGTTTTTCTTACCCTTCACTTATTTCCCAGGGTTGAATCCATTCACTCCTTGAGTCTCGGCTCTGGGAAGCCTCAACCTCCCGTGTTCACCTCTGTCATTCCAATCCTGGGGCCAGTAGAATGCACTGTGTCCTCCACTTTCTTATGGATCCAAGGAGAATTGTTAATTTCTCAGTCTGTTCAGCTTTGACTTGTTAGGATGCAGTGGCAACTTTCAAGCTCCTTACATGTGGGACCAGAAACCAGAAGTCATCATGTTACTTCTGAATGATATTTTGCATTACAACTAAATTGAAAGAGTCTTAAAATTATTGGCTTTTACATGCTACCCCAAAGTATGGCACCTTGGCATACTGAATATCCTATGCTGAAAGAATTTAAGAGAAAAAAAAGGCAGAAATAGTAAACTCAGTCTGACCTCCTCCAACTTGCCTGTCTTGCCTAAAGTAGGTAACATAATTTCCATGTTACAGATATCCTCCCTATGCAGGAGGGAAAAAAAAAAACAGCAACATTCCTAACATCGGAATTGGGAAACTTGGGGCCAAGAAATCTGTGCAAATAAATCTTGTTAAACTAATCCTTATCTTCCTAGTTACTTCTTTTTTTCCCCCAGTTCTACTGAAATAGTGTTGGTATTACTTTAGGGTGTACAACCTAATTACTTATGTATATACTGAGAAATTATTGCAACGTTAGGTTTACTTAACATTTATCGCCTTACATAGTGACAATTTTTTCTTGTGATGAGGAACTTTTAAGATTTACACTCTTAGCAACTTTTGAATATACAATATAGCATTTTTAAGTATAGTCATCGTGTTGTACATTACATCCCCAGAACTTATTTATCTTATAAATAAAGGAATTTATGAGGTGCCTGGGTGGCTCAGTCAGTTGAGTGTCCGTTTTTGGCTCAGGTCATGATCTCATGGTCCAGTTCAGGGCCTGCGTCAGGCTCTGTGCTGACAGCTCGGAGTCTGGAGCCTGCTTAGGATTCTGTGTCTCCCTGTCTGCCCTTCCCCTGCTCGCGTCTCTGTCTCTGTCTCTGTCTCTCTCTCAAAAGTAAATAAATATTTAAAAATTATACAGGAGGTTATGCCTTTTGACCACATTCGCTGAATGCCTCACCCCCAACCCCTCACTTCTGGCAACCACCAAATTGTTCTCTATTTTTATGAGTTTGGGTTTGTTGTTGTTGTTGTTGTTGTTATTTGATTGCACGTATAAGTAGGATCGCACAGTATTTGTCTTACTCCGTCTGACATTTTCACTTAGGATAGTGACCTCAAAGTCCATCTATGTTGGCACAAATGGCTGGATTTCCTTCCATTTTTATGGCAGAATAATATGTCATTGCATATATATACCACATATTCTTTTTCTGTTCATCCATTGATAGACACTTAGGTTGTTTCCTTAGTTGTTGTAAATAATAATATGCTACAATGAAAATGGGGCACATATATCTGCTGAGTTAGTGTTTTCATTTTCTCCAGATAAATACCCGGAAGGAGAATTGCTGGATCCCATGATAGTTCTATTTTTAACTTTTTAAGGAAGCTTCATACTGTTTACAATAATTGGTGAATTTACATTCCCACCAACAGTGCATAAGGGTTTCCTTTCTCCACATCCTCACCAACATTTGTTATTTCTTGTCTTTTTGATAGTAGCCATTATAAAAGGTATGAGGTGATATCTCACTGTAGTTTTGATCTGCTTTTCCCTGAGGATTATTGATGTTAAACATCTTTTCATGAAATCATTTATACGTCTTCCTTGGAAAAAAATATCTATTCAGTTCCTGAATAGCTCTGGATACTTCTGGTCTTCATTCTCTTGTGAAGGCTCCCATGTACATGTCAAAATTCAACACAATTTGTGGAGTTTTTTCTATTAATCTCTCTTTGTCGGTTTAACTTTCAAATCCAGCAAGGACCCTAACAGGGTCAAGGAAATCTTTTCTCCCCTACACTGTCCCCAGACTTGCTACTCTAGTAATTAATGCAATATCATGTTGGACATAAAATTTTACATGTATTGCTCATTTCAGATCATATTCTTTATATAATAGAACTAATAAGCATGCAGAACAAAAAGATAAAAAATATATTACATTGAAAATTTTGTTTGTTGTTAGAATTAAATACTATACCACTATTAAAAATTGATCACCAAATAATGTTCAAAGATATGTCCCAAATACTTGAATAATGATATTAAGTAATGGAAGGAGAAACTCTAACAATGTAGTCTCATAGTTTAACATAAATTGATCAGTTATCATTTATATATTTATTATGAGATATTTATCTGAATTTAACAATTAAATTATGTCCTTTCTTCCTAGCAGGACATTACTAATAAAAGTAAGTGAGAAAGCAGAGATGAAAATGTTTCATTATTAGGGGGGCCTGGGTAACTCAGTCAGTTAAGCATCTAACTTCAGCTCAGGTCATGATTTCACAGTTCACAAGTTCAATGCTCAGATCGAGCTCTGTGCTGACAACTCAGAGCCTGGAACCTGCTTTGGATTCTGTGTCTCCCTGTCTCTCTGCCCCTCCCCCACTCATTCTCTCTTTCTCTCTCTCTCTCTCTCTCTCTCTCTCTCTCTCTTTCTCTCTCAAAAATAAATAAACATTAAAATTTTTAAAAATATTTAATTATTGAGCAGTTAGTATATATGTGTGTGTGTAGCTCTGTGTGTTATACACCCAATGTTGTTAAATCATCATAATGACACTGTTAGTTATACCGTGTCAGAAAACTTCAAGAGTTCAGAAAGCACAAGCACTTACCACGTCTGGGTGTAGTAGTTCTGGATTTCGAATCTGGGTTTTTCTGTCCCGTAAGCCTTGGTGTTCTGTGAGACCAGACTATGATGTGAGCAATAGCCTTTTCAACTAGCAGCATGTCATGCAAGATACGTTGTTGTACAGGACAGTCTAAATGAGGAAATGGCAGTGAGAGAGCTTAACCCTTCTCGGCCCTCCTAAATTCTGGTGATGTTTTTCAGGACTTCTCAAACTGCCCCTGTTTCCATTCACTGCAGACCCAAACAAATGAAATGAACTACCAAACTAGAAAAAAGAAAAGGCTGTTAGGTAAACTATGTGATTTTTAGAAATACTTGACTTGTGGAAAAAGACTCTTGAGAAAAAAAAATACCATAGATACCACATAGAGATATTTCATCTCATCCTTAGAAATAAATCCCTTTGGTTTTATAGCATTTCTTTTACAGTGCAAATGCTTTGCCTTCTTTATGGCTCAATCATAGGTATTATGAGTAAGAAAGTCCATTTAAATGATAAATAAAGATCAACTGTGAAGGAAAGGGAGTAAAGTTAATGGACTGAGAAGTAGAAAGAGATGATTTTAGAATATTGTAGTGAAGGGCTTGAATATTGAAGTTTGAAAGAAGCAGACAGAAGGGAGAGATAGGGAAGCACAAACTTGGGCATGTTCATTTTGTTATTCCAGTGCCCAGAGTGCCATCCCTAATTTACAGCCTGACAAAGAGCCTGAGTGAATCGGAGGATGTTCCCTTTTCTACAAGTTCTTATTTTCTCCATGAACTTTTCAAATATTCATGCTAACAAAAAGGTTTTCATTTCATAGGAAGAATTTAGAGCAAGACAAGCATTAGTAAGTAAGTTGGCAGTTGGCTCAGCCATTCTATTTCTTCTTTGTTCATTCTTTCCTTTATAGGCTCCTTCCTTCCTCACTTCTTTCTTCCTTTTTTCTTTCCTTCCCTCCTTTGGTCCTTCTCTGCACAAATATTCATTTCACTTCTTGAGTGGGGAAGATCCTTTGCAAGATGAAAAAAAAATGAGACCTCATTCCTATACCAAAGGAATTCATAGTCTGGTGTTACTATTCCTATACTTAAGTACAAAGAAGGAAAGCCGGTTTCACCGTACATTAAAAAAAAAAGGTAGCAAGTTGCCTAAATTTTACATTATGAATCAGAAATGATAGTATATGTGTTTATTTAGTATTTTGATTTTATAAATGAAGAGTATCAAGATGATGATTAATAATCATCTTTAGTTAGACGGTACATATGGATGTTGGTAACAGGATGTTGGCACTTGTGCTATCCTTAATATAATCTTGCTCTTCATATATAAATTCTTCAATTTTTAATTTATTTTCTATATAATATGATTTCTATGCCTGTGATGTTTATTATATGGAGGCATAGAGGGGCTCACACTCTGAGGCAGTGTCCACCAGAGTCCTTGGCCCAGATGGAAGGATGTTGGTAGGTGGTATTGTGGACGGGAGGGTCAGGGGAAGGTAAGAAGATGTAGCATAACTTCATACATGCAGCTGGATGTTTATTTGTGTGTGGATTACTTTCTCTGGAAAGTATTCATCCTTTTCATCAGATATTCTGAAAGGTCTGTGACCCCCCCAAACTTAAGGACTACAGACCTAAATTCAAACATAAATATGCTACTTTTAATTTCTTTTTTTCAAGGTTTTATTTAAATTCCAGTTAGTTAACTTACAGTGTAATATTTATTAGTTTCGGGTGTATAATTTAGTGATTCAACACTTCCATACAGCATCCGGTGCTCATCACAAGTGGGCTCCTTAACCCCCATCACTTATTTCACCCATCCCCCCACCCAACATCCCCCCACCCAACTCCCCTCTGGTAACCACGGTTTGTTCTCTATAGTTAAGAGTCTGTTCCTTGGTTTGCCTCTGTCTCTCTTTTTTTCCCTTTGCTCGTTTATTTTGTTTCTTAAATTCCACATATGAGTGAAATCATATGGTATGTATCTTTATCTTTGACTGACTTATTTCACTTATCATAATAGTCTCTAGATCCATCCACATTGTTGCAAATAGCAAGATTTCATTCTATTGTATGTCTAAGTAATATTCCATTGTGTACATACCACATCTTCATTATCCATTCAGTAATGGACATTTGGGCTCACTCCTTTTAATTTTATTGGCTCTTTCATGTATATTTTCAGGCAATTCCACTAATAGAGATTTTAACAACTTTGGCAAACACACCAAGAAAAAAAAAAGACTATATTAAATTGAACTTTTCTCATGCTTTCAAACTCTCTGCCTTAACATAGCTCTGCATAATGCACTCACAATAAATATAGTTTTGTTCCAAAATTTTTATTTTATATAATATCAAGATTGTACTCTCTACGAGTACAATTACAGAGATTAACATTTTGGTTTTTTAACAAGGTAAGGATGCCTTGACCGTTTTACTCTATGTAAATGTTTGATTTCTTATGCCTGAGGGAAAAATATCATGTAGTTTATCATTACTATTCCCACCCAAATACATTCCTTTTCAAAAAAACCGTAATTTTGCACACACTTTTGCTCATGATATCATATGCATATTAACACTGATCAGTGAAAATGACAGTGATAGCAACAGCAGAAATTCAGCTGGATACAGGAATTAATTAATCCTCCATGATATGTTAAATCTAAGCATTTCCTTAAAAAAAGTTGGCACTTATTTCTCAGTGCAACCCCCAGAGGTGTAGGAAAGTGCACAGTGGTGATTACATAGCAACATAAAAGCTATTTTGGATCCAAAGCTAATAGTTTGCAAATAATCCAGATGTTGTTGTATGTGCTTCAGATAGATTACTGAAGTCCCTAGTACCGCTACATCCGTAGTTAGAGAAATGCTTCATTTTTTAAGAACTAGTTAGGTAATGCATTTTGACACCCTTCCTTAAGTATAATTAAGGAATTATAGGGAAGTAGAGTTCCACTGACAGCAGCCTTAGAAATGCTGCCTGAAATTAGGAATCCTCTGATGGAAGGTCATTTCTTGGTCATGCTCCTTAAAGTCTAAGAATCTAAGACTGGATTTTGCTACAAATTCTTGTAGACTAAGATAAAGTACATATGGTAAGAACTGAGTCATAAAGCTTGTTCTTACACATGAAACATTTTCCCTGCTATTCTACCACCACCCTATTTTCTACATTTTAAGACCCGGTCTTTAGAAAATGCCTATTTAAAAGGATGCTGCTTGAGGCAAAAACAGGTTTAGAAAATGTTGTAGTTTAATTAATCAAAATTCATGCTTTTATTTTTAATCTGGAAAAATAAGGTTGTGGACCTACAAAACTAAAGGAGAAGAAAAATAAATTTTAAGTTACAGTAGGTGTGTGACAAAGATATTGCATTTATTTATTAAATCATTTTTCATTTTCCTTCTTTATTAGTATATTCACCAGATATATAAAGAGTGACAACTTAGTATAACGCACAGTGCTAAAATTTTACATGCCATAGAATTAAAATAGCAGTCCCTGATCTCTTTAAATACACCTTCTGATAGATGAGACAGACAAAAACTATCATTATTCCTTAATTCTAAAAGCTAGATATGATAATTTCAGAAACTACATGTGAAGTAGTGAAAAATATGAAAGTATATGCATCCATACACAAGCACACACATGTACGTAGTCATCCCTGTACCTTAATTCCAATTCCCTAAAATAATAATTGTTAATATTGTAGTGTACTACTTGTAATTATTATAATGTCACCAACATTTTGTTTTCCTTCTCTTGCTACATTTAGCTCTAGATCTACCTCTTTGTATATTACTGACAAATAGTGTGGAAGCAAATAACAGGGTGCTAAGAGAGCTGGTAAATGGAGAAATCTAACCAATGCCAGAGCATCATGGAGAAAAGGACATTCCATCTGGACTTGGAATGAAAACAAGGATTACACCCAGTGCTTGAGAAGGATTATGAAAGTACAGCTTTCAGAATTTGTGAAAGCCTGAAAGTGAAAAGGAACAATATGACTTGTGGCATGGACATAAGACCAGGCTGGCTGACATGAAAAGCTAAGAGGTTTCTGGTTTATAATGCAGCTAGTCCAGTGGGCAGCAGGTAGCTCCAACAGCTACTCTTGTACAGTCCATGCTGAAGTAAGTCTTCTCAGCGAAGGAGAGTTGCTGAAAGATTTTAAAACAGTTTATGACATAATCACATTTGTATTTTTAAATTATGACTCAGGATGCAACACTGGAAGAAAATGGTGGTATAAGAATGTAGACAGAGATAGAACAGTTAGGAAACCATTGATGTGGTCCTAGTGAGCAGAGATGACAGTTCAGACTAGGGTCATGGCAGTGAAAATGGAGATCTCTTATTGAGGTAGAACATCAGTGGTTGGATATGGAAGAGTGAGGAAGAGGGAGTCCTCTAAGATTTAAAATGTACCTGAAAATAAGATACGCCTACAGTAAAACAAAACAAAAGAACCGCAACAACAACACACACACATACCCCTGGACATCCCATGAAACCGAAAGAGAAATCTTAGTTGCCCTTACAGACTAAGGGAAAGAAGCCCCCTTAGAGGAGACACCTGAATTAAAATTATCAGTTTTCCAAATTTGCCAATCCCAGGGAAAGACCACACACGTTAACAGAAACACTTTTTCACTGTCTCATTCACCAAAGAATTGAGATATGTAAATTTAAGTCTAGGATAAAGGAACTTTTTACCTCTATAATCTGTGATTCCATTTCAGATTTACCTAGCAGATTCAGATGATGTGTTTCACACCTCCCTCTGAAATATTTAAGAAGGCATAGAAATGGATAAAAATTTGAAATAATCCATGGAAGTGAGAATGACAGGCTCTTGTCAGAATCTGGAAGAACTTTCAAATTAATGAAAAGTGACAGTTGATTGATAAATCACTACTCAGTGTTCACTTTAAGGTATATCCCTAATTCACCTTATGAAATAGAGCCTATGCCAACAAAATCATAGTAATCTAACTTCCCACACAGGTTAAGAAAAAAGCAACCTATTAAATACAAGCCATCTTGAATGGCTTGTATTCAGTTGAGAAATGAGAAGAGAACCTGTGAAATACTTCTACCTTGGTTTTATTTAGTCTCTGATCTTCATCTATCCAGCAAATATTTACATAGCCCTTGATGGCATGAAACTAGAATCTGATGATAGAGTAGTGATGAAGATTTGTGTTGGCCTTACCTTCCTGGGATTTAAGGTTTCAGAGACTAAAATTTAAGACTAATAAGACAAGACAGTAATTCACAGGTTACACAACCCTTTTGGTCTCAGTCCAATGCTATTAAATGGTCTTCCCTGAATCTCCCAACCTGTAGATAGTATCCACAGTGGCCTTTATTCTTTGTGAGTTCTTTTCAGTCAAGTGTGATTTGTGTGAGTTCTATAAATGCATAGCCATTATCAGCATCACTCATCACTCACCACTGTAACACTTATTATGCTAATAGCAGTCAACAAATGCCCCATAGAGGGCCTATGAGCTAAGAACTTTATTTTTTCAAAGGTTTGCAAAGGAAAAATGGAAGAAGTGGGAAGAGGAGAAGAAGGAAGCAGAGGAGGAGGAGAAGGAGAGACCAGGGGAGGGAAAATTTTCCTGGTCTGTGAAGCCTAAAATATTTGCTATCTGTCTATTTACAGAAAAAGCTTGCTGACCCCCTTTGATACAGGCCAGTATTTATTTAATAGAGGAGATGGATCACCTTTCTAAAGCCTAATAATATTAAAAGCAGAAAATCAAGGAAATGAAAGGTAGATTTCTCTATTAAAAATCAAATTGTTTTTGCCATAAAATGCCATAAATAGCTCAAAATAAAAAGACATATTACAAATAACAATTGAAATATTTATTCATTCATGCCATATTTAAAAAGTTTTAAGTTTCTAGTCTTTTATGATGTGAAGATGCAATAAAGGCTTAAAAGCACGGAATGGCTACATAAAACAATATATTTAATCTCAGGGCAGTAGCTAAACACCAGTGTTAATAATATTCATTCTGTAGCAATAATGATCAGGTTCAAATATCAACTTTGATGGTTCCTGGTTTTGAGGAATAAGTTATTTATCATATTTTGTGACTATCACTTCATCCACAAAAGACAATATTAGTAGTGCCTACTTCATAGTTATATGGGAATTAAATGAGTTAATGCAGATGAAGGCTTAGAACAAAGACTAACACTTATTAAGCATCAATTTTGTATTAGGAATATGTTAGTAGACATTGTTATATCTCCTAGGTTTTTTAAGATGAGAAAAATATCACAGAGTTCACTTTGGGGCAGAGAAACAACTTTAAATACAGTTAAATATAGTACAAATCGCACAGTCTTTTTAAAGAGAAATTACTCAACATTTTTCAATGACATAAAATCAGCAAATTTCAGCCATTCTAATTCTTGGTATTTATACTTGTGAAAAAATCAGAAATACGTAAAACACTGTACATGCAAGATATTTTCTTAAACACTATGTATATTATACAAATAGGAAAACTCAGTGTCTAATAACTCTGAAATGGTTATATATACCAAAGTATTGACTAATGATAAAACATTACGTAGCTATTCAAAACCATATTTTAGAAAGATAAATATAGGGGCACCTGGGTGGGTCATTCAGTTAAGCATTGGACTCTATATTTCAGCTCAGGTCATGATGTCATGGTCGTAGAGCCTGCTTGGGATTCTCTTTCTCCCTGTCTCTCTGCCCCTCCCTGGTTCCCTCTCACTCACTTGCTCTCTCTTTCTCTCAAAATATATAAACATTTTTTTTAATTTAAAAAAAGAAAGATAATTATAGACTTAGATAATACTGACAATATAGTAATATCTTCCCTAGCCCCTTCAGCCCCCAGTTGCTTTTAAGATTTTCTATCTTTCTCTTTGTTTTCCTGCAATTTAAGACAGAAAGAGAGAGAGAGTGCACAAGTTGGGGAGGGATTGAGAGAGAGAGAGAATCCCAAGCAGATGGGGCTCAATCCCACCAACCATGAGATCAAGACCTGAGCTGACATGAAAAACCAGACACTCAACTGACTGAGCCACCCAAGCACCTCTCATGAGTCAATGATATTTTTAATTTCTGTTCGTGTTTTTGATTTCTAGTATTTCCTTTTAGATTTTCTATCACTTTGCTTACAGTAACCATTTATC
Source organism: Prionailurus bengalensis (assembly GCF_016509475.1). Taxonomy (NCBI): domain Eukaryota; kingdom Metazoa; phylum Chordata; class Mammalia; order Carnivora; family Felidae; genus Prionailurus; species Prionailurus bengalensis. Next base: position 93,899,315 of record NC_057354.1, on the reverse strand, counting down.
CTTGTATGTTGTCTGCTCTTACCTACAACATAATAACAATCACAGATTTTTAAAAATTTGTCTGGTAGTTCCAATTTCTGTATTATATCTGAGTTATGTTTTGATGCTTGCTTTGTCTCTTCAGACTATTATGTCTTATCTCTTAGAACATCTTGTAGTTGTTTGTTGAAAACTGGACTATTGTATGAGATAACAGGAATCAATGCAAACAGGCCTTCACTGTGAGGTTTTATGGTAACATGGCTATGAGTCAGACTCTGTTTAATTTTTAATAGAGCTGTAGGTGACAGGCATTTCAAATTCCTCCTCAAATTCCTCAATTCTTTACTTTTGTCTCTCTTGTCTTTGCGTTTCACTAAGAACTTCTTAAACAGAGTGTGAGCCTTACAGCTCAATCAGCTGTAATCCACCCTTATTATACTGGAGCTGGTTGATGTGGTGGTTATGGGAGGACGGGGTCGGAGGGGTGCTCTACAATCTCATGATTAAATTACATAATTTCATAAGTTTTGTGTCTCGCAACTGTGACCTTTACAAATGTTTCTTCGATTTCTTTCCCTGTTAGTGAGACAGAAAAGCCGGAAAATGGAGTTGTAATCGTTGTTCCTCAGGTGCAGTAATGATTTGGTAAAGCCTACTCCCGGAGAGTAGGCTTTTGTTGTGGGGATTTCTCTGGGCATATTTCAAAATGAAATCTATTCCCTTGCTCCTGTAAGATATATAAAGGGATTTTTCTTGGCTCTTCACCTTGAGAACCTAGAGTTGCTGGAGGCAAAACCTCAAAAGAATGAGGGAACCTTAAAACTGTGACCCACAGAAGTTTCTTATACTCAGCCTCCTCCCCATTTGGCCTTCAGCCATTTGTCAAAACTGCCCCTTAAGTATTCTTGACAGTTTTTGGCTCTAGTAAATTCCGTCCTAGGTGAGGACAACTATGTATCAACTGTGATACTCTGTATTCATCTGTCTCCAAATTTCAGACAGCAGTTTGCCCTATGACCTCAGTTCTCTGATAGGTCCAGGAAAAGTCATTGATGTGACTCTTCTTTCCTGTTGTAAAAACAAGAGTTACAATTACCAAGTTATTTCCTGATTGGAGCTAATGCTTGCAATATAATATTAAAAGAAAACTGGATTTTTTAATTAAAGAAAATGGTTAAAATGTAGAATCTATAGAAATGATTACAAACTTGTTAAATTTGCTCACAATTTAAAATAGTTTTCCTTTAAATTGGAGAGTAACAGTGGATTGTCCTTTTTTTTCTTTTTTTTACCTTTCTGGTTTCCAAATTGTGTTTTTATTTTATTTTATTTTATTTTTATATTATTTTACTTTTATAATCATAAATGTAGTTCAAAATATTCTAGGTTTCCAAACAGAAATGTAGTATAGTTATTTAAGGACTTCAGAGAAAATTTACCTACTTTTGTTTCTTGGCTTACTTCATTATATTTTAAGTGACTCTGGGTGAATTTCTTAAATATCCAGTGCCTCACATTCCTCATCTGTATGATGAAAATACTAGTATTGCTAACCCATAAAATTGTCATCAGAATTAAGGGATTCCTATATTAAAACTGCCTCGTACCTTAAATACTTATTATATTGTTTGAAATAAGCAATTGAGAAAGCATTTCGTTTTTGAATTCATTAAAACAGATGCAATTTATTATTCATTTCCCTTGATGAATCCATAGTCTGAGTTGCTGACCATCTTCTCAAGTGGGTCAATTAACTGCTCTTCACCATCTGTTTGGCCAGTGATCTGGTCTCTTGCTTCCAGTCATATGCAATGGCCTTTAACAGTGTGGGGGCCTGAGAATACTGGAAGGGCACCAGATTGGAGATTATCTGCCCATGAGAAAACACCACAGAAAAAATATACGTGTATTCAGAGAGAATGAAATGTGCAACTTTAAAAAATTGTTGTGTAAATCTTATTGCTGGGTTGCAACTCTGATATCAGTACAATAAATGTAAATATCATGTTTATCCACTTGACAGTCATTCCTCTGTGAAATCAATGTATCATTTTTGTGAGGGATTTTAGCAGAATTGGCAGAGATCATATTTGATCTTCCGTGTTCATTATACCTTCCACTAATATTTGATTCTTACTTAAAAGAACATATACTTTTTTTTAAACCAATGTAATAATATTTTAGTAGGGTTGACTCTTTCAGCAGTTTGAATTTATGTTCTTTATTCACCCATTTTTTGAAAACTAGGTGAGTTTTAATTGTTCATGGTAAAAATAAAACAATACCACACTGGGAAAAGACCCTTAAAGCATGATTGTCAGGTTTAGCCCAACATTTTCCATTTCTATATTTAATCCAGTTAGAGCTTTAATTGAGACCCCTGTTTTTTACCTGAAAGACAGTAGAGTTTTTATCATGAATCTGCAATTTTAAGTATTATTTTGAAAGTGGACTCTAGAAAATTGCATAGAGTATTGAAAATTATATGCAGTATTTAAAAGAGGATTAATTCAAGTTCTTATTCAGATGATTTATCTCTTATTCAATAAGAAAGGGCATAGAATACAGATAGATACATAGAAATATGTAACAGCTGCATTTTTCTCTTACATTCAGTAAAGTATGTCTATTATATTTAAAGAAAAAAATTAAAATATAATGGTAAATGCCAATTTTTTTAAAAAACTAATTTTTAGCGCTTGTACACAGTTTTATATGCTTTATATCTAATATTCTTTTAAATCTCTCCAATAGCTAATGAACTAGATGCTGCTATTTTCATCACTTTGCATATAGTTGTGATAAAATAAAGTCCTTGGACAATTCAGAAGAAACATTTTATTAGTAGGAAAAGATATGATGATTTACAACGTTTTGTAACAGTTCTTAATTTAGCCACAGGATCTTTAGATTTTTACACAAGACCACAATATTCATATATACGTTATTAGTAAAACTTTGAGAACCAAAAATAGTCTCCACTGAAGAAAGATTGAGAAGTATATTTTGCAGATTATGATACTAACAAATGATGTATTTGATTTAATAAGCTCCTATAAGCTAGAAATGACATTCAAAGTGGAAACATAATTGTAAACAAGAATGGTTAAAAATCTGTAAGTCCAGGGACACTTGGGTGGCTCAGTCATTTGAGTATCCAACTCTTGATTTTGGTTCAGGTTTGTGAGTTGGAGCCCTGAGTCAGACTTTGCCCTGGCAGGACAGAGCCTGCGTGGGATTCTCTCTCTCTCCCTCTCTTTGCCCCTCCCCTGCATGCATGCATACTCTCTCTTTCTCTCAAAAATAAAATAAACAGGGGCGCCTGGGTGGCGCAGTCGGTTAAGCGTCCGACTTCAGCCAGGTCACGATCTCGCGGTCCGTGAGTTTGAGCCCCGCGTCAGGCTCTGGGCTGATGGCTCAGAGCCTGGAGCCTGTTTCCGATTCTGTGTCTCCCTCTCTCTCTGCCCCTCGCCCGTTCATGCTCTGTCTCTCTCTGTCCCAAAAATAAATACACGTTGAAAAAAAAATTTTTAAAAAATAAATAAAATAAACATTTTTTTTTAAGTCTGTAAGTCCAAATGAATTTAACCCTCCAATACTTGGAAAATGACTATTGGTGAATATTTGAAATAAAAGTAAAAATAAGAATAGTGACCTGGACCTGGGCAACGTTTTCAAATGAGCAAGAGGAATCTGATGGTTGATGGTGTCACATGACCATAAATAATTCAATATAGTAGTAGTAACAATAAGCCAAATAACAAAACATCTATTTCTGAGCACCTGGGTGGCTCAGTTGGTTGAGCGTCCAACTCTTGATTTTGGCTCAGGTCATGATTTCATGGTTCCTAAGAACGAGCCCCACATCAGGCTCTGTGCTGACAGTGGGGAGCCTACTTGGGATTCTCTTCCTCCATTTCTCTCTACCCCTACCTCACTTGCATGCATGAGAGTGCTCTCTCTGTCTCTCAAAAAGTAAACATTTTAACAAAAAGGAAACTTCTATTTCCTGAAAACATGAGAAACTAAACTTGAGTCTTTCTTCCTCTTTCCTAGAACCAAAGCCTAACACAACATAGAAATGAATGTGAGGTTGAAATATCTGAAAATTGAAGGCAAAAGTTGTGGGAAAGGCCTGATACAAGAGAAGGTGGTTGACTCCAGATGTGTTTAGGTGTGTATGTATCAGGAGAAGAGGAAGGGAGGAACTTCCCTCCCTTAATAAAACTTCTTAAAGTTTTGTAATGAAAATTTTCAAATGTACAGAAAAGTTAAAATACTTACAGTGAACACCAACTTCCTAGATGCTACCATAAACATTTTTAAAAATACACTTTATTTTTTGGAGCAGTTTTAGGTTCACAGTAATATTGAGCAGAAAGTACAGAAAGTTTCCATATGACCCCTGTCCCCCACAACTCCTCCATCAACATGCCACACCAGACTAGTACATTGGTACCACCAGTGAATGTATATAAACCCATCATTGTCACCCAAAGTTTATCATTTACATTAGGGTTCTCTCTTGGTGTTGTACATTCTATGGATTTTGACAAATGTACAATGATATATTCACCATTATTGTATCATACAGAATAGATTCACCCCCTGAAAAACCGTCTGTGTTCTGCCTAGACATTTCTTCCTGCTTCTAACCCCTGGCAACCACTGACATTTTATCTCCACAGTTGTTCCTTTTTCAGAATGCCATTAGTTGGAATCATACAGTATGTAGCCTTTTACAATAGGCTTTTTTCACTTAGAAATGTGCACTCCAGTTTCATCCATGTCCTTCCATGGCTTGACAGCTCATTTAATTTTAGTGCTGACCAATATTCCATTATCTGGACATACTGTAATGTATTTATCTGTTGAACGGCTGAAGGACTTTTTTTTTTGCTTTGAAATTTTTGGCAGTTATACATACAGCTGCTATAAACATCTGTGTGCAGGTTTTTGCGTAGACATAAGTTTTCAACTCATTTTGGTAAATGCCAAGGAACACCATTGCTGAATTCCATGGTAAGAATATGTTTAGTTTTATAAGAAAGTGTCAAACTGTCTTCTAAATTGGCTGCTATGGACTGAATTGTGTCTCTCCAAAATTCACATGTGGAAGCCTTAACCCCCAGTGTGATACTATTTGGAGATGAGGCCTTTGGAATATAGGTTTAGGTGAATTCATGAACACAGGGACCTCAAGAAGAGATGCCATAGAGCTTGCTCTCTGCCTCTCTCCTTCAGTGAGGACACAGAAAGAAGGTAGCCATCTGCAAACCAGGAAGAGAGCTCTCAAAAGAAGCTGAACATACTGACAACCTTTTTTTCGGGCTTCCAGCTTCCAATATAAATTTATGTTATTTTGTTATGGCAGCCCAAGCTCACTACTACAATTATTGGCAATGGAAAGTGGGGTGCTGCTGTAACAAAATACTTAAAATGTTGAAGCAGCTTTAAAATAACCTAAGTAGCGGCAAGAGGCTGGAAAAGTTTTAAAGTGCATGGTAGAAATAAGGTTATCAAGGTTGATTCTGGTGAGCTCTTTGACAGAAATGAGAACATGTTATTGAACAGTAGAAGAAAGTTTATCCTTGTTATAAGGTGGCAAAGAACTTGACTGAACTGTGTTCCAGTGTTTTGTGGAAAGTAGCACTTGTGATGAATTTGGATACTTAGCTGAAGATACTTTAAGTAAATTGTTGAAAGAGCAGCTTGGTTCTGCTTGACTACTTATAGTAAAATGTGAAAGGAGAGAGATTAACTGGAGAAGGAATTGTTAAGCATAAAGGGACCAAGACTTGAAGGTATGGAAAATTCTCAGCCTATTCATGTTGGAAAAAAAAATGAGAAAGCATGTTCCGAAGGAACATCAAGGGTATGGCTGCACTGTCACTTGGTAAAGATTTTATGGTATTATGGGAACAGAAGCATTGCCAGTTTGAACTGAAGGGGACAGAGATAGGACAAAAGAAACGAAGGCTCTTGTACTTCTTAGGTTTGATTAAATGGAATTAAGTGCCATTTGGCTGCAGAAGTGTGCTATTTTTCAGGAAGAGGAAACAATTACCTCAAAGGCAATTCGCATTTCATCAGGTTAACTGCCTTGGTTTCAACAGATCAGATGGCCTCCATCCAGAGCCTTAGATGTAGGCACACCTGGCAGAACAATGAGGTGGGACCACTTGGCAGAGCTTTGGGGGCAGGGTCCTGGCCCAGCCCGGTCATTGAGCAGAATCCCTACTTAAATCCATGGGGATGATGCTGCTGCCTTATTGGTTTCGGAGGACAGAGAATCAAACCAAAAAAGGATTGTATTCAATGTTTAAGATCTAATGGAATTTGCCTTGCTAGCTTTTAGACTTGCTTGGGACCCATCACTTCTTTCTTCCTTCCAATTGCTCCTTTTGAATGGCAGTGTCCATCCTATGCCTATCCTATGCCTAATGAGGAGTGCATTAACTTGTCTGGTTTCACAGGTTTACAGATGGGGAGGAATTTTGTTTCAGGACTAATTCTGCCTTGATTTTTCACTCATAAATGATTAGATGATATTTATATGAAATTTTTGCCTTTAGATTTTATAACTAATGCTATAGTAAGTCATGAATTTGGGTATTGTTTTCTTTGAAATTGCTCTTCAGTATAGAGTTGCCTATTCTGAGCCTTTGCATTTCCGTATAAACTTTAGTGTCAGTTTGTCAGTATCCTCAAAATAATCTGTAGTCATTTTATTGGGAAATTCTTTAATATATAGATTAAATTTGAGGGATAATATTGACATCCATATAATATTGAGTCTTCTTATCCATGTACATGGAATAGCTCTTCATTAATTTATGTATTTTCATTTCTTTTATCAGAGTTTTATAGATTTCCTATAGATCTGGTGCATATTCTGTTAGACTTATATCGAGCTATAACACATTCTAGATGCTGATGTAAATTACATAACGTTTTAATTTCAAATTCCAATTGTTCATTGCTAGTATATAGTAAAGCATTTGACTATTTTATGTTAACTTGTATGCAGCCTTGCTATCATTACTTATTTCCAGTAATTTTTTTTGTTCATTGGAGGTTTTCTACATAATCATGTCATTTATGAACAGAGTTTATTTTCTTTTTTCCCAAAATGTATACATTTTATTTCCATTCTTTGTCTTATTGCATTAGTTATGACTTCCAATATGATGTTACCTAGCAGTGGTGACAGAAAATATCCTTGCATTGTTCCTGATTTTAGATGGAAAACATTTATTTTCTTACCAGCAAGTATGAAATCATGTATACAGCTGAATACATATTTATATTAAGAACAAGGAAATTCTCAAACAAATAATTTAATTTCCCAGTTCAGAAAACTAGCAAAATAAAAGCAAAGTAAACCCAAAGCAAAAAGAATGCATAAAATAGTAAAGATGATAATTAAAATTAATAAAATTGAAGAAGGAGTAGGAGAATTTAAAAATAAATAAAACAAAAAGCTGGTCATTTGAAAAAAATCAATAAGATAAAATACATCTCTAAGAAGATTAACAAAAATAAAAAAGGAGAAAACACAAACCAGCAATATCAGTAATGAACAGGGAATATCACACCAAAACTATAACATTAAAAGGATATTAAGGTAATCCTAAAATATTTCACTGAATAAATTTAAAAATACTGATTACACTATTACCACATATGACCAAACACATATTACGAAACACATCTTGCCAAAATGTAACCATGATGAAGACAATCTAAATAGTCCCATTAACCATGAAATAATTGAATTAAAAAATTTTTAATGTTCTAATGTTTTAATCTTCTGCATGTTGCTGTCCAGTTCTCCCAGCACCATTTGTTAAAGAGACTATCTTTTTTCCATTGGATATTCTTTCCTGCTTTGTCAAAGATTAGTTGGCCATACGTTTGTGGGTCTAGTTCTGGGGTTTCTATTCTATTCCATTGATCTATGTGTCTGTTTTTGTGCCAATACCATGCTGTCTTGATGATGACAGCTTTGTAGTAGAGGCTAAAGTCTGGGATTGTGATGCCTCCTGCTTTGGTCTTCTTCTTCAAAATTCCTTTGGCTATTCGGGGCCTTTTGTGGTTCCATATGAATTTTAGGATTGCTTGTTCTAGTTTCGAGAAGAATGCTGGTGCAATTTTGATTGGGATTGCATTGAATGTGTAGATAGCTTTGGGTAGTATTGACATTTTGACAATATTTATTCCTCCAATCCAGGAGCACAGAATGTTTTTCCATTTCTTTATATCTTCATTTCCTTCATAAGCTTTCTATAGTTTTCAGCATACAGATCTTTTACATCTTTGGTTAGATTTATCTCTAGGTATTTTATGCTTCTTGGTGCAATTGTGAATGGGATCAGTTTCTTTAATGTCTTTCTGTTGCTTCATTATTAATGTATAAGAATGCAACTGATTTCTGTACATTGATTTTGTATCCTGCGACTTTGCTGAATTCATGTATCAGTTCTAGCAGACTTTTGGTGGAGTCTATCGGGTTTTCCATGTATAATATCATGTCATCTGCAAAAAGTGAAAGCTTGACCTCATCTTTGCCAATTTTTATGGCTTTGGTTTCCTTTTGTTGTCTGATTGCTGATGCTAGAACTTCCAGCACTATGTTAAACAACAGCGGTGAGAGTGGACATCCCTGTCGTGTTCCTGATCTCAGGGGAAAAGCTCTCAGTTTTTCCCCCATTGAGGATGATGTTAGCTGTGGGCTTTTCATAAATGGCTTTTATGATCTTTAAGTATGTTCCTTCTATCCCGACTTTCTCAAGGGTTTTTATTAAGACACGTTGCTGAATTTTGTCAAACGCCTTTTCTGCATCTATTGTCAGGATCATATGGTTCTTATCTTTTCTTTCATTAATGTGATGTATCACATTGATTGATTTGCGAATGTTGAACCAGCCCTGCATCCCAGGAATGAATCCCACTTGATCATGGTGAATAATTCTTTTTATATGCTGTTGAATTCGATTTGCTAGTATCTTATTGAGAATTTTTGCATCCATATTCATCAGGGATATTGGCCTGTCATTCTCTTTTTTTACTGGGTCTCTGTCTGGTTTAGGAATCAAAGTAATACTGGATTCATAGAATGAGTCTGGAAGTTTTCCTTCCCTTTCTATTTTTTGGAATAGCTTGAGAAGGATATGTATTATCTCTGCTTTAAACGTCTGGTAGAACTCCCCTGGGAAGCCATCTGGTCCTGGACTCTTATTTGTTGGGAGATTTTTGATGACTGATTCAATTTCTTGGCTGGTTATGGGTCTGTTCAAGCTTTCTATTTCCTCCTGATTGAGTTTTGGAAGCGTGTGGGTGCTTAGGAATTTGTCCATTTCTTCCAGGTTGTCCAGTTTGTTGGCATATAATTTTTCATAGTATTCCCTGATAATTGCTTGTATCTCTGAGGGATTGGTTGTAATAATTCCATTTTCATTCATGATTTTATCTATTTGGGTCATCTCCCTTTTCTGTTTGAGAAACCTGGCTAGAGGTTTATCAATTTTGTTTATTTTTTCAAAAAACCAACTCTTGGTTTCGTTGATCTGCGCTACAGTTTTTTTAGATTCTCTATTGTTTATTTTTGCTCTGATCTTTATTATTTCTCTTCTTCTGCTGGATTTGGGGTGTCTTTGCTGTTCTGCTTCTATTTCCATTAGGTGTGCTGTTAGATTTTATATTTGGGATTTTTCTTGTTTCTTGAGATAGGCCTGGATTGCAATGTATTTTCCTCTCAGGACTGCCTTTGCTGCATCCCAAAGCATTTGGATTATTGTATTTTCATTTTCGTTTGTTTCCATATATTTTTAAATTTCTTCTCTAATTGCCTAGTTGACCCACTCATTCTTTAGTAGGGTGTTCTTTAACCTCCATGCTTTTGGAGGTTTTCCAGACTTTTTCCTGTGGTTGATTTCAAGCTTCATAGCATTGTGGTCTGAAAGTATGCATGGTATGATTTCAATTCTTGTATACTTATGAAGGGCTGTTTTGTGACCCAGTATGTGATCTATCTTGGAGAATGTTCCATGTGCACTCGAGAAGAAAGTATATTCTGTTGCTTTGGGATGCAGAGTTCTAAATATATCTGTCAAGTCCGTCTGATCCAATGTATCATTCAGGGCCCTTGTTTCTTTATTGACCGTGTGTCTAGATGATCTATCCATTTCTGTAAGTGGGGTGTTAAAGTCCCCTGCAATTACCATATTCTTATCAATAAGGTTGCTTATGTTTGTGAGTAATTGTTTTATATATTTGGGGGCTCCTGTATTCGGCGCATAGACATTTATAATTGTTAGCTCTTCCTGATGGATAGACCCTGTAATTATTATATAATGCCTTTCTTCATCTCTTGTTACAGCCTTTAAAGTCTAGTTCGTCTGATATAAGTATGGCTACTCCAGCTTTCTTCTGACTTCCAGTGGCATGATAAATAGTTCTCCATCCCCTCACTCTCAATCTGAAGGTGTCCTCAGGTCTAAAATGAGTCTCTTGTAGACAGCAAATAGATGGGTCTTGTTTTTTATCCATTCTGATACCCTATGTCTTTTGGTTGGCGCATTTAATCCATTTACATTCAGTGTTATTATAGAAAGATATGGGTTTAGAGTCATTGTGACGTCCGTAGGTTTCATGCTTGTAGCAATGTCTCTGGTACTTTGTCTCACAGGATCCCCCTTAGGATCTCTTGTAGGGCTGATTTAGTGGTGACGAATTCCTTCAGTTTTTGTTTGTTTGGGAAGACCTTTATCTCTGCTTCTATTCTAAATGACAGACTTGCTGGATAAAGGATTCTTGGCTGCACATTTTTTCTGTTCATCACATTGAAGATGCCCTGCCATTCCTTTCTGGCCTGCCATGTTTCAGTAGAGAGATCGGTCACGAGTCTTATAGATCTCCCTTTATATGTTAGAGTACGTTTATCCCTTGCTGCTTTCAGAATTTTCTCTTTATCCTTGTATTTTGCCAGTTTCACTGTGATATGTCGTGCAGAAGATCGATTCAAGTTACGTCTGAAGGGAGTTCTCTGTTCCTCTTGGATTTCAATGCCTTTTTCCTTCCCCAGATCAGGGAAGTTTTCAGCTATTATTTCTTCAGGTACACCTTCAGCACCTTTCTCTCTCTCTTCCTCCTCTGGAATACCAATTATGCATAGATTATTTCTCTTTGGTGCATCACTTAGTTCTCTAATTTTTCCCTCATACTCCTGGATTTTTTTATGTCTCATTTTCTCAGCTTCTTCTTTTTCCATAATTTTATCTTCTAGTTCACCTATTCTCTCTTCTGCTTCTTCAATCCGAGCCGTGGTCATCTCCATTTTATTTTGAAGCTCACTTATAGCATTTTTTAGTTCCTCCTGGCTGTTCCTTAGTCCCTTGATCTCTGTAGCAATAGATTCTCTGCTGTCCTTTATACTGTTTTCAAGCCCAGCAATTAATTTATGACTATTATTCTAAATTCACTTTCTGTTATATTGTTTAAATCGTTTTTGATCAGTTCGTTAGCTGTTGTTATTTCCTGGAGGTTTTTTTGAGGGGAATTCTTCCGTTTCCTCATTTTGGATAGTCCCTGGAGTGGTGAGGAACTGCAGGGCACTTCCCCTGTACTGTCTTGATTAACTTGCTTTGGTGGGCGGGGCCGCAGTCAGACTTGATGTCTGCCCCCAGCCCACCGCTGGGGCCACAGTCAGACTGGTGTGTGCCTTCTCTTCCCCTCTCCTAGGGGGGGATTCATTGTGGGGTGGGGTGGCCCGTCTGGGCTACTTGCACACTGCCAGGCTTGTGGTGCTGGTGATCTGGCATATTAGCTGGGGTGGATTGGCAAGATGCACAGGGGCGGGAGGGGTAGGTTCAGCTCGCTTATCCTTTGGAGATCTGCTTCAGGAGGGGCCTTGTGGCACTGGGAGGGAGTCAGACCCGCCAGAGGGATGGATCCGCAAAAGTACAGTGTTAGGTGTTGGCGTGGTGCAAGCAAGTTCCCTGGCAGGAACTGGTTCCCTTTGGGATTTTGGCTGGGGGATGGGCAAGGGAGATGGCGCTGGTGAGCGCCTTTGTTCCCCACCAAGCTGCACTCTGTCATCCGGGGCTCAACAACTCTCCCTCCCATTGCACTCCAGCCCTCCCATTTTCCGAGCAGAGCTGTTAGCTTATAACCTTCCAGATATCAAATCCCGCTTGCTGTCGGAACACACTCCGTCCAGCCCCTCTGCTTTTGCAAGCCAGACTCGGGGGCTCTGCTTTGCCGGCAGGCTGCCTCTCCACCCGGTTCCCTCCGGCCAGTCTGTGCAGCACGCACCGCCTCTCCGCCCTTCCTACCCTCTTCTGTGGGCCTCTCATCTGCACTTGGCTCCAGAGACTCCATTCTGCTAGTCTTCTGGCGATTTTCTTGGTTATTTAGGCAGGTGTGGCTGGAATCTAAGTGATCTGCAGGACGCGGTGAACCCAGTGTCCTCCTATGCCTCCATCTTCCCAGAAGCCCCCCCAAAAATTCTATCAAATATTTAAAGGCAAATTAAAAACTGATTTTACACAATGTCTTCCAGAATATATAAAACAGAACAATTTCCGACTCACTTTATGAGACCAGTATTAACCTGATATCAAAACCAGAAAAAGAAATGAAAGATAAAGGAAAACTACAGGCCATTAACCAAGTGTAAAATCCTCAACAAAATATTAGTAGTTTTATTTTTTTTTTAATTTTTTTTTCTCAACGTTTTTTAATTTATTTTTGGGACAGAGAGAGACAGAGCATGAACGGGGGAGGGGCAGAGAGAGAGGGAGACACAGAATCGGAAACAGGCTCCAGGCTCTGAGCCATCAGCCCAGAGCCTGACACGGGGCTCGAACTCATGGACCGCGAGATCGTGACCTGGCTGAAGTCGGACGCTTAACCGACTGCGCCACCCAGGCGCCCCTAAAATATTAGTAGTTTTAATCCAAAAGTGTGTAAAATAATTATACACTATGACCACGTATGATTTTTTTTTCAGGTATATAAGGCTGGGTCAATGTAAAAGAAATCAGTCAATATAAATTATCACACCAAATGACTGAAGAAGAAAAATCATATGGTTATAACAATTGATGTAGAAAAATCCAATACCCATTCATGATAAAAACAATATTTTCATTTTGGCAAATTATCAATAAAGAGGAACTACAATGGGTGGATGAAGAACATTTATAACAAATATACAGAAAACATCAAATCTAATTGTGAAAGAGTCAAAGGTGTTACTCTAGGATTGGAAATGAAGCAAGGATGTCTAATTTTATGATTCTTATTCAACATAATACTGGAAGTTCTAGGCTTCACAGTAGGCATATATGATATATAATATATTACATATTATTATATATAGTATGTATCCTATAAATAAATATAAATAACATATATATGTATTATCTATACATATAAAGAACCTGGATGGGACTTCAGGTAAAAAATAGTGTAAATTGGGAATGTTCCATGTAACAGGTGTTCATCTTGTACAAGATTGAAATTCTTCATTGCTAGGGACATAATAGCATTATACACACAAAAGATTGGACAGTAAGCACAGAATATGACTGTCTTGACCAGGTCATGTTAAGTTTTTTGTGTGTTTGTTTGTTTGTTTTCCAGAGAAATAAGAGACAAGGTTTAGGAGACCACAACAACAATTTTATTCTAAGTATATTGAAATGTCATGTTCTTTTTAATTTTTTTTAAATTTGAATATAGTTGACACACAATGTTACATTAGTTTTAGGTAGGGAATGTAATGATTAAATTTTTCTATGCATTATGCTTTGCTCACCACAAGTGTCATGCTCTTAAAAACACCGTCTAAATTATTCCACCAGCTATTTTGGATTTAGACTCTATTTCAGGCTTATTTTCAGATACTGGAGTATAATTCAGAGAATCAGCCAGCTCAATGATCTTTCAGGGAGTTGTCAATGAACAATTTGTCCAAAAGTACAAGAGAAATATTTCCAAATGTTGATCACAAACTATTATTTTGATGATGGTATTGTCAACATATAAATTGATATGACTTTAAAATTCTTAAGTATGTTCAATTACTTCCATGAATATTTTAAATCTCCGCTGTTTGTGACATAAAAATATGCATTATCACACAGTAAAATGAAAATATTTATACTCATGCCACTTTTAATATTTCTTCCTACATTGACCATACATGTATATAAAAACCTCAGGTCTGTTCTCTAAAAGGTAGAGTCATTTGTAGTGGAAAAATATACTGGACTAGAATAAAGAGAACTGAGTGTTTAATGGACTTCACCAATTATGTGCTATTTATCATCCAGCCAATTAGTCTCATGCTGTTGGATTTGAAAGATAGATTGGGGAAAAAAAGTATGGATAGGAGAGAGACAATAGATGGGAAAAAAATAAGAAAGGATGACAAAGGGTGTCAATATAGAAATAGCAAATTATTCTTTGAACTATGTTTATTAAAATATTAATATAAAGCCTGCTGTGTATTATCTTCACTATGTAAGAGAAAGGATATACTAACAATGAAAAAGTAAAGAATAGATCATCACTGAGTAAAAAGACACATCAAAAGATGGAATGAATTTGCTTATATGACAAATTCACTGAATGATTACTTTTTAAAATATCTTGCTTTGCATTGGTGAAAATATTTTCATGGATCTTTACTCAGGTTTAGTTTCCGAGAACAACTGTCGTTCCCTTAGGTTTCTCTTTTGTAAATTGGGGGTGGCTACTTTTTACCAGCTGACACCAGACAGGACTAACAAATAAGATGGGGGAAATATGAGGCAAAGGAAAAGTAAGGTGTTCAGAAAAGTAATTGGACTTAAAATTTTAAGAATATGTTCAACTTCAAATAATTTCTTCCTAAAAACAAATGTGCTGTAAAAATTTGAGAACTTTTTGTTTTCTTTCATTTTTATACATGAGTAGAGTTGCCCTCTCACTTCCCCAGTCAGCAAAAATGGTTTATATGCAAATTTTAAGTACTTAGTAATTATCAGTTCTCATGCATTAGGAGAGTCACAAAAGAAGGGGAGAAGGTTATACACTTGGTTAGATATTTAAATGTCCCTGGAATACTTGCAGAAATATGTGCTTAAGTAATTTGCATGTGCTTATTTACATACATATCTCACTGGCCACTCATGATAGAGCATGTGCCAAATTGTGTTATGGAAACTGAGCACTTTTAATTGTAACATGTGAGATGTGTTTTGATCTTTTGCTGTGGACTCTGACAGGTAAATGTTTGTGAATCCATCGTTTGGCAGATTGGTGCTGTCATTATGATGACATAAAAATAGGACTTTAAGTAGAGCAGCTCCAGGAGCAGATGGGAGAGAAGAAATACTTCAAAATCACCCGTCATTTTTTCATGGCACTTCTTGAAACTACCTACAGGACAGAATATAACTGGCCAAGACACACACACTACATAACAAAGACTCCTAAACCTTTTCACTAATATATGGATTATTGTCCAACAGTAAAAAAGACAGTTGCACCTGTGAAGGTGCAGGAAAGGTTAGATACATGGTTGGCTACCATGGACTCATTTGCATACAAATGCCTTTGTAACATTTTAACCACTGTTTCTAAATAATACTTGTGTAGTGCATCTGAAATCATTCAGTACAATGCATAAAATATGGTTTACATATAAATTATTTTTTAACCTTTCTTTTTTCTTTCCTTCTTCTGTCCTTCCTTCCATTATTCTTGCCTTACCTCTGAACTGGCTATCACATTTGTACAATTTATTCTATAATGTATTAAATTATAATCAACCCCGTTAAAAATCTGGAACTATAAAACAAAGATGAAATGAACAAAGCTCTAGCTCTCCACAGGTTGGTTATGTATTTAGATAAACAGATAATTACAGGTGAAACAGTATTTAAATATTTTTATGCTGTATTAGTCTAGACATTTTACATTCTATAAAGGTATTTTAATTCTATTTAAGCTTGTTTCTTTTTTAAAATCTTGTTTCATTAATTATTTTTCTACTTGATTTATCAAATTATGGAGTTCACTTACATTGTTCCAGTAAGGATAGACATTTTCTCATGCTATCTCTGCATTTATAATCAATTTTTTAATTTTTATAATTTTTTAAATTAAATGATTTGGGACTCATAATTGTATATTTTCAAAATATAAAATGTCTTGAGGTGACTTCATCAGTAGGGTGGCATAAGACATTCCTTTTTTAACATCTAAATTTTTTGTCCCTTTTTAACATCTAAACTTCTTTTTAGCCTCTGAAGTTTGTTTTCAATCCTAGAATTAGACATACTCATGTGTCATTCAGAGACCTTTCTATACACTGAAGTTGGCCATATATACTCTCCCTGCTTGTCCCAAACACCATGCTTCAAGAATGGGGAAAGAAAAATAAAGAAGGAACTGAATATCTGGCCTTTTGAACAAGAAGTTAAGTGTAGAATCAGGGCATATCCATCAGGAAAGGCATTCAGTTAAAAACTGAAGCAACCATGCCTGAGAGAGGGGAGGAGAGGAGGTTAGAGAACTGGGTGTCCCAGAACCTATACAAGGCAGAACCCTTGTACTTGGAAGAGTGATCATAGGGAAAAAGTAAAGAATTATTATGTATCACTTTTGACCTCTGTGTGTCTAATGGTAAGATTGTTGGTAATTGCTAAAGGACTTTGATTAATATTAACTGCATAACAACGTCCATTGCCATGCAATATTTGTTTCCATTGCTTGTGAAACAAATGAGAAAGACACTTTATGTTTTTCACTGACAAACACTAAGGTCTCTGAACTTACTTTAAGAAAATGTTATCTGGGGGCGCCTGGGTGGCGCAGTCGGTTAAGCGTCCGACTTCAGCCAGGTCACAATCTCGCGGTCCGTGAGTTCGAGCCCCGCGTCAGGCTCTGGGCTGATGGCTCAGAGCCTGGAGCCTGTTTCCGATTCTGTGTCTCCCTCTCTCTCTGCCCCTCCCCTTTTCATGCTCTGTCTCTCTCTGTCCCCCCCAAAAAATAAATAAACGTTGAAAAAAAAAATTAAAAAAAAAAAAAGAAAATGTTATCTGTATTTAGTAAAGGAAAATTAAGGCAGTGACTAAGTACCGTTTTATTTTATTTTTTTTAATGATTAGGAAGAGATTTAAAGAATACATAAAAAATATTTTAAAAAAGGGGGGGGGCACCTGGGTGGCTCAGTTGGTTGAGCGACCGTCTTCAGCTCAGGTCATGATCTCACGGTTTGTGAGTTCAAGCCCCGCGTCGGGTTATGTGCTGACAGAGCAGGCTGTGCTGGAGTCTGCTTCTGCTTCTGTGTCTCCCTCTCTCTCTGCCCCTCCCCCACTCATGCTCTGTGTCTCTCTGTCTCAGAAATAAATAAACATTAAAAAAAATTTAAAGAATACATATAATCGTCGTTGCCAGACTTAATGTGAAATGCTCAATATTCAAATCCAAGTTTCCTTCCTGGATAAGTTCTTCTTTCCTATCTCTTGTCAGTTTGAAAACATAATACCAGAAGAAGAGGGGCCCAATTCCAAACAGAGCTCCTAAGAGTGAAGTCCTGGTTGTGACTCTGAAATTGGCCTAGATATTTGCTGATCTTGCACAGGGCCAAGGAATCAAGGCCAAGTCTTCATTTCACCCTTAGCGCCTGGGGTTCCTTGCACTGGAGCAGGTACTTCAGTTTAAGTGGGGATCTTATGGTCAACCGCTGGGCTTGCGCCTATGGGCTTTGGGAGATATGTCCTATTGGGCTGGGTTGGGGGGGAACAGGGAAGGTGGCCATGTGCACAGCTGGTACTTGTGGAATGACATCTTGGCAACCAGCACATAATTGCACCTCGACTAAGTACTTTTAAATGTTTGTTTTTCAAAGGCTACCTTTTGTTTGAAACTAATGCTTGCTAGATGATACAATTTTACAAAATTTTAGAGGAAAGTTTAAATCATAATGTTTCAAATAAGGAAAATATTTTCTTTGAATATTTCATTGGGCTTTGAGTTTTCCTCTTCATGAAAAAAATAATAAATGGGGTTCATCCCTTCTCTTCTGGTCCTGTTTTCTTATAGAACTAGAGCTGTAAATCGTAAGAAAAGGTTTTTGGGTTTTGTTTGGTTGGTTGGTTGGGGTTTGGGGTCCATTTTTCTTTCAGAATGAGGTCTTCTGTGGCCCAGTGGCTGTATGGTTGCAGAAATCCACCTTTAAGCTAAGGGTTAATGTTATGTGGGAAACCCTGAGTAAAACTGCCTTATTGATGATTAATTAAAAGTAGGAGAAAATACATATTTTGACTAGTTTATGTCTTTTGGTGTTCTGTGATTGCTATTTTATGCTGTTCAAAAATGTCAAAACACAGTACAACTTTGGAACAACTTTTAGACTTAGACTTTCCTAATTTTGACTATACCCTAAACTTTTATTTTATATTTTCTCTTTACGAGTATTTTTCATGTTTTCTGTCAGTATTTTGATCATATCTATAACCTTGTTAAGATTTTCAGTTTAGGAAGCACCTTACTTTTAAGTTTTATTTTTCAGTCCCTATTGAAAGATACATTGCCCTTTAGTAAGCTCTTTTTATCTATTTTTTTTTATTTTTTAAATTGAAAAACATGTTTTTAGTACTTTTGTGTTTTTTGAGCTCTTATTATTGATAATAATTAACTTCTAAGTTTATTGCTGTGACCCTGATACTTCTAAACATCTATAGATATACAGTCTCAATTTTCTGCACATTAAACCTATGAGGTATAATCTAGTATGAAAAAGTTCAGATAATGTCAATTGCCAAAGTCACAAAGATAAAAGATGAGTGAGGATTCAAACCTAAGTTTTAAGCTGCTAAAACTGAAACTTTTCATCACGGAGCTATAGTACGGTATATAAGTTAATGACTGTGGATGTTTCTGTTCTGCACACACACACACACACACACACACACACACACACACAGAGGCACTGGGCTAAATATAAAAGGTGAGTGTTGGGGGTAGGTGTTTATGTGTGGAGATTCCCTCGTCAATATAATACTCTTATTCTATACTTATTCACTGATGTGGAGAGGAGTGATGGCTGGTGGAGTGATGTAGTTGATCCATGTTTGGGCTAAAACAGGGTTTGCTTAGCTCAACCACATTCCTTTCCTCTTTACTTTGGAAGTAGCCTGCCTTCAATAGTGTGCATTGTGGTCTGCTCCTCCCTGTTTAAATGTAAGGGGGTCAGGCATCACTGGGGAAGGACAACAATTCTTTAGCCTTGCTTATGACTGCTTTGGTAAGTAAAATTCTTAGGTTCACTTTCAAGAAACCCATTGTTCCTATATACCAAAGCAATGTCCCCCATTCCAAAGTTGTTTTAGTAATATAGTGAATATTCTGATCCTGTATACCTGAATAAGTTATCAGTCTTTCCATTGTTTCCTAATTCAAATGTGAAAGAAAGGTTTAACTTACTGACTTTTATGTTAAATCTCCCAAGAAGTGTTATAATCCTTTAGCCATAAAAGTCAATAGCTACCAGTATCCCTTTGTTTTATTTTGATCATTGTAGTCAGTGACTCTGTTCTGTTTCTTTGTAGGTAGCATGAGATTTTGAGCCATAATATAAATAAAATTATTTAATGTAAAAATATAAATATAAATAAATATAAATATAAATATAAATATAAATATAAATATAAATATAAATTGAGCCATAATTTATATTATGGTTGAAATTACAAACTTATTGGAGCTCCTGGCTGGCTCAGCTGATAAAGCATGCATTGCTTAATCTCAGGGTTGTGAATCCAAGCCCCACATTGAGCATGGAGCCTACTAAAAAAAAAAAAAGAAAAAGAAAACACAAACTTACTTGTAATCATAATCTTCTTTCCTAAATCCAACTTGCTTTCAACAGCAAAGAGCCCTATGAAACTGAACATCTAATAATATGTGAACTTAGGTAAAGGTTTTCATGATAGACATAAAAACATAACAAGTCATTCTTCAGTTTTTAAATTTCATCTTTGCAAATTTTGAATGGAATTGCAAAAGTGTATCAATATTTTATCTAAAAAGATATTTAAAGACTTATAAAACCTTTTTATAATTTGCCTTTTTGTAAAAGGACTTTATCTAACATATGGAATGGGATCGTGCAGCCTCATAATGATCAACTCTTATGAGACTAAGTAGCTATTTTAGGTTACAGGATCTGTGTGTTATTGAATATATTTCTGAGTTTCCAACCATATAACAAAGCAGTAATTGAACATACAAACATATCTTTTTATTACCTTGTGTTTGTAAATATCACTGGATTGATATTTAAATGCTGCTAATAGTTCTATAAGCCTATGATTTTACTACTTTCAGGTAAATTATCTCAATCAAAGATATTAATGTGTTTACTCTTCCAATTATTTTCTGATAGTTGTTGGTGCGGTCAACTATTTGTAGTTTAATTTTGCTATTTTTATTTAAAAAAATTTTTTAACATTTATTTATTTTTGAGACAGAGAGAGAGAGAGTATGAACGGGGGAGGGTCAGAGAAAAAGGGAGACACAGAATCTGAATCAGGCTCCAGGCTCTGAGCTGTCAGCACAGAGCCCAACGTGGGGCTCGAACACACAGACTGGGGGATCATAACCCGAGCCGAAGTTGGACGCTTAACCGACTGAGCCACCCAGGCACCCCTGTAGTTTAATTTTAAAGAACCCTATATTGAAAGACATTTAAAATTACTTTATTTGATCTTAAATGCACATGGTTGTTTAATAGATTTTTTTTCTTATGTGAGAAAACCACTCTTTTACTAGGCTAATGAGTTTTAAGTCAGTATTTGTGGGAAGGAAATTCAAAGGTATCTGCTCCCTGATGAGTGCTACTTAATCAAGACTGAAATGAAGATGGCAAGATGTTTGCAACCACCTAACCCTCACATCTGGCTGACATAAGGTCATATCTTTAATTTAACAACATTAACAAATGATAAGCTCTATAGGTTGATTGATAGAATCTTCTTTACATAGATGCAATGAAGTTTATTATGGTACCAAATGGTTTTGAAATATTCAGTAAAAGTGTCAAGTCAATAGTGTGGTGTTAACGTTTTACTATTTCCTCATATAGGGTGTGCATACCAGCGCATCTTAAATATGATCATTATTGCCAGTTCATACTCTGTCATTTTGATTTGTGCTTGGAATTCAGTCCCTTCTGTGTTCTTCAAAGTTGTTTAATTCACTGAAATTCAGTGATAGATACCACATTAAACACTACATTTTTTTTCTCTTTTGACTTGTGTAAAGCAATCTGTTTCCCATGAGATTTTTCCATACTCCCATTTGAGAAAAATGACTCAGTCTATTTGATTTCTTTGCCTCTTTTTACAGAATCAAAGTCAACAGTGTCTTTGGTTCAGAAGGTAAATACAAGAGCAGACTCACTTCATCTCTTCAAATGGTGATAAAATTGTCCATTCATAAACTACCAAAAAAAGTTTTCAAGTGATTATTCTCTGGGAGGAAAAAAAAAGATTGGTTTTCCTTACAGAATTGCAATGAGAGTCAGTTTTAAATGCAAGAAAACTTTTTAAAAGTTTATCTAGATAGATTTTCTTTTCTCTTTCTTTTTTGTTTCTTTCTTAGAAAATAACTTCTGGCTCAGATACTCTTACTCTATTTTTAAAAGCATAAAATTTATAGTGTTGGCCTCTGATTTTTAGTAATAAAAGGTAAGGCAAGCAATGAATTACAATTATCTGTAGTTAATAAACAGGTTGAATGAATAATTTAATATATAATGCACTATCTTCAGTAGAAAATTTCAATCAAGTTGTAGATAAAACATTTGTTTTTTAATATTTGTGATATGACAGCAAAATAAATTGAAAATAGAATGTCTGAAGTCAGAAATGAATCTGACTCCTTCAATTTTGCAGCTGGTAATTGGGCCCTGGAGGATTTAGCTCACAGACATATTGTCTTCACCTGTAGTACCTGTCTCTTCCAGCTTTTTCTCTTAACAATCTCATAGTCAGGATTTTTGACAGGAGCCCTGAGGACAAACACCTAAAAAAAGAAAATAAAGCTAGATTTTGGGGTCAAATTAAAGTGATCTGGGCTTCATTCAGCTAAGCCATCCTCTTGAGATTTAAATCAAAATATGAAAGAAATTTCCATTTTAGTCTGAAGGAGAGAAGTTCAATTTGAACTTTGGTCACTCAGCCTCTGTTCAGTACTATTTTGTTTTTGTTCCTCTGCAGAGACTATTTACATACTTTTGATATTTGGCTGAAATTCTACCATGCGTTGTAACCTGACTACCACCTTCACGAATTTATTGTAGTTTATAATATGTTCACTAAAGTCAGAATGTGTCTGAGCATCATATATAAGGACACAGAGCCCTGTGGTTAAGAGCTAGACAGTGAGATTACTCCTTCACACCTCCTGACAAGAGATAAGATGAAAGACTGAAAACCCTAAAAGTTGAGATGGATGTGAAGCAACCAAAACTTATATATTGCTAATGGGAGTGTAAAATGGCACAACTGCTTGGCAGTTTCTTGAAAGTTAACGTCTATCTTCTGACTCAGCAATTCTACTCCATTTGTCTTAGAGAAAGGAAACGATAGGTCCACAAAATTTTTTTGTAGAACAATGTTCAGAGCACCTTTATTTATAATAGCACTCCTGCCCCTCTCCATCCCCTCTGCCAAAGAAGCTGGAAACTATCCACATGTGCAACAACACAAGAATGGATAAAGAATCAGTGGTATATTATACAATGGAATACTCATTAGAAATTTTTTAAAAAGGATAGATAATTGAATAGGCAACAATACGGGTGAAACTTAAATATTTTATACTGAGTGAAAGAAGCAAGGATAAAAATAAATTAGTGTTTACCATTTATATGAAAATCATGAACAGGCAAAGCTAAATATGGAAAGTGGTTACTTCCTTGGGAAGAGAGATTGACTGTAGAAAGAGATAAGAAGGCAGTTTCTGAGATGTTAGAGATGTTCTATAATGAGTTTTGAGTGGTGATCACACTAGTGTATACAACTGTCAAATCTTATTGAATTGAACACTTACGACTTGTGCATTTTAATGTATCTAAATTATATATCAAATTTGGAAAATTGGGGGAAAAAAGCTAGAACTTAAAGTCCACTGATCTGGATTCAAATGCATATTCCACACCCTGTTACCTGTATACCCAGAGTGAGGTTACTCATGTGTGCTTCCAAAAAGAAGTGTGAGGATAATAGTACCTACGTTAGAAGGTAATTGGGAAGAAGTTAGTATTAGGGATATGAGAAACTCAATGTATTTTAGCTATTGTCATGTTTTCAGACTATTTTTGCTGTTATTTTTCATTTATAACCATTTTAATAATCGCAAGAAGTTCAAAATCTTATTAACTGTACTTCATTGTATGGGTGTTTTTTAATACATCATTTTATATTTTGGAACATAATTGTATGTGTGTGTATAGAGAATTTAATATATTCAGAATTAAATATACATACCTGTGAATAAAGAAACCACACTAAGACAGCTTAAATTACTTCCCAATAATCTACACAGCTACCTCTGCTGAAGTTATTAACTTAACACAGATCTGTTTGAGTCCTCAACTTAGGATCTTTCACAGCTGTCTTGGGGAGGAAAACAGTGCAGAGAATAGGACCTTGGAGCTTGAATGACTGAATAAATGGTTGGTTGTTTCATTTTAAAACTTTACACAGTTGGTATGCTGTGTGTGTGTGTGTGTGTGTGTGTGTGTGTGTGTGTGTGCACGCATGCTATACAGATCATTATTCTTTATCAAGAAATTAAGGAAATTTACTCTGCCCACTATGATTACACTAAATATGCTGAGTATTGTTTATTTTCCACCATCCGGGGTTTTAATATGGCCTCACTTTGTGCTCAAATTTGTCCTATCTACTCTAGGTTAATTTTGTTTCTTTAAAGCTTAACGTAATAATGTCTTGTTGGAAACCATTTGATGAATACATCTAATCACCAAATCTGATCTACATCAATTATTTTGTCATTACTAATCTGATCATTATATTTAAAAGTTATGCCATATGATTTAAAGATTAATAGGACATAGCTTGTTCATAATCTCAATATCCGCCCTGGATTCAGCATTGCTGTCTTACATTGGTATTAGGTCTGTGCATAGTTGACTGACTTTTCCTTAGAACCCATTTCTCAGATACTCTGTTGATGATAAGATGCGAAGAAGACCAATGACAGTAATCAAAATCCATAGTACAATATTGTACCCCCTTAGCTTAATTAAGAGATGAGCAAGAAACTTAGGTAAAATAAGAGTAAGACAGAAATATTTAGCAAACATAATTAAAAAGAAATTTTCTCTGGTCAGAATATAATAATCAATACAAAAGTATCTCTCATCCTTATGATTCAGATCAAAACTATTTTAACTGTGTTTATACCATATATATGTGAGTATAAACTTTGTCTTTACTAATAAAGAAAAAAAATCAAGATTCCATAGAAAAACATCAAAATGTACAGGATAGTGCTTCATTGATCTTTTCATTCTATGATGGCATTTATACAGTTTTATATATCAGAAGCAGAACTACCAAGAGTAATCTCTATGGACCCTTCAGAACATCATGGTCCATGAAAATTTGTTTAAATAAACTTCAGTTTGTCAATAGCACTCAAATACATCCACGTCTCTTTTTTTATTTTTCTTATTTTTTACATTTTTAAAAATGTTTATTCATTTTTGACAGAGAAAGGGAGTGTGAGTAGGGGAGGGGCAGAGAGAGAGGGAGATACAGAATCTGAAGCAGGCTCTAGGCTCTGAGCTGTCAACACAGAGCCTGACATGAAGCTCAAATTCACGACTAGTGAGATCATGACATGAGCCGAAGTCGGACACTCAACCGAGTCACCCAGGCGCCCCCATTCATGTCTCTATTATCTCTGTTTGACATTTTCTCCACAATATCCTGAATCCAGTTAAGAATGTCAGTAAGTAAAACCAAATTGGCACCAGGAATATAAAAAAATTATGGTAAATATTACAATTGAGTAACTATACATAAATTTTAAACTAGTGCATGTAACCTTGAGAATATTTTCTGATTCTAAAAATGAAAGCACATTTATGAAAGAAATAAATCTCTGTGCCAGATCTTGCTGATTAGTTCACCTATTATTTACAATACAGTTTCAGTCCCTTGAATCTATAGTCAATAATTAATTCCTCCAACTGAACTCCCACCCACACACAAGCACACATACACAGAAATTACTAGTTGAAGGCTATATTTTTAGATCACACATTCAGATCTTACTTACTTGTGTCATGCTTGACTATCCAACTTAGTCTTCGGTAATATGGCTATCAGTTGCTGAAATTGTATCATTCATTCAACAAATACATTTTTCTTCCATCAACATCTCTTTTTCTTAGGATTTTGACTGGAATTATAGTATATATATTGCTTAAGAAAATTTAACATTTTAATATATTATTTCTTGTTATGAATCATTCATTTAGAAATTGTTCAATTTGTCTCAGCAATGTTTGGTAGTTTTTAACTTAGATTTAACTTAGAGGTTTTATAATTAATTCTTTTAGACAGCTAGTGTATTTTGATTCTATTATTAATGCTACCATTGTTTTACTTTAGTTTTAATTTTTTATTTTTGTTATGCATATATACAATGATTTTAATTTAATAAAACTATTAATATTAATAGTTTGCCTGTAAATATTCTGGATTTTCTATGTATATAAACATTTCAAGGATGTCTAGGTGGCTCAGTCAGGTAATCATCCAACTCTTGATCTCGTCACAGGTCAGAACTCACGGTTCATGAGATCAAGCCCTCTATCAGTTCTGTGCTGACAGCACAGAGTCTGCTTGGGATTCTCTTTCCCACTCTCTCTGCCTCTCCCCTGCTCGATTTCACTCTCTCTCTCTCTCTCTCAAAATAAATAAATAAACATTTAAAAAACAAATAAATAAACATTTCAACATTTTTAGGAAGAAATTTAATACCACTTAATAGCTTATTTTGTTTGTTATTGGAAATATGATTTGTAAAATCTACTTGTTAAATTCACAGTTCTTTATTTTATATTGTTGGAACTTTTGAATATATCCATGTTAATTATGCACTGAGAGAGAGAGTAGTTCTACCATAATCACACATCATATATATATATATATATACACCTATGTATTTTATGTATCTTTACATATATTATATGTTTGTTATATGTTTATTATATGTTAATATTAAAGGAGTATTCCAATACTAATGGGACATTTTTAATGGCTGAGATGGGGCCCAGATACTACTAATGTACATTTTATATTTATTCCTTCTCTTCAGATTTCCACTTTCCAAGTATGTGTTTTCTTTGTCAGTGTGGATAGATTTCATTTTGTGACTAAACGGGAGGATTTAATTTTGGTTTTGAGGAAGATCTTGAAAATGCCAAGGAAGATGCAATATTGACTTGTATCATTTTTCCATCAAGCACTTGAACTGTAGTTGAATTGAATGAGTAGTATAGAAAGCACCAAAGGCTAATAAATGTATCAATCTCTTTCAGAAGTAGCTTGATGGAAATTTGACAAATGGTGCTCATTTGAGGTCAATGTAAATGTTAAAATGGGATTTTATGACCCCCCCTGGAATAAGAAAAGTTTCTTTGGAAATCAGGTGATATAGACTGATTTTGAGAGGGGATGTCATCACCATTTCTGCCCCATAGCACAGTGATGAGAGTTGGAAACAATAATTCAGAGAGAGCACCCTTTCCATGTCAGAGACACTTTCTTCATGGCTAATGGCAGCAATATGGCTTTTTGGAGTGGTTTTGCAAACAATGAATCCAGTGAACAAGCTAAAGCTGGAATAGTCCAAAAATGACATGGTGACAGCAACAGACTTATGTATATGGAGGCAAATATTTATATCTGGAAATAATGGGAAAAAACTATTAAAATAGTCAATAAGGTCACTATATCCAAAAGAGTATAAGTTCTTAGGAGCACTTCACAAAAAACTAAATAGTATTAACAACCCAGAGGCAGATCCATGTATTTAAGATTTGATTGACATAATGGTTAAAATATGTAACAAAAAGAAATTGTTAAACAATACATGAGTTTTCTAAAAACTTAGTGATTAAATAATAATAATAAACTAAATCCATTTCTATCACTATAATTATAAAATATATTTCAGCAGGTTTATACATGACATAAAAATAGTGAAACCATTGTTTGTTGAAAAATAATAAAAATAAGCATAAAAGTTCTATATTAATAATAAACATCATTAAAACACAAACTGGATAATATATACTTAAGGAAAATTATTATACAACTATTAAAAGTTTGTATAGTTAAAAATACTGTATATATGTCTACATATATCTATATATCTACAGTCCTAGTCATGATTTTTTGTGTATATATATGTGTGTATATATATATGTATATATATGTTTGTATATATATGTGTGTATATATATATGTGTGTATATATATATGTGTATATATGTATATGTGTGTATATATATATGTGTATATATATGTATATATATATGTATATATATGTGTGTATATATGTGTGTATATATACACACACACAGTCCTTGTCATGATTTTTTTGTAGTGTTGTCAAATGTTAAAGAGTCTACATGCTATGATTTTCACAGAGCTTTTACATGGAAACTTTCTCCCATACATTACATTCTTCTTAGGAAATTGAATATGAATAAATAGCAAAGCAATTTGTCTTATAACTGCAAGGAACACTGTTTAGAAGAATGCCGAATCAAACTTTCTCATCAATCATTTTGATTTGGTCAGACATTTCACTAATATTAATAATGAATACTATTGGCAGAAGAAAAATATGTCATATGAGGGAGTGGAAATGATTGTGTTGAATTTACATAATTAGAATATGATTCAGGGTAATACACACAGTGCAGCGAGATCTTATGAAAAGTAAGCAGAATGAGTTTGATAAATACTTGCATGCTAATGATCAGACATGGAAATGAATCAAAAACATAGTTAGAAAACTAGAATTTGACCAAAAGAAACAGCCAGAATAATGAAGGAATTGCTTAAGTCCAGTTCTAGCTAAATCAGTAATAAGACCATAGATCAGTTGATAGTATTATTATGAGAAAAGTCATCTGTGATGGAATATTAGCCAAAATTAGAGGTAGCAGCAGGATGCTGAACTTTGCCTTTGAAAAATATTGAAATTAAATTAACCAATCTACATGAATGTTGAGATAGGTGAGAGTTACAATAGATTTGCTTACGTATAAATTTACACTGTGTCTGTTTGCTTCACCATTTTTTA
Organism: Prionailurus bengalensis; assembly: GCF_016509475.1. Taxonomy (NCBI): domain Eukaryota; kingdom Metazoa; phylum Chordata; class Mammalia; order Carnivora; family Felidae; genus Prionailurus; species Prionailurus bengalensis. Next base: position 93,870,920 of record NC_057354.1, on the reverse strand, counting down.
GGTCCTAAAGTCAAGATGAATTTCCAAGTTACAAAGTACTGTCTCTGTCAGTAATGAAAGGAAGATTCGTGAATCCATACAGGCTTGCTTGATCTATCACCAATGCACCTGATCCATCATTGATAGCTTATTGTATGGAAGAAATCTCCACCTTTAGCAATTATAAAGCAAAGCAAAATGGGGTAAGCAAATTAATAATTAGTTTTGATTCAAACAGCATTCTTTTGTGGAATTGTCTAAGGAGTTGTCTAAGGATTCTCATCTTTGGATAAGAAAATTTGGTAATGTTAAATATGTTTCAAAATTTGGTATTTGTTAAATATATTTTTTATAACTAGTTTAACGTTTTAGTGTTTACAAGGTGAGCGATGATCAATCACCATGGTAAGTTGAATTCTCCCACATATATTGTGGTTTTAAAAATCAATCAGTTAATCAATGCAGTATTTATTATATTTTCTTATGTAGTTACTTCTGCAACAGGAGTTATGGGTAGTCTAGAATAAATGAAAACTATGGTCTACATCTGCAGAGAGGGGATATGAAATGGCAAAGATCAGTACATTATAAATATGTATATCATATATAGCAGGATATTTATAATATACATGTAGCATAAACTATATGAGAAAAACCTGTGATTTCAACAAGAATTACAGTTAGTTCAATAGTATTTCAAGGAGAATGAAGTTTGATGTGTATTGCAGTAGAGATAGAAGAATCCCTGAGGGGACATAACTGGAATATTAGGTAACTTTGGGTTACACAAATGGGCCAAAGAAATCACTTCAGCAAAATAAATACATGTGAAGGCAGGAATAAGAATGATACATTAATGGGTATTTGAGAAGACTTGGTGGACTAATGCGCTACTCGACCTTAATGAGTCACCCTGAAGGATGAAGAGTGAGGAAAATAGGCTTCATATCCCCAAATACCTTGCTTACATTACCATTTAAATGTACAGGAAGAATATTTGTAAGAATGTAGAAGTTGATTCATGTATGTTAAATCGCTAAAGTTCCTAAATAAAAATAATCCCATCATCACTTTCAGTCTTCATCTCCAAATAGGAAGATGAAATGATATAGTCATGATATTTAGTGACTGAACAATATTAAAACTGATATGCCTGTGGTAAGTGTCATAAAGTTGTAAAAATCTATTTCATTGATTTAAAAAAATCCAGCATCCAAAGTTCTGTGGATGATCAGAATAATTGCATATGTTTTATCACACTATTGGTTCTACAAGTATATTTTTGCCATCTTATTGTTACATATAACAGTTGTCTAGTTTGGTAAGATTAGTAGCAGAATGTAGCATGTAACTGAAAAACAAAACAGTTTGCCCATTTATGATCTACTCCTGGTAAGCTGCAAGTTTACAAGTACAACAGCATATAGGAATGAAGCTGAACATTTTTTCTTATTGATATAAGATGCCTTATCAGTGCATCTTAAGAATGTGGTGAGTTCTGGAATGGAATGACATAGCCTTACACAATATTGGATGATAATGTTCCTGAAATAAATCACACATGTGACTGGTTTTCGAATGAAAATTTCCTCATAAAATAGGAAATGTAAAAAGGGGCTGAAGGGAGAATATGCAGGGTAGCCTGGGAAGTTTCCATGGGCCCGACCTTGAGGGAAGAGAGTGTGTGGAGGAGGGCACGAAAATTATTATGGGCTAGAGGTCCATCGCTTTTGCCCACTTATGCGTATTGTTCTAAATGCAAAGAGGTCTGGAATGTATAGTCTAGCTTTTTGACCAGAAGGAAATGGAGACAGGATTTGTAATGTAAAGCAGTCTTTATCACCCTTCCTGTGGCCCAAAAGTACTGGGATACTGTCCGAAAATGTGTAACACAAACAGAATATGCTTCGTACTGGTTTGCCTTAGGTAGAATTTCAAAGCTTTGTGTCTTAAAAGTCACCACATTAAAATGCCTAGGCTTAAGGATGATTTAGAATGAAAAACAACCCTTTTATATACAAATATAAGTTAATATGACAAACCGCCATTTGGTGTAAATTAACTGCATTTTCAGTGTATATAGTCATAGATCAAATCTTCAGAAGTAGGCTTGGTTCATTTTGACATAGACTTTTTTTTTAATTAGGGTATAAATTGTTATTAGCTTTAAAATCTCAGATAGGAAGATACTTCTTTCAGAAAGTTGCAAGTAAACATCAAATTAAAAGAAAGATATATTCACCTGTGAGAAGAACAAAATTAAATATCCAATTAAACTACGTAAATCAAGAACCAAGTATTTACATTACAAGGATTCAGACTTCTTTTTACCATGACGTTTTTCAACCCAGATTGATTAAACGTGATTTGCTTATAACACACAATTTAAATAGTTTGGGCTCATGAAAAAAGGAGGTTCAGCACCACAGATTTAAGTCTTGAAGTTTTAATTGTCTCATATTTACCATCATATAAATGAAAACAAACTGGGTACATACAGTAGAAGAATGAGACACTATAGGCAAAACAGACTTGCAAAAATAAATTTTAAAATTATAAACAAAATATTAGTGTACTGAATCCAACATGAATCTATATATGATAAATTTATATGTTAATATAAATAATATATATAACACATATAATAAAATACATATACTTTAATCTATACAGGCAAGCTACCTTGCCTAGTTAGATTATTCTAAGAATGCAAGGTGGTTCACCTGTACAAAATAAATCAATGTAGTACAACACATTAACAGATTACAAAACTACGGAAGGAAAAGCAATTGATCATTTCAGAAGATGCAGAGAATGTAGTGATAAAATTCAATACTATTCCTGATAAAAGCTCTTAACAGACAATAAGTAGAAAAGAACTTTCATATCCTGATAAAGGATATCTGAAACAATTCCCAAAATACACCGTATTGTGATCAATAAGGAAATGTAAAAACATTACCTTTAAAATCCAAAACAAGATAAGGATATTCACTATGACCTCTCCCATTCATAATTGTAAGGGAGGTGCTAAAGCATTCAGTAGGAAACACAATCAAATGTAATATTTATAAGATTGGAAAAAAACTAAATTTTTAAAGTTAAGATAAAAAGGGGTAAAAAGAGTAGTGTCCCAATATTAAATATCATGTGTATTTATATGCTTAAAAACATGTTAGAAAATACAAGAAAAAGTTTAAACAACACAAAAATAAGAAAACAAGAAATTCACCCAATAAAAGATTTGTATTCTATTGGAAAAGAATTATATAACTATGTGGAAATGCATTAAAGAAGATATAAGTGACTGAAGAAATATAACTTTTTCATGGATATGGAAAGTTGATATTTTAGCAATGTAAAATCTCATCAAAATGATCCACAGATTCAATGTTCTATCATTAAATTCTGGCAGAGGTTTGAAATGAACTTACCAAACTTACTCTAAAATTTATATGCAATAAGACAGGGCCAGTAACAGTTTAGACACCCTTGAAGATCAGGTAAGTGTGAATTGCAGCCATAAGTAAATTGGCCAGTGACACTCAGTAAAGAGCCTAGAAGAACACTCACAGAAATGTGAACCTATGGATCACAAGTAGTATGGGAGTTAAAAGAGAAAAGAAATGGCCATTTCATAAAATCATAGTATAATATGTTTTCTGTATATAAACAGTCTAAAAGTAGAAAAGTGACCACCTTAAAAAAGGAGGTTTGGAGAGTTGACTTTGGGGAGACACAGCTGTGGGTAAGGTGTGGGGAGATAACCTGTTGACAGAGGGTAATTCAAAGTACTTTAAGTAGTAGAAAGCGAAATCTGAACTTTTAAAAGTCTGCTACAATAGGGGACATGACTGGCTTAAGGGTGCTCAAGTGGTAAAGTGGGGTGGAATGCCAGGAGTGAAATCATAGTCTGAGGATCCCATGGGTAGCAAGAAGCAAAGGTGGTGCCAATGTGGTGCACTGTTCCAGGCATAGGAGCAAGCCAGGGTGCAGGATTTCAGCTCTGTTTTGCCATAAACTCTGAACCCCTGCAGGGTCATGCAACCACTTTCCTTGCCTGAGTCAGCAGATGCCTGGCAAGACCCTCCCCCAGAGGAACAGCACGGGTGCACGCTGTGGGGATCCCTAAAATTTGGAGTTTTTAAAGTCAGACACAAACCTGAGATAAAAAATCTCAGACATAGGCAGGGTGAACGCAGGATTCTAATGGAAACTGAGGACATAAGAGGGGTGATTTATTAACCCCTGTGACTCGGGGCCCGATCTTTTGGATCTGAGATCAGAGAGCGAGGTGCCACCATATTCATCCTGCCCATCAGCCTGAAAGCCTTCAGGGAGCAAATACCACCACCACCTCCTGGAGGCTGGAGCTGCTTACTCCAAGCCCCACCCCCCCACCCCTTGGAGGTGCAGTTCCACTGAAACAAGTCAGCATGAGACTCACCACAGCAGGCCCCTTCCCAAGAAGACCAGTAAAAACAACTCACTTGCACCAAGTCTACTGACCAAAGAGTGCTACAAAGCTTCAGCCCAAAGGGAAATGGGTTCTAGTTTTTTTACTTTTATCCTTTATTTTTTATTATTTTTTCATTTATTTTCCTATTTTTTCAATTCCATTTTTATTTTTTATTAATAGTGATTTTTATTTATACATTTTTTTTATTTTTAGTTTATTTTCATTTTATTTTATTTTATTGTTATATTTGGATCTCAATTCTTTTAACAAGCAGACCAAAACACACTCAGGCTCTAGTTTTGGGGGGGGTTTGTTTAGGGGGGGTTGGAGATTTTTTTCATTTTTTTCTTTCAATTTTTTTTTCTGAACAAAATGATGAGACAGAGAAATCCATCCCAAAAGAATGAATAGGAAGTGGAACTCATGGCCAGGGATTTAATCAATGAAGATATAAGTAAGATGTCTGAACTAGAATTTAAAACAATTAAAAGGATACTAGCTGGGCTTGAACAAAAAGCATAGAAGATACCAGAGAATCCTTTTATGCAGAGATAAAATAATTAAAATCTAGTTAGGCTGAAATTAAAAATGTTATAACCAAGATGCAAACCCAAATGGAAGCCATAAAAACAAAGATGGACTGGGCAGAGGAGTGAATTAGTGGTGTAGAAGATAAAATTGTGGAAAATAATGAAGCTGAAAAGAGGGAAAGAAAGGTAAAGAATCACAAAGGCAAATTTAGGGAACTCAACGACTTTTTAAGACATAATAATATCATAGGAGTCCCAGAAGATCAGGAGAGATAAGAAGGGGAAGAAGGTTTAATTGAACAAATTATGGCTGAAAACTTCCCTAATCTGGAGATGGACACAGACATCAAAATACAAGATACACAGATAACTTCCATTATATTCAACAAAAGCCAACCATCACCAAGGCATATCATAGTCAAATTCACAAAATACTCAGATGAGGAAAGAATTCTGAAAGCAGCAAGGGAAAAAAAAACAGTCCTTAACCTACAATGGAAGACAAATCAAGTCTGCAGAAATCAGTCCACAGAAACTTGGCAGCCCAGAAAGGAGTGGCAGGATATATTCAATGTGCTGAATCAGAAAAATATACAGCTAAGAATTCTTTATCCAGCAAGACTTTCATTCAGAATAGAAGGAGAGAGAAACAGTTTCCCAGACAAAAATTAAAGGAGTTTGAGATCAATAAATGAGCCCTGCAAGGAATTTTAAGGGGGTCTCTTTGAGTGGGTGGATGGGTGGAAAAAGACCAAAAACAACACTAAAAGTACCAGAGAACATTACCAGAAACACCAACTCTACAGGTCACACAATGGCACTAAATTCATATCTTTCAATAATCAATTTTGTATCCTTTAGGTAAATACCTATAGTGCAATTAATTGCCAGGTCATAGGGTACTTATATTATTAGTTTTTTGAAGAACCCTCATACTGTTTTCCAGAGTGGCTGCACCAGTTTGCATTCCCAACAACAGTACAAGAGGGTTCCCCTTTCTCAGCATCCTTGCCAACAACGTTGTTTCTTATATTATTAATTTTAGCCATTCTGACAAGTGTGAGGTGGTATCTCATTGTGGTTTTGATTGGTATTTCCCTGATGATCAGTGATGTTGAGGATCTTTTCATGTGTCTGTTAGCCATCTGAATGGATGTCTTCTTTGGAAAAGTGTCTATTCATGTCTTCCCCCATTTCTTAACTGGGTTATTTGTTTTTAGAGTGTTGAGTTTGATAAGTACTTTATAGATTTTGGATACTAACACTTTATCACATATGTCATTTGCAAATATCTTCGCCTATTGCATAGGCTGCCTTTTAGTTTTGTTGATTGTTTTCTTTGCTGTGCAGAAGCTTTTTACTTTGATGAGGTTCCCATAGTTTATTTGTGCTTTTGTTTCCTTGCATCTGGCAACATGTCTTATAAGAAGTTTCTGTGGATGAGGTCAAAGAGATTGCTATCTGTGTTTGCCTCCAGGATTTTTAGGGTTTCCTGTGTCACACTTAGGTCTTCATTCAATTTGAATTAATTTTTGTGTGTGGCATAAGAAAGTCACCAGGTTTCATTCTTCTGCATGTCACCGTTCAGTTTTCCCCACACTATTTGTTGAAGACACTGTTCTTTTTTCCATTGGATATTCTTTCCTGCCTTGTCAAAGATTAGTTGACAATATAGTTGTGGGCCCATTTCTGAATTCTCTATTCTGTTCTATTGATCTATGTGTCTGTCTCCATAATTTGGCTATTGTTGATAGTTCTGCTATAAACTTTGTGTACCTTCAAATCTGTATTTAAGTATCCTTTGAATTTAATTTTAATGTTTATTTATTTTTTGAGAGAGAGAGAGAGACAGAGACAGGGTGGGAGCAGGGGAGGGGCAGAGAGAAGGAGACACAGAATCTGAAGCAGGCTCCATCCAGTCTCTGACCTGTTAGCACAGAGCCCAACAAGGCGCTTGAACTCATAACTGGGAGATCATGACCTGAGCTGAAGTTCGACACTTAACTGACTGAGCCACCCAGGCACCTCTGCATTATCTTTCAATAATCACTCTGTAAATGGACTAAATGCTCCAATCAAAAGACATAGAGTGTCAGAATGGATTAAAAAAAAAAAACAAGATCCATTTATATACTGCCTACAAAAGACTCATTTTAGACCTAAATACACCTGAAGTTTGAAAGTGAAAGGATGGAGAACTATCCATCATGCTAATGGATGTCAAATAAAGCCTAAGTAGCCATTCTTATATCAGACAAACTAAATCTTAAACCAAAGATTATAACAAGGGATGAATAAGGGCACACACACACTTTATTTTTTTGGAGCAGTGTTAAGTTCATAGTAAATTAAACAGAAGGTACAGAGAAATGCCTCTCTTACTGTAGTGGTGCCTTTGTTACAATGAACCTACACTGACACATTATAATCACCCAGAATCCATAATTACTCTCAGGTTTATTCTTAATGTTATACATTCTATTGGTTTGGACAAGTGTATAACAGCATGTATCCACCATTATAGTATGATGTACGAATGTTTCACTGCCCTAAGAATCCTGTGCACTCTACCTATTATACTCCCTGCCTCATTCCCTGGCAACTGTTGTTCTTATTATTTATTGTTCTATAGCTTGGCTTTTTCCAGAATGTCATATAGTTGGAATCATACAATATATAGCCTTTTATTGGCTTCATAACTCGTTTCTTTTTAGTGCTGAGTAACATTCCATTGCCTGGACATACCACAATATATTTATCCTTTTACACACTAAAGGACATCAGGTTGCTTTCAAGGTTTAGCAATTATGAATAAAGCTGTTATAGACATCCATGGGTATATTTCTGTGTGGAAATAAGTTTTAAACTTCTTTGGGTAAATTCCAAGGAATGTGATAATAGGATCAGATGGTAGGAGTATATTTAGTTTTGTAAGAAGCTACCAACCATCTTCCAAATTGGTTTAACCGTTTTTGCATTCCCACCAGCAATGAATGGGAGTTCTTATTGCTCCACATCTTTGGTAGGCTTAGTGCTGTCACAGTTTTATTTTTTTGTAGTTTTTTTTTTTTAATTTCAGTTAATTAGCACACAGTGTAATATTAGTTTCAGGTGTACAATATAATGATACAACACTTCCATACAGCAGCCGGTGCTCATCTCAACAAGCGCACCCCTCAATCCCCATCACCTATTCAACCCATCCCCCCCCACCTCCCCTCTGGTAATCATCAGTTTCTTCCCTATAGTTAAGCATCTGTTTCTTAATTTGCCTCTCTCTTTTTCTCCTTTGCTCATTTTCTTCTTCCTTGCATTCCACATATGACTGAAATCATACAGTATTTGTCTTTCTTTGACTGACTTATTTCACTTACCATAATACTCTCTATCCCCATCCACACCCTTGAAAATAGCAAGATTTCATTCTTTTTATGGCTGAGTAATACTCCATTCTGTATGTGTGTGTGTGTGTGTGTGTGTATATATATATATATATATATATATATATATATATACATATATACATACATATATGTGTGTATATATATATATATATATATATATATATATATATATGCCACATCTTCCTTATCCATTCACTAGCTGAGGGACACTTGGGCTGCTTCCATAATTTGGCTATTGTAGATGCTGCTGCTATAAACAGCGGGGTGCCTGTATCCCTACAAATTAGGGTTTTTGTATTCTGGAGTAAATACCTAAGAGTGTGATTGCTGGGTTGTCGGATAGTTCTTTTTTTTAATTTTTTGAGGAACCTCCATACTATTTTACATCATGGCTGCACTAAGTTTGCATTTCCAACAGTACAAGAAGGTTCTCCTTTCTCTGCATCCTCACCGACATCTGTTGTTTTCTGTATTGTTAATTTTAGCCATTCTGACAGGTATGAAGTCATATCTCATTGTAGTTTTTGATTTGTATTTCCCTGATGATCAGTGATGCTGAGCATCTTTTCACATGTGTGTTGGCCATCTGTATCATCCTGGGAAAAATGTCTATTCATGTCTTCTCCTTGTTTGTTACTTGGATTATTTGTTTCTGGGTGTTGAGTTTTATAGTTTCTTTATATATTTTGGATACCAACCTTTAATCAGATATGTCATTTGCAAATACCTTCTCCCATTCCATCAGTTGCCTTTTAGTTTGGCTGATAGTTTCCTTTGCTGTGCAGATTTTATTTTGATGAAGTGCCAACAGTTTACTTTTGCTTTTTTTCCCTTGCCTCAAAAGACATATCTAGAAAGAAGCTGCTATAGCCAATGTCAAAGAGGTTACTGCCTGTGTTCTCCTCTAGGATTTTGATGGATTCCTGTCTCACATTTAGGTCTTTCATCCATTTTGAATTTATTTTTGTGTATGGTGTAATAAAGTGATCCAGTTTCGTTGTTTTTTTTTAGTATTAAGTTATCAAGGTCATCTAGATTTTCCCCTATGTTATCTTCTAGGATTTTTGTAGTTTTGCATTTTAAACTTAGGTCTATGATCCCTTTTGAGTTAATTTTTGTGAAGGGTGCGAAACTTATGTTTACATTCACATTTTTTACATGTGGTTGTCTAATTTTTCCAGTGTCATTTTTTTTATTGTTATACATTTTCAAACCTGGTTTTTAGGTTAAAATAGGTTCATGATTATTCTATTCCCTTGGTACAAATAACTTTTTAGCATTAAATTATGCAGGAGTTTTAATATTTATCTGATAGTGTTTTTAGGAAAGTGAGCAAAGTAAAAAAAAAAAAAGAGACTGAGTAATCCATTAAACAGAGAAAAATTTTTCAGAGATGAAGCAAAATACACATACTTCTAATGAAAGTGGGGAGCAAGAAAGGATCATTTCCTTGACACATAGCAGGAAAATATGTAATGAAAAATATAATTAGAAGATTTATAAATATTAAAAAATGACTTCTAAAAATACCAAGAAACACATTTTTATTAGATAATTTATTGGTATAACTGGATTCAAGAAGACGCTTCTTGAACTTCATGTTTTGCAGGAAAGTCTTTTTGAATTTTAAATTCTGCCTATAGCCAAAATATCATGCAAGTTTGAAAAAAATGAAATTATCTTCAGTGATATAAAGACTGATGAGTTTTTAAAACCTGTAAAATAAATCTGAAAGAAAAACAAAATAAATTTATTCAGCACAATGAAAATAAATGCACAAAGTTCTATGTGGGATACAAATGAAAAAGACATAAACAAAGAATTCAATAATACATATGGGTGAGCCTAAATGAGTCAATTTTCCTATTAAAAGACATAGATTCACAGATTTGGGGGATATATAGCCCTAGGGTATTTCCAAGAGAAATATTTAAAAATATTACAAAAAATGGTTGAAAATAAACGCATGGAAAAAGAAATGCCAGAAAGAAATACCTAATACAATAAAAAGTAGCTGTATCAGTTTTAATTGTAGTAACATTAAAAATCAAGGGTAAATATTTTGGAAATGTCAAACTAAATTTCTTAGTTTGTGTGGTGGACTAATGGATATACATATTACAGTTATACTAATGAATAACTTGTATGTGTCAAATATTTCATAATTTAGAAATTCAAATCAAATCAAGTAACTTAGACATGTAATCAAATTTCACTGTAATTTAACAAATTAAAAAGTAAAAATTTTCTTATATATAATTCCTAGATATTAGTTATATGTGTATATACATATGTGTATGCTTTTGTTCTAGAGTCAAAGTATGCCCACAATTTTGCTCTATGGACTTGAGATATATATTGGTATAATTATCAGTAACAAAGTAATTGTCCTTTATTTGTGAAAAACATAAGTAATATAATCACCCTGCTATATTGAGTTCATTGCATTGTTTTTAATGTTATACACTGACTTTTTTCTGTTAGAAAAAAAAATCCCATCTCTATGCATTTGTAATGACTTTAACTTTGAAATTAAATGTTTTAAAATCCCTAGTAAATAAAATGGGATATTAAATTTAAAAATAGAAAAAAATAATGACAAACCCATATTCAAATTAGTTTATTTCTTGCTTTAGAGACTTCCAGAAATGTATCATTAAAAATGCACTCACAATTTCATGGGGTACCTGGGTGGCTCAATTGGTTAAGCATTGGACTTTGCCTCAGGTTATGATCTCAGGGTTCACAGGTTCGAGGCCTCCATTGGGCTCTGTGCTGACAGCTCACACCCTGGAGCCTGCTTCAGATTCTGTCTCCCTCTCTATACTCCTCCACCATTCACACACTCTCTTTCTCTCTCTCTTTCTCAAAAATAAGTAAATATTAAAAAAGATTTTTTAATACTTTAAAAATACACTCAAAATATCAATCATACTGCACACAATTTTCTTAAATGTTTTAAATATCTAAGGCATAGTTAACTCTTTTTTCCCTTTCTTCTTGCTTCTTACTACTAGTAACTAAGGTGGGGCAGCTTTGGAAGAAGTCATCTAGAGGAGGTGACCAGTGAATTACCCTTGCTGGACCCAGGCAATCTGAGACTCCTCCCTCCCTCCCATGTCTTTGGAATGTGCATTCTGCTTGCCTTTCCAAAAATAGAAGCTGACCTAAGGATACAGCCTTCACAGTGATGTGTTATTGTCATCATCTGGACTGTATACATGACTGAATCCTTAAGGCCTCTATTATAAACTTTTAAGATCCTGGTGGGCAAAAGCAGAGATCTATTCATCTTGCAGCCGCCCAAGACAAGCCTTACTGGTAAATTCCCTTGCTTATTAAACCTGCCACCTCCCAACCTGGAGGCCCTGCCTCTCTCTTCAGCCTCTCCTTGCCTTCTGTGTACATAGCCAATTCGTACACCAACAGGTGGACTTGGCTAAAGCACATCCTTGAACAATTCTTTCCATGAAATTGTCTGGTTGTCAATTTTCTGAGTCCTTTTATTTCTGGAAGTATATTTAGTTACTACTCTCATGACTGCTAATTTGGCCAGACAAATAATTTTAAGTTTTGAGTGATTTGCTTTCCATTCATCATTTTGAAAACCATCCTTGTTACACTGATTCATTATCATAGTGGCTGCATCTTCTTCTATCCCAAATTATCTTGGCAGCAGTATTTTTCACCAATTTTGACATGAATGTATTGAACAATTTTGACATATGTGCGTAGGATTTCCTTCGATTCAAGAGCATGTTCTTCTATAAATTTTAGTGGTTTTTTTTTGCTACTCCTGCCCTATTCTGGTTCTGGATTTAGGAGTTACATTTATGTTATTATTTTTGCCTGCTCTAGTGTTCATTTCTTAATCTACAAAAAACTATTTCTCCTTTTTAGTGAATTTTATATGATTTTATTCAGATCCTAATTGTCTTTATTTTTTCCTAGATTTGTCAAAGACTGAAAACTTTGTCTTTTGATTTTTCCATACAAACTATTTTTCCTTTCAAAATTTCTACTTGACATATCTTTATTTTCTTCCTTTTCTATTATAATTTTATATTTTATTAAAAAGATAATTTTATATTTTATTTGGAAGTTTAAAACTTACTATTGATAAAATACACTGTTAAATATTCTCTATGTGAAGATAAGAATATTAGATTAACATTTTTTACACATTTTTTACACATTTTCTCTTACATCAGTTTTATTAATAATGTAAATAATCACGTTAACATATTAATTAACACACAATACTATATATTTTCAAAATAAAGCACATTACATTGAAAATGTATTTTCAGGAATTATTTTCATCATTAGTATTTGCTTTGAAATGATATATTCAAAGTAGATTGAGCCTTATTTTGCCTACCTGTGGATTCAATACTCATTAGTATCATTTTCATATATTGATATCATTTCTTACATTTCTATTTGGATTTATCCTTTGGTTTTAGTACTTTTTTTTTTTCAACGTTTTATTTATTTTTGGGACAGAGAGAGACAGAGCATGAACGGGGGAGGGGCAGAGAGAGAGGGACAACAGAATCGGAAACAGGCTCCAGGCTCTGAGCCATCAGCCCAGAGCCTGACGTGGGGCTCGAACTCACGGACCGCGAGATCGTGACCTGGCTGAAGTCGGACGCTTAACCGACTGTGCCACCCAGGCGCCCCTGGTTTTAGTACTTTTTAAAAAAGTTTTTATTTAAATTCCAGTTAGTTAACATACAGTGTAGTGTTAGTTTCAGGTGTACAATATAGTGATTTAACACTTCCATACAACAGCTCAACATTTGGCGTAGACATATAGCTACAGTACCTTTTGATTCTTTAAGCATCTCAGTATCATTATGGTTTGCACACATAAGAACTCTTGCAATAATAAAATTACAGAATTATGGCATTTTCTCTCAGAGCTTTGAGTCATTTTCCCAATATTTTTGGCTAGGTCAGTCTTTTATGGAAGAAGACTAAACCTTGCTTTGTTTTCCCTATAGAAGTATCCCTGTTTATAGCTTTCTCTTGTCACGTTGCTTGTCAGCTTTTAAACTTAACGTCTTGAAAAGATAGAGCCAAATATGTAGATATATATCTATTTTACATTATAATTAGGCATTAAATATGGTGTTCTTATAATTATCTTATTATGACTACTTCCCTACCCCTGAACAAATCAGTATCTGACAGCTCACTTCATCTTCCTGGCTGTTCTCCAAATTACTAACAGTCAGATCATACCCATGCTTAGACACTGTACTATGAGAGGAAAATCTTTATATTTAAAAATTTTTTTTTTCAACGTTTATTTATTTTTGGGACAGAGAGAGACAGAGCATGAACAGGGGAGGGGCAGAGAGAGAGGGAGACACAGAATCGGAAACAGGCTCCAGGCTCTGAGCCATCAGCCCAGAGCCCTACGTGGGGCTTGAACTCCCGGACCGCGAGATCGTGACCTGGCTGAAGTCGGACGCTTAACCGACTGCGCCACCCAGGCGCCCCAAAATCTTTATATTTTAATAGTTATTATTAATTCATGAAATTTTTTATTTTAGAAACTATCTTAAGTAATAACAGAGTAGAGTAAGATAAGTGATTTTGAAGATTATGAGTGGTTTTTGTTGTTGTTTTGGTAAATGCTTGCTTATATGCATGGTGACCTCTTATGTGATATCCATAAAGCAATAATGCTTAAGAAATTCTCATGTTATGTATTTATAATCACATCTGAGCATATAAAGAAGTCTTTCTCCTTGATAATGTTTTTAATTAAGGTTTTGTATTATTTTCATCATTATACACAATTAAATAGAAATATTTATACTATAAAAGTTAGCAATGAAGCAGTTTTTTACCCTGTAAAATAAAGATTATTACTTTTGTTAGATTTATAGTAGTTGCAGATCAAATGAACTAAATCTGTGAAGATTCCTTAGTTGTCACAGAGAGATCTAAACCATAGTGAAGATGAAGCTGAGTCCATACTAGCATTGCTGGCTATTTTATATGAATCCAGCATGAGAAAATATGTAAGTAATTCAGCTGAAAAATTTTGAGATTATACCACTATGACTTCTTTTACAAAAGTCAAACTTTTTAAAATATTTTATTGTTTGTTTTATTTATTTTTTATTGTTTATTTTATTGTTTCAGATCCTTTGTTTAAAAAATACCTTTGGATATACTTAAATTATTGACTAGAACGTTTTTTGTCTCTTTGATGAATCACTTCAGAAAAAATTTAGTTTTCCTTATTCAGAGTTTTATTTTTCATTTTAAGTACAGTGATTGAAATTTAGTTTTAAAAGCTCTTGCTTTTATTTTCAGTCCCACTGCCAATCTTTCAACAGTTCACTTGACCTTTCTTTTCAATTGGTAATAGTGGTGGAAATAATGACTTTCTCCTACTATAATGATCATAAGAGAACAAATAATTTTTGTAATGACAGTCTGCACTTAGTGAGGAAATGTTCTTTAAAAGAGAGATTTATTATCATTATTATATAATTTTCTTGTGTGTAAGGCAGTGTAATCATTAGTCTTTATTTTTATTTCTTTATTTTTATTTCTAAGGACTTATTCTTTATTTTTATTTCTAAGGACTTTATTTTTATTTCTAAGGACTTATTCTTTATTTTTATTTCTAAGGACTGTTGAATGCCCTCAAATATGTTTTTTAAGCTCCCTATTTGTCAGACAATGATGGGATCCATGTATGCACATGCTCTAAAAAATTTTTTTAAAGAGAATTACATATTTTTGGAATGGCACTTTTCCCTTTTTCTCATTTTATTAATTTTCCTGGTAGTTGATGAGACTCCATTTTTAACTCCAATGAGAAGTGTCTAATACTCTTTCTTCAATTGATTTTCCTTTATTTGCTGTTTTCTCCGTCTAGAATCCTTATGTTAAGCATAACAATTGTCTTGAAATTTTTTATAACATTCATTAATTTAAGCTTTTCCTTTTATTTTTGGAAGAATTCTCTCTTTAATGCAATATTCTGCAGTAACTGCTGTGCTTAATATGCCCCTCATTGCTTTGAAGAATTAAGCAGTCATCCTTTTTAATCTAAGCAAATTTGTAATCACAAATTTTTTCTCCACCCAAAGTTATTGAACTCATTGTTGTTCATAGTATCTAAGTCCTACCAAGGACTTACTTCAATTAAATATTGTAACTTATTTTTTTTAATTTTGATTGCAACTGTTAATGACTTTGAATTTCTAATGCTATTTTCTTCTTTTGAAAACTTTGATCCATTAAATATTTTTCTATCATTTCTTGTACTTGCATTTACAAGCTTATATTTATAGGTAAATGGCATGGGTTTTGAGTGTGATGTGGGGGCCACAGTTCAAATATTTAGTCTATATAAATGTTTGCTTTAAATAAAAATCAAAATTTTAGTATAACATCAGTTTCCTTCTTTATTTTCTTCCTTTTTAATTGGTAGTTTTTGCTCTTCAAGTTATTTCTTGCAAAATGGTATATGAACCAATATGGAGAATGAAGGACACACACACACACACACACACACACACACATATGTATACTCTACTAAATAAATAATCACAAAATTCCTATTTCTCAAGTTAATTCAAAACCTTTTAAAACCCTTGTTTTTTTTTTAATTAAACTTAATTATTTTCATTACTTATTTATTGAGGAGCATTTCGTTACCAGACAGTGACCATCGCCATCTTTTTTTCTGTAAGTCATTTGCTTTATAATAAATTTGGAAGCAAACACGGTGACTTTGGAATTCTGTAAGGATATATAAAAAAATTGACACAATCCTAACACAGGCTGTCATCACCTAAGCATGCCTTCTAGAATGATGTTTGACTACTTCACACTTCTATAATAATGGCCCTATTATTGTACTGTGAAAGATTACACCTCAATAAGAAACATTGAACTCTTTAACCACTTTCCATGAATTTAATTATTTCAAAGTATTAACAAACTAGTGAAAGAATTAATCAAAACCATATAAAGTATTATTTCTCATGGATAGGAAAAAGAATAGGATGAGGTAAATTAAATCTAACTCCTAAGACTTTCTAATGATAAGGACATTAAATATAAAATATTCCACTTCAAAATATTTTCAGAGATGTTATACATGGTGAGAGAGAGGGGTGCCTGCCTGGCTCGGTCAGTTGTCTGACTTCGGCTCATGTCATGATCTCATGGTTGGTGAGTCCAAGCCCCACTTTGGGCTCTATGCTGATGGCTCAGAGCCTGGAGCCTGCTTTGGATTCTGTGTCTCTCTCTTTCTGCCCCTCCCCCATTCATGCACGCGCTCTCTCTCTCTCTCTCTCTCTCAAAAATAAATAAACATTAAAAAAGTTAAAAATGATATCATATATAATTTTCCATTTTATTAACTTGATTATATTACAGCAAAGGAATATTATAGGATTAAATTAAAAGTAAAAATGCAAATCAACTGCACATATAAATTGACCTCAAAATTTGTTTGTAAATATTTTTTAAATGCATCTTTCAGTTTTCTTGTTTTTCATATTATTTTGGAAAAATGATAAATTACAATATATAGATTTAAAAGTTTGAATGCTTATGTAATATATCTCAATCTCAAGAAAGCTAAAATCCCTCAAACTCCTTCCTTCTCTCCTTCCTTCTTCTTTTCCTTTCTTATTTGTTTATTGGTAATTTTGGCTCTAAAATTTATTTGTTGGCAAATCTTACCTAAACTGATATCAAGATTGTAGGAATATATATCTTTCACTGATCCAACTTGGAATGAATATGTATTTCTCTGCAAAATTATTAATGGATTTAGTTACAGGATGCCATCCCTTATCATTTTTAGTATTTTACAGTATATATACTCATTACTATTCTATAGTGTGAATTTAGCTATTGAATCTCTATCTCCATGCATACAAGAGCCTAAATTATTATAAAATTATATCTTGATAATTGTGATATAGGGGAATTACATGGTGTTAAATTATGGTAATGTAATGAACTTTGAGAATTCAGAGATAATGGAGCTGAGGCTGAAAGATAGATGATAATTAGCTAGACAAACCACTTGACTAGAGTTTGGAATGATTGTTTGAAAGGTCATTGCCAGAAGTGAGATTGGCATGTGTAATGGCCCATTAGCATAAGGGAACATGGAGTTACAAGAGGTAAGTATACCTATAGTGGTGATCATGAAAGTGAGCAAGGAGTAACTTAAGGCTAGTGAAAAAGGTAGGGCCAACTATATACAAGTTGGTATATCATGCTGCTGTCCTTAACCCAAGAACAATAGGGGGCCTTTGGAATGTTGACATGGACAGATTTTACTGATTTTGGAGTTTAATGTTGTATGGAAAGCAATGGGAAGTGGAATAAGTAGACCTGTTGGAAAACTATATAAATGGTCTAAGAATAAAATATAGGCTTTTTAGATTGAGGTGAAAATGATGGGTATTAAAAATAGTGAACAGATTCAAGAGAGATTCAAGATATGGATACAAGGGAAAAGATATCAAGAAAGAAATCAATGCTCATTTATTGAACGAACTGAAGGATAATTCACTAATTAGAACAGTTCTGAGTGAGAAGAAATCATGAGTTCTGTTTTGGACAAGTTGGTATGAGTTCTTTTTGAGACAACCAAGTAAAGATTTTAATAAAACAATTGATATACAAGGCTGAAGCTTAAATGGAACTGCTGGGCTGAAGATATAAATTTGTGAGTTATCATTTATACGTGACTGTTGAACTATAGATATACATATATAATTGCCTAGGAAGCCAGAAAGTTAAAAGAAAAGAAGGCCTAAAGTTGCATATAATGCATAAAAATTAAAGAGTAGAACTCTCAAGGTAAAAAGAAAAGAACTAAGAATATAAAGTGGAAAATCAGGAACATACTGAGTCATGATATTCAAAGAAAAAGATATTTTCAAGAGGGAGCCATGAGAGCTATGTCACTTCACTTAAAAAAAGACACTCATGCATTGAAAAAATATATCTTTTGCATTTATGAAAGATCATTGACAGAAAATATACCCCAAACAATGAACAATTGTGTAACATGGGTGACTGATCAGATACTGGTTGTAAAGCTAAAGCAAGGCCCTAGGTGCCTCATTATGACAAACAATCTTTTAGTTGTAGGTTCTTGGAGAGTTTAGCAAAAGGCTACATAAAGTCAAGCTGGTGCTGATGGCAAGAAGGGGAGAAGATTGAATGGGGGTGTATCTCAGGACAGAAGTACTTTGTTATTTAACAACTACTATGGACATAGTAGTTATTCATTCCTAAAGACAAGTCCTGGTGATTAGTGACTTTAGAAAAATCTTATTCAATAAATAGATGGACCAGATGTCATAGTGGATAAAAATGTGAGTGAAAATAAGAAAATAAAGTTGTAATATTGGTAAGGTTTTTTATGTAACATGGCTAAGAGAGACAGGTATGTAGCTAGATGGAGATAATCAGTGGAATAAAGTTGCTTTGTTAAAATAAGAATATGCTTTAAAATCAATGTGACTAGCCATTTTGAGAAATAGAAGAAAAACAAGCAAAAGATTACATAATACATATCTTAAATGATAGTGAAATGATTACTCTTAGAAAGAGAATGGTTTTTTTACTTTAAAATGATATAAGGATAAAAAGGTAAATAAGAGTGGAAGGTAGATTGGAAGAATAAAATGACCATTGTGGAGAATAACAGAGTAAATTGACCAGGGAACTCACTGATTTGCCACATTTAGAAATTTTGATTATAGATCGGAAGCTGAGTCAATTCATCATGCTGTGAATTTCTATAGAAATTTGCACCTCCGTATTAAAATATTTTTAAACCTTATAGTTTCCTAATGCCTCAAGATTCCTACAAATAGGCTTTAAACACCCTGCTTAGGTGACCAGATGCACCAGTGATAAAGCTGGTTGGTTTGTCCTGATTCAAATTCCCCTTCTCGCCTGTCCTGACTGTGAGTTAATGACATTCAAACTTATCAGTAAAATCCCCTCATGCCTTTTGTTTAAGTACTGCACCCTGACCCTCATGAGTCCACACACTCTCAGCTCCCCACCTGCTTGGTTGAGCCCACTGCCCTGGTGCTCCTCACATGTTACTGACTGTGTGGTGTGCCATGCCTCCCTCTTCTAGGAATTCAGAATATGATAAATCTCTTCTCCTTTTGTATTGCCACTTCATAGTGCTATTCTGCCTCTATTCTGGTCTGATGACCAGACTGCTCATCAAAAATCCCATTTTAAGTAACAAGTATTCTTCACAAAATAATCTCTCTGGGGTGGGTGCCTGGGTGGCTCAGTCACTTGAGCATCCACTTCTTGATTTTGGCTTAGGTCATGATCTCAGGGTCATGGGATCTAGCCTCGTGTTGGGCTCCTTGCTAGGTATGGAGCCTGCTTAAGATTCTCTCTCTCCTCTCTTTTCCCCTTCCCTGATCATGCACTCTCTCTCTTTCTCTCTCTCTCTCTCAAATTAAAAAAAAATAAGTAAATAAAAATAAAAATCTCTCTGTCTCTTCAGATACATGCATGAAGAAATGGGAGAGTTGAATTCATCTCTGGTTGGATTGTTATCAGATGGATGTAATGAAATGAGTGGTAGGAGAGCAGTGGAATCTAGGGTCCTATTCAAAGATCATCCATTGGTAAAAGCATGGACCCAGGCATTGTGGAAATCAAAGACAAATCTAAGACAGCAAAGATGAGGATTATCAATACATCTAAGCAGAAACTACAATTTGATGGCTCTTTTGGCTTCCCAGTACATTTTCTGTTAGATGTGGAACAACAAGAAGGAATATAATCTCTCCAAAAACCTCTTATTTATCAGAAATATTTCTGGGGTGTCTGGGTGGCTCAGTTGGTTAAATTCAGGGCATGATCTCATGGTCATGGGTGGAGCCCCACATCATGGTCTGTGCTGAGCATGGAGCCTGCTTAGGATTCTCTCTCTCCCTCTCTCTTTCTGCCTCCCACTCCCCACTCATGCTCTCTCTCTCTCTAAATAAATAATAAATAAACTTTAAAAATATTTCTGAATGGATATTATTGTATTATAGTCTCTCCTGATGAAATTGAATTGAGCAAAAGTGAGATAAAAAGAAATGTTCACAGATAATATCATGTATTTAGAACAAGATTCAGATTTTTAAAATAAAATTTTTTTTAATGTTTATTTAGTTTTGAGAGACAGAGACAGAGCATGAATGGGGGAAGGCAGAGAGAAAGGGAGACACAAATGCAAAATAGGATCCAGGCTCTGAGCTCTAGCACAGAACCTAATGTGGGACTTGAACCCAAGAACCATGCGATCATGACCTGAACCAGTCGGACACTAAGTCACACAGGTACCCCAAGATTACGATTTTTAAAGTTGCAATGTTAGACTTAAAGAACTGTTTGTTATAAAGGACATTTCTCAAGCTTTATAACAACTTATCATTTTTTACTAAATTAGTAATTTCAAGTATTGTATATTGCATTATCTCAATATAATCCCCTTTTCCATGAAGTTTTCTCTAAACTCCATAAATTAATTCTTCAGATAATTCTGGATAAAGGATAGATACTATTAATGTTTTCAGATAAATTACATAACAACTGAATATTTATTTGTTCATAAGGGTGCCTTTATTCTGTATATTTCTTATCACTTTTACCAGAAAATGAAGGGTCTACATTTTCCCTTATTATGTATAGTGGAGGGTTTGAGAGCCTGTATGCACAAGGATTTAAGCCAGATCCAAAAATTCTTAAAAAGTAAGTTTTAAGGAAAATATTTTTAACGTAACATTAAATATAAGCAGTAAAGAGGTTAAAATACATCTTTTCAAAAATATATGAGGTAAGAGATATCTAAAGGGTAAGTATGTTATCTGTATTACGCTAAATTTTACTATCTGAACATGTTTTTTTTTTTAATTTTTTTAATGTTTACTTTTTGAGAGAGAAAGAGCATGAGTTGGGGGAGGGACAGAGAGAGGGGAGACACAGAATCTGAAGCAGGCTCCAGCCTTTGAGCTGTCAGCACAGAGCCCGACATGGGTCTCAAACTCACAAACTGTGAGATCATGACCTGAGCTGAAGTTGGATGCTCAACCAGGAGCCACCCAGGTGCTACATTTTACTATCTAAAATGCAAATGAAGGAAACTAAAATACTCAATGAAAGTAAAGGGGAAAAGTAAAAAAAAAAAAATGACACAAATGTATACAATTTAAAATAAATGAAAACATATATAGAAATAAAATTAAGAAAAACTGCCACAAGTATAATATTAGTGTTCTATATCCATGAGAAGAAAAGTTTAAAATAAATAGAATACATGAAAAATTAGAAACAAGTAATTTTGTTTTAAATCCTGAAAGTTGGGAGAAAAAGAAAGGAAATTATTTCCAAGTTTCTTCAAACATAGCTGTTTTAGAAAATATTAAAATTGATACAGAGTATGTTAAGGAGTTAGAACTTGAGCAAGTAGGAAAGTTATTTTTGTGAATCCAGTATTCTGAAGAGGGCCCACGTCTCTGAAGAAGAAGATGAACAAAAAATTCTGAGATCTACAACCTCTAAATCTTGACTTCTTAATTTTGATGCAACCCATCACCGTTTTGGTTTAGCTTTTGCACCCTTTATATATGCTATTCTTTTTTTCTTTAATTTTTTCTTAATGTTGATTTATTTTTGAGAGAGAGAGACAGACAGAGCATGAGTGGGGGAGGAGCAGAGAGAGAGGGAGACACAGAATCCAAAGCAGGCTCCAGGCTCTGAGCTGTCAGCACAGAGTCCAAAACAGGACTTGAACCTATGAACCGTGAGATCATGACCTGAGTGGAAGTCAGACACTTAACTGACTGAGCCACCCAGGCACCCCTATGCTATTCTTATCTTACCCCAAAATTGACAGACTACTTTTTGAGCTTTAGAAAATTACTTAATTTTTTAAAAATTTATAATTCCCATAGACTGTTATTGTTAGTAACTTTTTATTAAGAAACAGGAAAGAACTAGGATAACCTAAAATTAAACAAGACATGGAGATACAATAGATATCACATATGAAAAGATGGGCACCAAACATATCCAGAGTTCAAAAGTGTTTTTGCTTGTTTTTGTTATGTTTTAAATGTGTTATATAACTGTAGAATTCACTAGCAACACTGAGTATATAAAAGGGTCTGGTTGATGGAAGATAAGTATATCTGGAGATAATTTCTTTGTAGAAAGTTGCTATTGTGCTATAAATGCCACTGTTCCCAAGAAGAAAGTATGTGTATGTGGGATGAAGTTCCAGCCTCCCACCTTAAGCCCAGTGAGGATACTGCAAGTGGGAAATTCAGTGATATTCAAAGGAGTTAGTTAAGGTAAACTGACATGTTATTCTTGTCTGGTAAATCTAAAGGATAAGAATTAAGCCATCTGCTTTGGCAATGAGGTAGAGGACCAAGTGGCTACTATGTTAAGATTAAATTGTGCTCCTTAATGAATGAATGAATGAATGAATTTAATTTTAAAGTTTATTTATTTATTTTGAGACAGAGAAAGAGAGAGAAAGAGAGAGAGTCAGCATGCATACCAGTGGGGAGGAGCAGATGGAGGGAGATATAGAGAAAGAATCCCAAGCAGACTCTGAGCAAATCTGTGCTAACAGTGCAGAGCCTGATGTGGGGCTTGATCTCATGAACTGTGAGATCATGACCTGACCCGAAATCAAGAGTTGGGTGGTTAATTGGCCAAGCCACCCAGGCACCCCTACAATTTATTTTTTTTAATGTTTTTAAAGTTTATATATTTATTTTGAGAGAGAAAAGAGAACACAAGTTGGGAAGGGGAAGAGAGAGAGAGAGAGAGAGAGAGAGAGAGAGAGAGAGAGAGAATCCTAAGTGGGTTCCACACTCTGCACTGAGCCTGACCCTGGACATGATCTCAAAACTGTGAGATCATAACCTGAGCCAAAATCAAGAGTCAGACACTTAACAAACCTAGCCAACCCAACATCCCAGTGTTCATAGAATTTATTGAGCAAAAAATATGTGTGGACCATGAAAGAAAGGGGGATAACATTCAAATACCTTAAATTGTCAACAAAAGGACTGCACAGGGACAAATAGGTTTTGCTAGAGAAGAATCTAGATGTGTACTGATCAAGTAGGGATGAACCACTGATTCAAGAAAGTGCATTAACTCAGGTCAAGGGAATTGAAAAAGGGTAACTGCCAGAAGGTAGTAGTGTCTCCAAAGAATCCAAGAAAGCATTCTAGTAAAAATCTTAACTCATAGAACATGAAGAATCCAGGTTATAAGAGTGTCAATGAATAAACATACTACTCTCTAACTCTTCTCTTTCCTCATTTAAGCTTAAGGGGTCAGGTAGTGTTTTGCCATTTGGGAAAGAGGTGAGCAAAGTAGAAACAAATGCCACCTCTACCCCATCATTGCCAACACAATCACTATAAACTGAAAAGGAAAGTAGGCTACATTTATCATTAATGAATCACAATCATCAAGACATTTTCTGGACTAACCAATGCCATCACAAAGTACATTTCTGAGTGTCTCAAGCCCCCCACGAGGAACAATCCTACTGGTTTCTACTTTTATCCAGACTCTTTTTACCTATGGCTCTTTACAGTTCATTATCTGACTCAATCTCTAACCTCTCATGATCCCCCAAACATACCAATTTGTAATTCATGATCAAAACAATCTACAACATCTGTAGCCCCATCTCTGAACATTTGCTTTCCCATTGATGCACTGTTATTGTTGTTGTTGCTGTTGTTTATGACTGTCTCAAGAAAATAATTACCTTTATACCTACACCCCAAATATAAGTCAAGAAGTAGGACAATTGCCATTCTTGTCCTAGATGGCATCTTCCTGCCTTTTCCTAAAATCCATCTAATTCTTTGAGGTTATCAACAAGGCCATTCTCCTTTTATCAGTGGATGATTATCAGGACTAGATCACTGTCTTTCCTTAACACTTCTTACCATCCTTTGGGCACAGCCCATCATCAGCTTCACCACTAAACTTTCTGAGTTACCCATCTTTAAGGATCTGCCCTCCCTTTAGTTACACCTTCCCTTGACCTAAGCATTTCTAAAGTGAGATTACCTCTACAATCTCATTGTCTGATTCCCGATCACTGCCTTCTACCTTCCTTTAGTAACTCCACCCCCTTAACATGTCATTCCCAGTGCAGCCCCCAATACATCCATCTACCATTTGTTCACAGGTCATTGCCCATGTGCATCCCCTCACCTATCCCCTCCTTGTCTTCATCTTCCTCCACAAAATCTTCTATTTTTTCCCCTAAATTCATATCTACAGTCTTCTTTCCTCTTACAATATCTTCTGAATCCTAAATCTAATCCCTTCATAAACTCACTCAATTGTATTCCCTCTGCAATTAACACACTTCTTTATACTATAATCTATTTTTTCCTTTCTGCTTTCTTATTTCAATCAGTACAATAACAGCTGAAATATTTACATCCTGAAAGAAAAAAAAAAAACCTTTTGAATCTAGATTTTTTTTATCAGTTGACTTCTTAATCTGATATCCTTTTGCATAGTAAACTTACTCAAATTGTGCAATGTTTTTGTTATCTCCACTTTCTGATCTCCTGCTCTAAAAATCTCTTCAGTCTAGCTTTGCCCCCACTATGTCTTATTGATCCTCTTTTCAAGATCACCAATAAACTCCCCAGCTTCCAATCCAATCTTTAATGAGTAACATTTGAAAAAGATGGTTCTTGGGGCGCCTGGGTGGCGCAGTTGGTTTGGCGTCCGACTTCAGCCAGGTCACAATCTCGCGGTCCGTGAGTTCTAGCCCCGCGTCGGGCTCTGGGCTGATGGCTCAGAGCCTGGAGCCTGTTTCCGATTCTGTGTCTCCCTCTCTCTCTGCCCCTCCCCCGTTCATGCTCTGTCTCTCTCTGTCCCAAAAAATAAAATAAACGTTGAAAAAAAAAATTAAAAAAAAAAAAAGATGGTTCTTCTTTTTTTATTTTTTGAAATATGTGAAATAATTAGGGATAAAAGAAGAGAAAGTAAGCCAAAATAATGGTAAGTTTATTTTAGAATATTTTGGGTTTAGTTTAAAAACATATGTATGTAAATATTTATTTCTGTGTGATAGGCTCTATGTTGATCCATTGGAGACCCTTGATCCACTGGAGAGCTCAGCAAAGTGGAGAGCATATGATGAAAGATTTACACATTTTGCTGTGCCTCTGGATCACCCAAGAACAGGCATACAGCAGAAAAGTCTGGGTGGTAATGGGGTTTTAGCATCCTACAACACTTAGGGGCATATCCATAGGATGTAAGACAAGCCTGTAGAATAAGTAGCAAGAAAAACAAAGGAGAGAGGCCAAAGAGCCAGCAGGATGCAGAAGAGGTGCACCATAGAGAAATCATTACTTTGTAAGAAATGCTCAAAATATTCAATGTTCAGAAGTACAGAAAAATGAGTAAATTATAAAAACAGAAACAGTGAACTAATTTCTACTGCATCATAATTGAATTTGCAATCAAAATTAAGTTATGTGCTCTGATAAAGCGTGTTAATCACATGCAAATTATTATTTTTACCTTAAGCCACTCTTCAAAATGACCAGACATCATGTTTATTTACAAATGTATGCAGGTATCGCTATGGACGAGTTATGGAGCATATCTAAAAATAGCTTCTGCTTCTGCTTCTACCACCAAATTACCCCTAAATTGAAGAGAAAAGCAGATTCCAGAGCTTGTTTCTTATTATTTCTATAATGATAGGACTGTAATGGCAGTCTAATGATAGTAGTCCCAGTGACTCCATTCAGGGAAAGAAGTGAGAATTGCACATTTATTTTAGCAAATAAGCATGCAGTTAATTATAGCTCTTGGCTTTAGTCCGCCTTTCTCCTGCATTTTTGGAAGCTGGATTCACATAGTTCATTAAAATAGCAGTTTTTCTAAGAGTTACAATGTTTCTTTAAAAAAATAATATGGATATAAAAACTCATTTACAACCTAGGGAGAAAAAGCTTCTCTTTCATTATAAGAGCCCAATAACTACTTTGCACCTAAACAAATGGACAACTGAATCACAAAGTATTACCAGTATTGATTTCATCTAGCTTTCAAATAGCTTTGTACCAACCACAATAGTTACTTTCCATATAAGCTTTAATTTCTTGCACTATGTATGTCTTGTATTTGTGTGTGCCACTCATTGGAATTTTAATAGACCTTTTATTTTTCAATGCAATTGCAGAATGAGTATTCATGTCATATAAATGTAGTTAAAGATGTACATGGTGCTTCAAAGATCCTGTGATGACAGAATACAGTGAAGATTAAGGGATCCCCCATAAGCTTAGTGTGAAGGAGTGAGAACAAAGGAAGAGCCAAGGTTTTATGTTTGGCAAACTTAAAGGCTTTGTTGGACTATCACAAGCAATAAATACTTCCCAAAAAAGATAAAAATAAAAAGGATTCTAACCACAAGTGATAGAGGAGATGGCAAGATGGCAAACAGCTGAATGTGACTCTATCCATACACTCAGTCTATACAAAGAACTAAGTATTAGTTATAAACTTATTTCAGCTCCAACAGCAAAAAGCATTAAAAGAATCCCTTGAATATGCCACACTACCAAGGGGTTTTTGTTGTTGTTGTTGTTGTTGTTGTTGTTGTTATTTGTTTGTTTTTGATCATTCTTAGCCCCAGTCAGATCTATGTTGCCTACTTTTTTATTGCAACCCAGATTCAAGAATACTTTATTTGAGGGGTGCCTTGATGGCTCAGTCAATTAAGCTCGGTCAATTAAGGCTTAATTGACTGAGCCATCAAGGCACCCCTCAACTCTTGATTTCGGGTCAGGTCATGATCTCAGGTTCTTGAGATCAAGGCCCACATTGGGCTCTGCCTTGACAGTGCAAAGTTGGCTTGGGATATCTTCTCTCTCTCTCCCTCTCTCTGTCCCTGCCCCGCTTGTGCATGCACACGCACTCTCTCTCAAAATAAACTTAAAAAAATAAAAGAATATTTGACAGAAGTAAAACTGGAGGGGAATTAAGAGTCCTACCAAGTTCTGTGATCTTTAAGTTTTCACCAACAATATGAACCTACCATTGAAACAGACATTACATGTATGCTTTGGCCCAATGTTTTGTTGTTTTTGAAAATCTGCGATTTTAATCTATCTTAATACTTTCAGAACTTGTAGGGTGCCTGGGTAGCTTCGTCAGTTAAGCATGCCACTTCAGCTCAGGTCATGATCTCATGGGCACATTGAGCTGTGCACTGGTGGTGCAAAGCCTGCTTGAGCTTTTCTCTCTCTCCCTCTCTCTCTGCTGCTCCCTACTTGTGTTCTCTCTCTCTCTCTCTCTTTCTCTCTCTGTCTCTCTCTCAAAATAAATAAATACACTTAAAAAAAAAAGAATTTCAGAACTTTTTAAATCAGATACTAGTTTTATATGCATAATTTTAGGGTATTTTCCTGATTTTTACTAACCACAATAGTATGACAGAAATAAATATATACAAAATGACACAAAGAACTAAATATGTAAGTATGTTTATGGAAAAATAATGAGGTCACATCCCCTTCAAAGATGTAAAATTCTCACAATCGCTACCAGTTCAGCCAACTAACATCACCTTATGCCACCACATTTCACATTAAGCAGTTACAAAACTGAGATAAACATAATAGATATGGCACTAGCCTTAACTGTCTGACTGAAGGGAAGATTCCTGTAAGTGACTAAAGAAGGGAGCTAGTGCTTTGGGAACTTCAAATGCAATTTGGTCATCATCTTAATAACCTCTGGTACATAAAACAATGTATTCATCCTTTTTGACCCCTAGAATCTATGGGATACATCAGCAGGTAATCAGCATTTTCAAGCCCCTCAATATATGAAATCCTGCAGGCTGCAGTCAGGATACTACTGTCCCTATTTTCTGCGAGGTCCAGCATCAACAATGCATCAGGATTAAGCAAGCAGGACATTAAATAAAACCTGCGTGGCAATTTGCAGAAGATAAAGGATTAAAACGTTCACAGAATGTAATAATATGCAAAGGCACACATATAGTTATGCATACATGAGAATAACAAGGATATGCGTAGTGGTTAAGCAAAGTATCACTTACAAAACATTCAGATACCTTAGCAACATAATTCAAGCAAAAAAAGAATCTAGGAGAAAAGTTCAGGCTAATGTGCAAAATACCTTGAATCAACCTCATTCCTAAGACTGTATCTTATATAATAAATCTTGCTCACTTTGAATAACCCATATCTGTTTTCACATTAACAAGTTCATTTTAATGGCAAGTGTTTTTTATCCCCTAACATTGCAACTTAACTTTGAATGCAAAACTCTACCTTTTATTTCCCCCTCCATTTTTATGTGTTTTGATGTCACAATTTACCTCTTTTTATATTATATGTTCATTAACAAATTATAGTAGCCGTAGTCATTTTTAATACTCTTGTCCTTCAGCATTTATTAAGTTGTTAACACACTACCATAATACAGTTTTAGAGGAATCTGAATTTGGCTATATACTTACCAGTGTGTTGTATATTTTCATACATTGTACAGATTAGTATAATTCAGCTTGAATATCTCCTTTCAGCCTTTCTTGTAAGGCAAGTCTAGGGGTGATGAACTCCCAATACTTTCATTTGCCTGGGAAAGTCTTCATTTCTATTTCATTTCGAAAGGATAACTTTGTTGGATAGAGTATTCTTGGTTGACAGTTTCTTCATCTGCCTATAGAATTTCAGTAATCCAACAGTTTCCTTTCATTCTGCCCTCTATCTGTCCCTTTCAAACAGATCTGGTAATATCCCATCTGCTAACCTATATCTGCTGACCTTATATCCTCATTGTGGGGTTCCTAATGTATATACAGCGATTTAATTTTCTCCATTACATAAGAGGCTTCTTTACAGGTCTTTCCCAGACTACCTCATCTCTATTTTTGGCTTCTGCTGTGATGGCAGAGGGAATCCATGAGTCACTTGCCTAATTTTCTGTATGTTAGTGAGTATTGTGTCCTTTCGTTCCTACCTAGACATTGGCAAAGGTGGTCCAGTCACATCCTTGGCTTATGATACATCAATTCCACATTGGGTTATTTATCCAAAGGAACTGGATTAGGATCTTAAAGACATAGGATAATGCTGCATTGCACATCAAAGTGCAAGATACAAAGACAACTTTGGTGTCTGCCAACAGATGGACAGATAATGAAAATATGGTACATATTATGAAATGTTATTTGTCACACACAAAAAAGAAGGAAAGTCTGTCATAAGCTACAGTATGGTTTAACCTTGAGGGCATTATACTAAGTAAAGCAATTCACTTATAGAAAGACAAATAGCATATGATTCTACTTACATGCAGTGTAAAGTTAGTCAAACTCCTAGAAACAGAAAGTAAAACAGTGCCAGTGGCTGAGGGGTTGGGAAAATTGCTGTTCAATTAATACATATTTTCCACCGTGCAAATGGGAAAGTTCTAGAGATCTCTTGTGCAATGTTTGTTAATAGTTAATACTGAACTCTATACTTAACAATTTATTAAGAGACTAGATATCATGTTAATGTGTTTTTTTACTACTATAAAACAGATGAAGTTTCCCTCTATATTTTAGCTCAAATTTCATTCACTGCATGTACTCGTCTTCTCCTCTAACAGGAAAACTGCCTTCTCCTCTCATATAAACACTGTAACTATGCAATTTGTTGACTAGTATTTACATCAGGGTTTGCACATAGGGCTCCCCTACAGAACTGAGAAATTCTTCATACCAGAGTCTGTGCCCTAATTATTTCTTCATCTTTAATGATTAGCATAACATTTGACACAAAATATAGATTCAATGTATATTAAGCTGAATCTATAATTTTTACAGATTTATGAATGAATGCATAAATAATTGAATGAGTGAATAAAGGAATAACCAATCTTAATAGTGTATTCAAATAACATTGTAGCTGAATACGAAGTCCCATTAAATATGCAAAGACTATAAAGTCACATTAAAAAATTGAGTCCTTAATGTTGCTTTAGGTTTCATATTTGAAAAATTTGGATGTGCATGAAAGATAAAGATGAAAATTATTATTCAAAAGGATACACAATAAGTCTTACAAAGAAGAGATCTAACAATTTACTTTTTACTTGGTTAGATTCTTTGTAAAATGACTATAATAACATGTATGTGTCCAGGATTTGTAATGAAGACTAATTTTTCTTCTTTGAAAAAAGAGAATAAGAGAAAATTAATGGGTCCCAGGAATGTTTTGCGTTAGATGTAAAATGAAAGAAAGAAAAAAAAAGTTGTACTTTTATTGTATGGTAATTCAAATGGCCTAAATAATTAATATATTTCTTATTTTTGTGTAAAATAGCATAGTGATAGCAGTTTTCTGACCACATGTTAAGATCCTTTCCACTCCAAAGGAAGTGAATTCTGTTGTGATATGAAGAAGCAATGTGTTTTTCAGGCATTTAATTGTGGGATTTTTCACATTCCCTCAAAGGTCTTTTTCCCGAGTGTGACTGTGCAGTGGGTTAAATGTTTTTATAATCAAAATTTATGTGTTTTTAAATTAAAAGTGTTTATTATCAATTTTGCAGTACCAGTCACCATTATAGGTACTAAGGATATAATTGTGAACAAAAGAAGGCATAAATCTTACTTTCTTGAAGCCTACAGTCTAGTGGGAATAACGAAAATTAATCAGATATATATAAAATACATCAATAAATATAAATGTATCAATTCAATGAGGGGAAAGTCATGGTGCTATGATGATTGGTAGTAGACTAACCAACTTCATTTATTGGGAAGGAAAGTTTTCTCAGAAATTTATATTTGAGATTTTGTGTATGAGTAGGAGCTAATTTGGTGAAGTGCATGTGAATATTAGACTTATTTTAGATTAAATAACGATTGTTGAGAATGTGAATTTTGATATACAGTTGACCTTTGAACACACTAGAGGTTAGGGGCACTGGCCTCCACACAGTTGAAAATCCACATATTTGATACTCCTGAAACTTAACACTAATAGCCTATTGTTGACCATAACCCTTACCAATAACATATACAGTTTATAACACATATTTTTTATGTTATATACATGATATTCTGTATTCTTACAATAAAATAAACTAGAGAAGGAAAACTGTTATTAAGATAATCATAAGAAAGAGAACATATATTTACAATTCTGTACTGTATTAATTGAAAAAAAATCCATGTATAACTGGACCTGCACTGTTCAAACCAGTGTTGTTCAAGGGTCAAAAGAACTGACGAGAAAGTAATTTCTAAATAGATGATAATGTCAAAGGTCAATAATAAAATGAGAATTAGTCACAAAATTATCAGATGATTTGAACCAAATTCGGATTTGAGGATGTGGCAATATAATGAGAAGATAGAAAGAAAAGGAAGGGTATATTTTGTCCAGGGGTATGATACAAATGCTGTATCATATCTAATAATCATATCTAATTATCATATCTATAATACAAATAGGTTTGGGTAAGTTTATTATAATTACTAATATGATGAAATACAATATAGGATATTTCAAAAATACAATAAAGAAAACAGTAAATCTATCAAAAGCTGAAGAATACTCAATAAGTAGACTCAATAAACAAGAATTTCCTGAAATAAGAAGAAATCTATCACCACAAAGTTATCACTACATTTTTGAAGGGGGTTAATTACCCTATTAAAGGGTGACAAATTTTGGTATATTGTTTGGATTCAGTTATTTGCTATTTTTTGAGAAGAATATGTTACTTGCTGATAGTAGGGAACCTATAAAGTGTCCCCAAATAATCCTGCCTCTAAGTATATTTGTCTTTATTTAATTTCTTCCCTTGAGTTTAGGCTGGATTTAGTGAGTCTAACAAATAGAATATGACAGAAACAATGATGTGTCATATTTCATTTTAGGTTTTATTTTGCTTTGAAAATAAGTACATTAATATTCTCTCCATAAATCTGTGACATGACAATTGCCATTTCTGACAGTTGTCTGTCAAATCCACATCTCCATTCTGCAGGCAAAGAGAATGATATTTGTGTCCAGACCCAGTTAAAGTATTATGATTGTTCTAAGATATTCTTTACTATTCTAAGACGATTTTATCAGTCCCACCCCTTTGAGTCATGTAACCCTGTTTTCCCTTAGGAAATTGGGGGTGGTTTTGAGAAGGCTTTACTTTCCTGAAAAAAAGTTTAAAAGAGAGAAATAATTGGTCATGTCATTATCTCATGATCCTTGATATTAACAGTGGATGGTTGGAGCCATGGCATCCTTGTTACAAGCATCAAGGAAAGACCACTGCAGCTCCTAGAGAGAAGCCTTGCCAAATCCAGGAACATCTCTTTTCTGGACTCATGGTCCTTTGAGAAAGTCAAGCCCGATTTTTTTTTTAAATAGCTGGAAGTAAGATTCTCTAACTTGTTGCCCCAAGCATTACTGATTTTTATTTCTGAGAAATATACACACATAGATAGTATTGACACATCAGGATACTGAGTCTACTCTAAAAAGCCACAAAAATAATGGCACAAATATTCATCTAAGGATTAATTCCAGCATTTTAGATGTATCATCCATTTGTCTATCTGAATATCTTGTTCCAAGTATATAACATGTTTGAGCCCCAAGGAATATAATGGTAGCTTTTGTTAGAATAGATATCCTGGTTCATTTACCTTCAGAGATTTAATCCCTTAAATTCTTCATTTAGGCTAAGTGCAGAAACTGGGGTTATAACCTGACCTAGAGTTCTGAAAATAACCATAATCTATCCATTTTAAAATGTAGGGTTATTCAATGAGGGGTTCCTGGGTGTCTCAGTCAGTTAAAGCATCTGACTCTTGGTTTTGGCTCAGGTCATGATGTCATGGTTTGTGGGATGGAGCCCCACATCAGACCCCTCACTGAGAGTGTGGAGCTGCTTGGGATACTCTCTCTCCCACTCTCTCTGCCCCTCCCTGTTCTTTTAAAATAGATAAATAAACTTACAAAAATAAAATAAAATGTAGTGTTATTCAATTAAAACATTATCTGTCTATTGCTCTATCATCTATCATTATCATTATCTCCATGTATAAATAATTTTACTGGATTTTAATATATATTTAAAGTAATATTATAATCATATGGTATTTCATTATATTTATAGAAAGCTAGAGTAGGTCTGGGAAGTAATGAAAGGAATACATATATTCTACTGATACTTGCTTTTTCCTTTAGGGAAGTTAAATGGGATGATAAAAATAAGGAGTTTCATGTTCATTAATCTTAAGTGGGTGGCTCATAACCATTAAATATTTGTGCTTATTTATAAACTGTTACCAATGTAGAGTAAGGTGAACACAATTTTGAAGAATTATTTGTCCAGGTATCGGGTTTAAGATATTTAATTGATGAGCAGATTATTTTATATTCTAGGTAAATCTGATTTAGATTCTGGCACCATGACCTCATGTTACTAGAACTGTATGAATTAGCATGGTTGAATGTGAATAAACCTGCTTTGGAGTGAGAAAGATCTGAGTTTACTTTGGTCCTGGCATTTGTTGTATGTTTGATCTTGAACAAAACTTTTCTGAACATCCATTTTCTCCTATCATCTTACTTCCTCATATGGCTGTTTCGGGGGGGGGGGGGATTGACTAGTGCTGGCCAAAAAGTTATAAGCCAAGTATTATCTCTCCCCTTAGGCTGTAGAATTTAATTGTTGGAAACATCCACAGAAGTTGTCTTTCCCTCTGTAATAATGACAGTGTTGTGCAGAGTAACTATTCCAGAGAGGAGCTTTGTCCCAGAGAGAACAACACAGAGGTCAACCCAAGCAGTCAATGGACACATAGAACACGCAAAAAAAAAAATCTTTTGTTTCTTTAAAAAAAAAATTTAACATTTATTTATTTTTGAGAGAGAGAGGCAGAAAGAGAGAGACAGAGAATCCCAAGCAGGCTCCATGCTGTAGCACAGAGCCTGATGCAGGGCTCAAACTCACGAACTGTGAGATCATGACCTGAGCCGAAATAGAGACTCGGATGCTTAACCGACTGAGCCACCCAGGAGCCCCAATAAGCTTTTGTTTCATTAAGCCTCTCATACTTTGGTAATTTTATTGCATTACACAACCTAGTATATCTTTAATGACAATTATTGAGAGGACTACAACTAATACCAAATAAATAAATAAATAAATAAATAAATAAATAAATAAATAAAAGAACCCTCAGCATTCTGGACCTTTGAGGTTGCCTAATAAATGATAATATCAGTCATCACAGTTTCTATTGGTAATAGTCATTATAATTGTCACCTGATGCTTTTGAAATTATTCTGATGACAGGGTTTAAGAATAAGACGACTAATTTTAAAGATCAGTAAAGTAATTTCCATCTTTAGGTTGAAAGGTAAAGGGGATGAAAAAGATATGACTGAGAGAAAGGATGAAAGAACTGCTTAATTTAGACTTTGAAGATTTATAGGAACTGCATTCTTTAAAACTAGCTTTCATGCCTAGAACTGAGAGTAACCAACAAAGGTGACTGTATTATAAAGAAATGATCTACCTGGGTAGTCACCGCCTGGGTGGCTCAGTCGGTTAAGTGTCCGACTTCAGCTCAGGTCATGATCTCGGGGTCCATGGGTTCAAGCCCTGCGTGGGGCTCTGGCCTGATGGCTCACAGCCTGGAGCCTGCTTCCGATTCTGTGTCTCCCTCTCTCTGTGTCCCTCCCCCATTCATGCTCTGTCTCTCTCTGTCTCAAAAATAAATGTTAAAAAAATTTAAAAAATAAAAATAAAAAAAAGAAATGAACTACCAGTGACCTAGGGTTTGTTTTTATTATTTTTATTATTATTGTTATTCATAGGAATCTATTGGCTATAGAGCTTCAACAATTTGTGAAAAAAATTAATAAAGTATTATTTGACTATTGGCATGATATAAAATAAATATCCATGAATCATTACTGATATAAATAAGAAAAATAAGGAAAGTCAGCAATACTGTCACAACCAAGAGAAGCCTAAGAGCCTTAGACTACCTTCATAAAAGGTAACATTGAAACACAGGAGCATTTCTTAGTTTCATGATTACAGTTTGCCATGGTTATTTAAACACAATTCTGGATTCTGGGCAGTGACCTCTGAGGGAAGTACCATGTAGATCAAATAATCAATTCAAACAAGAAGCCAGGAAAATAAAGTATTCTGGGCATGATGTTGGAGAGAGAATGATACATCATTACTGTCTATGCTGGGAACGTTAGAAGGCATAGTTTTGATATCTGGCTATTCTTCATCTACATTATTATCCTAGATAATAAAAATGCATTAGATAGCTTCTGTCCCAAAGAGAAGACTGTCTTTCATTTTATTCACCTTCTTTAGGTTAGTTTAGCAGGCTATTTAGTTCCATTAAAATGGCAAATAAATTTATGGTCAAGTTGTTTGGTAAATGATTTTTTTTCTTAATATGTGTTTTACAGGGTGTCTTTCCTCATACCATGATTTATTTGTGGAAAGAACCAAAAGAATTCCTCTCTGTTTCTTACACCGACCTGTCCCTTGGCTCTGAACAGTCAATAAGTTATTAGCTTAGGAGTAATGTATTATTTACTTCTCTTTTTATATGGGTTTGTATTTGTGTGAGTATAGTGTGTGTGTGTTCATCATTATTATTAGCTAACTGTATATTAGACAACAGACTATGTACCCTAATGCAAAGATCTAGGATTTCATAATGTCGTCCCTCTAGGAAATTTCAGGATTTATTAGTAGAAACACCTCATTGAGTGCATAATTATTGCACTTACGTGTCCCCATAGAATTGCCTCCTTGGTATTTTAAGGAGGTATTAATCAAGAATGTTTAAAGGCATTATATAACATTGCTTAAAATGCCCCTCTTTCCTGAAGGAAATCTCTCTCTTTTTTTTCAGTGTTAGTGATGTATAATTGACAAATAAAATTGCAAGATATTTAAAGTATGCATTGTGGTCATTCAATATATGTATACAATGTGAAAAGATTCCACCATGTAGTTAATTAACATATTCATAACCTCACATATTTATCTTTTTTTATGAGAACATTTCACTTCTACTCTTTTAGCAAAATTCAATGATATATTACAGTGTTATTAACTGTAATCACCAAATTTTACATTGGCTTATCAGATAATTTCTTCTTGGTCATATTCTTCCGTTGCCTAGTAAAATCCTTCATCTAATGAATTCAGAGAAGATAGAATTCAGGTATCATTGTAGCTTCTTACAAGTGTTTCAGAGTAAAACCAGGGATATAACTCCAATGGATTTACAAAGAGAAAGAGTCTACTTTCTCAAAGGCCTACTCACTAACGGTAATCAAGATAGTCCTTCCACTTCAATTTGCTAAATTTTTAATGTTTCACAATTTTTCTCTATTAGATAATATTTCTAGGTGAAGATTGCATTTTGTTGAATTGAGTTCAGACATAGATTGAGCAGACCATTATTCAGTTATTTTAATTCGATCTCATTTTCCTCTCTGCTCCTGCATGGTGAGGCCAGTTGTCACAGAATCTTCAAATAACCCCCTGGAAGAATGTGAAACTTTTCAAACTGGCTTCAGGTTATATTTGACTAAGTTGTTTCCCCTTACCCAAAAGGTTCCTGACCAGGCTGGAAATCTAAGAAGAATTTCTGCCTTTTCTTGCAGTCAACTGTTGTAGTTTTTGTCTCCCGGAACTGGGGATATTAGCAAGCCTAGATAGGATAAAGAAGAGAAGACCGCTTTATTTACTTTCTGAATATATATCAATGGAAGTGGCAGGAACTAACTCCATTTTGGCCTCACCTGCATCTTTTTTGTTGAACCACTTTACTTTTACATGAAGTGTTAACAGAACCCTCCACTATTTTCAGTCATGGAGTTAATGCTTGAATTTCCATTGGATATCTATTAAGAATAATAGTATCTTGGACTCTGTGCTACAAATATTTTCCTCAGTTTATTCATTACCTCATATTCATTTGTTGTATTTTTTATATACCTTAATATATAATACATTTAAAATCAGGAAAAAATACTGATGAACTTTTATACGTGCAACAACTTCTCCGTTTTCAGACTATAATCCACTGTAGTCAACCCAAATGTCAACCATAGAAGGGGTTAATGGATTGTGGTATGTTCATACAATAGATATTATTTACTATGAAAATATGCAAATTAGGTTATACTATGGAATGGATGAATCTCACAGATATAATGTTGAGCAAAACGACACAAAGGAGTACATACCTGTATATAATGTATGAAAACAGGTAAAATTAATGTGTTATAATAAAAACACATCAATTTGGGTCTCGGCAAGATGGCGGCTTAGGAGGACGCTGGGCTCACCGCACGTCCTGCTGATCACTTAGATTCCATCTACACCTGCCTAAATAACCCAGAAAACCGCCAGAGGATTAGCAGAACGGAGTCGCCGGAGCCAAACGCAGATGAGAGGCCCACGGAAGAGGGTAGGAAGGGCGGCGAGGCGGTGCGCGCTCCACGGACTGGCGGGAGGGAGCCGGGGCGGAGGGGCGGCTGGCCGGCCAAGCAGAGCCCCTGAGTCTGGCTTGCAAAAGCGGAGGGGCCTGATGGACTGTGTTCCCACAACAAGCGCGACTTAGCGTCTGGGAGGTCATAAGTTAACAGCTCTGCTCGGAAAGCGGGAAGGCTGGAGGACAAAGGGAGGGAGAGCTGCTGAGCCCCCTGACAACAGAGCTCAGTTTGGTGGGGAACAAAGGCGCTCGCCAGCGCCATCTCCCCCACCCATCCCTTAGCGGAAATCGCAAAGGGAACCGGTTCCTGCCAGGGAACTTGCTCGCTCCGCGCAAACACCCAACTCTGCGCTTCTGCGGAGCCAAACCTCCGGCAGCAGATCTGACTCCCTCCCGCTGCCACAGGGCCCCTCCTAAAGTGGATCACCTAAGGAGAAGCGAGCTAAGCCTGCCCCTCCTGCCCCTGTGCACCTTGCCTACCCACCCCAGCTAATACGCCAGATCCCCAGCATCACAAGCCTGGCAGGGTGCAAGTAGCCCAGACGAGCCACACCACCCCACAGTGAATCCCGCCCCTAGGAGAGGGGAAGAGAAGGCACACACCAGTCTGACTGTGGCCCCAGCTGTGGGCTGGGGGCAGACATCAGGTCTGACTGTGGCCCCGCCCACCAACTCCAGTTATACACCACAGCACAGGAGAAGTGCCCTGCAGGTCCTCACCACGCCAGGGACTATCCAAAATGACCAAGCAGAAGAATTCTCCTCAGAAGAATCTCCAGGAAATAACAACAGCTAATGAGCTGATCAAAAAGGATTTAAATAATATAACAGAAAGTGAATTTAGAATAATAGTCATAAAATTAATCGCTGGGCTTGAAAATAGTATACAGGACAGCAGAGAATCTCTTGCTACAGAGATCAAGGGACTAAGGAACAGTCACGAGGAGCTGAAAAACGCTTTAAACGAAATGCATAACAAAATGGAAACCACCACAGCTCGGCTTGAAGAGGCAGAGGAGAGAATAGGTGAACTAGAAGATAAAGTTATGGAAAAAGAGGAAGCTGAGAAAAAGAGAGATAAAAAAATCCAGGAGTATGAGGGGAAAATTAGAGAACTAAGTGATACACTAAAAAGAAATAATATACGCATAATTGGTATCCCAGAGGAGGAAGAGAGAGGGAAAGGTGCTGAAGGGGTACTTGAAGAAATAATAGCTGAGAACTTCCCTGAACTGGGGAAGGAAAAAGGCATTGAAATCCAAGAGGCACAGAGAACTCCCTTCAGACGTAACTTGAATCGATCTTCTGCACGACATATCATAGTGAAACTGGCAAAATACAAGGATAAAGAGAAAATTCTGAAAGCAGCAAGGGGTAAACGTGCCCTCACATATAAAGGGAGACCTATAAGACTCGTGACTGATCTCTCTTTTGAAACTTGGCAGGCCAGAAAGAATTGGCAAGAGATTTTCAGGGTGCTAGACAGAAAAAATATGCAGCCAAGAATCCTTTATCCAGCAAGTCTGTCATTTAGAATAGAAGGAGAGATAAAGGTCTTCCCAAACAAACAAAAACTGAAGGAATTTGTCACCACTAAACCAGCCCTACAAGAGATCCTAAGGGGGACCCTGTGAGACAAAGTCCCAGAGACATCACTACAAGCATAAAACATACAGACATCACAATGACTCTAAACCCGTATCTTTCTATAATAACACTGAATGTAAATGGATTAAATGCGCCAACCAAAAGACATAGGGTATCAGAATGGATAAAAAAACAAGACCCATCTATTTGCTGTCTACAAGAGACTCATTTTAGACCTGAGGACACCTTTAGATTGAGAGTGAGGGGATGGAGAACTATTTATCATGCGACTGGAAGCCAAAAGAAAGCTGGAGTAGCCATACTTATATCAGACAAACTAGACTTTAAATTAAAGGCTGTAACAAGAGATGAAGAAGGACATTATATAATAGTTACAGGGTCTATCCATCAGGAAGAGCTAACAATTATAAATGTCTATGCGCCGAATACCGGAGCCCCCAAATATATAAAACAATTACTCATAAACATAAGCAACCTTATTGATAAGAATGTGGTAATTGCAGGGGACTTTAACACCCCACTTACAGAAATGGATAGATCATCTAGACACACGGTCAATAAAGAAACAAGGGCCCTGAATGAGACATTGGATCAGATGGACTTGACAGATCTATTTAGAACTCTGCATCCCAAAGCAACAGAATATACTTTCTTCTCGAGTGCACATGGAACATTCTCCAAGATAGATCATATACTGGGTCACAAAACAGCCCTTCATAAGTTTACAAGAATTGAAATTATACCATGCATACTTTCAGACCACAATGCTATGAAGCTTGAAATCAACCACAGAAAAAAGTCTGGAAAACCTCCAAAAGCATGGAGGTTAAAGAACACCCTACTAACGAATGAGTGGGTCAACCAGGCAATTAGAGAAGAAATTAAAAAATATATGGAAACAAACGAAAATGAAAATACAACAATCCAAACGCTTTGGGACGCAGCAAAGGCAGTCCTGAGAGGAAAATACATTGCAATCCAGGCCTATCTCAAGAAACAAGAAAAATCCCAAATACAAAATCTAACAGCACACCTAAAGGAACTAGAAGCAGAACAGCAAAGGCAGCCTAAGCCCAGCAGAAGAAGAGAAATAATAAAGATCAGAGCAGAAATAAACAATATAGAATCTAAAAAAACTGTAGAGCAGATCAACGAAACCAAGAGTTGGTTTTTTGAAAAAATAAACAAAATTGACAAACCTCTAGCCAGGCTTCTCAAAAAGAAAAGGGAGATGACCCAAATAGATAAAATCATGAATGAAAATGGAATTATTACAACCAATCCCTCAGAGATACAAACAATTATCAGGGAATACTATGAAAAATATATGCCAACAAATTGGACAACCTGGAAGAAATGGACAAATTCCTGAACACCCACACTCTTCCAAAACTCAATCAGGAGGAAATAGAAAGCTTGAACAGACCCATAACCAGCGAAGAAATTGAATCGGTTATCAAAAATCTCCCAACAAATAAGAGTCCAGGACCAGATGGCTTCCCAGGGGAGTTCTACCAGACGTTTAAAGCAGAGATAATACCTATCCTTCTCAAGCTATTCCAAGAAATAGAAAGGGAAGGAAAACTTCCAGACTCATTCT
Organism: Prionailurus bengalensis; assembly: GCF_016509475.1. NCBI lineage: Eukaryota > Metazoa > Chordata > Mammalia > Carnivora > Felidae > Prionailurus > Prionailurus bengalensis. Next base: position 93,829,720 of record NC_057354.1, on the reverse strand, counting down.
ATGAAGCCAGTATTACTTTGATTCCTAAACCAGACAGAGACCCAGTAAAAAAAGAGAACTACAGGCCAATATCCCTGATGAATATGGATGCAAAAATTCTCAATAAGATACTAGCAAATCGAATTCAACGGCATATAAAAAGAATTATTCACCATGATCAAGTGGGATTCATTCCTGGGATGCAGGGCTGGTTCAACATTCGCAAATCAATCAACGTGATACATCACATTAACAAAAAAAAAGAGAAGAACCATATGATCCTGTCAATCGATGCAGAAAAGGCCTTTGACAAAATCCAGCACCCTTTCTTAATAAAAACCCTTGAGAAAGTCGGGATAGAAGGAACATACTTAAAGATCATAAAAGCCATTTATGAAAAGCCCACAGCTAACATCATCCTCAACGGGGAAAAACTGAGAGCTTTTTCCCTGAGATCAGGAACACGACAAGGATGCCCACTCTCACCGCTGCTGTTTAACATAGTGCTGGAAGTTCTAGCATCAGCAATCAGACAACAAAAGGAAATCAAAGGCATCAAAATTGGCAAAGATGAAGTCAAGCTTTCGCTTTTTGCAGATGACATGATATTATACATGGAAAATCCGATAGACTCCACCAAAAGTCTGCTAGAACTGATACATGAATTCAGCAAAGTTGCAGGATACAAAATCAATGTACAGAAATCAGTTGCATTCTTATACACTAACAATGAAGCAACAGAAAGACAAATAAAGAAACTGATCCCATTCACAATTGCACCAAGAAGCATAAAATACCTAGGAATAAATCTAACCAAAGATGTAAAGGATCTGTATGCTGAAAACTATAGAAAGCCTATGAAGGAAATTGAAGAAGATTTAAAGAAATGGAAAGACATTCCCTGCTCATGGATTGGAAAAATAAATATTGTCAAAATGTCAATACTACCCAAAGCTATCTACACATTCAATGCAATCCCAATCAAAATTGCACCAGCATTCTTCTCGAAACTAGAACAAGCAATCCTAAAATTCATATGGAACCACAAAAGGCCCCGAATAGCCAAAGGAATTTTGAAGAAGAAGACCAAAGCAGGAGGCATCACAATCCCAGACTTTAGCCTCTACTACAAAGCTGTCATCATCAAGACAGCATGGTATTGGCACCAAAACAGACACATAGACCAATGGAATAGAATAGAAACCCCAGAACTAGACCCACAAACGTATGGCCAACTCATCTTTGACAAAGCAGGAAAGAACATCCAATGGAAAAAAGACAGCCTCTTTAACAAATGGTGCTGGGAGAACTGGACAGCAACATGCAGAAGGTTGAAACTAGACCACTTTCTCACACCATTCACAAAAATAAACTCAAAATGGATAAAGGACCTAAATGTGAGACAGGAAACCATCAAAACCTTAGAGGAGAAAGCAGGAAAAGACCTCTCTGACCTCAGCCGTAGCAATCTCTTACTCGACACATCCCCAAAGGCAAGGGAATTAAAAGCAAAAGTGAATTACTGGGACCTTATGAAGATAAAAAGCTTCTGCACAGCAAAGGAAACAACCAACAAAACTAAAAGGCAACCAACGGAATGGGAAAAGATATTCGCAAATGACATATCGGACAAAGGGCTAGTATCCAAAATCTATAAAGAGCTCACCAAACTCCACACCCGAAAAACAAATAACCCAGTGAAGAAATGGGCAGAAAACATGAATAGACACTTCTCTAAAGAAGACATCCGGATGGCCAACAGGCACATGAAAAGATGTTCAGCGTCGCTCCTTATCAGGGAAATACAAATCAAAACCACACTCAGGTATCACCTCACGCCAGTCAGAGTGGCCAAAATGAACAAATCAGGAGACTATAGATGCTGGAGAGGATGTGGAGAAACGGGAACCCTCTTGCACTGTTGGTGGGAATGCAAATTGGTGCAGCCGCTCTGGAAAGCAGTGTGGAGGTTCCTCAGAAAATTAAAAATAGACCTACCCTATGACCCAGCAATAGCACTGCTAGGAATTTACCCAAGGGATACAGGAGCACTGATGCATAGGGCCACTTGTACCCCAATGTTCATAGCAGCACTCTCAACAATAGCCAAATTATGGAAAGAGCCTAAATGTCCATCAACTGATGAATGGATAAAGAAATTGTGGTTTATATACACAATGGAATATTACGTGGCAATGAGAAAAAATGAACTATGGCCTTTTGTAGCAACGTGGATGGAACTGGAGAGTGTGATGCTAAGTGAAATAAGCCATACAGAGAAAGACAGATACCATATGGTTTCACTCTTATGTGGATCCTGAGAAACTTAACAGGAACCCATGGGGGAGGGGAAGGGAAAAAAAAAAAGAGGTTAGAATGGGAGAGAGCCAAAGCATAAGAGACTGTTCAAAAATGAGAACAAACTGAGGGTTGATGGGGGGTGGGAGGGAGGAGAGGGTGGGTGATGGGTATTGAGGAGGGCACCTTTTGGGATGAGCACTGGGTGTTGTATGGAAACCAATTTGTCAATAAATTTCATAAAAAAATAATAAATAAATGAAAGGATATAAAATTTAAAAAAAAGATTGCAGTACAACACACACAAAAAAAACAAAAACAAAAACAAAAAAAACCACACATCAATTTGGAGGTAAAAATGTCCAGAAGAGGGCACAAGAACTTGAGTAGTGCTATTTTCTTTTTCTTGGTCTGAGTGGTGGCTACATAGTGTCTTTACTTGTAAAAATGTATTGAACTGTATAAATGTGTGTTTATTCAATTTGTATGTACAATGTGCTTTAATGAAAATAGTTTAAGTCAAGAAAAATGTAGGAAAATAGGGAACTCTAAGAGTTGGACTGATGTCCAGTGCCAGTGTATATTTGTATTTGATTGTGATATTGGCACTGAGGTTGGAATAGAGATTCCCCCTCTTCACAATGCGCTTCATAGAGACAAAGCTGGACATGCATTTGGTTTTTCAAAGTCTAAGTGTATTTTCCTACTTTGGCCTCATCTTCTTTATATTTGCTGAAGTTTCTATTAGATAAGCTTTACTCAAGAATTTAGGTGGTTCATCAGGCTTATTTTTGTTATTTCAGTGGGCAATTCAAAATATAATCATAATTTTGCCACTTTTCACTACTTTGTTGCCATCACCAGAGTATAAGTCATCTCATTTCTCCAGATTATATTGAGAGAGTCTTAATGAGGTGTCTTCCCTCTTCCCATACCTCTTCCCATCAACCTCAATCCTTGTTTCTCAGCTCAGGTCAACAGAGGAGTGATTCTGAGAAAAATATAATCTGAATATGATTATTTTTCTTACAGACCTGTAGTAATACTTCATTTCAATCATATTATTGAAACCCTTGTTATCTTTCTGACCTCATGGCCTAGTCTCCCCCCTTTTTTCACACACTTCTTTCCAGCCACATCAGCCTCTGGCTATGCGTACACATACAGTTTCTTCTGCCTGGATGTCATCTTCAGATATACTCCTGGTCATCTTTCTCACTATTGTCACATATTTGTTCACATTTGAAGCCTTGCCTTTATTCCAAAATCCATGCTTCCTTTACTTGATTTGTCTCCTAAATCTTTATAACTGTTTGGAGTATTCTATTTATCTACGATCTATTTCACTCTCTATAGGCAGAGACATCTACCCTCCCTTGTCAATTTGTTCACTGCTATCTCCAGGATTTAAGAAAGTGCATGCTAAGGTTGGTCTGTGATAAACGTTTGTTGAAATAATGAATAAAATATGTTATTTTCAATTCTGAAACCCTTGGTTTCTTTTTTTAAAATTTTTTAATGTTTATTTTTGTGTTTACAGTGATTTGAGAAACATTTAATTTCCTTGGCATCCAAGAATAATTTTTAAAAATTAGAATTTGGGGTGCTTATTTTTATTTCATTTACCCCTTCCCAGGTTCAAGGCATAATCGGCAATGAAAATTGTACTTATTCAAGGTATACAACATGGTGATTTTTTATATGAAATTTATTGTCAAATTGGTTTCCATACAACACCCAGTGCTCATCCCAACAGGTGCCCTCCTCAATGCCCATCACCCACTTTCCCCTCTCCCCACCCCCATCAACTCTCAGTTTGTTCTCAGTATTTAAGAGTCTCTTATGGTTTGCCTCCCTCCATCTCTGTAACTTTTTTTCCACCCTTCCCTCCTCCATGGTCTTCTGTTAAGTTTCTCAAGATCCACATAAGAGTGAATATATGGTATCTGTCTTTCTTTGCCTGACTTATTTCACTTAGCATAACACTTTCCAGTTCCATCCACATTGCTACAAAGGGCCATATTTCATTCTTTCTCATTGCCAAGTAGTACTCCATTGTGTATATAAACCACAAGTTCTTTATCCATTCATCAGTTGACGGACATTTAGGCTCTTTCCATAATTTGGCTATTGTTGAGAGTGCTGCTATGAACATTGGGGTACAAGTGCCCCTATGCATCAGTACTCCTGTATCCCTTGGGTAAATTCCTAGCAGTGCTATTGCTGGGTCATAGGGTAGATCTATTTTTAATTTTTTGAGGAACCTCCACACTGTTTTCCAGAGTGGCTGCACCAGTTTGCATTCCCACCAACAGTGCAAGAGGGTCCCCGTTTCTCCACATCCTCGCCAGCATCTATAGTCTCCTGATTTGTTCATTTTGGCCACTCTGACTGGCGTGAGGTTGTATCTCAGTGTGATTTTGATTTGTATTTCCCTGATGAGGAGCGACATTGAGCATCTTTTCATGTGCCTGTTTGCCATCTGGATGTCTTCTTTAGAGAAGTGTCTATTCATGTTTTCTGCCCATTTCTTCACTGGATTATTTGTTTTTTGGGTGTGGAGTTTGGTGAGCTCTTTATAGATTTTGGATACTAGCCCTTTGTCCAATATGTCATTTGCAAATATCTTTTCCCATTCCATCGGTTGCCTTTTAGTTTTGTTGATTGTTTCCTTTGCAGTGCAGAAGCTTTTTATCTTCATGAGGTCCCAATAATTTTAATTCCCTTGCCTTTGGAGATGTGTCAAGTAAGAAATTGCTACGGCTGAGGTCAGAGAGGTTTTTTCCTGCTTTCTCCTCTAAGGTTTTGATGGTTTCCTGTCTCACATTCAGGTCCTTTATCCATTTTGAGTTTATTTTTGTGAGTGGTGTAAGAAAGTGGTCTAGTTTCATTCTTTTGCATGTTGCTGTCCAGTTGTCCCAGCACCATTTGTTAAAGAGACTGTCTTTTTTCCATTGGATGTTCTTTCCTGCTTTGTCAAAGATTAATTGGGCATACTTTTGTGGATCTAGTTCTGGGGTTTCTATTCTATTCCATTGGTCTACGTGTCTGTTTTTGTGCCAATACCATGCTGTCTTGATGATGACAGCTTTGTAGTAGAGGCTAAAGTCTGGGATTGTGATGCCTCCCGCTTTGGTCCTCTTCTTCAATATTACTTTGGCTATTCGGGGTCTTTTGTGGTTCCGTATAAATTTTAGGATTGCTTATTCTAGTTTCGAGAAGAATGCTGGTGCAATTTTGATTGGGATTGCATTGAAAGAGTGAGTGGTTGAGGGGCAGGGAGAGAGGGATACACAGTATCCAAAGCAGGCTCCAGGCTCTGAACTGTCAGCACAGAACCCAATGCGGGACTCAAACCCATGAACTATGAGATCATTACCTGAGCCAAAATCGGACGCTTAACAACTGAGCCATCCATGCACCGCCCCCTTGGTTTCTTGGTTTCTTTTTAGATGTGTAGACAAGTGTAATGTTAATAAAGAGATCATTCTTGCCTATACTGATATGAAATGCAAATTCTGGTTTCCATGTTCCATGTGTAGAAATCATAAATTGATGGATCTAAATAATTGTAAAACCAGTCCACTATACCTTTGAATAAATTTATTCTGATAAAATTAAAAACATTTATAGCAAATGTTACCATGGAACCTGGTATTTAGGCACTAGCGTAAAAATGATTTAATCACACACAGAAAAAAGAGATAGGAGGAAGACTTTCAGGAAAATGCATTTAAAATAGTTTTAGTTCGTGGCATCAAGTGGTGACACTCATTTATAATCTTGATTGTAGTTAAAGAAATATTGTGCTCCACAAAAATAATCATCTGACCAAATTTTCTTAGTCTGTCTTTCATTCAGGAGCATTTTTCCCTCCCCTCCCCCCCCCCCCCAAGTCACAGGGAAGATGTTTTGTTAAAATTGGCATGGCAGCTGCATTACTGGTGAAGCAAGAAAATAAAGTAATACTGTGTTTCTCTAAAGAATTTCCAGTTGTGAAAATGAACGTTGGCTCCTGTGTTCTAAGCTTTTAATGAATCTGAAATGGGAAAATGGGTAAAATGGGGTAGAGTAAATTTATATAATCAGAATAAAAGGGAATCATGGTTGGAAATGTAGATTGACTAAATTAAGACCTAATTAACTTCTGTTTCATAAATGTGGAAAGCATTGGGGTTATTATTTGTAGTATACTACCTGGAATCAAAGGCACAGTGGTAGTTCTTATGTGATATGTTTCACTAACTAACTAACTAACTAACCAACTAACTCATCAGGCATTTTTTGGGGTACAGACATGATTCAAAATGTTTCACTCTCCTTCACCATTTCTGCTTCAATAACTGTTGTCCTTCCACTTTTGGAAAACTTTAGAAGCCGTACAAGCAGTAAAACCAGTATATGGATACTTTAACATACTTTGAGTTTATGTCTACTTCCTTGAAATGATACTGTTTTGCTATCTCTATAATGTTATTATTTCTGTTGATCTAGTGGTGTGGGGAATTGAGAATAATTAAGTCAGTAAAAGTGTAATGTGCCATATGTCCTCATGTTGATTCTATTTAAAAGTACAAAAACCTTGGGGCGTCTGGGTGGCTCAGTCCGTTAAGTGTCTGACTTTGGCTCAGGTCATGATATCATGATTTGTAGGTTCGGGCCCCGCATCTAGCTCTGTGCCGACAGCTTGGAGCCTGGAGCCTGTTACAGATTCTGTCTTCCTCTTTCTCTGCCCCTCTCCCACTCGTGATCTGTCTCTCAAAAACAAATAAACATTAAAAACTTAAAAAAAAATAAAAATACGAAAACCTTAAAAAATGGAATATTATGGGTGCCTGGTTGGCTCAGTTGGTTAAACATTCGATTCTTGCTTTTGGCTCAGGTCATGGTCTTGTGGTTCATGAGTTTGAGAGCTGTGTACTGACAGTGCAGAGCCTGCCTGGGATTTTCTCTCTCTCTCCCTCTCTCTTCCTCTCCCCTGCTCATTCTCTCTCTCTCTCTCCCTCCCTCTCTCTCTCTCTCTCTGTCTCATAATAAATAAATAAACTTATTTTTCTTGGGGAAAAAAAAGGAATACTAATTATTGTCAAGGTATGTTTCCACTCTAATTAGACTGCACACCCCAGCTATGGATGTTGCCCCCATTTTTTTACCTTTTTGGATAGGGCCTCTTCAGCAGAGGCGAGGACTAGAAGGCAGAATCAATGTGGCAACTTGCATAGATATTAGGGAAACAATGTACAGACAGACAAAACCCTTCTCCTGAAAGCGGGCAGAAGAATGAATACATTGTATCAGCTCCCAGGAGACTCACGATGCACTCACGATGCACTCCTAAAACAGACAAGTGCCTTACCCGGGTATTCTCAATGCATTCAATTCAGCCGTTTTCTGAGATATTTTAGGTGTTTTATACATATTCCAAATTCTATCCAAGAACCTCTCTACATTTAATGGTTTCAAAATTGCCTTAGAAAGTGCTCTCCTTTATGTAATTATCATGTCTTACTGATAATTAAATTTAAATAGAATATTTTTTATTCCTACTTATATTAAACTCCTTGTTTATTGCTCAGCAAATTCGACTACTTTCTATCAGTGGTTATCTTCATGATCAATATGGCCCATCGGTGTATAGCCAGGAGTTCGTATAAATAGTCTTTACAGGAAGTCTTATCTCTCTACATGTTGTCCCTGTATTGTGGCTTGCTCCTATAAGACATAGCCCTGACCCTGTGTTCTTTTTTTAACAGTCTTCCATTTTCATTCAAATATGAATTTATAAAATATACTTTAATTAGTTAGCAGACATTAAATAACTGGTGGTAAGATTTGACTTTTCTATAAGCTCCAAATGTAAAATCAAATATAGTGATAAAATCATAGTGGCTTGAGATCAAATCTTAATTAGAGTTTTATAAAGTAGATATTTAAATGTATACTCACCTAAAAGTAATTTTCTCCTATATTAATTTGCTAAAGTATTATAGAAAAGTGTTTTTAGCAACAAAAGTGATCTCCCACATACCACTAGTATAGGATAATAAACAACTTTGCATATACAGAGAATTTCTGTGTGAAAAAAATGTCATTTCAAAACAAAGACATTAAACATGATGTAAAACCTTTTTATCATTTAACAAGTATTCTTTAATTTTATTATTTAATCTCTCTCAAGCATTGCAACAAAAGTTAATGTACTTTTATTATTTTGCCATGACAATTATTTTTGTTCATTGCAATTGTAAAATTCTATAGTAGCTTATCAACACCTACCTTCTTCTTTTAGGAAAATGTACTTGTGTGATTCTTCGGTGTAATTATTGTGGTTCATAAAAACTGTGTTATTATGTTGGCTTAGTATAATATGCTTTTTACATAAAAATAACTTATAGTTATTCTCTCCTCTGTTGGTAATTATAACCCAAGTCCATTGCAGTAATAAACTTGAGCTGAGTACTTGATGGACCACTTTATTTTATTCTAACTACCCTTTTTCTATTACGACTATTTATTATGTCTTCATAAATGTGATGCACAGCCATAGTAAAATGCAAAGACACTGACACTTCTTACTCTTTGACTGAGGTGTATTTTTTTTCCCTTGGGCAAAGTCTTCAAGTTGTTATTTATTTGGAACATTGGAAAGTATTCCAAAGCCATATTCTCCCAGATGTTTCCACCATGAAAAAGAACGATATGAACACTTACTATTGAACAGCACCAACATTCCCCAGGAGACATAGCATTGCTGCTTATTGTGGCTTCAGTCCTAAATTCACTGAAATGAAACATAGAGAAGCAGTAAGATTGAACACAAAGAAATCATTGAATAGGTGAAAATATGCCTAGTGGTGTCTGTTATTGGGGTTGCAAAAAGCTAAAAAATACTCCAATAATGCTCCTTTCCAATACTGACCAAAGAAAAGATGAGATCTATACAGTATACCTTTATACTACATCTCATATGCATCCCCCTTCTTTGCATTTCAAGAAATATTGTTTTGTGTTGTGGACTTTTTGGTATTTTTACCACTGTAGAAAATATGAAAATTTATCTGTAGAGGTAAACTATTTCTTGAAACTGAACTTGCACAAAACATATCATATGAACTGTTATAAAAAGCATGTGATGATTTCTCTGCCAGGACTTTAAGTCGTTCTTTACATTAAAAAAATGCTACTCAGTTATATTGTGTTGATATCACAAGTTTATAAGCCATTTTTGTGTGGCAACTTAATGGAATAAATTCTAGATCCAATGCTATTGTTATCCAGATATTTTGCTTATTGTGATCCAGACTGATTTGATTTAAACCCATTTTCATTTTTCCTCTCCTCAGTAAAAAATGTGTATTAATTGTTTCAAAATATATATATTATCTTCTCTGTTTAGTCAACATTGAATTACATTTTCTATCTCATGTCTGAATGATTTGTTGGATGCGAGTGTATGCTGTGCTATCAACATAGATCCTATGCTTTCTGCAGCCCTATAATTCTAGGAACCACTGCCTTACTTAACTTGGAAAGATGAAAAAAAAAAGGAAGGAAGGAAGGAAGGAAGGAAGGAAGGAAGGAAGGAAGGAAGGAAGAGTGAGAAAGAGAGAGAGAAAGAAAGAAAAAAAGAAAGATAAAGAAAGAAAGAAAGAAAGAAAGAAAGAAAGAAAGAAAGAGAAAAAGAAAGAGAAAGAAAGAAAGAAAGAGAAAGAAAGAAAAAAGAAAGAAAGAAAGAGAAAAAAAGAAAGAAAAAAGAAAGAGAAAGAAATAAAGAAAGAGGAAAAAAGAAAGAAAAGAGAAAGAAAGAAAGAAAGAAAGAAAGAAAGAAAGAAAGAAAAAGAGAGAAAGAAAGAAAGAAAGAAAGAAAAGGAAAAGGAAAGAGAAAAAGAAAGAGAAAGAAAGAAAAGACAAAAATAAATAAGAACTAGAAAAACAAAAAAACAAAGTCTGTTTGTATAAATAAGTTCAGCTGGATCCATGATCTACCCATCGACATTCTTGACAAAAGGTATATTGGCCTTTATTTCAACATTTTTAGTGATGAGACACTCTCTCTAAGCTGGGCCTTTCCATTCTAGGGCAACTAAAATTTTACATATATATATTCAATTCCTGTGTCTCTGGGAACCCCCTAAGTCTAAATCCCTAAGTCTCCCTCTATGTGGTAAAGTTGTACAACTCAAAATCTATGGCAGATATTTATATTATCTACTAAAATAATTTTTATTGTATAAATAGCGTATATATATGAATTTTTATTTCTTATAGTTTTTTAATACAATTGTGTTCATTGTTAGAAAATATAAAATTGAGACGAATAATAATTTAAAAATAAACTTATGAGAAAATTTATATGACAGAAGTCTTAATTATTATTTTGGAACGTATTTTTCAAAGTACAAATATGTACAAGAGGATGCATCTTTAAATGAGAGATTCCTCCATATAAGTTGTTTTTTAACTTCTTTATTTAATTCTTTATTTATTCATATTGTCTACCTCTTTTTGCTTCTAGAGCAATCACTAGACTCATATCCTAGCAGGCCTCAGAGAGTAAGGTACAAAGTGTGATTCACGAGACGCTGAGATAAACGTGAGAAGATCTGTATACTTTTTCAAATTTATGTAGACATGAATCTGGGGAAAATGTCTATGGGAATAAACAGGCATGGATATAAAATTGAATAATATGCAATTTAGTGATATGATCCAATTAGGCAAAAGTTTTGGATCCAGTATTTTAGATGGAGGGATATAGTAAGGCAGTATTGAATTCTAGTATTTTCTAATATTTTCACCACTTTGAAGATACCATTCTATATAATCTTCTAACTTCTAAAATTTCTGACAAAAATAACCTGCCATTCTTTGAAATAAATGTATGTATGTATGTGTGTATATATATATATATATATATATATATATATAATCTTTAATCTGCCTATTTGTAAGTTTTTCTTTTTGTCTTTCTTTTTCAATACTTTTGTTAATGTGTGGTGCCTGGGTGGCTCAGTCAGTTAAATGTCTGACTTTGGCTTAGGTCATAATCTCACCATTCATAAGTTTGAGCCCCATGTCAAGCTCTGTGCTAACAGCTCAGAGCTGGAGACTGTAACCTGCTTCGGATTCGGTGTCTCCCTCTCTCCCTGCCTTCCCTTCTCAAAAATAAGTGAACATTAAAAAAATACTTTTATTTAATGTATTCTGTGGGGTCTGTGGGGGGTGGATATGTGTGTGTATACATGCCAATGTGTAGTTTATTCTGCTTGGCGTTTAATGTGACTTTTTGACTTTTTGCGTAGAGGTTTTCATAAATGTGAGTATATTCTCTTCCATTATCTCTTCAAAGATTGCTTGTGACACTCTTTCTTATATCAATGTTTAGCATTTTAATCAACTCTATATTAGAATATTTGATTGTATTCAATAAGAAGTATATTATTTTCTGAATCTTTCAACTTTTTCCTTTTTCTTTTTCGCTCTGAATATTTTCTATTAATTTAGAAATATTCTAGGGGCGCCTGGGTGGCTCAGTTGGGCAAGCAACCGACTTTGGCTCAGGTCGTGATCTCACGGTTCGTGGGATTGAGCCCCGCATCGCGCTCTGTGCTGACAACTTGGAGCCTGGATCCTGCTTCAGATTCTGTGTATCCCTCTCTCTGCCTTTCCCCCACTTGTGGTCTGTCTCTGTCTCTCTCTCAAAAATAAATAAAATGTAAAAAAAATTCTGATCTGCTATGTCTGTTCTATAATATCTAACTATTGAGTTTTTCATGTTAGTTTTCATATTTTTATTTTAGAATTTCCATCTGATTCTTTTTTACTGATTGAGATTCTCTCGTGCGATGCTCTTTCATCTATTTCTTCTTTTTTTTCTAATGAAATTATCTACCCAGTTTCTTCTTTTTTTAATTAATTTATTTTTAATTGACTCCAAGTTATTTAGCATATAGTGCAACAATTATTTCTAGAGGAGATTCCTTAATGCCCCTTACCTATTTAGCCCATCCCACCTCCCACAACCCCTCCAGTAACCCTTTTTTTTCTCCATATTTAAGAGTCCCTTATGTTTGGTCCCCCTCCCTGTTTTTATATTATTTTTGCTTCCCTTCCCCTATGTTCATTTGTTTTGTATCTTAAAGTCCTCCTATGAGTGAAGTCATATGATATTTGTCTTTCTCTGACTGAATAATATCACTTAGCATAATACCCTCTACTTCCATCCACGTAGTTGCAAATGACAAGATTTTGGTTTTTTTTGGTTGCCAAGTAATACTCCATTGTATATATGTGTGTGTGTGTGTGTGTGTGTGTATATATATATATATATATATATATATCACAACTTCTTTATCCATTAATCCATCAGTGGACATTTGGGCTCTTTCCATACTTGGGATATTATTGATAATGCTGCTATAAACATGGGGGTGCACATGTCCCTTCGAAACAGCACACCTACATCCCATGGATAAATGCCTAGTAGTGCAATTGCTGGGTTGTAGGGTAGTTCTATTTTTATTTTTTTGAGGAACCTCCATACTGTTTTCCAGAGTGGCTGGACCAGTTTGCATTCCCACCAGCAGTGCAAAAGAGATCCTCTTTCTCCACATCCTCGCCAACATCTGTTGTTGCCTGAGTTGTTAATGTTAGCCATTCTGACAGGTGTGAGGTGGTATCTCATTCTGGTTTTGGTTTGTATTTCCCTGATGATGGGTGATGTTGAGCATTTTTTCATGTCAGTTGGCCATCTGGATATATTCTTTGCAGAAGCATCTATTCATGTCTTTTGCCCATTTCTTCACTGGATTATTTGATTTTTGGGTGTAGAGTTTGATAAGTTCTTTATAGATTTTGGATACTAACCCTTTATCTGATATGTCATTTGCAAATATCTTCTCCCATTCTGTCGGTTGCCTTTTAGTTTTGCTGATTGTTTCCTTCACTATGCAGACGCTTTTTATTTTGATGAGGTCCCAGTAGTTCATTTTTGCTTTTGTTTCCCTTGCCTCCAGAGATGTGTTGAGTAAAAAGTTGATTTGGCCAAGGTCAAAGAGGTTTTTGCCTGCTTTCTCCTTGAGGATTTTGTTGGCTTCCTGTCTTACATTGAGGTCTTTCATCCATTTTGAGTTTATTTTTGTGTATGCTGTAAGAAAGTGGTCCAGGTTCATTCTTCTGCACACCGCTATCCAGTATTCCTAGCTCCACTTGCTGAAGAGACTGTCTTTATTCCATTGGATATTCTTTCCTGCTTGGTCAAAGATTAGTTGGTCATACATTTGTGGGTTCATTTCTGGGTTCTCTATTCTGTTCCATTGATCTGAGTGTCTGTTTTTGTGCCACTACCATACTGTCTTGATGATTACAGTTTTGTAGTATAGCTTGCAGTCTGGACTTGTGAAGCCTCCAGCTTTGGTTTTCTTTTTAAAGATTGCTTTGGCTATTTGGGGTCTTTTCTGGTTCCATACAAATTTTAGGATTGTTTTTCTAGCTTTGTGAAGAGTGCTGGTGTTATTTGATGGGGATTGCATTCCATATATAGATTACTTTGGGTGGTATTGACATTTTAACAATATTTGTTCTTCCTATCCAGGAACATGGAATATTTTTCTATTTTTTTGTGTGTCTTCTTCTATTTCTTTCATAAGATTTCTACAGTTTTCAGTATACAGATTTTTCCCCTCTTTGGTTGGGTTAATTCCTAGGTATTTTTTGGTTTTTTTTGTGCAACTGTAAATGGGATCAATTCCTTGATTTCTCTTTCTGTCACTTCATTGTTAGTGTTTAGGAATGCAGCCGATTTCTGTCATTGATTTTGTATCCTGCAACTTTGCTGAATTCCAATTCTAGCAGTTTTTTGGTGGAATCTTTTGGGTTTTCCATATAGAGTATCATGTCATCTGCAAAGAGGGAAAGTTTGACCTCCTCCTGGCCGATTTGGATGCCTTTTATTTCTTTGTGTTGTCTGATTGCAGAGGCTAAGATTTCCAATACTATGTTGAATAACAGTGGTAAGAGTGGACGTCCCTGTCTTGTTCCTGACCTTAGGGGGAAAGCTCTCAGTTTTTCCCCATTGAGGATGATATTATCATTGGGTCATTCATATATGGCTTTTATGATCTCGAGGTATGCTTGTTCTATCCCTACTTTCTTGAGGGTTTTTATCAAGCAAGGATGCTGTATTTTGTCAAATGCTTTCTCTACATCTATTGAGAGGATCATATGGTTCTTGTCCTTTCTTTTATTGATGTGATGAATCACGTTAATTGTTTTGTGGGTATTGACCCAGCCTTGCATCCCAGGTATAAAGCCTGCTTGGACGTGGTGAATAGTTTTTCTAATGTATTGTTGGATCTGGTTGGCTAATATCTTGTTGAGGATTTTTGCATCCACGTTCATCAGGGAAATGACTCTATAGTTCTCCTTTTTAGTGGGGCTCTGTCTGGTTTTGGAATCAAGATAATGCTGGTTCATAGAAAGAGTTTGGAAGTTTTCCTTCCATTTCTATTTTTTGGAACAGTTTCGAGAATAGGTGTTAACTCTTCCTGAAATGTTTGGTACAATTCCCCTGGAAAGCCATCTGGCCCTGAAGTCTTGTTTTTTGGCAGATTTTTGATTACTAATTCGATTTCCTTAATGGTTATGGGTCTGTTCAAATTTTCTATTTCTTCCTGTTTCAGTTTTGGTAGTGTGTATGTTTCTAGGAATTTGTCCATATTTTCAGATTACCCATTTTATTGGCATATCATTGCTCATAATATTCTCTTATTATTGTTTTTATTTCTGCTGTGTTGGTTGTGATCTTTCCTCTTTCATTCTTGATTATTTATTTGGGTCCTTTCCTTTTTCTTCTTGATCATACTGGCTAGTGGTTTATCAATTTTGTTAATTCGTTCGAAGAACCAGCTTCTGGTTGCATTGATTTGTTCTACTGTTTTGTTTTGTTTTTTTTTTTTTTTTTTTTTTTTGGTTTCGATAGCATTAATTTCTGCTCTAATCTTTATTATTTCCTGTCTTCTGCTGGTTTGGGATTTTCTTTGCTGTTCTTTTTCCAGCTCCTTAAGACATAAGGTTGGTTGTGTATCTGATCTTTCTTCCTTCTTTAGGAAGGCCTGGGTTGCTATATCCTTTCCTCTTATGACCACCTTTGCTGTATCCCAGAGTTTGGGGGTTATGGTGTTATCATTTTCATTGACTTCCATATACTTCTTAATTTTCTCTTTAACTGCTTGGTTAGCCCATTCATTCTTTAGTAGGATGTTCTTCAGTCTCCAGTGTTTGTTACCTTTCCAAATTTTTTCTTGTTGATTTCGAGTTTCATAGCATTGTGGTCTGAAATTATGCACGGTATGATCTTGATCGTTTTGTACTTACTTAGGGCTGATTTGGGTGCCAGTATATGGTCTATTCTGGAGAATGTTCCGTGTGCACTGGAGAAGAATGTAGATTCTGCTGCTTTAGGATGAAATGTTCTGAAAATATCTGTTAAGTCCATGTGTTCCAGTGTGTCATTCAAAGCCATTGTTTCCTTGTTGATTTTTTCATTAGATGATCTGTCCATTGCTGTGAGTGGGGTGTTGAAGTCTCCTACTATTATGGTATTACTATCAATGAGTTTATGTTTGTGATTAATTGATTTATATATTTGGGTGTTTCCACATTTGGCGCATAAATGTTTACAATTGTTAGGTCTTCTTGGTGGATAGACCCTTGATTATGATATAATGCCCTTCTTCATCTCTTCATACAGTCTTTATTTTAAAGTCTAGATTGTCTGATAAAAGTATGGCTACTCCGGCATTCTTTTGTCAACCGTTAGCATGATAGATGCTTCTCCATCCCCTTATTTTCAATCTGAAGGTGTCTTTAGATCTAAAGTGGGTCTCTTGTAAACAGCATATCGATGGACCTTCTTTTCTTATCCATTCTGTTACCCTATGTCTTGTGATTGGAGCATTTAGTTCATTGATGTTTAGAGTTAGTACTGAAAGATATAAATTTATTTCCATTATGTTGCCTATAGATTTGGAGTTTCTGGTGGTGTTCTCTGGTCCTTTCTAGTCGTTGTTACTTTTGGTCATCTTTTTTTTCACCTTTCCTCTCTCAGAGAGTCCCCCTTAAAATTTCTTGCAGGGCTTGCTTAGTGGTTACGAACTCCTTTAATTTTTGTTTGTCTGGGAAATTTTCATCTCTTCTATTCTGAATGACAGCCTTGCTGTATAAAGAAATCTTTTCTGCATAATTTTCCAATTCAGCACACTGAATATATCCTGCCACTCCTTTCTGGCCTGTCAAGTTTCTGTGGCAGATGCTGCAAACCTGATCTGTCTTCCCTTGTAGAGTAAAGACTTTTTTTCTCTTGCTGCTTTCATGATTCTTTCCTTGCTTGAATATTTTGTGGATTTGACTATGATATGCCTTGTTGATGGTCGGTTTTTGTTGAATCTACTGGGAGTCAATCTGTGATTCCTCGATTTTGATGTCTGTATCTTTCCTCAGGTTAGGAAAGTTTTCCACTGTGATTTGCTCACATAACCCTTTTACCCGTATTTCTCTCTCTTCATCTTCTGGGACCCCTATGATTCTGATGGTATTCCTTTTTAATGAGTCAATGATTTCTCTAAGTCTTACATTGTGCTCTTTTGCCTTAGTCTTCTTTTTTTCTGTTTCATTATTCTCCATAAGTTTGTCCTCTATATCACTGATTTGCTGCTCTGCCTCATCAATCCTTTCCACCATGGCATCCATTTGAAATTGCAGTTCAGTTATAGCATTTTTTATTTTGTCCTGACTAGCTTTTACTTCTTTTGTCTCTGCAGAAAGGGATTCTAATCTATTTTCAACCCCAGCTATATTCTTATTATCATGATTCTAAATTCTTGTGCAGACATCTTGCTTGTATCTGTGTTGATTAGTCCCTGGCTTTCATTTCTTCCTGCTCTTTCTCTTGGGGTGAATTCCTTCCTTTTGTCATTTTGAAACAAGAAAAAGGAATTAGTAAGTAAAAAAATAAATTAAAAAATTAAAAACAACACAAAAAATCAAATAAATGATGCTATATCATCAGTGTGTTTTGGTCTGGTTGTTGAAAGGAGTTTGGTAGATTAGAGCAAAAAAGGGAAAGATAAGAAAAGAAAAAGAAAAAAGAAAAGAAATGAAAGAAAAGAAAAAAAGGAAAACATTTGAAAATTTGAAAAAATGAATACAATGAAATAGAATTAAATGAAATGATGGAAGTAAAATAGAATTTGAACAATTTACAAAAAAGTAAAAAAATACAATAGAAAAAATTAAGGACAAATATTTTTAATAAAAATTGAAAATAAAAATAATTTTTCTCTTTCTGTATTTAAGAATAAGAAAAGAAAAGAAAAAGAAAACAAAAATTGAACAGGTGGGCCAGCAAACAGACTGAAATACGATTGAAATTACATCGGTTTTCCCTAGAAGTCGGACTATGAAGCACTTTATAGTCCATAAACTAAGCAGGCAGAGAGACTTGTGGTGTTCCTGAAGAACGAGATTGGCCTGGCTGGGCGGGGCTTAGTGTAACAGCCTCCTTTCTACACTAGATGGTGCTGATTAGCTTACTGGGGTGGTTTGTTTTGGTGCTTGTAGGTGTGTATGTGTATGCCCAGAGGAGTGAAAATGGTGTCAGCCAGCTACCCGGTCTCTAGAATCGGAATTCCGTCTCCCCCACCAACTCTCATGCACAGTCCTTTGTTCTGGCTTCTGTCCACTCCCTGCTTTTACACTGTCTGTGACCAAGCTATCAGGTTGCTCGGCAACACCTCCCTCCTGATTTAATCTCAAATGTGGCTGTGTTCCCCAGCCCCTCACTTGTGAGGGACTGCAGTTTTGACCTGCTCAGACCCTCTGGGGGATGGTCTCACTGAGCAACGGCTGGGTGCTCACCTACCCCCCAGGAACGTTCACAGGACAGGGATGCTGCCAATGCCCAGAGACTGTTGCTGGGTGCCAAACCGCCCCAGAAAAAGTTCATGTGATTGTGTAGCAGCGTTTCAGGGATTATGGTAAATCTCAACACACATCTGGCACCAGCCTTCACCCTTAGCCACCTTGTTCCAGCACCAGTGAATGTGGTTGCTCTCCAGGGTCCAGTGGGACCTATGCCTGTGGGGTAGCCACACAGCCTCTACCAAATGTCCTCCCAGCAGGGAAACCACCTCTCCCCATGTATCCTGAGGGCTCTGAGGACCTTGCTCTCTGCTCCTGGGGATTCACCCTTCCCACCAGAGCACCACCAGGTATCGAGCTACAGAGTTTCAGACTCTGTGATCCCCCTGTTTATAGAGTCTTAATGGAATTTAAACCTTCTCCTTTCTCCTTTCTCCCTTTTTTTTCAGTCCCTGTGACTGTTTCCACCTTTCCACTTTCTCTTCCACTGCTTTTAGGAAGCGGTTACTTTTCCCATACTCTCCCCATTGTCACCATCCTCTCTCCATAAGTGAAAATAGCTCCCTGCCCTCTGAAGCTTCTCTCTCTCCCAGTTCACCTCTCTGTGCCCTGTACCTGCTGAGTTCTGTGGCTTAGGTTGTACAGATTGTTGTATTAAAATCAAATCAGTTTTCTAGGTGTGCAGGATGGTTTAGTGTTAATCTGGCTGCATTTCATGGATGAGAGATGCAAAAAAAACCTTCCATACTGTTCTGCCATCTTGGACCCTCCTATTTCATCTATTTCTTAAACATATATTAACCAGTTATTTGAAAGTCCATGTCTGCTAACTACTAAACCTGAATCTGTTTTAGGTATCTTTGTATTGTCTTTAATTTTCTCTTGGTGTTTGGTCATTAGGTTTTCCAGTTATATCTTCATATTTAATTTTGGATACCATATATAGTAAAGGACAGAGCCTCTGAATGATACCATGTCTCCCAGGAGAAACTAGTGCTGGTACGAGTAAAGAGGGCAGGGTGATAAACAAGTCATTTGGTGAACAATTGCTTTTGTTTACAACATTTTCGGTGGGAGGAGAGAGGAGAGGCATCATCTAATTCTAATTGGCTCTTACTCCTAGGTTATAGCTCATCAAGAATCTCCATAGCAATACCAGCATGTAAGGCTCCTGGGTGGCTCAGTTGGTTAAGCATCCAAATCTTGATTTTGGCTTAGTTCATGATCTCAAGGTTTGTGAGTTCGAGCCCTGCACCAGGCTTTGAGTAGATAGTGGGGACCCTGCTTGGAATTTTCTCTCTGCCCTTCCCCTGCTGATGCTCACTCGCTCTCTCCCTCTCTCTCTTTCTCTCTCTCAAAATAAATAAATAAACTTAAAAAAATTTTTAAAAATAATAAAAAAAAAAAAGAAATACTAGCATGTATACCAAGTACACAGTTCCTTCTTAAGCCCATTTATTCCATTGTTTCCCCTCCTTGGCTCTGTGAGCCAGCTTTAAGGCTAATTGTTGTCTTTCCTCCCTTAAAATTTGTCAATAAATTGTGGTCTAACATCACATAAAGGTCAGACCTATGTCTGTGAATTTTCTTTTCTCTGGTCCTAATATGGGATTATCTAGTCTTGGTCCCAAATCTTACTTTAGTTGCCTCAATTCCAGTTTTCTTTTTTCCCTGGACCTTTGATGCTTTTGAGAAACCTCTATATTGCTGCTTTATGCTGAGCTCACAATTTTGAATCAGGAATCAACAAATGATGGAAATGACATGGGGCAGATATAGGGAAGGAGAAGGCTTTTTTCTCTGCCCCTCAAGCCTTAGATTTATTCTGCACTCTCTTATGCTTTAAAACAGTTGGAGGTGTTTGTTTGTTTGTTGTAGTACATTTTCTAGTTTTATAATTGTTCTCAGGAGAAGAATTGGTCTGATACAAGTCCTCATAGCCAGTAGGATAAGTCTATTTCATCTAGTTTAATTCTTTTTTATCAAGTCCTATAAAAGTTTGATATCATAAATTTACCTCTGAGCTCTTCTATAGTCAAATATCATAGGTTCTGATATATATTTTATTTTCTAGATTCTAAGATTTTTGTTTAACCCATATTGG
Source organism: Prionailurus bengalensis (assembly GCF_016509475.1). NCBI lineage: Eukaryota > Metazoa > Chordata > Mammalia > Carnivora > Felidae > Prionailurus > Prionailurus bengalensis. Next base: position 93,809,421 of record NC_057354.1, on the reverse strand, counting down.
TGGGTTTTTTTAATGTTTATTTTTGACACAGAGAGAGAGATAGCACAAGATGGGGAGGGGCAGAGAGAGAGAGAGAGAGAGAGAAAGAGACAGAGGATCCCAAGCAGGCTGTGTGCTGAGAACAGAGAGCCTGATGCAGGGCTTGAACTCATGAACCATGAGATCACAACCTGACCTGAAGTCAGATGCTTAACTGACTGAGACACCCACCTCCTCTAACCCATGTTGTTTTAAAGGGAGTTTACAATTTTTCAGGTATAAGCATTATTTATTTTATATTTTGTTATTCAGTTTTAATTTTATTGGATTTCCATAAGAGAATGCCTTACACTATTTCTCTTCTTATAAAATGTATTAAAAGTTTCTTGTCTAATATATTGTTGACCAAGAAAAGTTCTTATGGCTTCTAAAGTATTTATTTAATGTTTTCTTTTTTATTTTGAGTAAGAGAGCTTGAGCAGAGGAGGGACAGAAAGAGAGGGAGAGAGAGAATCACAAGCAGGCTCAGTCTCAGTACAGAGTCCGATGTGGGGCTGATCTCATGACCTCAGGATCGCAATGTGAACCAATATCAAGATGCCTAATCCAACTGAGTCACTCAGGTGCCCCATAAATTCCTTTCCCTTCTATTTTTTTAAGTAGACTTCATTCCCAGCACAAAGCCCAGTGTAGGGCTTAAACTCATGACACTGAGATCAAGACCTGAACTGAGATCAAAAGAGTCCCTCACTTAACCAACTGAGCCTCCCAGATGCCCGTTGTCTGAAATATTTTGACACATGTCCGTATCTCTTACAAATTGAGAGGTTCTTGAGGGCACAGGGTAAGTCTTCATTTCTGTAGCCGCAATGCCTCATAAAGGAAAGCCACCCAAAGAATCATGCTGCTTGGAATGCTGAAATAAACACCTTCCATAATTGATTTATTAGAGAAATGGCCCCTTTAGAGAAGATACAGCTTTGTATTGAGATACATTAATAGCTCCAAATATTTCATTTCCCCCTTAGTAGAGGCAATATTCTTTTTATTATTTTTTAATAATTTTTAATCAACTTGTGTCAACAAAATCAGATATATTCTTTTAAAATAATTTGGTTTTGACCATAATATTATGAATAATTATTTCTTTTTAATTTTCTTGTTTTTCGACATTTCCAAATCTCATCTACGCAGTATCTGAGAATTTTTTTAAACACAAAGTAGGCATTAAATAGTACAAAAGATATTTAAATTATGATCTTGTTTGTGGACTCTTATTTCAGAGGAGTCGACATCATATTATTTCTTCAAAAAGAAAGGAATAGAAATTCTATATATTGGAAAGCAAAGATCCTGATGATCAACAAGAGGGCAATGAGTGACAATACTGGTAATATTCCCTATAGATCTATCTGATCTGTCTAGCTATCTGCCTATCTATATAGTAATAGTAATATAGTAATATGGACCTCTGCAAGTATGTGCACACATGAGTGATTTTCATGTACAGATTTATATGTATACTTATTGAGTTTCCTTGGATGTCTTATTAATCAGTACAATAAAAATTTCACATTGTTTTCAACATTTATTAAAACAGAGCTGAGGAGGAAAGCTATTGAAAAATTTGTTCCAATGCCCATAGTTCCCTTAAAGAAGACTGCTGTTTAGTGTCTCATACACAGTGGGAAATGTTCCCATTTTCATGTGAAGTTCAAATTTTAAAATCTTATTATCTTTCAACATGATATCAGTAGTGAGCAATAATATGAATTCTGTTGAATAGTAGATAATGCTATGAAATGCCGGGTTTTACTATGTACATTTGAGTATTCTTTTTTTTTTTTAATGTTTATTTATTTTTGAGACAGAGGGAGACAGAGAGCGAGTGGGGGAGGGGCAGAGAGAGAGGAAGACACAGAATCTGAAACAGGCTCCAGGCTCTGCGCTGTCAGCACAGAGCCTGATGTGGGGCTCGAACTCACCAACCGTGAGATCATGATGTGAGTTGAGGTCGGATGCTTAACCGAGGGAGCTACCGAGGCACCCCTACATTTGAGTATTCTTAAATGACAGATTTAAAATGAAATTGTGCTCTGACCCATAGATTTCAAAAAAAGTTATTATAAATTTAACTGTTGCTTCTCATTAATTTACTATATCAAGAATGGTATAAATGGTATAAATGCTTTCTTCATTCTAATAGTAACAAAGACTTTAGGTCCCCCCTTCCTGAGCTGGGAATAAACACACACACACACACACACACACACACATCTTATTAACAAATTTTTCAGAACTGAAAGATGCATTCTGTTTGGAAGTTAACCAGCATTAATAAGCCCCTACAATAGGATGACTAATTTCAGAAAGATATACAAAGTGTATAATTTATAAAAGTTATCAGAAAAATTAGAATATATGCATTTTATTCATTAAAAATACAATTACTTATGGGGAAATTGTTCAAATGATTTCAAATTGACTTTTTCAAATAATGTCATGCATCTGGCAAATGGTGAATTCTGAATTGTAACTAACCTGTCAACCTTCAAAGTGCATATACTTTCCATTATATGTCACTACTTTCAGTCTTAAATCTAAAAAAAATGTATGATTGGTAGAACAAGAGATCATGGCCTTTAAGTCCAAGTAAGTTAGATTGTAGAATATTGGACAGAATGATAGATGGATATTGTGCTTGGAAAATTTGATTCAGTATCATTTGTTCATAGGATATGTAGAAGCAGACAAAAAAATATAAGCAAGGAGATACACACATCTTTGACTTTATTCTAATTGGGTAAGGATAAGATAATGAGCCTTAGAAAAGAATGTCATTGGTCATTACTGAAAAAGTAAAAGAGGGAGAGAATGAAAAACTATAGGAAGAAAGGAATGAGGTTAAATTGTACCCTGGGATAAAAAGATGGGAAATTTAGAATGATGTAAAACTACTTCACTAGGGAAATAAGAGACAGTGTGGATATTATTGATAACTTAAAAATGTATCTGATAAATGTTGAGGGGGAGCCTACCTTTAATCCTTTATAGGTGAACAACACCATTCTTTTACAAAAGCTATCTGTGTGAGTATTAGCGTATATTCCATGAAGAAGTAGAACAAAAAAAAAAAGAAAACATTTGCGGGATGTGTTATCAAGCAACCCATGATTTAAAATGTTTCCCTATTCTTTAATTTGTGATCATTAGGAGAAAACATTATCTTTGTCAGCTTCTTTATAAACCTGTAAAACAGAACTAGAAATATATGCTTGATTATATCATTGTGAAATTTATATGAGATGTATGTAAGTTATGCCTGGATAGTGTAGGCATTCAATAAAGAATTCTTGTGGATTGTCATTGCATCATTATTTAGGCAGTATACATATTTTCTTTTAAAAGTACGTTTAAACATTTTTTTATAACCAGATTCAGAGGAATTATTCAGACATCACCTCTCAGTATTTATTAAGTAATACATCACTAGCTTTTATATTTTCCTACTATAGTTTAAGTGTTATAATTACACATTAAAATAAAACTTCTTGAATAAGTGTGAAGTGTTGATTTATTTAAAAAAAAACCAACATATATAGAATATCTCTGCAAATAAAAACAACATGTTTGGGAAAATGTTTTGAATGTTGCTGAAAACAATAATGTTACATCAAAAAATCTAAAGATCATTTGATTGTCTTTGTGCCCCTCATAATTATCAAGTATTGCAGGGGTGTCTGGGTGGCTCAGTTCCTTAAGCATCTAACTTTGGCTCAGGTCATGGTCTCATGGTTTCGTGAGTTTGAGTCCTGTGTCAGGCTCTATGTTGACAGCTCAGAGCCGAGCCTGGAGCCTGCTTTGGATTCTGTGTCTCCCTCTCTCTCTGCCCCTTGTTCTCTCTCTCTCTCTCTCTCTCTCTCTCTCTCTCTCTGTCTCTCTCTCTCTCTCAAAAATAAATAAAAAAATTGTCAAGCATTGCAAAAAATAAGGCTTTGTATATTTTTTAATTGATTTTACTTTGCCAGGACTGACTTCTCATGTCAATATTCATATAAAGAACTTCTTTAGAAAAAAATATTTGATCTATCATTCATTATATTTTTTCACTTTTTTTTGGACACTCAGGATTACAAATGATCTTCAAGTATTGATTCCTCAATTTTTCCTTCATATCTGTTATCTTCACTTGTTCCCATTTAAAAAACTAATACAGGAAAATCTCCTTGAGTTTCTTTTCCATGTGAGAAACTGTTTTTTTTCTTTTACAGTGTACTGTCAGTTTTTTGCTTTTGCCTATGTGGATTCTGTAAATTAGTTTTAATGTCTCACATATTTTATTTCATGCATATTTACTTCATCTTTTCCCATCATCTATTTCTTTTTCAGACCTTATCTCCTTTTGACTTTTTGCTACTAATTTACAGGCACTATATATTCTTATATTCTAAAAGATATAAAATGGTTTATCCTGAAACTCGCATCATATACTTTGAAAAATATTCTTCTCTTTCTTTGTGATTTTCAATGTTTCTGGCATGACCAAGTGCATATTTACAAGAAATAAGGAGGCTGAATTGCAATTGATCTTGTTTACTATTTATTTCTTATTAGTAAGGTCAAAATATTTCTCAGATCAATAGAGGAAGTACAGGTTAATATGTAGAAATCTAAGGCAAGGTCATAGGTTTAAAGACCAATCTTTAATAAAAATTGCTATCTGGTTTCTTTCAATTTCTTTCTCTTCCTTGGTATTTTACCCACATCAAACCAGAAATTACAAATCAATTTTCTTGACAAGGTATAAAAATACTGTGAAAATTAAAGGGATTATTACCTGAATTTTTCATCTTTATAGTGTTTTGTTACTTTTACTATGCCTTGAAACAAAGGCAGCATCTGGATTGTCAAAGGTAGGTCCATAGGAAACAGACTCTGAGACAGATTTGTATACATAAGGACATTATTGAGGAAAGCTTTGAAAAAATGTACATGAGAAAATGAGGTGACCAAGATTGGTTAGAGGAGATAATGTTCTGTTGCAGTTGCCTCTGAGTGGGGAATCAGTCTGGCTCCAAAATCCCTATTTCAGCTCTTATGGGTCAGGTGTCTTGGGAAATAACCTCTAAACTGGAGAGTTATTTGCAGGTGGTTTGTTAAGGAGAACTCTCAGGAAACTGTATGAAATGGGAGAAGCAGTATTTTCACAGAGGGAGAGGTTGAATTGAGATACATTGGCTCAGAAGCTTCTGCAAATTCTATACACTGGGATAGCGGTTCAGACTTGTTCTGAACATAGGTGAAAAGATTGGTTCTCTTAATCCTGCATCAACCAGTTATTGAACATGGGCCTTGTAATATTGTGATTAAACATATATTTGGAGGCGCCTGGGTGGCTCAGTCGGTTGGGCGCCCAACTTTGGCTCAGCTCATGATCTCACGGCTTGTGAGTTCAAGCCCCACATCGGGCTGTGTGCTGACAGCCCAGAGCCTGGAGCCTGCTTCGGATTCTGTGTCTCCCCCTCTCTCTGCCGCTCCCCCGCTCATGATCTGTCTCTCTCTCCTTCAAAAATAAATAAACATTAAAAAAAATTAAATATATATTTGGTCTTCATCCCTGTTTCTGACACAGAGCTTCTAAACTCTTGGAATGCAAATGATAAAGATGTTTTACTATTCCTAACAAATCCCTATCAGTCACACCTGAGTTTATGTTAATGCAGTGACTTTTGGAAAGCACTTACTAATGAGGCTGGTTGCCAGGGGACCTAACCTTATCATTGGTGAGTTGGAAATTTCAGTCCCACCCCCTGACCTCTGAGAAAGGAAGAAGGGCTGGAGGTTGAATTGGTCACCAGCAGCCAATGATTTAATCAGCCATGCCCATGTAATGAAGCCTTCATAAAAACCGAACAGGAGAGGGTCCAGAGAGCTTCCAGGTTGGAGAGTACATGGAGTTTTGGGAGTGTGGTGGGGCTGGAAGAGGGCACTGAAGCTCCATGTGCCTTCTCACAAGTTTTGCCCTGTGCATCTATTCCATGGTGCTGTTCCTGTATTATATTCTTCTATAATAAGCTGTCGTCTAGTAAGTGAAATGTTTCTTTGAGTTTTGTGAGCCATATTAGTAAATTAATAGAACCCAACGAGAAGGTCATTGGAATCTCTGATCTACAGATGGTTGGTCAGCACAGGTAACAACTTGGACTTGCAACCTGTGTCTGAAGTTGGGGGTTCGGGGAAAATTTTGTGAGATTAAACCCTTAATCTGTGGGATCTGATATTATCTCCAGGTGGAAGGCATCAGAATTGAATTGTAGGACATTCACCTGGTATCTGAGAACTTGGGGGTGTGAATAAAGCCCCCATTCTTTGAAAGTTGGTATCAGAATTATTTTAGATCCCCCTTAGGACTGGTAGCCTTGGGTAAGACAGCTCCCTTTAGTCAAGGTCAGTTGATGGAGAGGGACACTCCATCATTAACAGGCAATATTCCCAGAAGCTTAGGAGAATGAGTACCCTTGTCTTAAAGGGTACCACTGTGTCTACTACAAGGAAATAAAAAAACCATTAGAATGTATGTCATGGAAAGGCATCTTTTTTTAAATGTTTACTCATTTATTCTAGGCTCTTGTATACCTTTTGTCTTATAACTCTATACTGACTATATCGACAGATACATACCACCTAGAACTAAAATGCAATTATTTACTTACAAGTCTCCAATACTTTTTGTATAACAGCAGTACTGTTACTTTAAGAGTCCTTCTTTATTAAAAGAAAAAAATCTCTAATTTTTTTAGAATGCCAGTGATTTATCAGGAGGCAGAACTGTAGAGCTTCATCTCATTGTTTATGGAATGGAAATCATCTCAGTGGAGAAAAATGGAGAAAGTGTTTCCATGTCCAAGGGCTGCAGGTAAGGCAAGAGACAGACATGCCCATCTTTGTGCTTTTTCCCTCTCCATTTTTCTCTCTTGCTGTGGAACTCCTAGGAGAGAGAAAATGCTGGAAAATCCCCCAAAATCAGGCAGTCAAGGATGAGTAATTGCACACTTAGGTTGGGAGGCATAGCTTGGGAGATTCCAACCTCTAAGCCATATCCAGTATGTCCTGGAGAGAGTATATCATTTGCTGTAAAATGTGGCATAATTGATGGCTTTACACAGCATTACTGGCTCAGTAAGTTCTATGTAGGGCATGCATGCATTCCAAATATTCCAATGGGCCACAGTGAGGGAATGTGGAAGGATTGAGAGGGCTGGACAATAGGAAGTAGCCTGGGGTAGAACAGACAGGTGGGCAGAGTGGATACTTTTGTTCTGGTACAATTTTCTGAGTCCACAGACTATGGCTATGGGTACTGTTCCAATGTCCAAAAGACTAGATTGAGCAGGTTGCAAATTAGTGGCCATAAATCCAGTGATCAGAACAGCATAAGCCAGTACAGATCAAAAAAAAAGATTCTGCAGCCAGGAATCTGAAGCATACTCTTCTATCCCAAGCACTCAGAAAGTCATCCAGGATATGAGCATACAGTATAGAGAATCTGAACAATTACCTACAAAAAGCTGAATCATCCAAGAGGAAAAACAAAAACAAAAACAAAAACCTTAAACCAACTCAAAAAAGGACTATGAATCTGAATTGACTGCATATTTAAATGTTCAAACTGGAGGAGATAATGAGATCATTAATTAGCAAGTAACTTTATCCAGCTTCCCAGGTAGGATATAAGACAGAAGAAGTAATTATCTATAGGATATAAAGGTGCCACATTTTGAGTAGCATAAATAGTTTGAGTGAACTTACTATGATATTCCAAATATGTAGGTGAATTCCGAAACCTCATTTAAACCTCATTTAAACCCTGCCTTTCTTTCATTTACTTGCTATATGGTTAGCACATAAAGGCAACCAGAATTTTAAAATAATCCCATTGAGAACCATATTGATCAAAATCTACAAATATCTATAAGTTTTAAAGTAAGTAAAAGAGAAGAATCTTCTTGAACTGAATAAATCTAAGGCAAAATTGCAGAAAAGTAAAAAATGAATATAAAAGAAAGTCATGCAGTGTTGCAAATATATTTGAAGAATAAATGTGTCAGAAAGATGAGTTGTCTGGAATCTTGAATAGAAGGACTTGAAATCAAACTTTTCTTGTTCATACTTCATTGTCTGGCAGATATGAGGGTTCTGTCATAAGAAGGAGAAATCTACTTGAGATCAAAATGTGTATTTATTCATTTATTCAATCAGTAATACTTGAGTGCTTAAATAATTGATGTCCCATTCTGTGCATGAGGCATTCAAAGACATGGGTCCTGGCTCTAATCACTTCACAGTCTTCTGGGAGTGATAGACAAAAAGGAAAAGTATCACATAAAGGATATTAAAGGCTATAATAAAGGGTGTTGAGGAGAATAAGAAACATCTGGCTTGAAATGGTCATCAGAGGCTCTCTGAGGAACTTAAACCTCCTCTTACAGTTAGGAGGTGGCCAAAATCATAAGCAACTGAGTAAAGTTATTGGCAATGATATTCCTAGAATAAAAAATAGCATGTTGTATAATAAAAGAAATGTTTTAACAGGGTGTGACACATTTTAAAAAGGATATATGTTTCACATGAGAAGAAAATAGGATATATTATGGTGAAGATTAACATATTCCTTTGAATTCTAGATCAAGACCATAAGGAACATTTATTATTACAATAAAACATTTGAATTTTATCCTTAAGGTAGCAATTTAAGGCAGGAGTATTGTCTGGTTATATGTGCTCTGTAGTAAATGCAATATTATTGGATATAGTAGAGAATGGTTTGAATGGAAATAAGAATAGATTGTGAGGAAGTATTAGAAATATATTCAGGTTTTGAAAATACAAGCATGATGAACTAATCTGAAGCATTTAGACTAACAGTAAGGAAAAAATACAAGAGTTAATTAAGTTATTGAGTAAATTGGATTTGCTGATTAGATGTAGGGAAATGAAGCAAAAGTACAAATCAAGAAGGAGCCTTGATTTCTGCTTTATTGACTAGATAGAAGTTAATGCCACTCCCCAAACGTAGAATGTAAGAGAAGAAGGAGCTGTTTGATGGTCTGTTTATTTGTTTGTTTTTCAGGGCAGGAACGGTGAGAAGGAGGTGAGTCCACTTTCTCTTCGATCCACACTGAATATGATATGATATGCTTAGGAGTCACTCATATTTATCAAAGTGTGTAACACATAGCCAGCTATATATGTCAAAGCTCAAGAGAACGTTTAGTACCGAAAATGTTCACTGTGCTATTCTTCAGATGGTGAGTGCCTTGTGAAACAGTATGTGTGAGTTAGGACAAACCTGAGGAAATGCTCAGAATTAAAACTGAAGAGGGACAAGAAGGGCAAACTCAAAGAGAACTGAACTTTTAAATGGTGTATAAAGGGGAGCAGAAGCTGTATGAGAAAACGAATAGAAGTGCTAGATATTAAGGAAAGACAAACAGACTCCACTATTACAGAAGTGCTTTGGAGATCAAGTGGAGGCATAATTTTAAAATAATAAAAGTATTAATACCATTCTATACATCAGCAGAGATAAGTGATGATTTAAAAGTACCCAGTGAATGCATGGGCATCCCAAGATAGGTGATGTGATTGAAAAATAAGGAAAACATATAAGACAGTCTACTAATTTTTCAAGAAATTTAGCTACAAATTAGGGAATTGCACTTGAAGTTACATGGAAAATACCAGATTGAATTTTATTCTTTTAAGACTGGGCAAAAAATGAGGAGGAAAGGCTATTAATAAGGCTCAATCTTAAAGAGGAATTGTTGACAATGATTTGTTGGCAGATCATGGTATTACTGGCTTGTGCACAATAGTAGACCTTCTTTTCCGTGGGAAGGGTCTAGATTTAGATAAGGCTGCAGATACTGATGAGGAATGGGTGAGAAGGGAGTTTTAAAGTGATTTATATTCAATGACGTTTCTTACCACAACAGACTATAGTCCTCTGCTAAGAGTATAGGGAGAGAACAGCTATGGGGCTTAAAGACAATGCAAAACATCTAGAAATGTGGTTTAGAAAATGGCACAGTTAACACACAGTAAGCTTGCTGGTCAGTGGAGAGGACCAAACTAATATTATTGACCATGAATTTTTATTAGATCTACTTCTCTGTTTCTGGACTTCCCTTATGCAGTGCTGGGCAAATTGGTTGTAAAGACAATCTTACAGTTTTGGATTGACACAAGATTAAGTGTCACAAAGGCTAAGATGGCTTACTGGATTTCAGATCTAAGAAAACAGTTGAGGCCACAGAAAGAATGATGGGGTTTGGAATGAGTAGGAAATAGTAAATCTAGCACAGAGATAATAGATAAGAAAAATGGAGATGTGATGAGGTCTCTATCAAGTCGGAGAAGAAGAGCAGTGGGAGGAGGAAGAGGGAACTGGGCAGATTCTAGGGATTCAGAGTGTGATATAATGTTTAAAATCTCAGAAGTGGACTTTCCTAGAATGTTATCTATTAAAACAGTCTCATTGGCCTTACTATAACACAGTGAGGATGATACAACAGATTGAGACAATCGGAACAAAGGACTACCACATTTTTTGAAAAAAAAAATTTTAACATTTATTCATTTTTGAGAGAGAGAGAGAGAGAGAGAGAGAGAGAGAGAGAGAGAGAGAAAGAGAAAGCAGGGGAGGGGCAGAGAGAGAGGGAGACACAGAATCAGAAGCAGGCTCCAAGCTCTGAGCTATCAGCACAGAGCTCAAATCAGGGCTTGAACTCACAGACTGTGAGATCATGACCTGAGCTGAAGTTGGACCCTTACCCAACTGAGCCACCCAGGGACCCTGGGACTACCACATTTTAAAGCCCTGAATCCAGTCAGCCTTCCTTTTAAGCATCACACTCTGAAATGAAAAAATACCAGTTTTTTAACCTTGTATTATCCACAAATGTTCCTTGTCTCAGTTTCTTACTCATACAATGTTGAATTAATGCAATTAGTGGCCCAACTTTGCTGAATATTAATAAACATATGTAAACTTTTCATCCTCACTAAATCTTGGAAGATGAGTAAATGTTAGTTACCATTTTAGTTATTAGATATGCAAAAATTAGGTGGACTTAATTAAATATTACCTAGCATGTAGTATATAAAATGTAGTAAACATCAATAAGCAATAATTCATTCAAATAATTATATTACCCGACTACAGAATGCATAGCTTGCAAATGTAACCAGAAAATCTGAATCTCCTTCCCTATATGGTTTTAAGGTAAGGAGGGTCATTTAGGAATAATGGAAACAAATACTGGCAGTGTTTTAAAGCTAATTTGAGAAAGAGTTGCCTACTTAAAAGGTATTTGTATGATAATAGCCTCCCCTTATTCATTCGAAGTTTCATATAATTAGTTGTTGTTATTGTGGAAGTGAACAAAACATATAAGAAAAATTCACATGGGTATTCAATGCAGAGGCTTTTGTGTTAGATTAATTAGAATCTAAGAGGGTAATGCAAACCTAAGTATATTTCATTAAAAGGAAAGAAAAATGACAATTTATTGATTCACCGAAGTTTTTAGTTCCTCATTGCTACAAGCATCCTAATGATACATTCAATATTTTTAATGTATTTAATATTTTTTTTATGATTTTTAATATTTTTTTAATGTTTATTTATTTTTGAGAGAGAGAGAGAGACAGACAGAGGGTGAGTGGGGGAGGGGCAGACAGGGAAACACAGAATCCAAAGCAAGCTCCAGTCTCAGAGCTGTCAGCACAGAGTCCTACGAGGGGCTAGAACTCAAAAATGGCAAGATCATGACCTGAGCCGAAGCTGGACACTTAACCGATTGAGTCACCCAGTGCCTTAATAAATTCAATTTTTAATCTTTACATGCCTTTTGTGTAATTTAATGGATTCTGTTTAGGTTTCAGTCACTAACCTCAAAACTTCATAAACTACTTCCTTTCATCAGTGAAACCATCTGGGGATAAGTTTAGAGTATTTATTAGGGAGATTAAAAAAACACGAATGCAAAGCCTTAATTAAAATCTTATAAATTTATAAGTAGTGAGAAGAATCCTATGAATGTAAACCATTAATCTTTTATAAATCCTTTGTCTAAAAATCTTTTGGATCAACACAGCTTGAACAGTAAAGTATTTTTGTTCGTCTAAATTTCAGAATTGAAATTATAAGGGTAAATGATTGAGGCATATGTAAAGGATTAAAATTGGTTAATGGATAGTATCTTCACATCATCTCCTAAACACTTTTTATTTTTAATATACTTTTGTCTATTACAAAGGCATATCCAGAATAGCAAAGGAAATTTGGAGGATAATAAAGAGAAACACAAATTACGCAGTTTGAGAATCATCACTGTAACAGAGTGTAATTTTCTGAACTTATATTTGAAAGGAAAAGCTCCTTCAGTGTTACCCAATTAATTCACTGAAGGAAGGATAGTCTTCACAGGAGCAATTGGCTATCTATGGACAAAACAAACAAACAAACAAACAAACAAAATCCCCAAGATGAAAAACACATCAACTTAAACCTCACACCTTATAAAAATGAACTGAACATGGAAGATAGATTCAAATGTACAACTATAAAACTTTAGAAAGAAATATAAGAGCAAATGCTTGGGGTCTGGGGCTAAGTGAAGACTTCTCAGACGTTGCTTAAAAAGCATAATCTATAAAAAAAAATGGAAAACTAGACCATCAAAATAAAAAGTTTTGCTATATGAAAAACAGTCAAAAGCAAAAGACCATTAAAGAAAAAATATTTGCAACCCATATATCAGACTAAGGACTTACACTAGCACATATTAAAACTCTCAAAACTTGGGGCGCCTGGGTGGCGCAGTCGGTTAAGCGTCCGACTTCAGCCAGGTCACGATCTCGCGGTCCGTGAGTTCGAGCCCCCGTCGGGCTCTGGGCTGATGGCTCAGAGCCTGGAGCCTGTTTCCGATTCTGTGTCTCCCTCTCTCTCTGCCCCTCCCCCGTTCATGCTCTGTCTCTCTCTGTCCCAAAAATAAATAAACGTTGAAAAAAAAAATTAAAAAAAAAAAAACTCTCAAAACTCAACAAATAAAAATAAACCCAGGATATGCACAGACCTTTCCTTAAAGAGGAGATGTGAAGACAAGTAAGCACATGAAGATACGTTGAATGCCAGTAACTGCTGGAGAGTCATCAGTTACAACCACCACAAGATGTTATTACACACCTATTAGAATGGATAAAATGTGTTTTTATTTTTTTTTTAAGTTAAATGCTAGCAAGAATTTGGAGAAACTACTTTTTTTTTCATGCATTTCTGGTAAGAATGTAAAATGGTAACAACCACTTTAGAAATTACTTGGAAGTTATTTATAAAAGCAAACTATACTTATAATATGACCCAACTAATTGCACTCTTGAACAGATACCCAGAGAAACAAAAACCTCTGTTCACACCAAGACTTATGTATGAATGTTGATAGCAGCTTTATTTTTAGTAGCCGGAAATTGGAAATAAGCCTGCCCTTCAAAGGGTAAAGGGCCCAGTAAGTGTGATACACATGTATACCATGGCATATTAAGGGGCAATTAAAAAAAAAACAACAACTATTGCCACATGTAACAACTTCCATGGATGTCAAGGGCACTGTCATTAGTGAAAAAAGCCAATCTCAGAAGGTTATGTGCTGCAGGATTTCATTTACATAACCGTCTGTAAATGCAGGAGAGAGCAAAACCAAGTAATTTCCAAAACGGTGAGGAGTGAGAGTGCAATTATAGAGGAAAAGAGAATTTCTTGGTGGTGAGGGAACAATTCTGTATCTTGATTGTAGTGAGGATTACAGAAATGAATATGCGTAGAATATAATTGTGGCAAACTACACACATGCACAGGTACTTATAAAACTTGGTGGAACTGAATAAGATCTATAGTTTAGTTAGCGTTAACAGACTAATGTCAGTATTCTGGTTTTGATATTATATTTATATAAAATGTTGTCATTGGGGAAAGGTTAGTAAGGCTGCACAATATTTGTACTATTTCCACAACATCCTCTAACTTATGTCAAAATCAACAAGTTAAAAAATCAAAGAATAAAGAAAATTAACAATATAGACAGAAAATGATTGATTTGAAAATAGATACATTAAAGAAGATAATATAAAATGCTCTTTAACTGGAAGAAACAAGATAGCCAAATGTCTGATAAATAGGAAAGATTAAATAAACAATATCATGGAAATAAGGGCAAACCAGAGATAAGATATTTTCTAAACTAAAGGTAAATGGTTTTGAAAAAACATGCCCAATGTATAAGAAAAAATTTTTGAAAAACTTAATTTTATATAAATATAAAACATAAAAGTGAGATCAACCATGATCTTTAAAATAGTTGAATCAGTTTTGAAAATCTACTCACATGATATCATTTGTGCCAGAGAATTCAGAGGTAAATTACACATACTTCAAGGAATGGAACATAAGCTATTTTTCACCAATGTTCTTACAGAGGTTTGTTCCAGAGGCATTGTGTCCAATTCTGTTACTGGGCTAGGGTATTTCTCAGAAACCCAAATCAGTGCACGTGAAACAGATACACCTTAGTGTAATCTGTTATGAACAGAGAGGCACATATTGTAAATAAACTCAGACAAAATAAATCACATGTGTGCAAAATTGTAACTCAGGAGGAAGATATGTTCTTCTCAGGACACTAAGAATTATTTACATATCAGAATGTCAATTAATAAAATATGCTGTACTAATTAGAGTAAAAGAGAAACATCATATCAAGAAGTGTAAAAAGTAATTCCATTAATTTACTATCAGCAGATACTCATACTTTAAAAATATTCTTAGCAATCAAAGTATATAAAGGAACATCCTTATCTGGAGTTAACAGACAAGTATATAACATAAATATATTTATCATTGGTAAGTATTTTAAAAAGACCATTTGTAGGAAAATAATAAGGATATTTCTTATACTAGTAATAATAATTAGTGAAGAAAGACAAGAAAAATATCTTAAAATATGAATTACAAAAGACAAAGTGATATAGGCATTTTTCACAGATAATATAGCTATAATCAAGGAAAATACTACAGGAACCTGTAAATTATTAGAGTTAATTAGAGTTTAGCAAGTTTGGGAGTATGAATCAATTTGAGAACTTACAATCCTGTGTATTAGCTATACATAGTACATAAATAGCACATTAATTTTTAAAGTCCCATTTATAGAGATATAAATATAATGTATGCAGAAACAAATTGAAAAATGTATAGACTTTTGTGGAGATTATGCAATTTTAGAGAAAATTATTTGAGATATCCTAAATAAATTGAGAGATATTTCAAGACCCAAGCACCCCAAATTTATCCAATGTAATTCCAAACAAAATTTAAAAATTTCAATAAGGTTCATAGAGCATGAGACATTTTATTTCATTTATGAGAGAAAAATTTCCAGCACCAGTGATAAGTGTTATTCTTATGAGAAAAGAGTGTACACTTTACATAAAGAATCTAAGTATTGAATATATATAAGGGAAATATTTATAGGAAAATATAAGAGGCTATTTTTTGTATATTTTTATAATATGTTTTATATAAAGACAAATTTCCTAAATATAACAAAATTAAATAGTGTGTGAAGGATTGAAAGGGTCAATATAAATAATCCACATAATTTTGATTATGAAAATCTATAAAATTGGGGGGGGGGGGAAGCTATGGACTTGGAAGCAACACATCCAAACAAAATATAAATGAAAAAATATTAGTATCTACAATATTTCAGATTTTCATTTGCTTTGGGGATTCTGAAATCTCATAGCTAAGTGAGAGAATGTTTAAAAAAACTTGTCATGCACATTCACATGGTATTCTGGCTCAAAAATTTTTATTTCATTCTTTGACCTGAGAAATTTTCTTCTTTGTTTCTTTCCCTATTATTTCATTGCTATTTTCTCTATCCTTTACCTTTGCAATTCCTTGTAGATGTATTCATTTCATAGATACTTTACATATACATTAAGCTCTTTTTATATATAATATGGAAATTTCCTAGATTTTTCTTCAGTTCCTTAGCATAAATATGTGAATTGGCATGCCAAATGAAAGCTCTCTTTTGTTATGTATTGAACAGGTCACCATGGTTACCTCTCCTCTTTCAAGCAAGTAAAGCCTACCAGTCTGTATGCCTCTCTTCCCTATAGAGAGATTGAAGATGTTAAAACAGGCTGCTATGAAAAATGGGGATTTAAAAAAAACAGGAAAGAGTTGATGACAGGTAGATATTCATTATCTATATGTAAAGGTATGAAAAATGAGGATCAATAGGAAAGAACTGACTACACACACATGTATGTATATATTTATACATATAGCAGCCTGTTTTACTGTTTTATCATTTTTGATCTTTCTACAAGAAAGATTGGCTGGCAGGCTTCACTTTACTTGCATTGAAGAAAAGGCCATGTTGACCTGTCCAACATAAAATGGAGAAAGAGCTCTCATTTGTTGTGCCAGTTCACATTCTGAGACTCTGTCCTTCCAAGCATGTCTTTTAGTTTCTTTAAAAGGTTTGTGTGTGCTTAAAGTTGGCGCCACAACAAATGCCGCGCAAGCAAGATTGAAGGTGAGGAATATTCTTTCCACAGACACTTCTTAGCTCATCTCTGTGACCTCTGGCCCACTAAGCTTCTGCTCACTACATCTGTGTCTGTATGAAGACTTGCTGCCAATATTGTTCCTCCCTTCTCTTGTTAGATTCTAAATTGTATTAACCTCTAAATGAGTTTATCCATTTAAATGATAACACACATTTTCCATGCAGAAACATATCTAAATATTTGTGTATTAATGTTTCCAATTCTAGCTATCTGAGATTTTAAAAATATTATTACTTTATTCAACTATATGGAGTTTTAAGTGCATAGTACCTAGATTGGGAGAAATATAAATACATTAGCCTAGATTTCCATTTTTAATCAAAACAGTTGTTTTATTCTTAAAGTGAAAACATTTATCTTTTCTATTATGCTATGTTCTATTTATATTCATTTATTTTAAGGACAAGATCTATAGTGGAAAGTTTGCCATGATGGAAACAAAGAAACTTGGCCCAGTAATTTTGATAATAGCTAACAGTTTTGAAGCCCTTAGTATTTTTGACAGACATGATGTTAAATGTACCTCCTGAATATGTCATTCAACAATCATATAAGGTGTGTATTATTTTGCTAATTTTTTTTCTGAAAAAGAAAGTAAGGCTAAGGAAGTTTAAGTAATTTACTCATGATCTCAAAGCTAATATAATAAATGGGCAAAGTCCATTTATTGTCAGACTCTAAAACTTTCTTATCTTGGCAACAATTTATTTGGGGCATTTTAACCTAACATAGATTTGGAACTTTTGTCCTTTTTTGGAGCATTTCCAGCAAAAATACTATGCATCTTTAATAGGAAACCATGCAAACCTATATAAAACCCAAAATGCAATGGTTGTGGATAGAGAAAATGGAAGTGGGAGGAGGAGAGAAGGCAGCAAGCATTATGGTAAAATAAGAGAAATCACCAAGGATTTCTTTTGCCTAAGAAAGTTACACAAAAGCTTGCTGCTACTGTGTATCAACAGTAATTAAAACAAAATAAAACCACAAGCATTGTAAGGGTTCCCTGATCTCCTGAACTGTGTTTAACTGTGCTTGTTTCTACCTTTCTTAATTTCTGCAGACTGGCTGAAAAGGTGAGTCTTTAGAAAATTAGAATAGCCAATAGATGTCTGTAATCACAGGAGAAACGATATATCCAGCACTAGTATGAGCTGGTTTACATGCACCACTGATGCTCAATGTAATTTTGTGATTAAATCCAGATGCTTCTTTCCACTTGTAAAATCATATTAAAGAAAGTATAATGTACAACATTAATCATGTCATTTTACTTGATAAATCATAAGGGGTTCTTCTAAATAATCAAAGCTGCTAAATAATCTAAAAACATAAATGCCATTAAGAGAGAGTAAGTGAAATTCTCCCATGGGTTAACAGTTCAATTAAAATGGATATGCTTCATCAACACCTGCAATTTGCAAGACAGGTAGATTAGGTAATACCATCCTTAAGGTAATGGAGAAAAAAGTCAAAGTAGCAGCATCAGCATAAAGGGTTTGGAGATGGATTCTAACTTTTAAGTATTCAAGCTTAATTTACAGCAAGCCCTCTTCATTAACAAACTTCAGGGTATAATTCCAGTGATGCAAAAAATTTTATTCAATGCCCACCTTGCAGTGTTTATTGAAGGAAGTGTTGTGTTACAAGTCCATATATATGAAATATCTCTCTTTGTTCACAATCTAATTGGGAAAGTATATATATAAATGTGAAGTTAAAATTAGATAAAATTATAATAAAATTAAAATATAAAGTTCAAATTATGTTATAGACACATGAACAAAATTATACTTTTTAAAAAAATTTTTTTTCAACGTTTACTTATTTTTGGGACAGAGAGAGACAGAGCATGAACGGGGGAGGGGCAGAGAGAGAGGGAGACACAGAATCGGAAACAGGCTCCAGACTCCAAGCCATCAGCCCAGAGCCTGAAGCAGGGCTCGAACTCAGGGACCGCGAGATCCTGACCTGGCTGAAGTCGGACACTTAACCGACTGCGCCACCCAGGCGCCCCACGAAATTATACTTTAAGCACGAAAGCTGAGTAGGCTAACCTATTCTTGGGAAAATCTTAGGTGCTTTACGAAGAGTTTTCCGGGTTGTAAAGGAAGCATGGAATTTTGTGAATTCTTTTCATTTGAGTTTAAGTCTACAAACAATTACTATGTAAATGCCTACCATTTTCTGGGAGCCTACAAAAGAAAAGGATAATGTCACCAGTGATTTTGTGGTATATACACTCTTATGACTATATAGTCAGAGAAAAAGTATCTCAAATACAAGGTGGTATTTTGAAAGGTTACTATAGAGCTAGTCACAAATGGGATTATGAGTGGTAGCAAGAAAAGAGATGGAGACGGGCATTGGAGGCTTGGGGAGTGGTGTTTTTAAATAAAGTCTTTCAGTCTGAGCAACTACTTTCACCCCTCCTCCCAAACAGTCCACATAGTGAATGGTCTGGAGTGGACAACTTTATGAAGTTGGATTTATTCTGGGAGAATTAGAGAAAGTGGGTTTTAAACAGAAGGATGGTTGAGCCGACTTTAGTTCTCAGGAGTTAATAAGTATGACATGGAGAAGAGGAGGATAGGGAGTTACCTGCACTCATTCTCAGAAAGACAGTCTATGAAGAGAAAAACCAAGATTTTAGAGGTATTTTTGCGATTGATGATACTTGG
Organism: Prionailurus bengalensis; assembly: GCF_016509475.1. Lineage (NCBI taxonomy): Eukaryota > Metazoa > Chordata > Mammalia > Carnivora > Felidae > Prionailurus > Prionailurus bengalensis. The sequence continues at coordinate 93,790,060 of NC_057354.1, read as the reverse complement.
TGAATAAATGGATGTGGAGTTGAGAGAGAAAAAAAGTAAAAAAAAATTTTTTTGAGTTTATAGCTTTGGTTTCAGTGTTACAGCTAGAAAGCATCACTCAGAACATGCTACTGTCACTTGATAACTGTAGTTAATAATACTGTATTATAAACCTGAAATTTGTTAAGGGAGTAGATCTTAAGTGTTCTCACCACACACCCACACACACCAGTGGTAACCATGTGAGGTGATGGATGTGCTAATTAACTTGATTGTGGTAATCATTTCACAATGTATATGCCTATTAAATCATCATGTGATTTACCTTTTTCAAAAGCACATTGTGTAATGTAATATATACAATCTTTTTTTTTTCTAATCACACCGCAAAAATGCTGGAAAAAATATGTATGCTACATCATCTGAAAAGTACTGCAAAAATGCCAGAAAATCTGAGGAAATCATGAAACAAGACCAATCACTATAGCCATTCAGACAAGGTATCTTTTCCCATGACGGGGGTGGGGTAGGGCATATGGTAGGGTCAGACAGTGTACTTAGAAGATGGGGACTGAGGGCTACACTAGATCTGAGATTTATGCCATTTGTGGATGTTTTTAAATGTTTGAGATACTTGTGAAACATACAAGTGGAACTGACCTGCAGGCAAATGAAATTTTGCAAGTAAATGACAGAAAAAAATTCAGTCATCACCATTTAGATTCCAGTAGAAGCTATAGGAATATTTGTAACCAGCCAGGTAGAAATTATGAATCAGAAATAGGAGGTCTCTTCTATTATTTAAAGGCTTATCACTAGGCACTCTTAAGATAACAGTTCAAATTTGTTGGAGCATTTGAATTCTCATGACCAATTTGAATCAAATAGCAAGTGTTTTTCTTCCTAGTTTATAAAATGGAAAAGTGCTTTTCTGTATTAAAACATGTACATGATATTTCACATTCAGTTTACTCAAAATATTTCCTCTTGAGACCTAATTCACCAGAGGTCAGGAAAAGAAGGTAGCAAGATTGCTTCTCATTTATTCTAGGGTGGGTGGAGGGCAACATTTATTCCAAAGCGAATTATGCAATTGTGATTGTTTGCTGTAATCAGAGATGAGAGAAATAGTAGCTGACCATTAGAAACTCGGGGTGAAGTAAAGATCCAATTCAGAACAAATGAGAAAAGAGGGTAGTTTGTAGAGAAAACCTAAAAGTTTAACTCCTCAGATAGCAGTACCTTTGCTTTGGCTCTCTCCTGGCTTCAGAGGAGATAGCTAAATACCTAAGGGGAAGTCTTCTCAGTGTGTGTCATGTCCTCTCACACAGATGTAGAAAAGGGAAAAGCCTTGATAGCATACAAAATGACATTTCAACGACTTGCTTCTGAGATTTAACTGTATCTGGCTTCTTATCCACATTCTATATCCCCAACCTCTCCCAAATGTCCCAGTTCTTCCAGCTTCTAAATAAACAGTATGTGCTTGTTGCCATGTTAAACTTTGATTCAGATCCTGCTTAATTTCCATAATCTTTTCAGGCCCCTAAATCTCACTTAGATAATGACCCTTTAGCTTGAATTAAGCCTTGTACCATTGATCATTTACTTGTTTTCTCTTAGAGTTTAATTTAATCATTGTAGTTTAGTTCAAAAGAACAAATAGCTTTCCACTCAGCGTTTGGGTAAGGGATCTATTCAATTGTGACCTTACTCGTTATTCTTGCCTCTGCCCATTTTGCTGTTCTTACTCCTCTCTCTCTATCATCATTCTAGGGAAATGCCATTAAGCCAAAATTTCCTCACATCACACTCAGAAGCACACAGTTGCACCGAGCCTTCACCCTCTCCATGTGTAAACACTATTTCAGCACTCTCCATATTGGAGGACTTCTTTGGGGCACTAACCAGCATGGTTAACACACACCTTCTCGCTTCATATCTGCCACAACCTTAACCCTCAATAATACACAGATGTAAGAAATCTATACTTTGTAGTTACATTGTTGGATGTAAATGCTGAATCCTCAGCTACATTGATTTTGAGATTTTGTATCTAGACTCCTAATGTCACAAGCAATATTGCTATCAAATCTCACAAATGTGGGAATGGGAAAAAGGCAACCCATCAAACAGGGAGATAACCAGTCATCTGAGGCAAGGAGAACAAACAATGAAACAAACATAAAGCAATGCAAAATGTTAAGGCTTCATAGCAGTTGCAGTTTTTAAGCTAGTAGTATGATGACCAGGTAGACAGTGCCAGGGACTCTGAGCACTTTCTCAAAGCCATTTTTGCATGGTTGATTACATTATGTGAGAAAGTAACTGATACTAGTATTCCTGATATCAGCACACGAGCCACTAAAATTTGCTGATCTGAAAACTAAAGTTCTATTTCCCACATTTATATCACATTTTCTATGGGTCTTATTTTCAGTTCCAATTCCCTTGCACATGAAATAACTTTCATTTGTAGTCAGGTTTGTTATTCAACTGTATTTGGTTACAAACCTTTGTAAGAATAAGTACTTAAAAAAAATTTTTTTTAATCTTTACTTTTTTTTGAGAGAGTGAGAGAGAGACAGAGTGAGAGCAGGGGAGGAACAGAGAGAGGGAGACACAGAATCCAAAGCAGGCTCCAGGCTCCGAGCTGTCAGCACAGAGTCCGATGCAGGGCTCGAACCCATGAACCGTGAAATGATGACCTGAGCCAAAGTCGGACACTTAACTGACTGAGCCACCCAGGTGCCCCTGTAAGAATAAGTATTAAGGATTACTTAATATTTGAATTTAATTTTCATATTCCCTCATAGGTCGAGCAAATGAAGAATGACTTTGTCCAACTCTATTGCCAATGACATATATACTAATGCTCTTAACCCTTCCTGATTCCCACCTATTCATTTTCATGAATTCTGTCTTCCATTCCCCATCAACTTGTTTGCATATGCCAAAAGACCTGGGGCTATTTTAGTTTAAAATCATTGTTATTCAAATAATATGTAGAATATTATTTTCCTAGAAATAATTATATTGGTATTTGTCTTAGCTTGGGCTACCATAGCAAAATATTGTAAGCTGGATCACTAGGCAACAGAAATTTATTGTCTCACAGCTTTGGAGGTTAGAAGTTCAAGACCAAGCTACTGGACAATTTGTTTCCTAGTAAGGACTCTCTTCCTGTCCTGTAGTCACCTTCTGATGGAGTCCTCACATGGCAGGGAGAGAAAGTGGGGGAGAGCTATCTCCTATCCCTCTTTGGAGAATATTAATCTCGAGAGCCCACCCTCATCACTTCATCTTAATTAAGTCCCAAAGGCTTCATCTCCAAATACTATCACATGGTCAGGGGGTGGGGGGTGGGTAGGGCTGCAACAAATAAAGATGGGATGAGGGGTACAACCATTTAGTCCCTAATAAGATTTGTATTCAGTTTTATAGTAAGCTACAGAAATTGAGTCTCATCACTATTTAAACTATTTCCAGAATTCTCTGCCATACTTGTTAAGGGCATGATATGGCTAAGGTAAACAAATAAGTTTTACTTATATTTTAGCTATTTCTTATATATTTTTCAATGATTCTATTCAATAAGGTACATGAATGCTATTTATCAGTCATTTCCTTTATTTAAGAATATTTTCTTTTCATCCTCTACATAGACCACAATTTAATTGGCTTTGCTGTAAGATTCTCCAAACTCCCTGTCTCCAAATCTTTCTCCATTGTTTCCTGCCTTTTACTTTTGGAAAGAAGTCTTATTTTAATCTGATTTATATGTGGAATTTAACCTTTGGTTGAAGTGTCTCCTGCATTTAGGATCTTAATTTGTTCTCCCAGCACCAACACCAACAACATCTTGTTTTGGATATCTTTTAAACAATTTGCTGAAACACTTGTTTCAGCTCTCACTCTGTCTCTGTCTCACTCTGTCAAAAAATAAGTAAAGATTAAAAAAAATTAAAAAAAATAATTATTCTTACAAAGGTTTGTAACCAAATACAGTTAAACACTTGCAGTGGCCATACAGAAGTTAACTTCAACTCGGGAAATACTTTCTTATACTTAGCTTTTAAGTTACTGCTATTTGCTATTCTGTTCCTTAGAAATCCTGTCCCTGTTAGTGGTGACCCTGAATCCTCGCTTCTCCTTTTTTTGTTAATGTTATCCCTCTGTTTTTCTACTCTGTGGCGAGTCTTCTATCTGTCCTCAACATTTAGATCTGATTTTTGAGAGGGTTTTTTCTTTTATTTACTGTCCCCAGCGTACTTCACAATTTTACCCTTGTGTTTTACTTTCTTCAAAATACCTCTTTATCTCATGCGTCCCACTGTTTATCTCATTCTGGGGTATTTTTATGTACTGACTTCTGTTCATCTCTACTCTTCTTGTTCTCTACTGATGCCTTACTCCTCTTACTTTATTGAGGTCGTCCTGTTGGAGTTTTATGTTCTATTAGGGGTATTAAATCTTTTTCCTGAGTCTTTTTTTTCTGAATTTTCATTAGATAATTTTTTTAATTTATAATACCTCTCAGTCTTGAAAATAAAGGTCTATTCCACCACCCCCCCCCCACCTTCCTTCATGAGCTACTTAAATACAGTAAAATATTTAAAGATTATGTTGACTGCAAGACCAGGTATTCCTCTGGGTGGGGGAAAGGGAGATGGTTAAACCCATTTCAAGACTCTGGGTTGATGTTTCTGTCCACTTGCTAATTTCCAGTGTGCACTATCCTATTATAGATTTGCTCTTCATTTCTGACTTCGTCTTCTTTCCTTTAATGAATATTACTTTCATCTAGTTAAATGAGTTACTATTAATTATTAAACTGGCTTAGCACTTCCTCTATCCATGTTATTTTAGTAATCTGAAATTCTCATCTTTATGTCTTCATGCTGAAAATTCTGCTTATTCTTGACTCTTTTTTTCTGAAAACAACAGTGTTTTCATGATAACTTTATTTTCCAGGAGATATAGTGTGATCTGGTTCTGTTTCCCTATTTGTTCTCCATTGTTGTTCTGTGACACAGTTTTGGTACGGTGGAAAGAGAGCACCTAGGCTCTATGACTTGCTAACCATTTGTCTCAGGCAAATTGTTTCATCACTCACTTCAACTCTTATTTATTTATTTATTTATTTATTTATTGAGAGTGAGAGCATGAGTTGGGGAGGGGGAGCAGTTGGGGAGAGAAAGAGAGAGAGAGAGAGAAAGAATCTCAAGCAGTCTCCAGGATCAGCGTGGAGCCCAACGCAGGGCTTAATGCCATAACCATGAGATCATGACCTGAGCAGAAACCAAGAGTTGAACGAACGTTCAACCGACTGAGCCACCCAGGTGCTCCACTCAAACTCTTTAAGTCTTATATTCCCTGAATGCAAAAGTAAGATTTTAATACTACTTCACCATAGGTTTGCTTTTAAGAGCAAATGAATAAACGATGCAAAGCTCTTATATATGACACCTGACGTCTAACATAAGCCCAGCACAAGTTAGCTAGTATCGTTCCTCTGAGCTGCTGACTTCAGTGAATGTAAAAAAGGTAGACTTCAGTGAACTGATCACAGGAACAGAAACAGTTAGTTTGAGGACAGAACCTCACTTTTCTTAATTTGGGCATAGGCAAGAGAGTCAGAGTCACACATCTTACTATGACTTGTTTAAATGAGTTAAAGCTCAAAAACACCTATGTGTGGGAAGTTTGTCCACATTGATCTATAAATTCATGATTAAGAGGAAGTTTCCTCAATTAAAATTAGGGATTAGCAATTTGTCTTTTTTTTTCCTTTTTTGTCCATGTTTTTATAAAAATGATTTTAGGATCAGATGACAGGCCTAATGAGAGGTTTTTATTCTGATTTCCGTACTCAAAACCTGTCATTTGTGCTAGCTACCGGCCATCAGGACTCATCCTTCTCTCTCTGTTTTATTTTTCCTTTCTTAATCCTTGAATTTACCTCATGTAGTTATTTTAAGTAATGCTCACCTTATTACTTTCCCTCTTTAGACTGTAAGATTCACTTGTAGAGACTGGGCCAAGTTTATTTCTTTATGTGCAAGATAGAATAAAACAGGTACATAAGTATATACATTTACAGACATGCCATTCAAATTTGGTTGAAAGAAAATGAATTATTTAGACAGATGCTTCATGCCAGGCTATAGTAAATGGGAAATATTTTAGATGATTGGCCTTTAAGAAAAAAGAGGCAATCATTTTCTATTTTTTAATGTGGCTTTTTATTTCTTAAACTAAACTAAAATTGCCCGTGAGTTATGCTTTCAAATTGCTTGGTTTACACACATAAGTCATTTTTTAAGACTTTTAATATTCTAATGAAAAAAGAGCTGTTGAGGCCAATTTATTATAAATTCCACAGTTAATACCCAAAACAAATAGAATATATAATAGATATACTAAGACAACACTCAAAAGCGAGTAAATAATGTTTTGTACTAATAGTTTTATTATTAAAAATTTTCATCATAGTTATACTTCAAACTGGGCGAGAGCAAAAGTCTTCGTGTAAGCTGCTCTATTTTTGGTGCTTAGTATAGCTCCTGGCATAGAGTAGACACAATTCATGATTCTTGAATGACTGAATTAAGAAACAGGTATTATAATTAATAACCTTGTCTAATCCTGTTTAACTGATTGCAGAATAAAAAAGGTGAATTCTCTTATAATGACTTCAATAGTTTGGTCTTTAGATAATTCTAATCAGTGTCAATAGGGTATGAATTGTAAATCATAAATGTACTGAGGATGATCCAGCAAGGTGATGTTCTTTAGACCTTTCTGGCAGAAAGTAAGACTAAGCCTACAAAGAAAACAGAGAAGCAAAAATATACAAAGTATGTTTGCCTCAGACCAAATTAATAAACTCATGTTTTATAATATTATCTATGCTTCCACATGAGGTCTAATTTATCCACAAGTTCACCATGAAGAAACTGCATTGAGACTCTAAGTTTGTTTCGAAAGGTTTCCACTCAGATTTCACGGGGATTCTAAACTAGATTTTTCATTTCTTGCAGAAGCTATTTCAGTCCAACTGTTTTACTGTATTGAATTCCCATGTATTATCTATTCCTCTCATTGTGGTATAGGGACAAGAACACAAATCTTTTAGTGTGGATTTTAGCAGAGCAAGGAAATAGTCCATAATTCTCTATGCCATAAACCAACCAAGTTTGACTCCATTCCTGCTCTGGGTTGATGAACAGATCTTTCAGGACCTCAGGGATCAGTGGTTCTCATTCTAATAACTGCCTCATTTTAATAACAATAGAGTTAGCAAACTTACTCAGGCTATTCTGTGTATTTCTAGTGTTTTGCCAAAAATTGCATTTTTTCTTTTTACATAACTAATAGTGAGAGGAAGTTTCTCTTAGAGCAAACTTGCCAGAAGTAGAATGACTGATCCCTGTTTATAGAGAAAACCTTTCTCTCCTTCAGGCATATCCTTTTTCCATAGTCTGTAGGGCCTACTTTCAATGAAATTGAGCATAAAGTTACATGATACATTGAACATATGAAATTTGTGGAAATGAACTGTTAAAAGTCAGTATATGTGTGAGATAAAGTGTTCCCTAGAATAGTTCTAAGGAGTTTTGAAAAATACCGCTTTTGTAGTATTCATGTTTAATTCAGTGTGTTTAAACAGATTCTTTTGGAATCTTATCCTAGCACAGTTTATCACAAAATTATCCATTAAAATGTTCCAAGTCCCAAAAAGTTTGGTAGTCTGTAGCTAAAAGAAATGGTCAACTTTTGAGCCAAGGTCATCCTCTGTATTGAACACTTATACATTAAAAAAATAAAATATAAATAGTCCTTAAAACATGGATTATAATAATTATAGGCCTCCCACTTAAAAATAAATTAAAAGATTAAAATCTATATTGACAGTATACAAGCAGAATCAGGATAGATAAGTGACTTTTTAATAGGCCAGGAATAATAACAACACATCCTGAAAAATACATGTTACTGGGGCGGCTGGGTGGCTCAGTCAGTTGAGCATCTGACTTTGGCTCAGGTCATGATCTCACAGCTCGTGGGTTCAAGCCCTGCGTTGGGCTCCATGCTGACAGCTCAGAGCCTGGAGCCTGCTTTGGATTCTGTGTGTCTCCCTCTCTCTCTGCCCCTCCCCTGCTCATGCTCTGACATTCTCTCTGTCTCAAAAATAAATACATTTAAAAAATTAAAAAAAAATACGTGTTACTGAAACAACAAAAATGAAATTAATCTTACATTAACTTATCCAACAAATATTCATTGTATACCTACTATGTGCCAGGTACTTTTCTAGGTGCTTGGAACCTATCAGTGTCTAGATTTCACAGATTGAGCAAGGATAATAAATAAATTTTAAAAAACAGTGATGTAAATGATAAAAATATTAAGCAATATAGCAGAGTGTTTGCTTTACTTTAAGAAGAATTTTCTGAGGAAGAAATAATTGACCAATGGTCCATCTATTCAATACTGTGCTTGGAAAAATCCTTATTTTATGAATAGAAAGCAAGTGTCTGTAGGGCATAAAATATATATTAGTTTCTCTGGAATTATACAATTGTAAGAAATATAGTCTCTTTCCTCTAGGAACTTGCAATATGGTTGCAAAGACCTGGCACTTGCCCTTAAGTCTAATATAAGGAAATGTGCTTAAATAAAGTTGCTTTAGTTTGTGTTGACTATGTTCTGGTCCTTTTCTGAAATTTTTCCATATTTCAACACTTTTAATCCTCCTTTAATATAAGGTAGCCCTTATTATTATATATGAAGAAACTAGAGTTTCTTACTCTAAAAGAGTAAGTTTCCCAGTGTCACAAATATAATAGTGTGCTAAATTGGAATTAAGTTCAAACAATCCAGCATACAGTTAACATTCTTAATTACTATAAGGAATGAATGGTACAACATAAATGCAGTACTATAAATTCATTTAAAAATAGATTTCTGGCTGAGGCCCTCTGAGAAGCTGTCAAGGTATATTTGTTCTGCTGTGAGCACCTCACTGCCCTTCCAAAGAGATGTGAAAGGAAGAACTCTTTGGAGATGTTTTCAGTTCAACAATGACAACAATCATATTGACATTACACAAGCGGCAAATGTGACAAATGGTAGCTTGGCTTATAAAAGTTCTCTGGTTCTGCTGTGAGCACCTCACTGCCCTTCCAAAGAGATGTGAAAGGAAGAACTCTTTGGAGATGCTTTCAGTTCAACAATGATAACAATCATATTGACATTACACAAGCGGCAAATGTGACAAATGGTAGCTTGGCTTATAAAAGTTCTCTGGTTCCACCTGGAAATTCTCTTGGGTCATTTGCAACATATCATTAGAGGGTTAATATTATACTAATAAAAATATGTGGGTAATGATTTTAAAAAAGGCATGGTTATTAAGCAATAATAAAAGAATATGAATAAATGTCTTGTGGAAATACATTCATTCTGAAGATAAATCAAGGGATGGCGATTTAAATGTAAACCATGTTCCAATAGCATTGGCAAGGGGGAGAAAGGAAGAGAGAAAGAGGAAAAGAAGGGAAAGGAGGAGAGAAAGGAGAGGAAGAAAAGAAGGAAAAAATCTTTCAGCCCTCCCTCCAGCTATGGCAAGGACTTACAAAGCAGCAACCTTCCTCCTATATTTCAGAGGAAAGAACAACTGAATAGTATCTTTGAAAGCCTGCATCAAGTTCATATCCTTTGACAAAGCAGTTTCACTTCTATGACATAAAAAACATATGTGAGTGATTAATGAAATAATTTTTAAATAATTTATGTAATTTAAATTTCATGGACTATCGTGAAAATATTAAAAAGTATTAAAATACACTTTTATATATGTAATCTATTCAATATAAAATGAGTTTAAACATTGTATATACAAATTTACCTTTGTTGCCTGTCTAGGGAAATATATTGTTTTTATTTGTCAGAATCAAGTTTTTTCATGTTTTTTCAGAAATGTAGTGAATGTCTGCCAATTCAACCTTCTCTAACTCTATCTAAGATATGACACTATCACACTATTATTTTATAAGAAATAGATCAGCTTTAAAATTATTGCACGTTTGAATGCATTTATTATAGTATATCTATTCTTTAGTCTGGTTTAAATGGAACCATTTTCTCCATCATTTAAAATGTAAACTCTACAATTTAGGCATGGTTGATTTTCATATTTATAGCATTAATTTTAGTTCTTCTGTTTCTTCTAAAAATATTTACTAGTGAGATAATCTGTGCAAACATCATTTCTAATTAATCTTTTTATCTATTAACTGTGAAATTACATTGAGTTGTGAGAAATAATACAAAGGGATCCTGTGAATGCTTTACTCATTTTCTCCCAATGATAAATCCTACAAAACTAGGATACAATATCACAGAATATTGATATTGACACAGTTCAAGATACAAGACCTTTCCATCATCCCAAGGACCCATCATGTTGCCCTTTTACAAGTGCACGGACATCCCCTCATTCCCCTGCCCCTTAACCTCAGCAGCTAGTAGGTGTTCTTCATTTCCATACATTTTCCAGTTCAATAATATTACTCCAATAGAATCATATAGTAGGTTAAATTTTCAGATTGACTTTTTTCATTCAGTATAATTCTATAATAATTCATCCAAGTTGCCATATATATATTGTTCCTTACCTTTCTTCCCTAGTAATATTTCATAGTAGAAATAGTTCACAACCTGTTTTACTCTACACCTATTGAAGGGAATCTGATTTACTTCTAATGTGAGGGTATTACAAAAAAGTTTTGTCATTGAGAAACTGTTAAATAAATGGAATATATGACTTTCTGAAACTGACTCTTTTCATGAAGCATAGTGTTCCTGAGATCTCCTACTACCATCACTAGTAATTTTGTTTATTCAGAAGTATATATCATTTGGTATGAAAATAGCCACTATTGGTTTTCCTTCTAAATTAATGTTTTCTTGGTATATCTTTTTCCTTTCTTTTACTTTCAAATTACCTATGTTGTTAAATTTGAAATGGGCTTCTTTTTTTTTCAATATATGAAATTTATTGTCAAATTGGTAAGAAATGAGCTTCTTATAAAAAACACAGAATTGGATTATGATAATTTTCTCAACTTTTTTTTAATTTAAAATTTTTTTAATGTTTGTTTATTTTTGAGAGAGAGAGAGAGACAGAGTGTGAGACGGGGATGGGCAGAGAGAGAAGGAGATACAGTATCTGAAACAGGCCCCAGGCTCCAAGCTGTCAGCACAGAGCCCTATGTGGGGCTCCAACTCATGAACAATGAGATCATGACCTGAGCCGAAGTCGGATATTCAACTGACTGAGCCACCCAGGCATCTAATTTTTTCTCAGCTCTTAATAATGTTTGACTTTAATTACTATATTTAGACCTTTTACATTTAAGATTGTTGTTGATATGTTGTAGCTTCAGACAGCAATTTCATTACTAGTTTTCTATTTATTTCTTTCATGTCTTATTCTGCTGTATTTCTTTTCTTGACTTTAGTCTTTAGTTTCTTTTCTTGGTGTTTTATAATTATTAGTTTACTTATTCCCCTCCATCACCAGACACTGGACCCTTTGAAGTCTTTGCCAACATCATACTTTTCTGTCACTTAGCACTGCACCTGACATGTAGAATTCACTGGGTAAGTGCTGACTATATGAACACATTAAAGTAACTCATCTATACTCGACCTAATGAAAATGTATAAACAAGGATTATTTCTCTTTTTAATTTTTATCTTCCCTATTTAGACAATAAAGTGGTTAATTAACAAGTAGTAAAGGATTTGCAACTGTGTATCCCATACTGAATTGGAAAGAACTGGAAATAAATAAACCAGCTCCCTATCCTTAGGTTGATGGTAATTTGTTTGATAAGGCATGTTTATACTACAAAACAGTGTAGACTATCCAAAAACTAATTGGAGTTCAATGCATACCAGAGTCAATGAGCTTTTGCACTAATCAAGAAAGAAAATATAGAAAACATGAATCAGGAAGCAGTGCTTTTCAAAATATAATTTGCAATCCATCACTAGGTTTACAAATTTATTTTTTTCAAGCCAATTTATTTATAGTTAGGACCAACAATAAAATAGAAGAGTTTTTTTTTATGCAAACTTGGGAAACATAATTAAACTTTTGTGTAATTTTTTTTCATTTATAAAAAGAGTGTATTGGATCAAATTTCATCCATGAATGTTAACATTGAAATAGGAAACAAAGATCTATGTGTTGTAAAAATTGGGGACCTTTCAAATATAAACAGAAATGTTACCAGTTTGCTTATAACACTGAAACAATATTTTTTGTTGATGGAAAATACTGTACTCTAACATTTCAATGTAAACTATTTTTCATGAACAAGTATGTCTGAACAATACTATCCCCAAAGCCCATAAACACCTTTGAAATATTCTCATATTAATGAGCTTTAATGATGCACGATGCACTTGAATAATACCTAGATGACTATAGCACTACTTAGAAAAGAAACACACCTTTCAAACTAATTAGAGTTCTTGAATGACATTGAAAGAGGGAGCTGGTTAAATCATTTTCTCCAGCACTAGGTTTAATTGACATAGATATAATGCCAGTGATAATTTTATGCAATTGCAAGATCAGGAGTTTAATATATCTGGCAGTAAGGCAGGGATTTTCTTTCTCTGACAGTGTTGAATAAACCTCTCTAATCCTTTTCTGTTAGCTTTCCCTTATTTCTAGGCTTAAATTTAATAACAGGCTGGAAAAAAAAAAACCAAAAAAACCCACAAGATTCCACTAGGCTTCTCAAAGCTCAACCACAAAGAGGGGGAAAAAGATGTTATCTCAGAGAGGTTGTGGCTCAGAATCATTAAAAAGACTAATGGCAGGATCATGGGGCTAAGTTTATAATTCCCCTTGTATATCACAGAGGCACCATCTCTTGTAGTAAACACTTTATCTACTTTCATCTTGCTTCCAAATCACCAAAATCAAGGCAGCAATCCAAGAGGGATTGGATGATTATAGTTTTACAAGATGCTTCAAAATGCTTTGTTGGATGTTCAATTTGTCTTACAATGATGCTTGTTTATTCATTTACAGGTCATTCTAAAGCCTTGCTGTACAGAACTAAGATGTTTTGGTATAGTGGGTGTCTACAGCACGTTTCCTGTAACATTTAATGCTTTGCAGTTTAGAATTGTGATGGTCTCTCTGGGCCATTTGGCAGAGGTTATAAAAGGCATAATTTTTATCAAAGCCTCTGAAAAAGGCCAAATGATTTTCAATGAAATATTTTTTTTACTTTGTTTCAATTATAAATTACACACTACAGAACTCAAGCAGGTCTGAAGTCTGGATCTTTATACCCTTGGGAAATTTCTGCTTTTCATAAGTTTATTTTATGCTTCTCTTTTTGACTCCTTGAAACAAATGCCCAGTTCATAGTTTTATTTCTTTCTTGACTGTTGGTCAGTATTATAGGTGTTCATATACAACATTCTTATTGTTCTAGAAGGCTTCTATAATTATGGTTTTTATTAATACATAGACCCAAGAGATACTTAACTGAATATATTTTTTATTTTGATGTGGCTTTTTTCTCCTTTACAATCTATTTTTAAATATATTTAGGTTGGATATGACCATGGAGTTTAGTGTTTGAATTGTTTCCTTTTAAGCTCATTGAGGTTTTCTTTGTGGTCTCAAGTGTGTGTGTGTGTGTGTGTGTATGTATATATAATATATAATATTATGCCATGGGAAAGGAAAGAGAATATAATATCCCATGGGAAAGAAAAGGGAAAATTTTAGAGTATAACTCAATATATAATTTTCAAGTCTTCTGAAATGAAAGAATATATTCTGCAATATGCTTATTGTTAAAAAATGTTAATAGCATTATTTTAATGATGAAAATGGAACAAAACACATCGTAAGAAATTATTAGATAAATTTAATTGCATACAATAGAAAAATATGCAATCATTAAAATTCACAGTATAGAAAACATTACCATGATATATTATTAAGAACAGGTTATGAGTATACAAATTATGTTGAAAAACAATATGTATTGTTTTTCTCCATAATTCAAGTTTTATCTTGAGAACAATACATAATAACAACAGTGAAAAATGTAGTGCTATATAATCTTATGTAATAAGATGTGATTTTGTTTACAGCCTACTGTGGTGTCATTGTCTTCTCCCTCCTCCTCCCCCTTCTTCTTCTTCTTCCTCCTCCTCCTCCCCTCTTCCTCCTCTTCTCCTCCTCCCCATCCTCCTCCTCCTCCTCCTCCTCCTCCTCCTCCTCCTCCTTCTTCATCTGCAGAAAGGGAGAATGATTTGAATGTGGCAATGACAAACATGGACAGTGGTACTGGGATCTCATTCTCACTATAGTCAATGAGATCTGTGGTAATCAGAGTTAATCCAGATTCTTAGGGAGCTGTTCAGATTTCCATTAGAACAAAAATTGAAGGGAATATTTAGAGTGCATGATGAATGTATATGGTATGTAGCTGATAATGAACCATGAATTTCAGAGAACATGTGGTAATGGTTTTAGGATTTGAGGGAAGATGGAAAAGGAAACAGAATAGTAGATATATAAAAACACAGGAGGATTATTTTGAAAGTTGTAGGATGTTACCTGGGTGTGGTAGAGCTTTTTTGAGACTATAATAACAGAATAACATATATTTAAAATTAATTCTCGTATGTTCAAGGCAGAGTATAGTGTTACAGTGTTTGGGTCAAGATGGGTAAGGGAGTGTCTAGTGCTTTCTCTTTACCACAGTTATTGGGTAGACAGACAGCAAGAAGTGGTCTTAGACCCCATGTGCTAACTCCCTCTCACTCCCCTTTAAAGCAGCAGAGATCTTATTTTCAGTGTGTATGCACTATCTTCTTAGCCTGCAGAATTCTGGAGAACCTGGGTGTTATACCAATCCCACAGAACACTCCTTATCTTAATTAAGTTTTGCTTGTATATGTGTGTGTATGTATGAAAATAATTGCAAACTTGCATTCTTTCCATTTTGTTAAATTCTGAAATGGATGCATAGAAATCCTCTGCTATTCTTTTTCAAAAATGTCTCCATTTATTTATTTATTTATTTATTTATTTATTTATTTATTTATTTATTTTTTGCCTGTTCATCCAGATGCTGTTACCATACTTTTACCTCAGAGTATGTAGAATTAACATCTCAGAGAAATAATTATTTTTTTTTGCACTTTCTTAAAATCCTATCTTCATAAGCTTTCTCCTGCTGAAATACTTCTGGCATTCAGTCCTTAAGAGGGATAAGTTGCCATCTCTTTTTCTTGTCCTTATTGAAGTGCCAGCCTTTTAGATTGCTTAGGGAATTTTCTGTGGGTATGGTGGTTAAATTTTGCCTGGGCATCATTAGAATATTTTCTTGCATGGTTTTATGGAATGTTTGCATATAATCATAAATCGTTCACAGGTAAAACTTTTGACTTTGTTTTTTAAATTTTAGAGAATGTTTCTCCTTTATGGTGGTAAAGCTTTCCCTGCACTTCATTCTTGCTTTGGGATTTCAAATTGGGAAACATCAGGTTGATATCCACATTATGCTTTTTTTTAAGTTTATTTATTTATCTTGAGAGAGAGACAGAGAGGGTGAGCAGGGGAGGGGCAGAGAGAAAAAGAGAGAGAGAGAGAATCCCAAGCAAGCTGTGCACTGTGGACACAGAGCCTGATGCAGGGCTCAAACTCACAACTGTGAGATCATGACCTGAGCTGAAACTGAGAGTTGAATGCTTAACTGACTTAGCCACCTAGTTGCCCTGTGAACCACATTTTACTTTTACAAAAATATAGAAAAAAAATGAGCTATGCTTATGCCAAACATTACATTTTTTTGTTGTTGTTAAATAGAGTAATTTATTTATCAATTCATCAGT
This sequence comes from Prionailurus bengalensis, assembly GCF_016509475.1. Lineage (NCBI taxonomy): Eukaryota > Metazoa > Chordata > Mammalia > Carnivora > Felidae > Prionailurus > Prionailurus bengalensis. The sequence continues at coordinate 93,774,133 of NC_057354.1, read as the reverse complement.
TATATCTTGTGTTTATATGATGTGCTGGACAGAATTTTCAGTATCTGGAATGTAATAGTAAATACAGAAAATTATAATTCTTGCTAGTTATGTACTTTATATTGAAATCAATGAGCTAAGGTAGAATGAGGGAAGGATAGAAAATAAATAAATATGAAAGTGCCAAATTTAATGGTGTGCTAGAATATGGTAAATGTTATGGAGGAAGTAGAGTAGGTTGAAGGGAATCAGGAGTGTGGGACTCAAAAGTGTGTTGCAATTTTACAGAAGGCTTTCGGCACATCTCCCTAGTCAAGTGAAATACGTGGAAATATTGGGGAAAGAGCAAAACAGACAAAGGGAACAAGCCCAGCAAAATGTGTGAGGGTGAGATAGGACCAGTGTGTTTGAGAAACAAGGAAGCCATTGTGGCAGAAGCTTCATTAGCAAGATAGAAGGAAATGAGATGAGAGAGGTAGTAGGGTCAAATACCTTGGGGCTTTATAGACTATTGTAATGATTTTATGCTGAGTAAAAAGTGGAAGCAATGAATGGTTTGAATAGGAAAGTAACATGATGTGATGTAGATGTTAAAATGGATCATTCTGGCTTCTGATAATAGAAGGTTTAGAACAAGGGTGGAAGCAGAGAGATGAATTTGGTGAGTAATGTATAATTTGATACCAGAAACAAGGAGAGCTTTGATCAGGTTATACAGGTGTAGATAATGGTTGTGTTATCATGTATTTAAAGAAAATCCAATAGGAATTCTTCACAGATTAGACATGATGCAAGAGAAACAGAAGGCTGAAAGCTGACTCAAATATTTTATCTTGAGCTACTAAAAGAAGGGAGTGGCTACCAGTTGAAGTGGAGAAGAGTGTGGGTGTGTGGGTGTGTGTGTTCAGAGGTGTCTATTAGATATCTTATTGGAGGTATAAGTGGACACTTGGACATAGGATGTGGAGTTAAGGAGACAGAGCTAGCCTAAATGCATTCTACTTTTAGAGTTGAAACAAGGGGAGAATTTTACGCAAGTAATGCCTGAGCACAGAGCTGAGGGCCCAGTAGGAGAGAAATAAGACAGAGAAAAGACAACTAATGTAGAGCTAAATCTATGCTCTAAGGTCATGGTATGGCAGAGGCCTATAAGTTGCTTACCCCCAGTGCTGGTTTCTATCTCCTCCAACTCAGTTATTTAATTTCTTTTTGAATAAATTATTCATTTTAGAACCGTTTTAGATTAGCAGAATTATTGCCAAGATAGTACAGAAATTCCTCCAATTTCCTGTTACTAAAATTGTATTAGTTTCATATTGCTACACTAACAGCAAACTTTGTGGCTTAAAACAACACAAATTTATTGTCTTACAGTGGTGTAGGTCAGAAGTCCTATATTCAAGGTGTTGGCAGAGCTGTGTTTCTTCTGGAGACTCTAGAGGAAAATCCATTTCAAATCTCTCTCTCTCTCTGTCTGTCTCTCACATACACCCCTTTACTTCCATCACCACATCTCTTTCTCTAACTCTGACCCTCCAGCTTCACTAACTACTTCATTTCACAGTATCACCTGACATCCCATAGAATGTATTTTCCCCACTTACTTGTTCACTTTATTTACTACTAGAGACACATGTGGCCCGTGTGGGACCCAGGAGTAAGTCACCATTTACAGGACCTTTCCTTTTTTTTTTCCCATCACTGTAACTAACATGGTTTCTACTGGCTGAAAATGACAATTGCAGATTATCCCATAACAGTGATTTATAACAAATGTTTTAAAATCATTGCAATGGTGTGGATAGAGCTCGACAGTATAATGCTAAGCAAAATAAGTCAGTCAGAGAAAAACAAATACCATATGGTTTCACTCTTATGTGGAATTTAAAAAAACAAATAAATGATCACGGGGTGGGGGTGGTGGTGGTGGTAGTGGTGGGGAAGAGAGAGACGAACCAAGAAACAGATTCTTAACTATAGTGAACAAACTGATAGTTACCAGAGGGAAGTTGGGTGGGTGAGTGGGTTAAGTAGGTGATGGGGATTAAGGAGTGCACTTGCGATGATCACTGGGTGTTGTATTTAAGTGTTGAATCACTAAATTCTACACTGGAAACTGATATTACACTGTATGTTAACTAACTGGAATTTAAATACAAACTTGAAAAACACAAAATTGAATAAGCAGAAAAAATCATAGGTGCAGTTTTTAACAAGTAAATTATATTACAGCGTGTTCCATAAAACATACAAAGTTAGAGATTCCTTGGTATAAAACTAGAGGTGAAAAGAACCTGGAGGGGATCCTTCCTTCTACTTTGTGACTCCCCTCAAAGAGTTATTTAATACCCTAAGATTTCCTATCAACACAATGTAAAATCCCTAGACTGGAGGGTAGGAATCATGAATACTAATCCACTATATTAATGGACCTCAGTTACTTGATTATATACCATTTCAGTAAAAAACCCAAAAAACAAAAAAACAAAACAAAACGAAAAAAACAAGTACTCATTCCTAATATATTTCTACTTATTTGTTTATAAATTGTATTATTGCACTACTGTATTTATATTTTATTTTGCATACACTATACAAATGTTTAAATCAAAACATTTGAAGTTTTAAATTTAAAACTAAATATAAATTCAAAATAATATTTACTCCTAAGATACTGATCCATTTCCTTGCACACAATTTGGTTGGCTTATGTGAGAGTTTAGAGACCATTACTCTAGATCAGTGATCCTTAATATCCTGTTCTGGAAATAGATAGTGTCTGTGATAAAAATTCACAATAGTAAGTAGTGAAGTAAGATAAATACGACAAATCCAATGTTTATAAAGTTAAACTAATTACATTTAGAGGACAGTCCTTTAATCTGAATATACTAGATATCAATGTTTTATTTTCTGAAGGCTACCGATCATATAATGTGTGTATATTCCAATTTTAATTAATGCACTCTGTTAACTACCAAAGTCTGAAAACTACTGCGTGGCAGAAAGTTATTACAGATATGCAAAATAAATAGAATGAAGAAGTCACACAGGTGAAACTGATGAAGTTTGCATTCAGAAAATAATTGTATTTAAATTCTGAATAGATCTTCACCAAGATAATCCTTCACCAAGTAACAAGGATAGTGTCACTGCTGTTCTACATAGTAACCAATGAGAAAAATCTTTGTGAAAATAAAAGCCCATTTATGAAAGTTTTCCCAGGGTACTACTTAATGGTAACCTTTGATGGGTCCTGTTCCACCTGAAGTGGAAAATAAGACTCTGAAGAAAAATACTTCTCACTAGCAAAGATATATGCCTTTTGAGTACTTTTGCAAAGAGAAAATGCAATTGCAATAAATACCACTGAAGATGAGAATAATCAGTTGTCATCTTAGGTCAGATGTAATAGTAAAACTGAAATTCTAAACCCAGAAAATACATGTTAAAATGATGTTAATCAGGAATTAAAGATAAAATATCTACTTTGGAAGAAGCATCAAAAAAAAAAAAAAAGAAAGAAAGAAATAGAGAACTAAACATTATGGAAAACTCAACAAGAGCAAAAGGAAAATGTTACGTGTTTTAATAGCCTGAAATTAAAAAACAAAAAACAGGGGCGCCTGGGTGGCGCAGTCGGTTAAGCGTCCGACTTCAGCAAGGTCACGATCTCACAGTCCGTGAGTTGGAGCCCCGCGTCAGGCTCTGGGCTGATGGCTCAGAGCCTGGAGCCTGTTTCCGATTCTGTGTCTCCCTCTCTCTCTGCCCCTCCCCCGTTCATGCTCTGTCTCGCTCTGTCCCAAAAATAAATAAAAAACGTTGAAAAAAATTTAAAATTAAAAAACAAAAAACAAAACACACACTTGTAAAATGTTTCAAACCTGACCAAGCATTTATTTTCCTTTATGTCAATATTCAACTTATTTTAGGAAAGAATGTGAATTATCAGTGGTATCTAAGTTTGATTGATGAAAAAGGTATTTTAAAAGATTATTTCATTTAAGGCTGTTATCTTTAGTGTGTGTGTGTGTGTGTGTGTGTGTGTGTATATATATATTAAAGTTTTTTTGAGAATAAACTATATACACATTTTTCCATTAACTGAAAATCTTTTTTCAATACCCAAAACACATGAGCAAAAATGTTTTATGAGGGGCGCATAGGTGGCTCAGCGGGTTGAGCTTCCAGCTTCGGCTTACATCATGATGTCATGATTCGTGAGTTTGAGCCCCATGTCAGGCTGTGTGCTGACAGCTTGCTCAGAGCCTGGAGCCTGCTTTGGTTTCTGTGTCTCCTTCTCTCTCTTCCCCTCCCCCATTTACACTCTCTCTCTCTGTCTCTCAAAAATAAATAAATGTAACAAAAAAAGTTTTATTAATATCTAATTGATAGGGACCCAGTGAGTGTTTTTGCCCGCACACTGTACAAAACTCCAGTGTGAAGAATAAAGACAGTGGTGGTCTTTAGAAATGGGTATATTGTCTAGAATCCTACTCACAAATGAGATCTTGAAAACTTGAAGGCATTTGCACTGGACCTTAACTGGTTCACTGGGAATCACTCGTCAAGGTCATGCAAATAGAAATATGCATTCTCTTGAAATATCAAGTTGTTAAAAAGTAATTTCAATATAGGGGCACCTGGGTGGCGCAGTCGGTTGGGCGTCCGACTTCGGCCAGGTCACAATCTCGCGGTCCAGGAGTTCAAGCCCCGCGTCGGGCTCTGGGCTGATGGCTCGGAGCCTAGAGCCTGTTTCCGATTCTGTGTCTCCCTCTCTCTCTGCCCCTCCCCCGTTCATGCTCTGTCTCTCTCTGTCCCAAAAATAAATAAACGTTGAAAAAAAATTAAAAAAAAAGTAATTTCAATATAAAACAGTTGGTTTCCCACACTAACATTTTAATTCTGTACTTGATATATTTAATTTTCAGTTAATGCTTAAATACCTAACCAAAGGAAGAAGGAAAAGAGGAGAGATTGTATCCTTAGTTACATAAAGCATAAAAATTATTCAAGACCAAGTTTGTTCTACATTGTGGAATCTACTTGTTCTGGCACAGGAGGAGCTAGGAGAGAAGCAAAACAAATAATTGAGTTGGTACTTCATAGGGCCAACCCAAGGAATATTCTGGGAGAAGTTTCTCACAGTCAGAAGAGGTATCTTTAGCCTTTTTGTTTAGTGGACAGAGCTATGACTTTTTGAGGTTCTCGTAAATACTAATGTTAAATACAATATAGGGCCTCAATTGTTCTGCAAAGTTTCATGGCGAACTAGAAGTTTGTAGAGTATCGATTTTAAAAATACCAATTTAGTAAGCATTTCAAATGTTCTCAACCAGCAGATAAATGTGGTGAGATATGCAGAAGAATTATAGAAGTTAGCTTTTTAAGAATTTAAGGTATTATTTTCTGTATGCACAATCTGCCTCTCAAACATAACACATAATCTATGAAAAATGGGGGAAGAAGTGGCCACATAATGTATTTTACATTATGTAGTTCAGAGAAGAGATAAGTGGGAGAGCAGTAGGGAAGTCTTCCTAGAGGAAGTACAACTTCAAAGCAACATACAGAAAGAGGGTCAGTTTTCAGGGTGTGCCCCATCTTGATCCTTGGTCTAATAAGATTTGTAGGTAACTTTGACTACACAGTGTTGGAAGACATGGCTGCTACCTAATTGTGATGTGAATAGAGTTTCTTTCAGGCATTGTATCACCTATACTTTGCTCTCTTCCTTTTGAACACATCACAAAAGATCTCTTTTGTAAGAGAACAGTAATATTGTCAAGAACTTGAAAAGAAAGGTATCAAACTCATTTGAGTGTATATTTAATGGACCACTTCTCTCCTGAATAGCTGCCCAGCATCAATAATGTTCATTGAAGAGAAAGTGACATTGTCCCTTCCCTCCTGATCTGAACAATTTGTGGAGGTTTCCTCTGTAATCTTTTGCAGGAATTGTGTGTGTGTGTGTGTGTGTGTGTGTGTGTGTGTGTGTGACTGATTTCCAGTTTTAAGTTGTACAAATAAGAGTGTTAACAAAATACACAAACCAACGTCTATCTACTATGATTTTACACCGTTATGATAGACTTTTAACTAAGATACTCAAATTAGATGAGCAGGATTTTATTTAAAAAACAATATAAAGAGTATCTAATACACCCATCACGAAAGATAACATTACACAATACTGAGTATAGACTGTTTGGAAATAGTTGCTTAGAAATTCATAACCAAAAATCAGAGGAAAGAGGAGATATTGTATTCTTATGTGCATGCAGTAAGAACTGAGAGATGTCCTTCATGTAAAGATTGGATCAGAGTTCTTGAATGAAAGTAAAATTTTATACATGTGCAGAAAAACACATGGAAGACATTTTTCAGAGATTAGGAAATAGAATACTGATTTTACAAAATATAAATCAAAATGAAGTCTAGAGAGGTAAGAAGAAAGTAAAAACAAACACTTTCCCAGGGCCAAATAGTTCTGTATCTTTAGAGGTAAGGCTGGTGCTTTAAGTTCAGAAATAGAAATTCAGGCTACTTTTATACACTTAGCAATGTTAGCCATTCAAAATTGTTATTTTTCACAGTTGACAGTATTCCTGGTTCTTTGAATTTCTGCTTGAGTTTTAGAATAATATCCATTTTTACTAACAGCTATTGGGATTTTCACTGGAATTTCATTGAATTGGTAGATCGATTTGGAAAGAATTTTTATCTTAAGAATACTGAGTCTTCTGACACCTGAAAAGGGTACATCTCTACACTTATTCAGGTCTTCTTCATTTTTGTTAGCAATGTTTTACTGTTTTAAATTTTCAGATCTTTCTCCTCAGTTCTCAGATTTACCCTTATGTATTTTCTATTTTTGCTGCAACAGCAGCTTAATAACTTTGGGGAAGTAAACAGGACAGACCAACTTAGTGAAAGTTATGACCTTTGGGAAGTATAAATAATAAACAAGAAAAGAAAATTTAAAATTGTGAAAGGCAATAATAAGGAAACAGGTAGAAAATAAGGCATTTTGGAATAGTATCTCTACTTAGAAATAACAGTCCAATCCAAGAGTTTGAAATGTAAACGTCTCCCTATCTTCCAGATTCTGTAGGAAGGTAGGAGCATAACTTGAGTGAGTGTTTGGCTCCAAGTTGTAAAACCACCTCCAGTCATAAAGAAATTAGTCTCTTTGTTTGTTTTGTTTTGTTTTCCCTCTGAAAAGTCAATTAACTACCATAGATAGTCACCTCAATTACCAGATAAAGTGAGGATGAACTGTGTGTGTGAGCAGGGGTTCTGTAAATTCCTCTTACTTCAAGACTAGTTATTGTTTATTTTGGGGGAAAAAACATATGTAACAGGTTGTATCTTCTTGCTTGTAGAGAAGGGTGAGATTACTTTCTGTTTTTGCAATCTCTTAGGGGATTGCCAATGATGTGCATCACATTCTAGTTTAATGTTTATTCTAAAATAAAAGTGTTCTCTTTGCTGACTTTGTGGAGAGAATTTCTGGGTTGAGAGATTTTTTTGAATTATATTTCTTCAGCAGTATCCAAAAGGTAAGAAAATGCTAGAGAATAGCATTCCAATGGAATAGCACATGTGAAGGCCAGAAGTGAAGAAAAAAATTGACTTCATTGAAAAACAGTAAAAGAACTCAGAGAACTTGATTATTGTGAGACAATGATGAGATGAAATTGGAAAGAGGAGTTGCAGCAAGATGGCGGCTTAGGAGGACGCTGGGCTCACCGCACGTCCTGCTGATCACTTAGATTCCATCTACACCTGCCTAAATAACCCAGAAAACTGCCAGAGGATTAGCAGAACGGAGTCGCCGGAGCCAAATGCAGATGAGAGGCCCACGGAAGAGGGTAGGAAGGGCGGCGAGGCGGTGCGCGCTCCACGGACTGGCGGGAGGGAGCCGGGGCGGAGGGGCGGCTCACCGGCCAAGCAGAGCCCCCGAGTCTGGCTTGCAAAAGCGGAGGGGCCTGACGGACTGTGTTCCGACAACAAGCGCGACTTAGCGTCTGGGAGGTCATAAGTTAACAGCTCTGCTCGGAAAGCGAGAAGGCTGGAGGACAAAGGGAGGGAGAGCTGCTGAGCCCCCTGACAACAGAGCTCAGTTTGGTGGGGAACAAAGGCGCTCGCCAGCGCCATCTCCCCCGCCCATCCCCCAGCCAAAATCCCAAAGGGAACCGGTTCCTGCCAGGGAACTTGCTCGCTCCGCGCAAACACCCAACTCTGCGCTTCTGCGGAGCCAAACCTCTGGCAGCGGATCTGACTCCCTCCCGCTGCCACAGGGCCCCTCCTAAAGTGGATCACCTAAGGAGAAGCGATCTAAGCCTGCCCCTCCTGCCCCCGAGCACCTTGCCTACCCACCCCAGCTAATACGCCAGATCCCCAGCATCACAAGCCTGGCAGGGTGCAAGTAGTCCAGAGGAGCCACACCACCCCACAGTGAATCCCACCCCTAGGGGAGGGGAAGAGAAGGCACACACCAGTCTGACTGTGGCCCCAGCTGTGGGCTGGGGACAGACATCAGGTCTGACTGCGGCCCCGCCCACCAACTCCAGTTATACACCACAGCACAGGGGAAGTGCCCTGCAGGTCCTAACCCACACCAGGGACTATCCAAAATGACCAAGCGGAAGAATTCCCCTCAGAAGAATCTCCAGGAAATAACAACAGCTAATGAGCTGATCAAAAAGGACTTAAATAACATAACAGAAAGTGAATTTAGAATAATAGTCATAAAATTAATCGCTGGGCTTGAAAACAGTATACAGGACAGCAGAGAATCTCTTGCTACAGAGATCAAGGGACTAAGGAACAGTCACGAGGAGCTGAAAAACGCTTTAAACGAAATGCATAACAAAATGGAAACCACCACGGCTCGGCTTGAAGAGGCAGAGGAGAGAATAGGTGAACTAGAAGATAAAGTTATGGAAAAAGAGGAAGCTGAGAAAAAGAGAGATAAAAAAATCCAGGAGTATGAGGGGAAAATTAGAGAATTAAGTGATACACTAAAAAGAAATAATATACGCATAATTGGTATCCCAGAGGAGGAAGAGAGAGGGAAAGGTGCTGAAGGGGTACTTGAAGAAATAATAGCTGAGGACTTCCCTGAACTGGGGAAGGAAAAAGGTATTGAAATCCAAGAGGCAGAGAGAACTCCCTTCAGACGTAACTTGAATCGACCTTCTGCACGACATATCATAGTGAAACTGGCAAAATACAAGGATAAAGAGAAAATTCTGAAAGCAGCAAGGGGTAAACGTGTCCTCGCATATAAAGGGAGACCTATAAGACTCGTGACTGATCTCTCTTTTGAAACTTGGCAGGCCAGAAAGAATTGGCACGAGATTTTCAGGGTGCTAGACAGAAAAAATATGCAGCCAAGAATCCTTTATCCAGCAAGTCTGTCATTTAGAATAGAAAGAGAGATAAAGGTCTTCCCAAACAAACAAAAACTGAAGGAATTTGTCACCACTAAACCAGCCCTACAAGAGATCCTAAGGGGGACCCTGTGAGACAAAGTCCCAGAGACATCACTATAAGCATAAAACATACAGACATCACAATGACTCTAAACCCGTATCTTTCTATAATAACACTGAATGTAAATGGATTAAATGCGCCAACCAAAAGACATAGGGTATCAGAATGGATAAAAAAACAAGACCCATCTATTTGCTGTCTACAAGAGACTCACTTTAGACCTGAGGACACCTTTAGGTTGAGAGTGAGGGGATGGAGAACTATTTATCATGCGACTGGAAGCCAAAAGAAAGCTGGAGTAGCCATACTTATATCAGACAAACTAGACTTTAAATTAAAGGCTGTCACAAGAGATGAAGAAGGACATTATATAATAGTTACAGGGTCTATCCATCAGGAAGAGCTAACAATTATAAATGTCTATGCACCGAATACCGGAGCCCCCAAATATATAAAACATTACTCATAAACATAAGCAACCTTATTGAGAAGAATGTGGTAATTGCAGGGGACTTTAATACACCACTTACAGAAATGGATAGATCATCTAGACACACGGTCAATAAAGAAACAAGGGCCCTGAATGAGACATTGGATCAGATGGACTTGACAGATCTATTTAGAACTCTGCATCCCAAAGCAACAGAATATACTTTCTTCTTGAGTGCACATGGAACATTCTCCAAGATAGATCATATACTGGGTCACAAAACAGCCCTTCATAAGTTTACAAGAATTGAAATTATACCATGCTTACTTTCAGACCACAATGCTATGAAGCTTGAAATCAACCACAGAAAAAAGTCTGGAAAACCTCCAAAAGCATGGAGGTTAAAGAACACCCTACTAACGAATGAGTGGGTCAACCAGGCAATTAGAGAAGAAATTAAAAAATATATGGAAACAAATGAAAAGGAAAATACAACAATCCAAACGCTTTGGGATGCAGCAAAGGCAGTCCTGAGAGGAAAATACATTGCAATCCAGGCCTATCTCAAGAAACAAGAAAAATCCCAAATACAAAATCTAACAGCACACCTAAAGGAACTAGAAGCAGAACAGCAAAGGCAGCCTAAGCCCAGCAGAAGAAGAGAAATAATAAAGATCAGAGCAGAAATAAACAATATAGAAACTAAAAAAACTGTAGAGCAGATCAACGAAACCAAGAGTTGGTTTTTTGAAAAAATAAACAAAATTGACAAACCTCTAGCCAGGCTTCTCAAAAAGAAAAGGGAGATGACACAAATAGATAAAATCATGAATGAAAATGGAATTATTACAACCAATCCCTCAGAGATACAAACAATTATCAGGGAATACTATGAAAACTTATATGCCAACAAACTGGAAAACCTGGAAGAAATGGACAAATTCCTGAACAACCACACTCTTCCAAAACTCAATCAGGAGGAAATAGAAAGCTTGAACAGACCCATAACCAGTGAAGAAATTGAATCGGTTATCAAAAATCTCCCAACAAATAAGAGTCCAGGACCAGATGGCTTCCCAGGGGAGTTCTACCAGACGTTTAAAGCAGAGATAATACGTATCCTTCTCAAGCTATTCCAAGAAATAGAAAGGGAAGGAAAACTTCCAGACTCATTCTATGAAGCCAGTATTACTTTGATTCCTAAACCAGACAGAGACCCAGTAAAAAAAGAGAACTACAGGCCAATATCCCTGATGAATATGGATGCAAAAATTCTCAATAAGGTACTAGCAAATCGAATTCAACGGCATATAAAAAAAATTATTCACCATGATCAAGTGGGATTCATTCCTGGGATGCAGGGCTGGTTCAACATTCGCAAATCAATCAACGTGATACATCACATTAACAAAAAAAAAGAGAAGAACCATATGATCCTGTCAATCGATGCAGAAAAGGCCTTTGACAAAATCCAGCACCCTTTCTTAATAAAAACCCTTGAGAAAGTCGGGATAGAAGGAACATACTTAAAGATCATAAAAGCCATTTATGAAAAGCCCACAGCTAACATCATCCTCAATGGGGAAAAACTGAGAGCTTTTTCCCTGAGATCAGGAACACGACAAGGATGCCGACTCTCACCGCTGCTGTTTAACATAGTGCTGGAAGTTCTAGCATCAGCAATCAGACAAGAAAAGGAAATCAAAGGCATCCAAATTGGCAAAGATGAAGTCAAGCTTTCGCTTTTTGCAGATGACATGATATTATACATGGAAAATCCGATAGACTCCACCAAAAGTCTGCTAGAACTGATACAGGAATTCAGCAAAGTTGCAGGATACAAAATCAATGTACAGAAATCAGTTGCATTCTTATACACTAACAATGAAGCAACAGAAAGACAAATAAAGAAACTGATCCCATTCACAATTGCACCAAGAAGCATAAAATACCTAGGAATAAATCTAACCAAAGATGTAAAGGATCTGTATGCTGAAAACTATAGAAAGCCTATGAAGGAAATTGAAGAAGATTTAAAGAAATGGAAAGACATTCCCTGCTCATGGATTGGAAAAATAAATATTGTCAAAATGTCAATACTACCCAAAGCTATCTACACATTCAATGCAATCCCAATCAAAATTGCAGCAGCATTCTTCTCGAAACTAGAACAAGCAATCCTAAAATTCATATGGAACCACAAAAGGCCCCGAATAGCCAAAGGAATTTTGAAGAAGAAGACCAAAGCAGGAGGCATCACAATCCCAGACTTTAGCCTCTACTACAAAGCTGTCATCATCAAGACAGCATGGTATTGGCACCAAAACAGACACATAGACCAATGGAATAGAATAGAAACCCCAGAACTAGACCCACAAACGTATGGCCAACTCATCTTTGACAAAGCAGGAAAGAACATCCAATGGAAAAAAGACAGCCTCTTTAACAAATGGTGCTGGGAGAACTGGACAGCAACATGCAGAAGGTTGAAACTAGACCACTTTCTCACACCATTCACAAAAATAAACTCAAAATGGATAAAGGACCTAAATGTGAGACAGGAAACCATCAAAACCTTAGAGGAGAAAGCAGGAAAAGACCTCTCTGACCTCAGCCGTAGCAATCTCTTCCTCGACACATCCCCAAAGGCAAGGGAATTAAAAGCAAAAGTGAATTACTGGGACCTTATGAAGATAAAAAGCTTCTGCACAGCAAAGGAAACAACCAACAAAACTAAAAGGCAACCAACGGAATGGGAAAAGATATTCGCAAATGACATATCGGACAAAGGGCTAGTATCCAAAATCTATAAAGAGCTCACCAAACTCCACACCCAAAAAAACAAATAACCCAGTGAAGAAATGGGCAGAAATCATGAATAGACACTTCTCTAAAGAAGACATCCAGATGGCCAACAGGCACATGCAAAGATGTTCAGCGTCGCTCCTTATCAGGGAAATACAAATCAAAACCACACTCAGGTATCACCTCACGCCAGTCAGAGTGGCCAAAATGAACAAATATGGAGACTATAGATGCTGGAGAGGATGTGGAGAAACGGGAACCCTCTTGCACTGTTGGTGGGAATGCAAATTGGTGCAGCCGCTCTGGAAAGCAGTGTGGAGGTTCCTCAGAAAATTAAAAATAGACCTACCCTATGACCCAGCAATAGCACTGCTAGGAATTTACCCAAGGGATACAGGAGCACTGATGCATAGGGCCACTTGTACCCCAATGTTTATAGCAGCACTCTCAACAATAGCCAAATTATGGAAAGAGCCTAAATGTCCATCAACTGATGAATGGATAAAGAAATTGTGGTTTATATACACAATGGAATATTACGTGGCAATGAGAAAAAATGAAATATGGCCTTTTGTAGCAACGTGGATGGAACTGGAGAGTGTGATGCTAAGTGAAATAAGCCATACAGAGAAAGACAGATACCATATGGTTTTACTCTTATGTGGATCCTGAGAAACTTAACAGGAACCCATGGGGGAGGGGAAGGAAAAAAAAAAAAGAGGTTAGAATGGGAGAGAGCCAAAGCATAAGAGACTGTTAAAAACTGAGAACAAACTGAGGGTCGATAGGGGGTGGGAGGGAGGAGAGGGTGGGTGATGGGTATTGAGGAGGGCACCTTTTGGGATGAGCACTGGGTGTTGTATGGAAACCAATTTGTCAATAAATTTCATAAAAAAAAAAATTGGAAAGAGTTGTATCAACCTATACTATGTAAGAATATTATGCTACAATCAGGAGTTTGGATTTTATTCTAGTTTCAGTGAATGGATGTTGAAGTGGTTCAAGCTGTATCTCATTTGCATTTGTAAATGATCAAACCAGCTGTTGTGTTGAGAATTAATTGAAGAGTTAAGAAGAGTAAGAGACCAGTTGGTGTGCAGTATCCTTGGAAAGAGCTGGCTTTCAAGAACAAGAAATACTAACACTGAATAAAAGTAGCCAAATGTATTATGTCATTAAAGTAGAGGATAAAGATTTGGGCAAGATATAGGGAAAAAATAAGGTAGAAAAATGACCCATATTTTTTTGACTAGAGCAACAAGGTAGATGTTGATGCATTTTAAACAAATGCATAAAACTGGGAGAGGCAGATTTGGGTGGAGTGGCAGACAAGAATTATATATTATCATTTTTCACTCCCTTTGAGCATAATATAATATATTTTTAAATACTTGCTTTTAATGATGTTATGGTATTCCACACTGTGGGCATATGCTAATTCAAATGAGCATCCCTCTAATTGTTGAATATTTGTTTCTCTATTGCATTTATTGTAATTACTATTCCTATATTTAAGTGTGCATATAGACTAAACTTGGATTCTTTTCTAAGGATAAATTTGTGGAAATAGAGCCTTTAGTTATATGTAATGTTTCAAATGCTTTGATACTGTTGACATTTGCCTAATACTACCAAAAAAATAACCTGTTGATTAAGCAAAGTTAAGTTTATTAGACTTACTATAATAAGGGGGAATACCAATGGTGTCAATAGTGTTTCTTCAGGGGAAAGTGAGGAGAGTATATTTGTAGAGTTTGAGGATGTGAGCTGTGTGATATTAAGGTGAGACTTGCAATGTATGGAATTGGTTGAGATTAGGTGGATACATATGATAATCTGGCTGTGGATTGGTATACAAAATGAAGTGAGGATCTTGAAGTGAATCTTAAGCAGGCTGTTAGTCTTGATAAGGAAGCTAGTTTAATTAGCTTACTGTTAGATCTTCCAGAAACAGTTATTTGCTTGTCCCTAGCATTTGAATATAAGGATAGGAAAATGGTCCAGTATCGTTCAATACAGGGACAGGGAATTATGTTGATTTCAGTCCTAAATATAAATTGTCAAATTACTCTTAATGGAATTTGGATCAACTAATATTTTCCCATATTCAAATTTTGGAATGTATGGTTGTTGCTAGTTATATTTTTAGTTGAATGCCTGCTGAAAGATTATGGTTAGTCATGTTTTTTTTTAAATGTTTATTTATTTTGAGAGAGAGAGAGACAGAGACAGAGACAGAGTAGGAGCAGGGGAGGGGCAGAGAGAGAGGGAGACACAGAATCTGAAGCAGGCTCTAGGCTCTGATCTGTCAGCACAGAGCCTGACGCAGGGCTCTGAACTCACAAGCTGAGCTGTGAGATCTGAGCTGACATCAGATACTCAACTGACTGAGCCACCCAGGCACCCCTTGTTAGTCATATTTTAATGTGCTACATTGCCACATCTAATATGTGATGCATGTCTTTTTCTTAATATAAATCTAGACCCCAGTAAAATAAAAAAGTAAACAATAATTGATCATTAATTAGTTAATATCTGCAATGATTAAAAATATGCATTAGCAAGCCAATCATCAGGCTTCTAAGAAGAAGTATTAACTGAGAGAAAGGTATTGAATATTAAGTCCTAAACTTGGGGGCAAATGTGTGAATTTCTCTTATAAGAGTCACTTTTGCAGTATTTCCACTGCAGCTTTTCAACTGCCAGCAGAGATTAGTGAGCAAAAATGGATTTGGCATATTTACAAAATGAGCTCAGTGTCGAATCCTTCATTTAAGGAGGTACAGCAGTGTTAGACAGATGATGATGGAGTCTCTTCCCAGTGGGAAGACGTGGGTTGCATCTCTCACTTATCATTCTTGTGGTAGTGACTATCAGTTATAGCTGTGAGAGATTAGCCAGTTTGGCCCATTTTATCCAGGCAAAGCTTTAGTGGCAGGTGTCAAAAGAAGGGCACCTAGTACTCTTAATCCTTGTGGAATATAACCTAAGGGGGAGAAATTCCATTTTTGTATATAAACCTTACCAGGGAAATGTTTTAGAAAGCAACAAGCATTTCAGATAATGCAATGCAATCTGATTATTTTTCTGTTGACAAGATTGACCTTTCTCACTACAAAAAGTCACTTCATTAGAACCTAAAATAATCACAAAAGAGAAGTGTTCAATGTGCATTCTTTAAGATTGCAGATAAATATACATGTATGAAAATTAAAACATACATATATTACCTTTCTGATGCAAAAAAGCAAAATGTTAAGGTAAACTAACATACTTGTATTTTTTAACATGTTGAGTGAAGGTAGCATAGAGTGTGGATTTAATGATTTCATATTCTAATGTTATTAACTTGTTGCAAATTGACATTCTTTAATATTTTACCAAAGATTTCCACGTGTGAATTTATCATATAGATATATTTTTCTTATCAAGCAGTACAGAGTAATTGGAGATTCTTAGACAAACATAGATAAATCCAAAGAAAGAAAAAATATTTAAAATCATATCAGAAAGCATTTAATATTTATATTATGTTAATATAAATATATATAAACAGTAAAAATTTAGATCATGCAGTAAATATTACTTTTCAATTGTTTTAACAACTTAAACATTTATGTATGAGACAAAATGAACTGTTTGATGGAACTGGAAGATGAGATTAAATTGTAGGACTATAGAAAAGGAGAGTATATCCTCCATATATGTCTATATATGTTTTCATTACTATCCTATAAGGGAGTCTGGTCTGTTTATTGTTCACCAATGATTTTCAAAATGTAGCTCATGGTGCAGCAGCAGCATCACTTGGAAACTTTTTTGGAAATGGAAATTCTGGAGCCTCATCCAGATCAACTGGATCAGAAATTCAGAGGGACTCAGCTGTTTTTAATAAACCCTCCAGGTGATTCTCATTCATGCTTAAATGTACAATCCAGGATCTTAAGCCTAAGATCCTTAGTAATCATGGAATAAGGAAGACAATGGAGTAGAATTTAAGAGTAATACTAGAAAACTAAGTAGTATTTGAATAGCCACATGGCTATTAATTTGCTTCTTAAAACTTGGAGGGGAGGTGGGCAGAGGAATGGGTTAAATGGGTGATGGGTATTAAGGAGGGTACTTGTGATGAGCCCTGATCGTTGTATACAAGTGATGAATCACTAATTTCTACTCTTAAAACCAATAATACACTACATGGTAATTAAATTGAATTTAGATAAAATCTTGGAAAGAAAAAAAGATGTTATATAATGTAAAAAAAAAAAACAAAAAAACTTGAATCAAGTTCTCCACCTTTGTGTCAAAGGACATTCTTATGAGATACCTCATTCACCTTTCCTTTTTGTTCTCATTTTGCTTCATTTTTAAATTAACTAATAATTTAGGTTAGTGTTAATCTTTAGGGAATTATGCAGAAATACCTTTACTAAAATAAAAAATATGCCTTTATTGTCAATGTTGGGTTTGTAAAACAAAGATCATTCTCTCATAAGTGGAGAACTTGTATCATATTCTGAAACATGGAATAACTTTGTTTAATGGTTCAGCTATAAACCATTCAACATAGGGGTCCATGATATGAAGGCCGACAGTTTGTAATGTAAGGTTTAATTAAATTGGGCCCTGCTATAATTAAAGGTTTTGAGTTATTAATGCATCACTCTGGCAAACATTTAATTTTTATCTTGCTGGTGAAACCCTTATTAAAACAGGATATTAGGACAGCTAAATAGAATTTGCTGCAGAAATGGTTTGGAGTTTTAGATGTAATTCACCATAATACACTGCAGTGATTGTTTTCTTTTTAAATAAAAAGAGGACTTTTGGAAGCTCAAGAAAATGAGCACAGTTTGAGATAAGAGAATAATTCCATTTTTAAGTCATAAATCAGGTATAGTGAAACTGACTTGAAGAATAATTTCTCTGAATGCTCCATGTTGGAGATCTATCCGTGCTCACCACAAACCACCCTGGCAATTTGGGTGCTCAATATTGAGACTGAAGTTTCAAGTTATTTTAGTATCACTTGTACTAATTTAGCAAATATTTTCCTATTCCATTTGCATCTGTAGAAAGCATAGGAGCAGACGCATCATTAACTGGTTGATTCCCAGTTTCTTCTTAGAGCTAATATTAATTGAAAACATCGTCTGTATTTATCCATCCTGGGTCCAGATGATTCTCTTAAGTAGAAGAATTCTTCCTGCCAGAATTCCAGTACAATTTCAGTGCTCTTGTCCCTCCTTTGACACTTAGAAACTAAATATGTAATGCAGAAACACAAAGTTCAGCATTGCTTCAAATTCTAAGGAACACTACTAGTTGCCACACAGCAAACCCAAAGTTAAATAAACTTGTGCAAATTACATTTGATATCCCCCTTTACAAGACTCAAATCACAGGATGGTACATTACAAACTCTAGAGGAGTCGTGTGGTTAAGAAAGATAGGCAACTTGATTTCAACAGCTGTCAAATTTAATGTACCAGAGGCCTCTCCTACTTACCTGGCCATCGTACTGTTCCACAGAGCGTGCATTGGAAAAGGCTCTTGTAATGAAAAGGGGGCTGGTTAAGGCAGTAAGAAACCTCAAATCAATCCTGCTTTCATTATTTGCTAACTGTGTGAGCTTAGAGAAATTAATTAAATGCCTCAAGGTTCAGTTTCTCATCTCTAAAGTAAGGTTAATAATTACAGTATAGGCATACTGTAAATTAAATGAATAGATAGGTTCAGAAACTTGGTAAATTTTAAAGTACAACTGAAAAGTTCATTTTAATTTCTCTGACTCTTATTTATTGAGAAATTTGTCATTAAACCTATGAGTGTCTGAGGTACTCTTTTCTGTCATCCTATGTATTCTATTGACCATCGCTCTATATGCAGCCATTGATGAGTAGACAAAAGAAGTGCCTAAGATTGCTCATCGAACATACTAGGATGGAGTGTGTTCACTTTGCTAAATATTTATCTCCTGGATATATTCAGGCAGAACTTGTTAGAACATTGTGAAGGAAATACTGTACAAGGTTAATTAATGTCAGGTTCCTTCTTATTCAAAGACACTTTGACTTGAAAAAATATATTAGTCCTCATAATGTAAATAATCCATTGACTTGATCATGCAATGACTAAATATTGGCAAATCATGGAGGATAGAGTTTTCAGGTACAATTAAAGGGGTATAAATTCATATTCATGTAAGTTTCTACTTAGTAATAGTAGTTATTTTAAGGAAAAGTGTGTGTGTGTGTGTGTGTGCGCGCGCATATAATCGGGAAAATCTATGTGAGACATGTAACATGAGTACTTTTCAAGACTTTATTCATGGAATAAGTATAGATCTAGTATGGTTATTTGAAGAGATAGTATAGCATATTTTTTTATAAAAGTGAGGGGTTCTTATGATCAGTATAAGGACAGAAATGGAAAGAAAAGATTTAACAGCAAATCCATGGGTTTCTCCTTAGAGATGAAAATCTTGGAGAAGATGGAATATGGAAATGACTGACTTCCAACAGACTTTTTCATAAAAATGCTTATGACCCAGACCAGACCTCTTGTCAATATGATAATGGTAAAGAACAGAGTTCTTATTTTTTAAAAAGTAAATGATTTTAGAGGGATATATCTGTTCTCTGTAATTGCTTATTATAAATAAACCTGGAATTACAGATTTAAAGAGCGTAACTAGAGAATGAGAGGTAGTCAAACACTTCACATTCATGTAACTAACAGCACAAAAATGGGAAGCCCAAAAATTCAAATAGCTTCTTTTGTGAACTATGATTTTTGCATACATCATTCAAATTTATCTGTAACCCAATGCCAAACATAGTCCTAATGTAAGCGAATGAAATTTCTTGGAAACTGTTGATTGTTGCTTTCTTCACCAAAAGGAAATCCTGCATTTGATCTTGGTTCTTATTTAAATCCTTTAAGTTATGAATCAAGCTTGGTATCAGAGAATAATTATCATTAAATTAATAATTTAACCCTCCATGTCAACAAAGATAGTTACAATTATCTTTGTTATTTTAGCATTATCCATTACCACCCACCATCCATGTTTCTGTGGACAACACGCATCACTGTTAGTGAGTTGCTCTTTCAATGTCCCATTCAACTCAGAATGAGAATCTCTGGATTCAGATTTTGTTGCTGTTGTTGTAAACTCTCATCCAATTGTTAAGCTCCATAAAATTTCAGAATTGCTGTCATAGGCTGCATTTTTTATTGATTTCAATTAGGTAGTAATGGTTTCATCCAGGACATTGTTTGTATCAGAATCTTTATCTTTCAGATACTATAGAGTAATAGAGCCCACTAAGATAGATATTCATGTATTTTTATACCCCAGGAAGTGGTTGACAGTAAATGATTTTAGTACAGGATAGTCACATCTAATATTTACCTGATTTTACATAAAGAAAAATCCAGCCATATTATCTAATATTTTAAACTTTTAAACACATTTAATATTATAAAGTGACTATTATTTATAGAAAACATAATACAGATAAAAATTCCTGAATAAAGTGATGATACATCCTTAGGGTTGCTAGTTGGAGAGATACTTTCACTCCTTGACTTCTTTCCAAAAAAATCTGTGATGGTGGCAGTATTTATCAATCTTATAAAAACTACATACTTTAAAAATCTAGTGTAGTATCTTGAATTGTCCCTATTTAAATGCAAATTTTATTTCCCATCTGTCATAAAATGAATTTTTCAATAAAAAGAGAGGTGTGTATTTTTTAAATGTTAATGGCCTATTTATCCCACTGCATGCTTTGGCATTAATATCCAAGCACAGGAGGTTTGTATTTGGGAGGGGATAAAACAAGATAGATGTCCAGGAAAATACCTAAATCTTCTCTGGGGGAGGGAGGGGATATTTACTAATGGAATATGGAAAAAAATTAATCATCTTGAAAATAGTTTCTCAGGAAACCTAATTCTATTTTATAACAAAAGATAAAATAAAATCAACTTAATGACTGTGTATTCCTGTAGGGAAAAGAATTTGCAGTTTTGGAAACCTTATTACTGTATAAGAGATATGGCTGTGTTTATTGACTTCAAAAGGTAACTTGTGTATACCTTTCATTTTTTGTAATGGCTTGTATTTTTAAAAGGAATGGTTAGTGTTGAACATGTATTGAAGACCTATTTATTGAAGGTCTTACATATAAAGCACCCTGATAATCAATGATGGCCATTCCCTTCTCTGGTTTCTTAGTTTTACTCACCTGAGAAAACATGCCTCACGTTTTCAGACACTCTCTGAATTCCTGCACCTATTCTAACTGAGGAGGAAATTGGATAGCTGCCATATATATGTAATTACCTCTAGTACAAGGCAAAATGTTAAAAGAAACTTAAGGCAAAAAAGAAAAAAAACGAAACAACGACAACAAAACAATAGGTAGGGCTGGAGAAAGGGGCAGGGTCAGAAAGAGGGAAAAAATTGTATGGGGTTCAGAAAACTGTATTTAAACTTTAAAATGGGGCATATGTATTTGTGAGAAATGATGAAGAAAGTGAACTTTCCATTGGGAAAATTAATGAAAAGATACACAATTAAATTTTAAGAAGTTTTACCTTGTACAGTAACTTTAAAGCAACATAGGATATTTATAAAGTAAAGGAAAATTTGGTTGAGATGAAATTGAAGACCTTGAATGACAAGGAACTTAACTGTAATTTGGGGTGTGATAAATAGAAAACTATGAGTCTTTGAAAGAGAGGAGGATTCAGATGTCAGAACTACCTGTCTTGCAAAAATTCATCATTTATTTCTGATTGCATTATTTCATGTATATTGGTCCTGTTCTGTAACATTGATTACATTTGTAGATGTAAAAGGAGAGGAAGGTTATCTCTGTCTCATCTAACCCAGGGTAGAAAAGCACCAGATTGGGGCACCTGGGTGGCGCAGTCGGTTAAGCGTCCGACTTCAGCCAGGTCACGATCTCGCGGTCAGTGAGTTCGAGCCCCGCGTCAGGCTCTGGGCTGATGGCTCAGAGCCTGGAGCCTGTTTCCGATTCTGTGTCTCCCTCTCTCTCTGCCCCTCCCCCATTCATGCTCTGTCTCTCTCTGTCCCAAAAATAAATAAACATTGAAAAAAAAATTAAAAAAAAAGCACCAGATTTAAGTCAAAGCTAAGAAAATGATTTTGTAGGGGTGCCTGGGTGTCTCAAGCCTCCCCTGCTCATGCTCTGTCTTTCTCTCTAAAAAATAAAGAAACATTAAAAAAATTAAAAAGAAAAGAAAATGACGTTGTAAACCAAAAGGTGTATTTCTTAATATCGTAGTATTGTAGCCTTGTCTTCTTGTGTTCCTCTTCTCCTAGAGACATCAACTCAACTATATCTTTCCTGTAGAATGTTTCCTCCCATTTGCCTGGTGTGGTAGGATGGATTTGGCTAAATTTCTCAGTTGGAAATTTCTAGGGATTAGCAGTTTAGGTTAGCTCTGCTGTGGACCTTAGGAACAGACCCCTTTTTTTTCCTCTTTATCTCTCTCTCTCCCTCTGTTAGATGCACCATTGTTTGTCTCGTCTCTCCATCAGAATGGATAAATGATGCAGTTCAACAGATTGACATAAGTATAGCCAATGCGATAAGGGATCTGAGAGACCAATCATACTGGACCCTCCTACTTAAAAGCTAACTTTATTTATGACTACATTTCTGTCTTTAGACAAAAACTCTGGCTTCTGTATTAGGAGAGAATTTGGAAATAGAATCTGGATGTCAGGAACTTTTTCTGTGGCTGGATGAGCTATACAGAGCAAGTTGCATCTAGGAAGAAAATAGTACGTTCTCAGAATTTTCCTGCATCCCTCATTCTCTCACTTTCCCATCACTAAGCAAGAAATGATCTGTTTTCTAGAAGCAGAGCAAAGGCACCTGAAAATAGAAATTATTTTATGGTGAAATCTTATGGGTCTTCTTCCACAAACTTTATTATTTCATATGATGCAAGTTCACAATTCAACTATCCTTCTCTTGTCTACAGTATGTCTAGTAGGCATGTAACATTTCTTTGTAATGGATGTTACCTTTCTTCAGTTTCAGTTGCTGCTGCAGATTTTTCTTTTTTAATAATTGTGTATTTCTGTGCTCTCTTCAGTGAGAAACTTGAGAGAGGTTAAGGGAGGTGGGCTTAGAAGCATATGCATGAACACTTCTTCATGTGTACTTAGTGAAGAGACTTTTCAATGGTGCTTGGAGAACACTCTGAGATGCTTGAAAGGTAGCACTATTTCTGATTAAAAAAGAGAAGCAATACTGATTGAAAAACTAACTCCTTAGGTCCCTTATTTTTTTCTTAAGATTAACAGTGTTTAAAACCAGAGCCAAAATCTTGAGAAAACATGAACAAAAATTCAGGAATATAGAAAATCAAAGGGTTTTGAGGGACTTTTTCTTACCATTTATTCTGACTCAAGAAGAAAAGCTTCTATGTCTATGAAGAGGTGAGAATTGCACTTATAAATGTTCCTGTTGAAGGCAGAAACAGGCAGAAAAGACATTGCTTAGACTCACTATTAATAAATTGTCATTGAGGACCATTTTACTCACATAATTCAGAGATTGAGGCATAAAGTGCAGCCTTCAGATCTTAAGTTGATAATAGCAATTCTGGAAACTAGAAAAGAGAAGGAAAATAGGTGGAGTTATCTAAAATGGAAATTGCTGCTGAGAACACACATCAATAATAAGATGAAAGTTGGGGGCCATCCGAGCTATAAGACTTTTTTCCAAGCTATATAAAGCTATGTTTTCTGGAATAAACTTATATAAACTCACTATCCATTTACATTGCTGACAAGAGACATATAAACTAAATTTAACAGCAAAGATAAGAATCTCTTATAATTTTATTTTATTATTTTTAAAAAAAAATTTTTAACGTTTATTTATTTTTGAGACAGAGAGAGACAGCATGAACGGGGGACGGTCAGAGAGATAGGGAGACACAGAATCCGAAACAGGCTCCAGGCTCTGAGCAGTCAGCACAGAGCCTGACGCGGGTCTGGAACTCATAGACAGTGAGATCGTGACTTGAGGCAAAGTCCGACGCTCAACCGACTGAGCCCCCAGGCGCCCCAAGAATCTCTTATAATTTTAGCTGCTATAAACCACATGAAGAAAATCTGAAAATGGTAGAACATCACTAAAAAGAAGCCAGTTATATCTTTTTATTTTTTTAATGTTTATTTATTTTTGAGAGAGAGAGAGAGAGAGAGAGAACGCAAGTGGGGGAGGGACAGAGAGAGAGGGAGACAGAATCTGAGGCAGGCTCCAGGCTCTGAGCTGTCAGCCCAGAACCCGATGCAGGGCTTGAGTCCAATGACGTCGAGATCATGACCTGCGCTGAAGTTGGAGACAACCAACTGAGCCACCCAGGGCCCTGGAAGCTGGTTATATCTTTAAACTATAGTTCCAGTTTCTAACCATTCTGTTTCTTTCTATGTCCTGACTAGGAGAGGAAGGGACTTAGGGATCTTGGATATTTCATTTATTTATTTATGAAAATTCACCCAGAATATGAGTAGTGAGTACTTACTATGCTCTTTGATCTCCACCAAAGGGTATTATATAGGTATATAAACATAAAAGTAGTTCTAATAATTATTTTCATGACCATTATTTCTATATATTCCATTCAAATATCTTGAACTAATTAGTCTTAGATTTTTCTCTCATTTTTCTATTTTTTTAAGGTCTCATGAACTTCAGTTCAGTTTCTTCTTAACTTACTGAATTCTGTTGAACTGAGAATTATACTGTGATTATTTCCATTGAAATGTATATTTACCTTAAATGTTTGACTTTTATTTTTATTATATAAACTAACGTACAAAAAGATTTGCCCCTACTTTATTTACCTTTTGAAAAAATAAATGTGTCACATTTTTATTCACGATTCAGTGCCACTTAAGGCTAGTATATGTTTCAATCTTAATATGAAGCGTTTTTTGAAAGGGGTACTTTTAATTTCCACAATATGTGGAGTACTATGTGAGGGGACTTACTCAGGATCAAAAAGCTGGTTATAAAATTCATTTCATTAAAATAGTGCTCAACTCTAATTTAATACTCTATGTTATGCAGGCGAAAAGGTCAGTCTGTGCAAAGTCCAAAGACGAATATTAAAGTAAAAACAGAAAACAAAACAGCTCCAAAATTATCATGTGCCTCAAGTTAATGTGTATCCTATTGAAGAAGACACTAAGTAAAATCACTCAATGGCTCTATAAAGGGAAATAACAATCTGCTCAACATCTTGTTCTGGCTTTCAAAAGGAAATTATCATTAAAATAAAAGTGAAATCCTTCCCTTACACATTGAAATAAAATAATCAATATATTCTTTAAATTGTAATAAAAGATTTTTTAAAAGCCTTGATCTTGATCTATAAAAACAAAATAGCAATATTTTGTTATCTGTGTTTTCTAACCAGAATACTACAGGGAAAGAAAATGCAATTATTGTTTCATTGCATTTCCCCATGCCTGATTAAGAAAGAATTGCATTTTATACTTAACTGAAAAACAAAATCAGCTACACATCACAAAGTCCAAAGCAATATAGTATTGAGACAGGAATATTACATATTGTAACTTTCATTAAACTGTAGGCTAATATATAAAACTGCGTGTGTATGGATCTAATATTAGGCACTAGAAACGGGACTCCATTATGTATTACCCCAGATGACCTCAGCACCACCTGTCTTTTGAATCTCTGCTACTTGCCTTTGTTCTGAGCGACAATTACTGCCTCAGTGATAGCTCAGGTCATAAAGCCCCGGCTTTGGTTGGCATGACTCAGCATGATGTTGTCATTAGTGCTCAGACCACCCCACTGATCTGAAAAAGAAGCAAGAAAAGCAGCAACAGAAACAAGTCTTAAACTCAAGTCCATTGAAATTAGAACTGCCGGTGAAAAGCAGGAAACAGGAAGAAACCAACAAGGGAAGAGCTGATCCTTCCTTCTGAGTGTTATGAGAGGCAAGGGCTTTCTTGGAGGTATCTTACATAGTGTCACTCATCTGTTTTTTCTTAAGAATTGTACCCAATCTGTGATGTAGCTCCTTGTGTTTGTTTTCCTTCTTCGCTCTCCTCAATCCTCCACCATTTACCTTTTCCCTCAGTCAGTCCTTCCTGGGATTCTACCTCCTAGCAGAGTACTCCTTTGAAAATGTATCTAGGGTCTGTTTCCTGGGAAACCTATTTTCTTCTCTTAAATATCCCCTTGATAAGAAGTTCAAGGTTTCTATGGAATACTTTATTATTTTATATTACTAAATTACAATTTCCTTAGTGATGTTAACACTTTTCTTTATGTCACCTTTGAGGGATAAAGAAAAGAAGGGCAAAGGTCAGCCTGTGAATGGAGAATTTTCTAAAGAATACTATTAGGGTTACTTCTCCTTGAAAATATAAGTAAACAACATTTTGAAAAGACTTGCTTTTAATCTAAAGTGAATCAGAGATAGCCTTGTACTGCTCAGCATTAAAATTTTACAGAAATATTTTAAAACCCAATTATGTTGAAACTGTGATCTTTTCAAAACTGCCATTGAGGCAAGAGCAATTAAGCTTCTAAGTATTTGAGTGGTGTTAAAAGAATGTAAGTTGGTAAAAGATAACTCCCAATTCTAATATAAAAACATGGCAGAGGATGTTCACTAAGAAACTGCCCTTTGTAGACAATGGAGACATCATAAAGTACCTCTCTAAATCTTCTCCCCAAATGCTATGAAATGACCTTACGCTAGCAAAAATCCTGTGCAATACCACACCTTCAGGATCACTTGAAGATGAGAATGTCAAAACAAAAACTATGGGGAAAAAAAGAGTGAATAAAAATAAATATCAGTGTATCAGTGCCAAATTCTCACATACTCCCAGTCATCCACATCCTGACAGAGCTTAGTAGCAGTACAAGAAAAACAATGAGAAGTACATAGCATTGGGACACTAGGGAAGAAGCCCGAGATTAAGGTGAAACTAAAAAGATTAATTCCATCCTAAATATGAAAATCCTAAAACAAAAATTAACCAAAAAATTTCAGACTATGAACTATGTGGTAAGTATTCAAAGTAGCCAATCCATTTATGGAGGAATATCATAAAAAGTGCAAGGCATGTGATTTAAAGTGGCAGGCTCTGTTTCATGAGGCAAGCTGACTTAAAAGGACACACACAGTTTTAGGGAACAATCCTAACCAATGAATTCTGGGAGAGAGAAAAAAGCCAAAAAGGGGAAGAAAGAAATGCTTGTTGGTAATTAGCAAAGAAAGAATACAGAGACTTAGGTACTACAAGCTGAAATAAACTATAATCCCTATTTCCAGAGAAAAAAGCAAACAGGCTCTGCTAAGTTAACTGGAATTTGTTAGATGGACAAAAACAAGTGTCATTAAATGAAGAATTGTGTAAAATATTTCAATATAATAAAAATTAACCCAAGTAAAGACCGTGGAGAACCATTATAGAAAAACAGGGAAACTATAACAAGGAAAATAACTATGAAGCAAAAGGAAACTGTAATCTACATTTCAAACACAATTAAATATACCCAAACAGACATTTTAGAATATGAAAAATGAACTTGAAACAGGAATTAAAAAAAAAGACAACACAAAAATAGCAGAAAGAAATAAAAGAGTTATTTGAACTCAAGAATGAAAAAAAGACAAAATTATCTCAGGATTGAAGAATAAATTACAAGCCTTCCAAGAGAGAATATAATCAAATAAAATTTAATAATGGGCATAGAAGTTGATAAAACAACCAGCAGAATAAAAAAATAAAGAAGAAAAAAGATCAAGACAGCAGTGAAAATGGAAGGCAAATGAGGTATCTGTGTTTGTAGAATCCTTCATGAAGAAAAAGAGAAAAATGGAGAACTAATACTTGAAACTATATCCCAAGAAAATACACCAGAAACTGAAAATGATCAGACATTAAAACATACTATAAAGCCTCTATAATTAAAGATTATGTTAATGAAATGCAAAGCAACAGTAAGTAGAGTAGACTAGGAAGTCTAGATTTAGACCCACATAACGGTTAGAAAAATAAGTTACAAAAGAGAAGGATTGGCTAAAAGGAACTTAATGGTGTTGAAGTGAAAGGCAATGTATCAGTTCAAATTTATGTGTTTTTTAAAAAAAGTTTTTAACATTTACTTTTTTTTGAGAGATAGAGACAGAGCATGAGCAGGGAAGAGGCAGAGAGAGAGAGAGAAAGAGAGAGAGAGAGAATCTGAAAAAGGCTCTGTGCTGACAGATCTGAGTGGGACTCAAACTCATTGGACCACAAGATCATGACCTGAGCTGAAGTCGGGCGCTTAACCGACTGAGCCACCCAGGTGCCCCACAAATTCATGGTTTTTAATGGATAGATAGATAGATAGATAGATAGAAAATGTGATCTCATTGAAAAAACAAAACAGTAAATCTCAAAATTCTCCAAATGATTCAACTGGAACCCTTTGAATAAGAAAGTAAATTATGATAATATTAGGTTATAACATAAAATATCCATGAACTTCTGCCAATATACTAAATAATTGATTAAATAAACACATGAAGAAGAGATTGATCTCCCTCATAAATGTAAAATGCAAGAAGGAAATGGAAATACATTGCACTGTAAGAATTAATAGAGACTGATCCACTGATGGATGTTAAAATAACTGGGTAAAATTATGAGAAATAGAATTGCAGAATCTCAAAGCATGTATCCAAGATATTTATTAGGTATAAAGGGAATGGTAGTCATTTACGATGGAGAAACCACCTTGCACAAATAATCAAGATCAACATCACCAGTAATAAAGATATTGGCATCGTGATTCCTGGGATATCATGCACTAGGACATCCTATCATTTCTATGATATTCTTGGTGATAAAGCATAACTTCAGTCCATTTATGAGAAAACCTCAGACAAATTCAAACTAAGGGACATTTGGCGAGGGGGGTGGGGAGGAAAAACTGATCAATGCTCTCCAAAAGTGTCAAGGTCTTGAAAGATAAGGGAAAAAGGAGGAAATATTACAGACTTAAGAGACTAAGGAGAATGAACAAGCATATGTAATGTGGGATGTTAAATGGGATCTTGGAGCAGAAGTAAAAATAGTAGTAGTGAAAAAACTGGTGAATTTGAATAAGCTCTTTAGTTTTGTTAATAGTATTATATAAGTGTTAATTTCCTGGTTTTGTTAACTGCACGATGGTTATATAAGATATTATATATAAGACATTAACATTGAATGAAGCTATCTGAAAGATATATGGAAATTCTACTATTTCCACATTTTTTATGTAAGTCTAAAATTACTTCCCCAAAAGAGTTTTTAAAATATCAGAAGTTTACCTACCTCTGATGCACTGAAAAGGGATGGCTTGCTGCTATGCTATAATCCCTCCTGTTTAGATGCGACCCTTAGGTGTAACCTTATGATCATATCTCTCCTAGAAGAGGAAAATGGAAGGTGGTCTCAGATGAAATGCAGTCCAGATTATATCATCAATATGGCACCAGTTGTTAATTACATGTATGTGGAGGAGAAAAATGTCCAGGGTAAAAGCACAAGGCTATCCTGGGACCAGATAATGGAAAAAGTGACAGCATATGGTTCTGATATGCCCTTGTCTAAAATGTCCACTAATTATGACTTTCTCTCAAAAGATTTTTTTTAGTCCTTTTATAAAATTTGGCTCAATTTAGAATAATCATGTGTAGATAAATAATTTAAAGATGCTATTCCAGTGCTTCTCTAATTTAGATTACTCAAACAGTTTCTACATCGTTACAGTGCAATTTTAGGTTCCCCTGGGTTTAGATACACATTCCATTTTTAATTGCTGTATTTCTCTCTCTTTAAAATGCTAGGAAATGATGCAATCAGGATGAATAGGAGGATGTTTGGATATCTTAGATAAATTACATGGATGTCCTCCCTGCATTGCAAAAGTACAAATGTACCTGCTCAGCCTAGGTGAAAGTCATGTGCCCCTCCAAGTAAGTAAAATTTGTATCAAAAAGAATATTAATTTGTTGCCAAAGAAGTCATTGTTCAAATTAATCCTCTAGAAAAGAGAGCTAAAAACAAGTGAATATTACATGGAGGTAGATGAAAAGAAAAGTTGTGATAGCTGTATCACTTTTGCAACTGTGTGGTGAAAAATGCATGACAAAGCTCTAGGGTTAATTTAGAAAATATTAAATGAATCAAGGGCACTGGAGAGCAAACTCTTTTTTAAGAATTTGGAATATGTGAACAGTAGAATCATCAATTCTAATACTAATGATCATACTGAAAAGAAACACTCTAAGTAAGTTAAACTTTTCTCTAGATTTCAGTTGGGTTCTATTCAAACATCTATGATTACGCTAATTTCATTGTGCTGTTTTTGTACTTACTCTCCTCTTTGGGCACTTAGTCATAAGTTCCTAACTTAGCACAAGGCCTGGCACAAAGCAGACACTCTCTGTGTGCTTTAAAGCACTAAATAAAAATAGCATATTAGTCATTTTAGAAGATGTTTCACAATAGAGTTCCTATTAAGTTTATCCTTTTCAAAAAGTACTGATACTACTTAATGTAAAAAATGTGTATATTCTTTGGAATAATTTGGAAAATTAAAATAAAAACAAAAGTCACTAGGGGTAACCACTATTAATGTTTTGAATATTATGCTTTCAGTATTTTTTTTCTTAAGGATAACTATGCTTATGTGTACGTGTATGTCTATCTTTTCATTTCTATACATACATTAGGTACTTGAAAGTTGCTTTTGCATTTATATGCATATCATGAATATTCTTACTGTCACTAAATATTTCTATTATTTAACATCATTCAATTCCAGGGAGGTACCATATTCAAACACATGTTTTTGATTATTTACATTATTGTTAGTATTTAGCTATTGTATGTAATTGTGCAATAAATATTCTTGAGGCTAAGTTTGAGCACACTTGTAATTATATATTTTGTATTCCTCAAAGAAGAATCATTCTGTTTAATTATGTGCACATTTTAAGGTCTTTCTATTTATTGTCAAATTGTCTTCCAGGATGTTGTACATTCCCACCAATGTGGATGAACGTATCTGTTTCCTAACAAAATAGGTTCTTTAATATTACTTGAAATAAATTGTTTCAATACAAATACATATTAATTATTTTAAATTTATCATAGAAATAGACCATAGAGTAACATGACCTGCTTAAAGAATTAAGAGAAAATATGAAGACAGAAAAGAAGATAACTTATCTGGTCTGTAAAGTTCACTTGCATTTTCCAATCCAGTATTTAATAGTCACTTGCAAATTCTTAGTAAGGTGAATCTATACTCATCTGTCTTCCTATGGTAAAAAACAAGAGTTCAGTACCTACCCAAATGGCATTGTATAAAAAAAAATACCCATTAAAATTCCAAAAACAAAAACAAAAAACAACAAAAGAGATTGTCAGGCCAAGGAAATTTAAAAATGTTTCCTCAAATTACTTAATATTATCATTTTCTCAAGTTGCATAGTTAAGGATACAGAAACTCAGCTAAGAGAAGTGGCCATGGGAAACACAAACCTTTGCAGCTTTTCCATTTGCAGTTACAGAATTTTGCACCTGGAGTACAAATCTGTTGGTGCCATTGTCAATGCAAAGAAGAGACTTGTTAAAAGCAAAGCAATTAATAGTACACACCACATTTTGTAATGCATACATATACATATATCATAAAAGGTATCTACATATATTGTAAAACATGTCTGTGTATATATTATGTATATATATATACTATGTATATATTATATATTGATATTGATATATCTTAAGGCATCTGTCCATCGTAAAATTATACATACATACACACTCTTATATTAGGGAACACTTCAGGAACTGCTTTGCCACAATAGATGTTCCTAAGAGAAAATGATGATACACCTTCTAAAACAACTTTCTTAACTTTCCAACCTCAACCACATTCAGCCTCTACCAGGCCACATTATATATTGATGGGAAACATCCTTGACATTAGCGAGAGGAGAGTCCTGAGCATTTTGCTTGCCTCTAGCATTCAGGGTTCAAGAAGCTCACTTTATCACAATATTCATTCTGCTTTGAACATATCTTTCATTTTAAGACATGGATTAAAATTTTGAAAGAGAAATTAATACAGTGATGTAGAAATAATGACATTGTTCCTAGATATCATCTGTAGGACAAATATTTTTGAAAATTTCTAGAATTTCAAAGCACCACTTCCATATATATATATTTTGTTTGTCTGTTTGTTTTGTTTTGTTTTGTTTTTTCTTTACAACTGTTCATTTCCTGGAACAAATACTATGTGCTTGCTAACTTACATGAAGTTTTTTAATAGTGAAAAAAAGGCATTTTCTTTCTTGATTATTTTCTTGAAAAATCAAGAAGATTAAAATACATTAGGGGTATCTAAAATATAAATTAATTATAGAAAAGGCAACATTTGAAGAGTACGTAACACAAGTACACAGTGCTATCAAGCCTGGACCTCCCAGAAGAGCTTTAGGAAGAAGATGGCATATTATGTGGAATATTACGTGAAATTTTAAATAGGTAGATTTCTTATAAGAATTTCTGATATTCTTGCCATATGTATTGCATCTATTAACATAAATCCCACAGTAAAGTATTATGGTCCTTCTTTTTTTTTCCAAAGTTTTATATTTGATGTTTAACTTCAAGTCTATGGCCATTTTTGAGTTTGTATGATATTTAGGTCAAGGTTCATTTTTATAGATGTCCATTTGCTGCAGAACCATTTGTGGAAAAGTCTATCTTTCCTGCATTTAATTGCTCTTTTCACTTCGTAAAAAAAATGTGTGGCATATTTGTGTCTATTTCTAGGCTCTCTGTTCTATTTTATTGATTTATGTGAGTGTATCTCTCCAATTCATACTATTATGTTGATTACAGCTACACATATATTAAACCTTATTATAGAGTAGAGGGATTTCTCCTTCTTTAAAATTCTTTGTTAAGATTATTTCAGGTTTTCAGGACCTGGGTATTTTCATACAATTTTTATGATAAGCTTGTGTATGTACACAAAAACCTGGCTAAGATTGTGATAAGGAATTACATTAAGCCTATTGGTTGATTTGGAGAGAAACATCTTCACTATGTTGAGTCATCCAATCTATGAACATAGTATGTGTTTTCATTTATTTACTAATCTAGATTCTTCTTACCACCTTTCAAAGTTCTCTTTTGGTTGCCTTTGCATTGTTGCCAGAGCTTCTGGTTGTACTTCTCAAGAAGGAATTGGAAAAGACAGTTAGTGCCATCATACCTGAAGGGGAAGTCTGTTGTTACCTTCTATTAGCTCCGTAGTATTGCTATCCACAGCCCTCTGTGTTTTAAGAAAATTAAGGGGAAACTTAGTCTTTTATATTTATCTATATGAGTATCACTTATAATATACTTTATTCCTTCTTGAAAATCTGACTTTAATTTGACATCATTTCTCCTCATTCTGAAAAAATTTCTTTAGCATTTATTTAGTACAGACGGCTATTATCAAACTCTTGTTTAAAATCAGAAAATATGTTTATTTACTATTCTTAAAAATCATTTTCATTGGATGTAGAATTCTGTGTTGATGTTATTTTGAGCATTTAAAAAATTTTTAGACCTCCAACTTATGGCCATCTAATAAGAAAAAATCTTAGTCTATGTATATAACAAATTATCTGTTCATAACTATATATTATCCACAAATATCTAATCGTGCTGCTAAGTAGGATCACAAGTGCATTTTAGTATCTTCTCACTTTGTATTTATTACCTTATAACTAGAAAAATACAAAATGTAATTTATTTTAAAATTTTGGAAAGGTAGTTTCCATAGTGTACTGATTTTGAAACATTTAATACTCTTATTCTATCAAAATGTAGCTCCTCCATATTACTCATAGGTTGCATCCCTATTAAAAAAATAAACTAAGAGGAGCACCTGGGTGGCTCGGTCAGGTAAGCGTCTGATTTCAGCTCAGGTCATGATCTCGCAGTCCATGGGTTCGAGCCCCATGTCAGGCTCTGTGCTGACCCCTCAGAGCCTGCAGCCTGCTTTGGGTTCTGTGTCTCCCTCTCTCTCTACCCCTCATGCCCCTCTCAAAAATAAATAAACATTTAAAAATTTTTAAAATAAACTAACAAGCAAAAAAAAATAAACAAAATATTTTGATTTATTCCCTGCAGTATAAACAGCTAATTATGGCTTAATGTGTTTCTGGAGAGTTTGGCTTCCTTCTGGAATCATAGTGTAGTGACACAGATTGAATGAAATGCCTGTATTGGAAGAGGAAATGGAATGCTCTTGTTTTGAAGTATTGCCATTTGTTGTCTCTCAGATTTTGAGCATTTCATTTCAACATTTTGAAGCTTGGTTTCCCTGCCTATAAAATAGAAGTAATAACTATACAGTGTCTTATATCTAGTAGATTTCCCTAAAATATCAATTAAAATATTCCTTAATATCTATGTATAGATAAAATGACACTGCATATGCAAAACTATTTAAAACCTGTCCAGAGCTATACAATATTCAGTCAAAAACTTACTATTTCCATGTAAATTTATTTTAATGACCTAAAAAATTAGCAAATTTTGAGGGAGGCCATTGGAAAGTGCCCGAAATGAGGCAATATTTTATTTCATTGATTCATCCACCAACTCGTATCAATACAGTTTAAAATATATATTGAATTTGTACCATTTGCCAAATATTAATTTGAGATTCAAAAGAAAACTAGGCACAGTTCCTATCTTGGAAAAGCTCACATATGGTGTGGTAGATGAAAACAGAAATAAGAAAATGTTTTAATATGGTCAAAGAGATGTGAAAATCAGGAGGAGATTGCCAACCAGGCAGCTAGAAGAGTAGCATAATTAGCCTAAATATGGGACCTCATTGAAAACTCAGAGGGAGCTCCAATCTGCCCTCTCCATTGAGATTGTTCTCACACTGAGCACCCTGCTCCTAAGAGGAACTTTGCAATGTGCTGTACAGTTTAATCCTCACATTCCAAGTTGAAAACTTGAGAGTGTTCGTTCCAGAGTTTGCACACTCTTAGTCTTCTACTTTTTTCAAAATTTGTCACTTTAATTAAATTTTACTAAAGAGTATGCATTTATTGCTGAAAATGCCATAGCATTCACTTTTCACATAGGAGTTTGATATATTTTAATCTACTATATAGATAAGTCATTTAAAGAAAATGTTGCTTCCAAAGTTTAACATTTCATTACTATATTTACATGATAGCACAAGTAAAGCACCTGTATTTAAATTTTTGCCAACTTAATCCATTTGCCCTTTTTTTTTAACTTACCAATCGCTAAACAGTAAACCAGGAGAAGGGGAGCAGTAGCTTGGGATCTGTGGCCAACTGGTATTGTGACATTGGACAAGAAAGTTTGATATTTTGTATCCCATTTACCTCCTTACTAAGAGTGTTCTCTTGAGGGTAATGATAATGATTTTCAAGATGACCTAAATTACCTGCCATCTGTAAGCAAATGAATAGGTATGACAAAGTAAGAACTACTCCCCTCTACTTTACTAACTCAGTATCTCCATCCAGTGGTGTCAAACAGTCATTTCAAGCAATAAAAGCTGCAGGAAAAACATGTTTTGCTTCAATGTTCATGTTCAAGGTTCTTATATTCAGGAATCCATTATGTCAAACACTTATTATCTATTACTCATAAACCTGCATGATCAAATAAATCTCTAGTTTTCAAATTATAATGTTTAATACCATACTAAATAAGATGCTGATAATATTGTGGAAAGAGCAGAGGAGAAAAAGGATACTTTTTAAATGAAATACTGAATTAATTAAACTTCTAGACAGAAATTTACCTTTAGTTAAAAACCTGGGGTCAGAAAACCAGATATTTGGAGCAAATTCCATAACTGAAAAAGTGAAAATAAATATTCTCCATTTTATATATGTTACAACTTATCTCTTGGTACAGAAAGAAATTATGACTGTGCAAAGGAAGGTATTAATTATAACTTGATCTAGCTAAAGAAAAAAAGTGTTGAGTTTTGGCAGTAACTTACACTGATAATAAATTACCAGTGTAAGTTATTAAGGGAAACATCCAATACTTTTTTTCCTCCCTCAATTTTTGACAATTTTCATAAAATAGCACCTTTTGTTGTTTAAATGTTCCTTTGCTCTTTAAGAAATACCCAAAAGAAGCCAAAATTTCTACCTCTGACAACGAGCATGGTTGCTATGGAAATAATTATGACTTTTGGTATGAAAGGATAAAAAAGCTGGAGAATTTGAAATGCTAAGAAATAAATACACTATTATCATGCAAAACCTCCTGGTAGAAGGAGACATTTAAAAAGTATATACTGAATTAATCAGAACTTTTCTAAATAGAGCATTTTCCAAAATCTTTAAAATTTTGGCAGCTTCAAAACTTCCATAAAGTGCAGCAAGTGAATGGGAGCTATGAATACACACAGATCTTCATCAAGTTACAATGGGATTATGGCCTTATAAAGTCATCATAAATTGAAAATATTAGAAGTCGAAAATGTATTTAATATACCTAACCTACCAAACATCATATTTAGACCAGCCTGCCTACAGTTGGGTGAAATCATCTAACCCAAAGCCTATTTGATAATAAAATGTTGCCTATCGCATGTGATTTACTGAATACTATGCTGAAAGGGAAAAACAGAATGGCTGTATGAGTCCAGAGTGGTCCTGGGTGATTCGGTGGTTGACACTCTTGATCATGTGGCTGTCTAGGAGCTGTGGTTGGAGTTGCTGCCCAGCATGATGAGAGAGTATGGCACCACTTATCACCAGCCCAGGAAAAGATCCCAATTCAAAACCCTAGGTAATGGTTTCTACCATATGCACATCGATATTGCACTATAATAAAACTGAAAACTCGTAAATCAAACCATCATAAGTCAGGGACCATCTGTATTTAGAAGCAAGAAATTGAGTTAATTTTTCCAGTAAAAGGCTGAAAACTGAAACTACCTGGCACTATTTACACATGGTTATGTAAAAAAGTATACATGTAAATTTGCTTACTTTGCCACTTTAGCATTGTCATACTTTCCCTTCTCACTTGCCATACCTTGCCCATGAAATAATGTCAATATAACTTTTTAATTCTATATAAACACTTACAAATGAAAAAGTAAATGAAAACCCTTTCCACACCCTTCCAACAGGCAAATTTTATTAAATATATTTTTGAAAATATCCGTATATAAAGAGAGGATATTCATGGGTGAATACATACAAATTTTGGAAGCCTTTATTTTACAGGGAATGTTTGCACTATTTTTTTTTCTGAACTTACATATCACACATCTTTCTATGTTACTACATAAGTACTTACCATGCTCTTTTATTTTTTATTTATATATTTTTAAAGTTTTTTTTTTAATATTAGAGAGAGACAGACAGACAGACAGTGTATGAGCAGGGGAGGGGCAGAGAGAGACAGACAGAATACAAAGCAGGCTTCAGGCTATCCGCACAGAGCTAGAATGGGGGCTCAAACTCATGAGCTGCCTGTGAGTCATGACCTGATGCTCTATCATTCTCTTTTAAATGGCTATATAGAATTGAGACTATGGATGTGTTATAGTTAATCAATACATGTTTGATATATATTGAGAATTTAAAAATATAAATTTTACATATACATATATAATGCACATATCACATACAAATGCACATATGCAGTGCCAAATTTTATCCACACCAATTTTGCAAAATCTATGTTTATTCCATACTTTTTGAACATATGGAAGATATTTTTATAGGCTAAATTCCTAGATATTAGATTATATTGAAAACAAATACATTTTTAAAATTCTGATAAAATTTGCAAATTGGTCTTCAGAGAGACTGAAGCAGTTAAAGCACTGTTTACTGTTAGTAGTGAGAAATTTTAATATTTTGCTACTTGAATTAATTTAGCCTATAAATGTTTATAGATTGATTACTGTTTGAGGCATTTTGTCAGATACTAGACATGAACTAGTTAATATGATGAGCACAAAATGTACAGTTTAGGGGAAGGTAGCTTTTTAAAAATCTCAAAACCTCAATGAAAGTTACTACATAAAAAATACTAATTGATATTGATGTGTACTGCGAGTTCTGGGGAAAAATAGGTTTTGAAGTATATCCAAAAGAATTCAATTTAAGTATTGCATTAATATACTATGATTTTGTTTATCATTTTTCTTTATATAATATGAAGTTCTTTCTACAATTATGCTCATGTTGCTGGAATACATGGAGGTAATTTTTCTGAGAATATGGGTTAACTGTAAAATTTCTAAAGCTTTTTAATTTGAGACCCACAAACATTAGTAGTAATGGCCCCCAATAAATCAGTGAAATATTAAATTAATATTAAAGCCAAATATTAAGCTTCCCTGTGCTTCTACCACACTTAGAGGAGTGAAATTTTATGTTCTTTCTTTACTGATTTTTTCCACATTGCAGTATTTACAGTTACCCTGTTCATAACCATAAAAAGCCATTCCAATGATGAGTACATGGCCACCATCAGGGGCAATGGCCGATACAAGTCTGAAATACAAACTTTACCCCACTGCAGAGGGATGGATACTTAGCAGTCCCATGTACATTATCATTAATATGAGTTGTCAGCACAAAAACCGTGGGCGGAGCACAAAAAATGAGGGTTGCTCAACCAGTTGTTTCAGATGAAAAGCAAATGATAACACAAATGTACCTGTGAGAATATTTATCAGCACATAGAATCAGATATGTTATTCATGGAAAATCAGTCACTATTTAAAAAAAAATGTTAATGTTTATTTCTGAGACAGAGAGAGACAGAGCATGAGTGGGGGAGGGGCAGAGACAGAGGGAGACAGAATCAGAAGCAGGCTCCAGGCTCTGAGCTGTCAGCACAGAGCCCAACGCCAGGCTTGAACTCACAAACTGTGAAATCATGACTTGAGCTGAAGTCGGTCGCTCAACAGACTGAGCCACCCAGGTGCCCCAAAGCACTATTTTGATTATTTTTTCACAGGATACAAATAAACAAGCTTTATATCAAGATAAAAGACCAGCACCAAAATTTAGAATGACAGCACTTAGCAAGATCACCTGCCTAAAGTCCAAGGTGTCTGTGATTCAGCACTCATCTTAGTGTCTGTTACCGATGTGTTTTGACCAACTAATGCCTGAAACTACTTCCTGGGTCAAAGATCTTCTGAAATCCTGGTGACAGGGGAAATGTTCAAATTTTCTGGTGAATTTCCCAATATTTAGTATTAAAAATATGATTCTGAAGCCCTGGTTTACACATTTTAAGAAATGTCTAAATGTCTAAATAATCCTAGTTCTTATTAAATCAACCCCCACTTTACAGGAGACAGCAAAATGGGATTGCAGAATGTCACTATTCTATCAATGATGATGATGATGACATTAATAAAGATTATAAGAACAACTGATATCCATTCATTGCTTAAATGGTCCAGAGCTTATATGAAATGTTAAATCAGGATAGAATAAGTTTATATTGAGTTAGATACACACACACACACACACACACACACACACACACACACAGTTTAATTCTTGCTTACACCAAATATTCTGTCGGAGTAATAAATCTAGAAACCATCTAACCTTCATAGAGCTTCAACGGTGAGCTGCTGCAGTCCTGTGATGCTGGCATCTCAACACATGGCCTCTGAAAATGATGAGAAAGGAAGGAAAAGTCACTTCTCAGCCCATTGGCTCTATGTCTCTTCCATTTCTATATGGGAAATGAAGGGAAGCGGGGACTATCTGATGAGCAAGGTGATCTCAACCACAATACCATATGTGAATCATCACATTTAGCATTCATAACAACCCAGTATAAGAGAGGAAAGTTGTCCAAAATGATTAGGAAAGTTTATGTTTACAGACACCTAATTTCATTTGTATATAACCTTTGTTAATGTCCTCAAATTGAAGGAGGCACCTGAGTGGCTCTACTGGTTAAGCCTACCACTCTTGGAGTTGGCTTATGTCATGATCTCATAGTTTGTGAGTTTGAGCTGCCTGTCGGGCTCCATGCTATCAGCACAAAGCCTGTTTGGGATTCTTTCTCTCCCTCTGTCTCTGCCCGTCCCTTGTCCCTGCTTGTGTGTGCACGTGTGCTCTCTTTCTCTCTCTCAAAATAAATAAATAAACTTAAAAAGATGTCTTCAAGTTGAAGAAAATGCTCAAGGTAAGCAATGAAATATTATAAAGTAAGACTACTCTTTGGGACTATATAAATATATGGAACACATTTTTATGCCTTACTCCAAACTTGTGAAAGTAGTTAAAATGCAAAAGTGTTTAGTATATCATCAGTAGTAAATGACAGGTTAGATTAAATAATATTCAGTATATGCATATATAATGAAATCAGATAATATTATAAATAATTAGTGAAACCTAACAGTTGAATAGAACTTTTCAAAGTACCTTCAAACCATGCTTTCACTTGGGATGAAAAGCAGCTTAGCACAATGATTAACTAACTGTACAAGCCCTGTAGTCTGATTGCCTGGGGAGCCTTTGGTAAATACTTAACTCTGTTTCTTTATCCTGTCTGTAAAACATCAATGATGATAAGACCTAGCTCATGAGGCCATGTACAAATTAAATGAATGAATACATACAATGTTCTTAGAATCATGCCTGGAATATTGCAAATGTGTAGTATAAGGTAGCTCTTTTCATAGCTGCTATGTAAGCCCCCCAGGTGCTTGTGTGCTCAATGTTATCAGCCAGACTCTGGTACTGATAGAGACAACCAGTCTTAGAAAGTGAAGTAATTTGTCCAAATATCACACAACTAGGAAGAAGTAGTACAATAACTAAAACTCAGAGGTTATTTTGGCTTTAAATGCATGTCTTCAATTTTTCCTCTATTCAGGTCATAAAAATCAGTAAAATTTCCATGCTTATTTTTAGTCTTTAGGCAGTAATCATATGGTACCTATTTTTTTTAAGATTTTGTTTTAATTCCAGTTACTTATCATACAGTGTTATATTAGTTTCAAATGTACAATATGGTGATTCAACACTTCCATCCATCACCCAGTGCTCATCACAAGTGCACTCCTTAATCCCCATCACCTATGTCTCCCATCCCCCCACCCCTCCCCTCTGGTAACCATCAGGTTGTTTTCTATAGTTAAGAGTTTGTTTCCTGTTTTGTCTTTCCCTTTCTCTTATTTTCCCTTTGCTTTTTTGTTTGTTTCTTAAATTCCACCTATTTTTTAGTATAAAAGGTGTAATGAATGAGTGAAAACTAGCT
Organism: Prionailurus bengalensis; assembly: GCF_016509475.1. Lineage (NCBI taxonomy): Eukaryota > Metazoa > Chordata > Mammalia > Carnivora > Felidae > Prionailurus > Prionailurus bengalensis. Next base: position 93,733,001 of record NC_057354.1, on the reverse strand, counting down.
GGCCATTTACCTAATGCCTTGTAGGAGCTCATCCACAGAATTTATTTTATAATTTATCTACTGATAAACACATGATGTGTCTAAGTGTAAAAATCTTCATTCACATTTTTTTTCTTTCTGTTACATTCTTCTTCTGAGTTCAGGTATGTGGGGGAGGGTTGGGGAGAGACTTGGAGATGTGTCTTGGTAAAAATACAATATTTTCTTAATCACACAGACTAGATGCAAAATGTGCTTCTGTCATTAACCAGATGAACAAGAGTAGAAAAGTCTTTTTTTTTTTAATTTCAGCCCTCCTCTGTTGAAAGGAATTAAAGGAATTAAAATAGCTTTTTCTGGATGTTATTGTGGATATGAAAAGGTAGTTTCAGTTTCCCTTGGCAAATTAAAAATGATTCAATGTATGTATTTTCTGTTGGAACACAGATTTTTATGAATTTATAAAGTGGACAAGAGTCAAACCATAATTACCCATTAAAGAAAGTAATCCACTACTATTATTAAAATGACGGTATTCTAGGAGTTATTCAGAGCTCTGACATAGTTTGCCCTTTGAATAAATTAATCTAAGGTCAGATAAAGGAAAAATAATAGTTGGCTTTCTTTGCTTTTTTATTTAATGAACACAGAGAGTTCTTAAAACATCAGAGGAAATTCCAGCCAAAAAAGAGCCACTAGCAATTATCTGATGCAATCTGTCCCCGTTGCAAACTAATATGTCTACAGAGAACCAGATATTATGAAAAGGCAGAAAGACCCTGAAATTTAAGACTAAGGCAAGACTAAGGGAGAATTTAATCTACAGTTTTGGAATGTTCACTAACTAAAAGGGAAACAGCCCTGAACTGAGAGAAAATATGCAGAATTAACAGAGGTCATCGGGGATGGGGGGGAAGAGGGTGGGGAGGGAAGCAGGAAAATGTTCTGTACCTGTCCTATTTCTAACTGATTGGGAGACCAAGGGACATATGTTTTTCTTCCCCTCCCCCCACTAATCAGTGAGATGGACTTCCTTTCAGATGCCACTTTCCTACACTTCTTATATATCTCTGAAAACAACAGAGCAAAAATGTAATAGTTGATGGTGCACTGCAAAGTGAAAGTTATGACATACTGATTACAAATATTGTTTCTGAAATGAGATCTTGAACAAGATGTTATATTCAATCTATAAAAGATAATACCATACTTACTTGGTAGAATTGACGTGAAAATTAAATGAGGAAGAACATTTAAATAAGGTATTACATTTAAATTTTTCAAGCACGTGCTAAGTGTCCAATTAATGTTAGCTAAACCAGTATTAGTTGATGCAAATAAATCACTGTTGGGCAGAATTGGAGGTCAAATTATTGTAGTACTGCAGTCTGGGTGTTTTTCTCCCATGCCCTTTAGAAGGTTGTCGGAGGACTAGACCACCCAGCTAGCACTCACTTTAGTAGAGTGGAAATAGGGCAACCCTGATACAAATTGCTGTTACATGACACTTTTCCTTTGATGGCTTTAGCATGTTTGAGTGTGCCTACCACATATCAACCTCTGTGTGTTTACACCTGACATTCTTGCCTAACAAAAAGGATATATTCCTAGGCTTCTTCTACCTGTAGGTCACCGTTACACCTCGGTTCTAGGTTCTAGGTTTCTTTTCCTGGCCCCTGTTCAAGGAAACCACTCCAGCTGTTTCCATTGTCCCCACACCTGCTTTGTCATTTTTTTTCCAGTTTCTGTGAGATCTCTTCTGCCCTCATCTACCAGATTTTTGTTACTTAATTCACTCACTTCCCCCTCTACCTTACTGGCTACTCAGTCTCAATCTACTTTGCTGTTAACTTCTCTTTCTCATGGCTTGTGAGGCTCTACATCTCTGGGACCTCTGACTCTGTTTCCCGTATTCTTTCCCCTACTCATACTGATCAGCCCCCCTGGCCTCCTTTCTGTTTCCAGAACATACCAGGCATTCTTTTGCTTTGGAAACTTTATGCATATTCCCTTCTCCTGGAATGTTTTTCACAGAGATATCTGCATGATTCTGTCTTTGCCTGTGAAATTTTATATATAATACAATTAAATATTTGACCACAATATTTAACATTGCAAATATACACGCACAGAGATATCCTTTTTTTTGGCCATACTTTACTCCTTAAACCTTATTATTGTCTAATATACTATGTATTTCTTATTTATCCTATTTATGATTGTCATTTCCACATGAACATCACTTTATTTTATTTTTTTTTTCTGAGAAGGAGAGAGTAGGGGAGGGGTAGACAGAGAGAAAGAGAATTCCAAGCAGGTTCCACACCCAGAGCAGAGCCCTATGTGGAGCTAGATCCCGTGACTGTGAGAACATGACCTGAGCCAAAATCAAGAGTCTGATGCTCAACTGACTGAGCCATCCAGGCACCCCTTAAGTGTCACTTTATAAAACAAACATGTGAACAGTTTTGTTTACTGATGCAACTGTAGAGCATAGAGGAGAGTCAGTCAGATAGTAGAGTTTAGTGTATATCTGTGAAATTAATAAGTTAATAGTGAGGTAAAATACTCAGAAAATGCAAAACATTATAGAATTAGACATTTAGAAACGATATGCAGCAAACCTAGTGTTATAAAAATCAGATTGATGAGGTAGAAAGCAATTATGGACTTTCAAAACTCCTACAACTTTCCATTGAGGGCTTATTATGTCAGGAACTTGGCTGAAAATTTTATGTTTTAACATATTCTTTGAGGTAAATAAGTTATCATCCCCAGTTTTCAAGTGAGCAAATTGAGGCCTTGAACATTTAACACTTAAATAAAATCACACTACTGGTGAGTGGTGGAGCTAAAGAAGAAATACCTGGTAGTCTGGCTTCAGAGCCTGGGCTTTGTAAAAACATCTAAATTGTAGGTTAGATGGGAGGATTAGACGAGTTAGTACATGTAAAACTCCAAGGCAATCCCTCTGCATAATTAGTACTCAATACAAGTTATATTTTGGTTCATAATTTATATTTTTATGTTTGTGCTTCTTTATGGTTTGTTTGCTATTTGTTAACAGATTCTTCTTTTTTGTTCTATGGGTGGGCATATGGTTTTCTTCTAGTAAATTAGGAAATATATAATCTGTCATCTATGGCCACTTTTTAGTGTACAGATTTATAAAGCATACATTTCTCTACTAATCAACTTTAAGGATACAGCAGTGTTTATTTAGTTCATCTATACAATCACAAGTAATACACATTTTTTCTTTCCCTATTTCATCATGCCTCTTAGATTAATTAGAATGGCCCCCAAATGTTTATCTTGTGAAACCTTATTAAATAATCTCTTATTTAAAAACTAAAGAAAATAAACATTGGAAAGTGGATACAATGATTTTCTATGTTCTGAGTTCCTGGATGTATGAGCAGTGACAGTCTACACAGATCAAAGTCACTTTTTCTGGATATAGAATTCACAGTTGACAAAGTTTCGTTCAAAATTATGTGCCTTGTTCAGTCGTCTTACAAAGCTATGTGCAAGAGTCTAAGAAAGCTTGGTTTGGATATTCAATATTAAGACTTATTCTGAAATTAAGGTATGTAAACCCTTGATTTTTTTGTGGATGCAAAACTTATCAGTTAATGGGATAGAAATGATTTGCTAATAAAAGTTCACACATTTTGTCTAAATAAATTAAATTGGTGCAAGTGGCTGAAGGAAATTGTTAATGTGGAACAAAACCCACAAAACTTTATTTATTCTAAAGGCTTAAGTGATTCCAGAGCATCACTTATTACTCAGGATATATTAAGGAAAATGAACAAATATATAAAGGAAACGGTATATTTCATCGTAATAAAGACCTAGAAATACATTTTAAATAATGAAGAACAAATACAGCTATCTGATAGAATAATGTTCAGTCATTAAAAAATAGTGACACACAGGGGCACCTGGGTGGCTCAGTCGGTTAAGCTTCTGACTTCATTCTGTTCAGGTCAGGAGCTCACAGCTCCTGGCTTCGGGCCCCCCCACCAGGCTCTGTGATGACAGCTCAGAGCCTGAAGCCTGCTTTGGATTCTGTGTCTCCCTCTCTCTCTCTGCCCCTCCCCTACTCATGCTCTGTCTCTCTCAAAAATAAATAAACATTAAAAAATTTTTTTAAAGTGACACACAATGAAAACCAATAGGCATATGGAAAATAATTCTTAATATGCTAAAAACACACTTATAGCATGTTCCATTTACATATATTATTTTGCTTGTTAAAAATTCTAAAACTAAATGCAAACTATTAATGTGATTTTTCTAGGTATTGACTCATAGTTTTTCTACTTTTTAAAATATTTTATTCCTTCTATTATTTTTGAGATTGAGCACACTTAATAAAATAGTTCAGGAAAAATAAAATCAATATTTAAAATCGAACAGGATATTTTGTATATTTTTTATTGTTTGTGGTATATTTAGGACAAAATGACATTTTCTCTAAGCAAAAGCTAGTTATTTTTATTTTCTTGCTACTCTTTCTTTCCAACTGTCTCTCCCCAAATCCAGTTCCCTTTTATCTAAATTAGGGTCAATGATATTTATTTCCTATAACATTTGTCAAGTTTCAAGAACACACCGTTTGAGAACAGCTAAATTATCTGCCAAATAATGTTTTAAATTAATGATAGCTATTATCAGGTATACAAAAACGTCTCGTATCTTATTTAGAATACCAAATAAAGGGCCATTTTTATGTATGTCATTGTTCATTTTCTAGTCTGCTTTTAGAAGAACATTGGCTGTATTTTTACAGAATTCCTTAATACATCTACATCTCTGCATACTTCATGTATGTTTCCAGGGATTATTCTTTGTTTACCCATTCTTATAGAAGGAGCCATCTCTTTTCCCACTAGGGTGATTTAATATGAATCTTGTCAGAGACTGCTTGTCTCTGAGCAAAACTTTAGTCACAAAAGGGAAAGGCCTAAGTTTATATTTTCTCTCATGTTGTTTTCAGAAATTGTGCTTCTGATTGATTTTGACAAGTAGGGAGGGAGTTAATACGGAGGTATTCTAGCAGCAGAGAAGTCCCCTTCTGCGCTTAGAGATTTATTTTTCTTATGCTTGGAGATAGCCCTTGTAGGTAACCCATTACAATTATGCCCTTACTTTATTTGGCATGTGTTCCAATGACATCTGCAAAGGCAAAGAAAAGGTTGGTTAGTGGTTATACCAGTCACTTAGTTTTCTGTGCAAGGTCTTTATCATGTGGGCTGCCTTAGGCCACCTCTGCATTTTCTCTGCTATTTTAGCATCAGTATGTTAGATACAGATACAACTCCATTGGTAAGTAGGTTGCTAGTGACCAGTATCACCTTCAGTGTGAATCTGGGAATCTGCAGTACTTGTTAGTATTTTCCCAGGGAAACAGGCCAATTGTATTTGAGGTAGTCCTGTTATTCACATGTTTTGAATCAAGAGTTGTAAGCACCTCCTTTCTTTTTTTATGTTTTCATTTAAATTCCAGTTAGTTAACATGCAATGTAATATTAGTTTCAGGTGTAGAATTTAGTAGAGCTTCAACACTTACATACAATACCCAGTGCTCATCACAAGTGCACTCCTTAATCCCAATCACTTTTTTAACTCAATCCCCTGAGCATTTCTCCTCTGGTAACCCTCAGTTTGTTCTCTAAAGTTAAGAGTCTTTCTTTGTTTGCCTCTCTCTTTTTCCGCCCATATCCATTTGTTTTATTTTTAAATTCCACATATAAATAAAACCATATGGTATTTATCTTTCTCTGACTTATTTCACTTAGAATAATACTCTCCAGCTCCATTCACATCTTTGTAAAGGGCAATATTTTATTCTTTTTTTATGGCTGAGTAATACTCATATATGTGTAATATTATATATTACATATATAATGTTCATATATATACATATACAGTAATATGCATACACACACACACACACACACACATAAACACACACCAAATCTTCTTTATCCATTTATCAGTCGACGGACCTTTGGACTCTTTCCATAATTTGGCTATTTTTGATAATGCTGCTATAAACATTGGGGTGCATGTATCCCTTCCAATTAGTATTTTTGTATCCTTTGGGTAAATACAATAGTGCAATTGCTGGATCATAGTGTAGTTCTATTTTTAAGTTTTTGAGGGAACTCCATGCTGTTTTCCAGAGTGGCTTCACTAGTTTGCATTCCTACCAACAGTGCAAGAGGGTTTCTCCTCCACCTCCTTGCCAACACCTATTGTTTCTTGTGTTGTTAATTTTAATCATTCTGACAGGTGTGAGGTCATATCTCATTGTAGTTTTGATTTGTATTTCCCTGATAATGAGTAATGTTGAGCATCTTTTCATGTAAGTATTTCCTTTCTAAGGTACAAACTTTCTGTGGTATATAATTCTGAAATACACTAAAATTTTGGATTACGATGGCACCTTTCTCTGATTTATAGAAGTGATTTAATTTTTTATTTGCTTTATTTGTTCTGATCACTTCAATGAAAACATGAAAGTGAATATAATCGAAATACTTGGATTTAAATGAATATCTTGGAAACAAAGCAACTGGCTTCTACTTTTTCTATTTTTGAAATAAACATGCTTTTTTATCATGAGCATAACACAATTTTTTAAATTAAATAGTGGTTTTATTTGCCTAACACTGTTCCCCCAACAACATGGATAATTTGTATATTAGCTAAAAAGCATGAAAGTATAAAGAAATTCTTGTGGTTTTTCAGTGCTTGCCCTTTGAGGGAAATATTGTTATCTCTTTCAGATGAACATAAGGGCTGTAATTTTCAGGAAGCATAATCACATTTTTAAGTTAAAGTTATGCCTTTTTACAACTTTTGACCTTTCTAATAGTCAAGGCAAGATATGTAATTGATGCTTATTCTTTAATGGCTCTAAAGGAATGAGTAAAAGTGACCTTTTGATAGAGGCTCCACTTGGTGATTGTGCCAAGGCTGCATAATAGAATTTACAAAGTTGGGTCCAGGTGTGTGAGTGTGTATGAATGTGTGTGCTCTTTAAATATCCATAATGAAATTAAAACACTAACTCCACATAGGCTTTCTGCCAGCTGGCCCTAGACAAGTAACATTCAGCTCTTTTACAATTCACCTTCAGGTGATAGACATTTACATTGCAAGTTGTTTTTTTTTTTCTGCTTTTGATTCAGCCCTGCATCCATTCTATCAATATAAATTAAGTAGTATGATCAATTATATAGTGTTTTTCAATTTATGAAAACACTTCCTCATTCATTATCCTATTTACTTCTTTCAGCATTGAAGATAGATACGAATATAGTATCATATATTCACATAGGAAAGAAAAAACGGGCTAACAATACAGAGATGAAATTCAAGCCCAAATCTTATGATAATACATTTTGTGTTCTTTTTATCACAACATACATAGGTATAAAGATAGGAATACTACAGAATACTTTATAGAGCAACAATTCTACAATAGATATGAGATACATTCTGAATTATGTATCAGACAACTTTCAGAGATGCTTATATGTTTTGTTTGGGTTACAAAATTACATTTTACTTTATCCCCTTACTTGCAAGAGTGAAAATCCATCAGAAACATAATCAGTACACAATTTAGCACATTAGAGTGGCAAATAAAATCATGCTGTCTTCAGTTTATTTTAACTCCACAATTAGCTTACTTTTCTATAAGAAAAGTGTGAGACACATTTAAAAAAAAAAGGAAATAAGGAAAGATAGAAGGAAATGCCTGCAATTTCCTCATAGAGCAAGACACTGAAAGATAAAAAATGAAAACTCATAGTTATTGTCTCACTTTCGAAGAAAACAAGTAACTGATAGCCTTTAAGATAAAGTACAGTGACAAATAGATGAGTCTTTCAAAAGTCAATAATGTTCCTTCATTTCTTACATAAGCACAGCTTCTATTTAATATCTAAAAATAATTTATATTTATTGAGATTAGAAATTAGAAATGTCTTAGGAAAGTTAAAATTACCTATAGAGAGTTATGTCTGGTTATTATATAAAAGGATTTGAAGACATTTTCCGGGAAAACACTTTAAAAATCTGGATAAAGACTTTTTAAAGAGCACTGTTTACAAGGAAGCACAGATGAACTGAATTCAGAACATTCATGAATGAATAAAGAGTGATAGTAGTTTCTTGGGGGCAAATACATGGTGTCAGTGCAAGCAAATAGATGATATAGGCTTGTTGAAAAATTATCTAAGTGTAGCGAGTTTAGCTGAGCTATTAGCAAGGATGAGGGACAAGTGGAGCATAATAGAGTCTAGAAGTTTCCAAAATACAACAGTAATTTATTCAACTTGACAATTTTTCTTGTTCCAGAAAAAATTGGGAAAAATCACCTAAAGTTAAACATTAGTTATCTGAATAAGTAAGAAAATTAATAAATCCATAACAATACCTTTCAAATTAAAAGAAGGAAAAACAAATTATCACTATTTGGATTCAGAGAGGGATATTGCCACCTATCCACAGACTTTACAATATATTAAGAGAATAAAATGAACAACTTTGTGCTGAGAAAATTAATAACAAATTAAAGGGGCACATACTTTAAAAAAGTTTAACTTACACAACTGACACAGGATGAAGTGGACAACCTTACAAGCCCTATATGTGGTAAATAAATTCACAGTAAATTTCTCAAAAGACACAGAAACATTCTGGCCCCAAAGTGTCTATGGTAAATGCTATCAAATGTTTAATAAAAAAATGAAATCAGTTGTGCACAACTATGTCATAGAAATGGTAGCTGGGAAGACATCCCAACATGTCATGACCTATTGTAACCCTAACACCATATTCTGTAAAGAACATTATAAGAAATCAAAATTTACCAAAGGATATCACAAACATAGTTTGTGCCAAAACCTTAACACAATTATTAAATTAATTCCTGCATTATAAAAAACAAAAATGCACTATGATGTAGAGGGATTTATGTTTGCAGAAATGCAAAGGTGATTTAATATTTCAAAATCAAATTATGTATTTCTTCACATTAACAGAACATTGAAGAAAATCTTTTTATCTCGATGCAGAAACATTATTTTTGCAAATTATTATCTGTTCATGATAAAACTTTTTAGCAAATTAGGAACAAAGGGGAACCTTCTCAAACCAAGAAAGGGCATCTAGAGAAAACTTTTACCTATTAGGTTTTGTAAAATGGATTACCTCCTAAGGTTAGGAAAATGTCAAAGATATTTTGTCCTACAACTTCTTTTCAATATTGAATAGTGGTCCTAATCAGTGTAATAAGGCAAGAGAAATGAATAACATAAATAGAGAAAGAAAAATACATTTTTTTATTAATAGATGACATAATTGTTTAGTAAAAATATTGAAAAATAACTTCTGGCCAAAATGCTAATGAAAAATATAACAAAAGATGCACAAAATCTACCTATTTCAAACCACAGAATATTAGTGAGAAAAGTTAGCAGTGATCTAAATAGATAAATGATCATACTTGTTATATTCAGTATTGAAGAAATGTCTTTTTTTTTCCACAAATTGATCTATAGAACCAATGCAATTCAAATTAAAATCCGAGATGTCTTTTTTAAAGAAATTCATAAGTTGATAATAAGATTCATATAATGATACAAAATCTATGGATTTGTCAAAATAATCTTGATAAAGAAGAATAAACTTGAGAAGCTCACGAAACCATATTGTAAGTCTTACTATACAACTATAGGAATTAAAATTACATGTTTGTACAAGATTAGACAGTAGTCATTGAAAGAGAGGGAAGAATTACATACACATATATTCAGTAAAGTATTTTTGACAATGGTGCAAATGAAAGCAAAGGGAATAGATATTCATAAATATTGGTAGAACAAGATAAATCCATAGAAGACATAAAGCCCTTGAGCTATACCTCACACCATATGTGCAAGTTGACAAGATGGATTGTAGTTCTAAATGTGAAAGCGAAAGCTATAAAATATCTAGAAGGAAACATAGAAAGTATTAATTTGGAGTAAGAAAAGATTTTTCTTAGACAAAACTCACAAATGCTAAGCATAAAATACAAGAAAACTGATTGAGATAATCACAGTTAAAAAATCTGTTTATCAAAAAATATAGCAACTATGATCATTTCTCAGATTTGGAGAAAATATGAATAATACATGTATTTGACAAAGGCCTTATGTCTAGAATAGATAAAATGACTCTCACATCCATTTTTTTTTAAGCGGGCAAAATTTTTGAAAGACATTTCACAAAAGAAGATATATGATTAACCCATAAGGATGTGAAAAGATACTCAACATCACTAATCATCAGTGAATTGCAATTAAACCAAAATGAAACATTACTAGAAACCTACTAGAATGGTTAAAATTGAAAGGAGTAACCAAATGTTACAGATGTCTGACAACTGGAACTCTTATACCTTACTGGTGCAAAATTCATAAATATGCAACATGTGGCCAGCATATGACCCAATAATTTCATGTCTTTTGGGATATCTATAGGGCTATCAATCAAATATTGATTTCACCTAGAGGAGGACGGTGATTCACTATGAAGGCATGTAAAGAGTAACCATTAGAGTTTCAGTTACACAAGTGTATATACTTGTCAGTAATCATCAACATTCATCCTGTGTCAATTTCAATTAACTTTTTAAATGTACTATGAATTTCTCAGGTTTAAAAAAAATCACCTCTAATACCTGGATTAATGTTAAAACTTCTTACTGTTTTAGCATATATCTTTGCTGTAGTTTTTCTATGCTTATTTTTAGAGTTGAGCTTATATTAAATATAAAATATAGTTGCTGACTTTTCTTTTTGATTCAATATTCAACCAATACATTTCCCATGGTACTTTAATTTTGTTAGTTGCTTTTACCCTTTCCTTCCAAATAGAAATACATGCTTATTTTAATAATATAAATATTATTGACAAAATATGTAGTGTCTACAGAATTCTATTCCTATTTATTATAATTTTATGGAAGTAAAATTAAAGAGTCAGAGTTATGAGCATTTTAAAATCTACCCATACACGTGAGCAAATATCTTACAATAGAAGAGAAAGGGTGATCAGCAAGCAACTTTTATTTTAGTTATTCTTAAGACTTTATGGAACTATTGTTAAGCATACAGACATATATATGCATATAATTTCATTTTATGCATGTTGCTTTTCAAACAACATATTTGAGACAGAACACCAATATATATTTAACACGAAGCTGATTTTCACAAGGAGGTGTGAACTAGGATGTAATCGACCATTTTGTCATTTATATAAGTTCTTTGTTCTGTAAGACTCAGGTCAAATCAAGACGTGTAAGTGAACCCAGAATCAGATTTAAATAAGGAAAATGTCAAGTTACAATGTATAAAGGGGTTGAAATTGTATATAAAAATGAATTCAGAATTGGAAATGTTCAAGACATTTATATCTGTTGTCCTCCCTATCATTTTCTTCTAGATGTCTACTTGGCAAGCTTCCTCATTTCCTTCACACGGTCCCCCTTCTCTTGCTTTATTTTTCTTCACAATGCTGGTGTGTGTGTGTGTGTGTGTGTGTGTGTGTGTGTGTGTGAGAGAGAGAGAGAGAGAGAGATACAGAGTGAGATACAGAGAGAGACAGAGACAGAGGGAGAGAGAGAGAGAGAATGTTTATTTTCCAATTGCTAAAATACAAGGTCTTCAAGATCAGGGATTTTGTCTCATGGGTGTCTCTCACTTCTGGGACAATAAATAACACATATTATTGGGTGAATAAATGAAGTAATTATTATTAAGTCCATGTAGGTTCATGATTTTTACAGCTTCGTGAGATTTGTATAGCTTCTCAGTGTGAGTCTTTGGTATGAAAAAAAAAAGTTTATTTTTCTTAGCTAATATATTAATTCTGTTTTTAAAAGTTAAGCTTTATTCACTTGCATGTATTATAATTACTGATATCCATAACTGCGTTAATTTATGCAATCTTGATTTCCATTTTGTTTACTCTTTTCAGTTTTCTTGTTTTTTTTTCCTCCAATTTCTATGGCTTTGTTTCAGTAAGTCAAATTTACAAAAACATTTCTCCACTCTGATTTTAAAATATTGGTTATATTTCCATTCCTTTGATGATTGTCAATAGTTTTAGGGACTGGATATAATTATAGTCCTTTTATAATAAAGTCTACAGTTATTGAATTATATTTTCCTCTTTCTGACAATGATTAGCAGCAGCTTACTTCTACATCTAGCTAAAATTTTCAGAGATTTGAATTCAGCAAAGTCGCAGGATACAAAATCAATGTACAGAAGTCAGTTGCATTCTTATACACTAATAGTGAAGCAACAGTGAGACAAATAAAGAAAATGATCCCATTCACAATTGCACCAAGAAGCATAAAATACCTAGGAATAAACCTAACCAAAGATGTTAAAAGATCTGTATGCTGAAAACTATAGAAAGCTTATGAAGGTAATTGAAGAAGATATAAAGAAATGGAAAAACATTCCATGCTCATGGGTTGGAAGAATAAATATTGTCAAAATGTCAATACTACCCAAAGCTATCTACACATTCAATGCAATCCCAATCAAAATTGCACCAGCATTCTTCTCGAAACTAAAACAAGCAATCCTAAAATTCACATGGAACCACAAAAGGCCCCGAATAGCCAAAGGAATTTTGAAGAAGAAGACCAAAGCGGGAGGCATCACAATCCCAGACTTTAGCCTCTACTACAAAGCTGTCATCATCAAGACAGCATGGTATTGGCACAAAAACAGACACATAGACCAATGGAATAGACTAGAAACCCCAGAACTAGACCCACAAACGTATGGCCAACTCATCTTTGACAAAGCAGGAAAGAATATCCAATGGAAAAAAGACAGTCTCTTTAACAAATGGTGCTGGGACAACTGGACAGCAACATGCAGAAGGTTGAACTAGACCACTTTCTCACACCATTCACAAAAATAAACTCAAAATGGATAAAGGACCTGAATGTGAGACAGGAAACCATCAAAACCCTAGGGGAGAAAACAGGAAAAGACCTCTCTGACCTCAACCGTAGCAATTTCTTACTTGACACATCCCCAAAGGCAAGGGAATTAAAAGCAAAAATGAACTATTGGGACCTCATGAAGATAAAAAGCTTCTGCACAGCAAAGGAAACAATCAACAAAACTAAAAGGCAACCAACGGAATGGGAAAAGATATTCGCAAATGACATATCGGACAAAGGACTAGTATCCAAAATCTATAAAGAGCTCACCAAACTCCACACCCAAAAAACAAATAACCCAGTGAAGAAATGGGCAGAAAACATGAATAGACACTTCTCTAAAGAAGACATCTGGATGGCCAACAGGCACATGAAAAGATGCTCAACGTCACTCCTCATCAGGGAAATACAAATCAAAACCACACTCAGATATCACCTGACGCCAGTCAGAGTGGCCAAAATGAACAAATCAGGAGACTATAGATGCTGGAGAGGATGTGGAGAAACAGGGACCCTCTTGCACTGTTGGTGGGAATGCAAATTGGTGCAGCCAGTCTGGAAAACAGTGCGGAGGTTCCTCAAAAAATTAAAAATGGACCTACCCTATGACCCAGCAATAGCACTGCTAGGAATTTACCCAAGGGATACAGGAGTACTGATGCATAGGGGCACTTGTACCCCAATGTTCATAGCAGCACTCTCAACAATAGCCAAATTGTGGAAAGAGCCTAAATGTCCATCAACTGATGAATGGATAAAGAAATTGTGGTTTATATACAAAATGGAGTACTACGTGGCAATGAGAAAGAATGAAATATGGCCCTTTGTAGCAACATGGATGGAACTGGAGAGTGTGATGCTAAGTGAAATAAGCCATACAGAGAAAGACAGATACCGTATGTTTTCACTCTTATGTGGATCCTGAGAAACTTAACAGAAACCCATGGGGGAAAGGAAGGAAAAAACAAAGAGGTTAGAGTGTGAGAGAGCCAAAGCATAAGAGACTGTTAAAAACTGAGAACAAACTGAGGGTTGATGGGGGGTGGGAGGGAGGGGAGGGTGGGTGATGGGTATTGAGGAGGGCACCTTTTGGGATGAGCACTGGGTGTTGTATGGAAACCAATTTGACAATAAATTTCATATATTTAAAAAAATAAAATAAAATAAAATTTTCAGAGATTTATTATTATATTATAAGAACAAAATGTATATTTTTATGTATTTTAGTTTGTATTTTAATTTGCAAACTTTTATTTTTTAATTTCTGAGTTAAATAGTTTCTCCCCCATTTCCTCTTTAGGATTGAACTTTCTTTTTGATGAAACACATCTTTCAGCTGAGCATCTGTGTGTAAATCTGTGAGTTTCAGAAACATTTAACAGACTTTCTCCTCAAATGCGACTTCTCTTCCATTCCTTCAAAGTTCTTTACCTTCCTATTAGATGGAATTAACATCTTCATTCAGCTTGCATCTATACGGACATCTTTAATTCTTTAACCTTATATCTAAACTGCATTTTCCACGAGTGTCAGTATTGTTTTCTGATCCGCTAATTCTGTTGTTAAATTTGTCCTACCTAGAGATCATCTTTTTTTATAGCATTTTCAATTCCAATCACAGTATATTTCATATCCAGTATTTCCTACTTTTGCATTTAAAGTTTTTCGAACTTTATCTGATTTTTGTATGCTCTAATTTATTATTTCATGTAAAACAAATTATTGACTGTATTGTTTATTTTATTGGATGTGATTTTTAATGTTAGAATGTTTTATGCTCTTTGGTTTGTATGCTATTCTCTGTTATTTTTTGACAGCAGTGATGGTAATATTTTCCTTTTTCTTCTCTCCCTCTACACTCATATTGCATCCATGGGTTGTTGTTTTTTTTTAATTTTTTAAACGTTTATTTATTATTGAGAGATAGAGAGACACAGAGCATGAGCAGAGGAGGGGTAGAGAAAGAGGTAGACACAGAATCCAAAACAGCCTCCAGGCTCTGAGCTGTCAGCACAGAGCCTGACACAGGGCTCGAACTCGCAAACTGTGAGATCATGACCTGAGCCGCAGTTGGTCGCTTAACCAACTGAGCCACCCAGGCGCCCCCACTTTAAAAAAAATTGTTTTTAATGTTTATTTATTATTGATCCATCCACAGGTTTTACTGCTACCTTCAGCTAGTACTCTGGGCCTTTATTATTATCAGGGTTTGGAGTACTGTGCCCATAGAAACACTGATGATATTGCATATCCCAAACATAATGTAGGGGTCTTGATTCATTTAGTTAATAAGGTATGTTTGTCCCTCCCCCTACTATCCCCAACCAATCAAGTCCAAAGTCTAAATAAAGATAAATCGGAGTCTTTCAGATTGGCAAAACTTGAATGCAGCTACTCTTTTCGGATGGGAGCCCCTCATATTAGCTTCTAGGTTTTAGCAGTGAATTTAGTTCTGGTATCCTATTTTATAAGAAACCACTTTAATATCTCCTCTTTCACCTTCCTTTTCCTCCCCCCTTCCTCCTCCATCTCTATCTCTTCCTTCTCCTTCCTCAAGGATTAATGGTCCTGGGCTTGGATATTAGCCTTTTCACAACAGATGTAACTTACCACAATGCCTGATTCATGCTCTTCCAACAGCTCAACC
Organism: Prionailurus bengalensis; assembly: GCF_016509475.1. NCBI lineage: Eukaryota > Metazoa > Chordata > Mammalia > Carnivora > Felidae > Prionailurus > Prionailurus bengalensis. The sequence goes on along the minus strand of NC_057354.1, from coordinate 93,717,339 downwards.
TTTACTTTCCGTTCTGGGGATGACAAGCACCAGTTTCATTTTAATTTTATCCTAAGCCCTAGGTTTAATTAGTCACAAAGATAACTTTGAGAAATATTTATTATTATGAAAAATTTTAAGTAGAACATTTTTGGATAGATCTTTATATTCCTGCTCTACTATTTTTTCAGGATAAATTTATAGATGAGGATTTGGCTCAAAAGATACACAAATAGAAAAATCATATCATTCCTTGTTTCAATCTGATATTTGTTAAATGTATGTTAAGTGTGATTTTGTAGGAGTAGAAACATTCAGTTTTTATTAATTAAAATTTTCAAATTAAAACCATTATCGGGGCCCCTGGGTGGCTTAGTCAGTTGAGTGTCTGACATCAGCTCAGGTCATGATCTCATGGTTCATGGATTCACGCCCCACATCAGGCTCTGGGCTGACAGCTCAGAGCCTGGCACCTGCTTCAGATTCTGTCTCCCTCTCTCTCTGTCCCTCCCGGATTCACACACTCTCTCTGTCAAAAATAAACAAACATTAAAAATAAAAAGAGGGGCGCCTGGGTGGCGCAGTCGGTTAAGCGTCCGACTTCAGCCAGGTCACGATCTCGCGGTTCGGGAGTTCGAGCCCCGCGTCGGGCTCTGGGCTGATGGCTCAGAGCCTGGAGCCTGTTTCTGATTCTGTGTCTCCCTCTCTCTCTGCCCCTCCCCATTCATGCTCTGTCTCTCTCTGTCCCAAAAATAAATAAACGTTGGAAAAAAAAAATTAAAAAAAAAATAAAGTAAAAAAAAATACAAAGAAAAAAACATTATCTACGCTAATTCATTTCTTTAGGTCTAGTTCTAATGAAAATCTACAAAGCATTTCCTGTGTAACCATATGTAATCTTCTTGAATAATCTTTGCCATTTTCAAAACCAAAAACTTCCAGGGGCATGTTTAAGGTTTTATTTAGGTAATAAAAGACATCATTGATTTCTACCAAATAGCACATCATAACTGATTTTGTTATAGAATTTGTTTTGCCTGAGATTATCAATTTTCTGCTAGCTTATGACTTTATGTGCTTATCATAATATATTAAAGAGAAATATAGATCTATGAGTAGACATAAGTTTTATGTTTGTTAGTTTTTTTTATTTGAGAGAGACAGAGAAAGAGAGTAGGTGTGTTGGACTCCTATCAGATAACATGCTAAATGAAAGCAGAAGCAATCATATGTCTCCTAATTGTCCCGTTCTGGAAATACTATGTCTTAACATCTTTTATATTTAAGTGTCATGGACAACTGGCCAGCTGGCTAGTTAATATTCAGCTCTGGCTATGTGTAATGAGATGACTTCTTGTCACAGAATAAGGTAGATTGGTTTCCTCTATTAAGTTCTCCTCCCTTGTCTCCCATCATATCTTTGTTCTTCAGGGCTTTTTTTGTCCTTTTGTTTTGTCAGTTATAATACTAATGATACTTTCATGTGTGAATACTTTCCAGGGACTAACAAAACATATGTCCTCAGACTTAATTTTGACTTCCTATCTTAAATGCTGAATTGATTCATTTTTGCTCACTCATTTTTTCTGGAGCTATTTGTTATCTAATATACTGAATTTTCAATACCATCAAAACTTTGCATTTTGTTAGATGTTGGTCAATGTGTTATTAAATGGCTGCAAGGTTAATATTGTTGCTGTTTTATTTTATATAGCAAATATTTGCCATGATATCAGTTATTAGTTAATAGTTAACTGGTTTGCCTGAGTCGTGTTTCATGACTTTGCAATATTTATGTTGTTATATTTTCAGTTTTCTCTTTTCTCCAAATTGAAATATATTTCAGTTAATATTATACAAGGATTATTGTGAATTTAGAAAATTATTTTCCTAGATCCTGTCCATTACTTGTAAATAATATTTTTTAAATGGTTTTAATGTTAATTTATTTTGAGAGAGAGAGTGTTGGGCATGCAGTGGCGCAGGGGCAGAGAGAAAGGGAAGAGAGAGAATCTCAAGCAGGCTCCATGCTGTCAGCACAGAGCCAAATGTAGGGTTCGATCCCATGAACCGTGAGATCATGACCTAAGCCAAAATCAAGAGCTGGAAGCTGAACCGACTAAACCACCTAGGTGCCCTATTTGTAATCATATTAATTACAGCTTACCAATATATTAAGCTTCACTCATTATCCCCTTCTAATATAAATAAGGGTGTAATTGAACAGTAGAACTACAGTGACATATCTTCACAACAAACAAATGAGAGAAATTAACATTAATATTTGTAAGCAAGAAGCATAATTTGGCAGTTTTCAAGATTTCATGAGAGAATGCTATACACAAAAACACATTAACATGTTTTGTTTTCCCTTAAAATCAATCTGTTACTATCAATTTTAAAATCAGCTGTTGAGTGAAAAATCACTTAATAAGATGAAGTTTCTCTTGCATCTGATTCTGGAGTTTACATAGAACATTGCTTTAGATCAGAAGTTGGGAAACATTTTCTGTATAGTAAGTATTTTGGGTTTTACTGGCCATACAACCTCTCTTGCAACTATTCAACTCTGCTGTTATAACCAAAGGTAGCTGTCAAGAATATGCAAACAAACCTGTATAATTGTGTTCCATTAAAACTTCATTTACAAAAATGGCAGGGGTGCTGCATTTTGCCTACAAGCTATGTTTTATGGACTCCTACTTTAAATCAAGCATTGGGAAAAAAGAAACAAATTATGGTGGGCTTTTGAACTATGCAACAAACATTCATTTGTTAATAATATGAAAACATTAATATACTTATATAACTTGTAATATATACTAAATATATGCACAATGGATATTTTTTTATTCATAGTAGCTATAAATGTACTAGTTATGTTAATGAAACAGGACTCAAGGACTATAATCAGAAGGAGTTTCATATTTTACTATCACTATCTGTCTACATTTCTTCTGTGTGAATGACACTTTACTGCTTGTGAATGAAAATTAGGGTGAGCTCCATGATTTTTTGTGTCACTGTCAGGAAAGGTAACAGTCTTAATTAATAAATATTATGTCTATTTCAGTCTAGCATAATCATAAAACCTTTAGACTTCACTCATAGTTGTAGCTGCCTGTACTGATAGCAGGTTGAGCTTCTTTATGGTAGAGGGATGCATGATCACCACATCTATTTCTCACACTCTTTATTCATCATGATTTCTAAGCCATCCAGATATGTACAATGGAGAGAGAGGTGAGAGGTCCCTATGTGACCAATATCCTTATGAAGTAGCTTACTGTTTTTGTAGATATGAGAAGTAATTAATACTAATTCCTTTCCTATGGGGCCCTTAGTGGGAACTTAAAAGAAACCTAACTCTTTCTCCGGTGATCTCAAACCTGAAGTTTTTGTGAAGTGTAGGGAGGAATACTGTTCAGCAGTTGTTGATTACACCTGTTTTCTCAGACCCCAGGACTCAGAGTTGCCTTCACTTCATTGTGCTGAGATATTTCCCCCATTTTAGGTGGCAACCACATCCTGCACCTCTCACCGCAATGGCCTACATCTAGTCCATGGGAATCAATCCCTTTTGTTCTAAAATACTTTGGCCGGTTCTAATATAGTCACCTCTCTTTGGACCCCTTGTTGGCAGCTAGGCTGACCAACTCTCATCTTTTATATTCTTTAGACAGAAGTCCATTATTTTCCCCAAACTGTAGATATCATTTATGAAGTTCTCCAAGAGAGAGAAGGTCTCCCTACAACAACATTTTTTTTTTCATCAGAGTAAAGAGGAAACACTCACAACTTTGAAAATATTAAAATATGCTGTTTGTTATCCAACAGCTTCTGACACATTACAGTCTCCTTGTGAATGAAGATTTCAGAGTTTTGTAACTAACTAGCTGAATTACATTCTTTGTAAACCCTATATCGTGGCTTCTTTATTCACTTTTGAGTGTGGCACCTGTTGCTTTAGTAACCCAGGAGAAGAGCTGAGTTGAGCCTCAGAAAGGCAGTGCAGTTTGTACACAGCAAAGCTTTAGGGTCTGTGTGAATGGAGCTTCCTGGGACTTGTTATATGTGGCAACAGTAAGGACTCATACTAGTCAAAACAATAGAAACAATGTGATTTAAAAATGGGTGGAGGAGCTGAATAGATATTATTTTTCTAAAGAAGACGTCCAAATGGCTAATAGGTACATCAAAAGATGCTCAATGTCACTAAATATTAGGTATATGCAAATCAAAACTACAATGAGTTATCACCTCAAAACTGTTCCAATGGTTATCATCAGGAAGACAAGATAACAAATGTTGGCAAGTTGGTGCCAAAAAGACAACCTTTGTGCACTGTTGGTGGAAATGTAAACTGGTGCATTCAGTATGGAAAACAATATGGAGGTTCCTCAAAATATTAAAAATAGAACTATCAGATGGTCCAGCAATGCTTCTTATGGATAGATATCCAAAGGAAATGAAAGCAGGATATTGAAAAGATACATGCACTCCTGTGTTTATCCCAGCATTATTCACAATAGTCAAGCTATGGAAACAATCTAATTGTCTGTAAGTGGATGAATGGATAGAGAATGTGGTATATACATACAATGGGATATTATTCAGCCATGAGAATGAAGGAAATCTTGTCGTTTGCAACAACATGGATGGAATTTGAGAACATTATCCTTAGCAAGATAAGATAGAGGAAGATGGATATTGTGTTATATGACTTTCTCATGAAATCAAAGCTGGACTTGTAGAAACAAAGTAGATTTCTGGTTACCAAGAGCTAGAGAATAGAGGGAGAACTGGGAACATGTTAAAAGTGTACATACTTGCAACTAGAAGATAAATTCTGGAAATCATAATGATCATACTGAACAATTCTGTGTTATATACTTCAAAATGCTAAGATATTATATCTTAAATGTTCTTAGCATAAAAAAATAAATAACAGTTATGTGACCAGATAGAGGTGTTAGCTAGAGCTATAACAGTAATCATATTGCAATATATAAATGTATCAAATTATCACATTGTGCACCTTAAATATATGCCATGCTATATGTTGATTTTATCTCAGTAAACAAAAATAGATTGAATTAGTAATTAATGATTTACATATTTGATACAATTCGCCAATCCAGCCATGTTGGCCTGGGCTTTCTTTGTGGAAAGTGATTTTAATGAATAATTTTTTTTTTATCATTCATTCTAAACTTTCTTCACTGAATATGTATTGTCTTGGTAAAAGTATTAAAGAGCCACTACTAATAAAGTTAGAGTTCAACTGACACACTAGGAATAATATTTATAGCAACTATATGGTACATAAATTTGAAAATAGAATTCTCTACTCCATAGAGAATCTCCATGTATTGATGAGAAAAAGGTAAGTACCACAAGGGAAATAACTGAGAAAGAACTGACAAAGTTAAGGAGAGTAAAGCCCAATAGCATAACATTCTAATTCCAGGTAGGAATATTACATGCTGCAACATTTCTTGAGGACTGTTTGCAGTTGTGTATTGGAAAAAACCACATTTGTGTTTAATAAAGAAATCACTCTTCTAGTGATTCCTCTTAATGATTTTTTGGATTATTTTTGACAATTTAAGAACACTTTTCCATCCTTTCCAGTGTTATTGCATGCCCTCTTGTTGATGTCTGCTATAGAGGGCTATATGTCTATTTTGACATCACCATCTTACCTCATGCCTCATCACACTTATTTTATATAGGGAATGTATTAAGATACATTAGTTTTTGTAACACAGGTCAAAAACCGTATGTGATAGAAATTTATTTTTTGCTCATGCACAGTCCAAAAGATGTTTTTGATTGACGTGTTTCAAAATGGTGATAGATGTACCCAGGCTTCCTCCATCTTGGAGTTCTGCCATCTTCAACAGGGGGCTTTCAAGTGAGTGAGAGCAACTGAAATAAGTGAGTGAAAATGAAAAGAATGTGATGGAAAATATACGGGGAAGCTTTTATGGACTGATTTGGAAGTGATAGACATCGCTTCTGACCACCTTTTGTTGTTCATATAGACCCCTCCCCCACATTTATATGGTAGGCTGGTAAATGTAGTCTAAGTCCCCGTGAGAAAGAAAATAGTCTTGGTGAATACTCTGCCTGTCTCTGCCACAATGTAAAAAACCATGCTCCGAGGGAAATGTTTTCAATAACACATATTAGTTTTCTCTTTTGAGTGTTACGAATTTAAATTTATGCTATTTAGCACCCATCATATATTCTAATTCACTTCAAAATCCAAAACTTCAAATTATTCATGCTTGACTTAAAGTTTTCCATTTCTTTGCTCTGCTTTTTTCTGCCTCTTCTATGAAACAGACCTCCACTTTTAAAAATGCAACCTTATTTTACCTAGTCCCTCTTACATTTTTCCTACTTCTACCCAAAGTATTTACTTCATTGCTGTTTTATCTTTTGATTTTTTGATCATCTGAAAATCCTTTTATGTAAGCTCCATAAAGAGTTTAATATTTACCCAATGATATATCTTATCCAAATAATAAATGTAATAGTATACGTATGTGTGTTCTGAATACGTACGGTTTAATGGACAATCAATAAACACCATCTGCGAAGGAAGGAAACAGCTGAGAAATTGCCTAATGTTTGTCTTTTTGCCCTACAATGTATCTCTGAATCCCTAAATGTTACTTATTTTCAAATTACCTTTATTGTTCATCAAAGTAGTGTAAGCCCATGGTTTTGGGAAAATAATAATAAAGCCTAAAAACACTTACAGTATAAAAAAATATGCCCACCCCCTACTTCTACCCCAACACCCAATTCTCATAGTTTAACTCCTCTATGTTGTTTAGTCATTTCTTCTTGCAGTTACTTTTTATTTTTTCCTAAACAATATTTCTACTGTTATTCTAAGTGTTCAAATAGATCTGTCATATGCCTATCAAAATTCTTGCCAAAGTTAAATCCACTAAATATCCAGCTGTTTGATCTTGGGTCCCCACTCTCCTCCCCCACTTCTCTGTGGAGATCTTACAGTGCTCAATCCTAAAACATCAAATTGGGGCGCCTGGGTGGCGCAGTCGGTTAGGCGTCCGACTTCAGCCAGGTCACGATCTCGCGGTCCGTGAGTTCGAGCCCCGCGTCGGGCTCTGGGCTGATGGCTCAGAGCCTGGAGCCTGTTTCCGATTCTGTGTCTCCCTCTCTCTCTGCCCCTCCCCCGTTCATGCTCTGTCTCTCTCTGTCCCCAAAATAAATAAACGTTGAAAAAAAAAAAAAAAAATTAAACTCGGCGCCGCTGGGCTTGTGCCCAGTTAAGTACTGGGAATTCCTTTTGCCTCTCTCTTGTTTATAGGGTATAAATCTACCCACTTGCTTTGCAGAAGCTGGACCCAAGAAAGGGTGGGTGTGCCAGTTAAATGTAGGTTTTTAACTAATTCTCCAGTTTGCAAAAGGTAATTTACTCCAGCCTTCTGAAGTGGCTTATGCTCCTGCATCTGGAGTATCTCACATTCAATTTATTCACAGAATAAATCTTATGTGCCCTATGAGTGTATAAAAGGATTGTTGCTGGATGTCTCTCAATGGGAGAGAGGACCTAGAGAGTCCATCTGTTCTTTACTTAGATTTTGACAAGTCTTTTTTTTTTTTTTTTCAGTCACAGACTTCTGCAGTACTTGGTTGGTTCCTCTACATAATGAGACTTTAAGGGTTCCATGGAGCACATTGGGTTTTAACTCATGGTATTCCACACTGTAAGTGCCCAGGTAATAACTTTGTTTCCTAAATCATTTACTACTCCTCCATTTTCCTTTTGTCTTCAAATTTTGTTGAAATAGAAAACTTGCTGCTGCCTTTTCTGCAGTCCTCTTTGTGCTTGAAAACATAACCTTTTTTTTTTTTTTTTTTTTTTTTTACTTTACTACTGGATTGAGAGAGTATGTGTATAGTCAACAACTTCCAATCATTTATGGAAATCCTTTCTAATTAAGTTTTAGAGTGATAGCAGAGACAATAACATATATACCTGAGCTGTTGTTTTTTTTCTCCATGTTTATTGCTGAAATCTGTGGTTTAATTCTCTAGGGATGTTGGCTAATCATTCTAGGAATATAAAAAATTACTTTCAAATATTAAGCCTCCACCCAAGCTGCACATATGTAATATTCCATACATTTTTGCCCTTGTCCTCCATTTAATCCTTTGTATCACAGGAGGGACATATCCCAATAAAGAGGGCAAATTCAACTCCTTTCATCAGCTCAGATCCACAAAGAAAAGACAAGAAAGGTTATAAAGAAAATGAGGAAGCAAGGAAGTGTTCAAAAGAAAAAGATCTTTGCACTTTGCCCAGCTTTAACCCTAAAAAATGATATTGTACTTTTCTCAATATTTTTTAATTTCTATTTTAAATATATGACATTAAAGTTCCTCAGTTTTTCATACTAAACTATAAATCTCACTTAAGCCTGATAATATGGGGATATTGCCATTTGATCAGTTATATTCATTGAATTATTTAGCTCTTATAATAAATTAGACAAAATATATGCTTATATCAAAAATATAGCTAAGATATTTAAGATATGCCAGGGGCGCCTGGGTGGCGCAGTCAGTTAAGCGCCCGACTTCAGCCAGGTCACGATCTTGCGGTCCGTGAGTTCGAGCCCCGCGTCGGGTTCTGGGCTGATGGCTCAGAGCCTGGAGCCTGTTTCCGATTCTGTGTCTCCCTCTTTCTCTGCCCCTCCCCCGTTCATGCTCTGTCTCTCTCTGTCCCAAAAATAAATAAACGTTGAAAAAAAAAATTTTTTTTAAAAAGATATGCCAAAGTATTTATAGAATAATCTCCTTTCTGAAGAGTAAATGATAAATTCAATAGATAATAGCATATAAATTGAAACCGTCCGAAAAGTAATATATTCAACTGTTCGTAGATGATTACTTTGAAAAAATGGGAATACAGTAGGCTTTCTAAATTTTATGTTTCTATAATGTTTCCATTTTCTTACAATATATTCATGTAACTAGTTTAATAATGAAAAATGAATTATGTCATAGGTATTGAATATATGCCATTTGCTCAACATGAAGCCAGGAATCAAAGGGGTTATAAAGAAGAATAAGGTGGTGATTCTAACTTCAGTTAACTTGTATTGTCAAGACAAGATGCATAGATATAAACCACATAATTATACGAGAAAGTATGTGAATAAATGTCAAAATTAGTTGTTTTAGTTCATTGAACAAAAAGTTGAGTTGGTTAGAATAGGAAAATGATTGAACTTGAGATGCATATTAATAGAATAATTCTATTTGTGTAAGCCAACTGGAGTTGTAGGGTACATTAAAACGAGGATTAGTCAAGCTACAAAAACCCAAGAGAGAATTTAATATTAGCAAATCATTTTAATACTGTGTATTCTTGGTCTGAAAATGTTCATATTTATGAATAAGGTAGTGTTAGCATCATGCCAAACGATGATTTATGCAGAAAAGAAGCATTTAAGTAAAGGAAAAATGGTGCTTGCCCAAGAAAATATGGAGCGTATATGAGGTCAGAAAGTTGTATTTGTCTTATTACCCCATTTATGATTGACATACCACTTAGTACCTATTATTTAGGACATTGTTAAAGCAGCTCTAAAAAGAGCCGGAAAATTATAGATTTTGTAAGTTACAAGTTGATTTTTTTTTTAATTTTTTTTTTCAACGTTTATTTATTTTTGGGACAGAGAGAGACAGAGCATGAACGGGGAGGGGCAGAGAGAGAGGGAGACACAGAATCGGAAACAGGCTCCAGGCTCTGAGCCATCAGCCCAGAGCCTGACGCGGGGCTCGAACTCACGGACCGCAAGATCGTGACCTGGCTGAAGTCGGACACTTAACCGACTGCGCCACCCAGGCGCCCCAAGTTGATTTTTTATTGAAAGTCCATTTTTCCACATATATGGCCCTGGGGTAATCATGTTTTGGGGGTGTTAGCTGTTTCCATTTGTGGCTCTACAGTTTCTCAGTGTGACTCTTCTAACATTTGTTCCAATATTCCTGCTCCATTTCCACTCTCATGATTGTTTTTCAGCTAACAGATGGTGGGGAGGAGATTACACCAAGCCATCATCAATTGAAAACCACTAAGTTGAGTAGCAGAACTCAACCTGGACTGCCCATTAAAATCACCTGGTGCCTTTTTAGGACAGTTTAATTGGAACCTCTGGGGATCCAGTAAACAGAACTTCCAAGAACTCCACACTGGTCATTGCAATGTGCAGCCAAGGTTGAGTACAGATGAACTTAGGTGAACTCAGATCACTCAGTGGAAAGTGAATCCGAACATAAAGAATAGGTAGTTTCCATTGAAGCAGAACTCACCAAAAATCCACACAGGACATTTAAAAACAAGGGAAATATAAGAGTTTCTAAGGGAATATATTAAGAAAAGATTTTCAAGCACTATGATCAAGAACTTTAATTTGGAAATTTAATAGACAAAGTAGATGTGAGATGGTCACTATTAAAAACCAGCTAAATCTTCTATAATTTCAAGTAGAAAAAATATCTTAAAGTTCATAGCAAAAATAACAGATGAAAAAATGAGTGCAAAGATAAATGTGTACATATACATGAGCTTTCACATGGGACAGATAAGCCTTCCACAGAACATAAAAATAGAGTGACATATAGTTAGACTCAATTAGTAGAAAAAAAATGTTCATTATGTAAATAAGGAATTGGCTGCAGATGGGAAGGCTTCCATAGGGCCAAGGAAAGATGAATGAAAAAAGAGTTAAAAAATTAAATGAAATATCACAATTAATAATTATCATCAGGGAAATTTTGGATTCCAAGATTTAAAAAATGATCTTATAAGTTGAGGACAAATATTAAAGAAACAAAAATCTTATTCCCAATTAAATTATTACTTACCTGTAAGGGAAAATATATTTATGCAAAGATTCGAAAAGGATAGCATTCACATAATTAATATAAGGGAAGTACTTGAGAAAATGTTCTAACCAATTGGAAAAGATTTTTTTAAGTAACATTATGGGGAGAGCAAATAGGGAAGAAATGTTTTTAAAATATTAAATGTAACATTGTAAAGAGGTTTCCAATACACATGTGGAAGTAAAAGTTTTAAAGTATATCATCTGTGCCCAGTCGTTAAAAAAAAAAAAAAAAAAGAGTGAAGAAGGGAGAGTAAGAATGCATTAAAACAAAATAGGCACATGTCTTTTTTTTTTTTTTTTGGTAAAGGACAGGATAGAACATATTTTAGTCTGTCTGGACCATGTGGTCAGTTTTGCAACTGCTTATCTCTGCCATAGTAACACAAAGGCAGCAAAGGTGGGCATAGACAATACACAAACAAATGAGAATGGCTGTGTTCCAATAAAACTTTATTTACAATATCAGGCAGTGGAACAGGTTTGGTGTATGTGCTGTAGTGTGATGACCTCAGCTCAAAAGAATATTTGTGGGAGGGAGGAGCAGATGCACCAATGAAAATGTAAAAGTATAAATGAGGAAAGAAAAAATAGGACAGCAACTTCATGAATGACAGCATGAGGAGCTCAGTGGATATGCTCCCCAGTGAAACAACCATAATTGCTAAAAGTTATATATAAAACAAAAATTTTGGAAATTATCCTACGGGCATACATCAAATGAAGAAACAGTCAAAAAAAGTCTAAATCTTAGTAAGAAAGTAAGAGTCCATGGCACTTGTGCCATAATCCATTTCCTGCCTGCTACCCTTAGGTCAGTGTGACCAGAGCTCCATTCTGAGGGGGTATGGGTAAGATTAGGCTACCTCATCTCCTAGCTCTCAGACGTGAACTATGGTAAATTCTTGGAAGGGACAAACCACCAATATTTCTCATTTCCACCAGCTCCATGTTTGGAGACTATATTCCAGGTAAGTATGACAAAGAGGTTGGGATCTCCTTCCCACTACACAAAAACACCGAGACCTTTATCTCCCTTACACCAGCTCACTGACAGAGAGAATTTCCATCCCAGGAAAGACAAACCAAAAGAGATGAGTAAAATATGGGTGTTATCCCTAAGAAAAGGAAGCTATTGTCACTGAATTTTTTGTGATAGTTAAGGATCATGAAAAGCGACAAAGGTGATCATTGCAGCATTACTTCTAGTTTAAAAATAAATTGGAAATAAAAAATATGTCAAAATTAAAGAAATTTTAACTTTATTAAGCTTTAAAGATTAAAGAAAATGTATGCAATATCCCCACAACATAAGAATAACCAAGAAAACTTCTGAAAAGTTTGAAGAAGGAAAAAGAAATAGTGAGAGATGTCATTTATGAACCATAAACAAAGGCACAACAGAGAGGATCAATAAAGTTAAATCACTTCCAGAAGATCCACAGGTTAAGAAAACAAGTAACTACAATGATCACAAAAGGAAAAAGCACTAATAATCCATGAAAGGAATTGAAATAAAGGATATGTACTCAGTTGCTACATATTTAAAGACATGAAAAAGCATATCATGAAAATATTTTATGCTGATGTGATTGAAAATGTAAACACATTGGAAAAATCCTAAACAAATAAAACTTACCAATACTGAACCAAAAAGAATAAAAACTCTGAATAGTTACAGACCTAAAAAGAGATATTAAGTTTGTACTTAAAAATCTTCACACAAAGATTATCTCAGGCCCTGACAGTAAATTTTACCCAAGAGAAAGAAATGATTCTTACTCAATAATTAATATAACTTGAAAACTTCTAGACATTATGAAAGAAGTAGAAATTCCCCAGCTTATTTTGTAAAGCCACCTTAATATCTAAGCATAAAAATGATTATGATATTAAGGGCAATTATAGTCTAAAACATGAACCTCAATAAACAATTATTTTAAAGACTTTATCAAAAGTTATCCATCTGTTTATACAATGAATGCATTTGGGGTTCCTCTGTATATTAAAGTTGATCAAATATTTTAAATTCACGATGTAATTTAACAAATTATAGAGTAATTGGGTAAATATAATAGATGCAAAAAGGATTTGATAAAATTAAGTCTATTAATAAAAAAAAAAAAGCTTTGCCAAATAGGAAAAGAAAGGAACTTAAAATGATAGGAACCTTAAAATCTAAAAAGTAAATATTGTACTTAAGGATGTGTTGAATGCTTTCCATTTAAAACTAGTAACTAAACAACCATTTACACTATTACTACCTTTATTTACCAGTTTACTGGAGTTTCTAGCCAGTCTAGTAAGGCAGGAAAAAGAAATGAATGTTATAAGGTTGGAAATAAGTAAATAAAACAGTATTATTCCTATATCATATGACTGATTCACAGAATTTTTAAAATTAAATTAAAATAAATATGTTGTTAATTCTAAAGCTAAGTTGCAGGATACCAGGATAATATAAAAATTGTTATAATTTCTCTCTGAAACATACAGAATATAAAATTTGAAATGATGAACATTTTAGGTAGAATGAAAAACACTAACAGCCTAGGAATAAATCTGATGAACATAGTACAAAGCTTTCATAAAGACAATCCAATGGAGTGCTATAGATTTACATAGACAATGGATTGAAAGAGTTGATATATTATATTATCATTTGGGAATAACTGGTCTGTAGAATTAACAAAATCTCGATCAGTCTTCCAAAAGATTTTCTTTTGAAAAGTTATATGCAGATTCTTGTATATGTGAATTCATTGGGTTCATAATAGCCAAGACACTATTACAGAAGAAATATAAAGTGGGAATACTCACTATAATGGATAAAAAGACTGATGGATGGATAAAGAACATGTGGTATGTATATTACAATGGACTATTATTCAGCCATCAAAAAGAATGATATCTTGCCATTTGCAGTGATGTGGATGGATCTAGAGTGTATTATGTAAGCAAAACCAATCAATCACAGAAAGACAAATACCATATTATTTCACTGATATTGGAATTTAAGAAACAAAACAGATGACCATATGGGAAGGGACAGGAGAGAAGAGAGGGAAATAAACTACAAGAGACTCAATGATACAGAACAAATTGAGGGTTTATAGAGAGAAGTAGGTGGGAGATGGGCTAGATAGGTGATGGGTATTAAGGAGGGTACTTGTGATGAGCACTGGGTGTTATATGTAAGTGATGAATTACTAAATTCTCCTGAATCCAATATCACACTTTATATTAACTAAATTTTAAATTAAAACAATAATAATAATTATATAATAATAATAATTTAAAAAGACATTGGAATACTGTATTAACTACTGCAGTATGATTAGGGCAAGAGCATACAAATAGACCAAATGAATAAAATAGAGAGCAAGAAACACACTGACCACCACCTATATAGACATTTGATTTATTAATTTATTAATCCCTTGGAAAATTATCACTTCAGAGTAAAGAGGAAAAGTTGGTCTTTTTAACAATAGTTAGTGGTTATGAAAGTGGAAAAAAAAAAAGTGTTGACTGCCCCCAACACAAAAATTAATTCAAACAGATTGAAATCTGAATTTAAAGGCTAGGTAGGGGGGTGCCTGGGTGGCTTAGTCGGTTGAGCGGTTGAGCATCCAACTCTTGATTACGGCTTAGGTCTTGATCTCACGGTTCATGAATTCCTGCCCCAAGTGGGGCTCTGTGCTGATGGTGCAGAGTCTGCTTGGGATTCTTTTTCTCTGCCCCTCCCTGGCTCATGTGTGTATTCTCTCTCTCTCTCTCTCTCTCTCTCTCTCTCTCTCTCTCCCTCTCTCTCTCAAATAAATAAACCTTATATATTTTTTTAAAAAGTCTATGCAGTATAGAACTTAAAGGATAATACAGGAGAACACATGTGTAACTCCAAAGTTGAAAGGGACTTATTAACATACAATACAAAAGCATTCAATCACAAATTGAATCACATTAATATTAAGATTTTTCTTACTAAATCACTACTCATCTCAATAAAAGGTGAGTAGAAAGCTACAATGTAGAAGAAGATGTTTGCAACAACTAAAATGGCTAAAGTTTCATACGTTGTAACATATTAGAAAAATGATCACAAAGCTTCACTCTTCTTGTATCCATGCCTTTGGAGTGTGGATTTCCAATTATTTCCACCAAGAGGAACTTACTCTACCTCTTAAATTTGGGAAACCCTTGCAAATTGTTTTTCCAGTGAAACATGGTGGAAATAATGTTGTCACACATAAAAGATTAGACATCAAGAAGCCTTTTATGTGTCTTGCTCTTGCTCTTGGTCCTGCCCAGCCAGTTAGGTTAATAAACTCAAGCTAGCCTGTTGGATGATAAAAGGCATGTGACTTAGTCATCCCTACTATCCAACCTAAGCTAGCCAACCCCAGTGACAAAGCTGCACTGTAAAGCAGAATGAGTGATTACAGTTGCATGAGTGAGCCTACCTGAAATAAATCCTAATTATTCATTCACAGACTGAGAAAAATATTGTTGTTTAGATTTACTAAATTTTAGGTATTTTATTATGCAATAAAAGCTAATAAACAGTGACTCAAATAGGTACATAATTTAAGAAGATATTCAAGTGAATATCTTTAATAAGTGTTAACAATCACTGATTGACAACAAACAATAACAATACCAAATGTTAGCAGGGTATGTTACAGCTGGAATTCTTAGACACTGCTGATGGGAATACTAATTTGTACAGTAACTTTGCAAATGGCAGTATAGAATCAAATCAAACATTTCTGTACCTCAGGACACAGTAGTTCTACCACCAGGTAAAATTCAACAGAAATGCATGTGTATTTTTTTTAATAGAGTATTCTTATTTATTTTGAAAGAGAACACAGAGCAGGAGAAGAGCTGAGAGAGGAGAAAGAGAACCACAAGCAGGCTCCATGCCATTAGCGGGGAGCCTGATTCAGGGGCACAAATCCACAAACCATAAGATTAGATTCACCCAACATAAGAGTGAATCATTCCAATACAAGTTTTGCACTTTCACTTTCTATAAATTTGTAAATAAGTAAATATGCTTACATATTTGTATAATTGCCCCATTTTAATTGTGATTGATACTTTGGCAACTAGCTTTTTAAACTTGAACCTCTTTGACACTTATCCAGAGATACATGCAGATAGAGTTCATTTTGATTACAATACACTTTTCCAGTGTTAGAATAAATTAAAATATAATGAACTTATTCACTTCGAAGGATATTTAAGATTTCCACATTTTTAGTTCTTACAAATAAAGATACAATCAACTTTCTTATATGTCTTTTTTGAAAGCATAAGGGATTCTCTAGGGTTTACACTTCAAAAGTAGGATTGATAGAAATGCCACCAATATTTTTCACAAAAGCTATAATGAACAATCCTAAAATTCGTAAGAACCACAAAAGAGCCTGAATAGCAAAAGGAATCTTGAAAAAGAAAAGCAAAGCTGGAGGCATCACAATTCCAGTATTCAAGCTACATTACAAAACTGTAGTCATCAAGACAGTATGGTACTGGCCCAAAAACAGACACATAGATCAATGCAACAGAGTAGAAAACCCAGAAATGGACCCACAACTAATCTTCAAAAACAAAAACAAACAAACAAAAAACAAAACAAGAAAGGGTATGCAAGGGAAAAAAGACAGTCTCTTCAACAATTGAGGCTGGGAAAACTGGAGAGCAACATGCAGAAAAATGAGACTGGACCACTTTCTTACACAATACAGAAAAACAAATTCAAAATGAATGAAAGACCTAAATGTGAGACAGGAAACCATAAAAATCCTAGAGGAGAACACAGGCAATAATCTCTTTGACCTCAGCTGTAACAACTTCTTACTAGAGACATTGCAAGGGAAACAAAAGCAAACATGAAATATTGGATCTCCATCAAGATAAAAAGCTTCTACACAGTGAAGGAAACAAAATTAAAAGGCTATGGAATGGAAGAAGATATTTGCAAATGACATCTGATAAAGGGTTAGTATCCAAAATCTATAAAGAATTTATCAAACTCAATACCCAAAAAACAAATAAGCTAGTTGAGAAAAGGGCAGAAGGGATGAATAGACATTTTTCCAAAGAAGACATCCAGATGGCTAACAGACACAAGAAAAAGATGCTCAACATCACGAGTCATCAGGGAAATACAAATCAAAACTACAATGAGATACCACTTCACACCTCTCAGAATGGCTAAAATTAACAATACAAGAAACAAAAGATGTTGGCAAAAAATGCAGAGAAAGGGAAACCCTCTTATACTGTTGGTGGGAATGCAGAATGGTGCAGCTACTCTGGAGAACAGCATGGAGGTTCTTCAAGAAGTTAAAAATAGAACTACCCTATGGTCCAGCAACTGCACTACTAGGTATTTACACAAAGGATACACAAATACAGTTTCAAAGGGGTACATGGACCTGATATTTATTAGCAGCACTATCAACAATGGCCAAATTATGGAAAGAGCCCAAGTGTCCCTTGACTGATGAATGGATAAAGAAGATGTGGGATATATAACGGTGGAATACTACTCAGTCCTCAAAAAAAAAAAAAAATGAAATCTTGTCATTTGCAATGACATGAATGGAGTTGGGGTGCATTAGGCTAAGCAAAATAAGTCAGAGAAAGACAAATACCATATGATTTCACTCATATGTGCAATTTAAGAAAAAAACAGATGAACATAGGGGAAGGGGGAAAAAGAGAAGGAGGTAAACCATAAGAAACTCTTAACTACAGAGAGCAAACTGAGGGTTGATGGAGGAACAGTGAGCAGGAGATAGGCTAAAATGATGATAGGCATTAAGGAGGACACTTGTGATGAGCACTGAGAGTTGTTATATGTAAGTGATGAATCACTAAATTCTACTCCTGAAACCAATGCTGTACTATATGTAAACTAACTAGAATTTAAATAAAAACTTGAAACAACAACAACAAAGTGGAATTGACGGGTTGTAAGTTAGATGACTTTCCTTCTTTGCTTAGAAATTTTTAATTATTTTGGCATATAATTATAAATTTTACTATCTCCAAAATATATTAATTGCTCTTTCCCTGTCTGTTTTTCAAACCTTAGACATTCATTTTCTTGTTAATTTGCTCAGCAAGAAATACTAATTTACTGTTATAGTACTCTTATTAATGATTCATCATGGGTTTGAGATTTTTATTTGATCATTGATCATTTGGGGTTCTTTCTCTGTGAACTGCATGTTCTTATATCTTTTACCCATTGTGAGGTTTCTTTCTCAGATAGAAATACTATCTGAGATATTAACAATAGCAGATCCTGAGTGGAGGGCATATGTAAGGAAACTCTCCTCCATCAATACCTAGAGATTCTTCTGTAAATCTAAAACTTGTAAAAGTAGAGAAAGTTTATTCAATGTTAGGTTTACTTCTCTTTCTCCATCTTGCCAAAGAGCTTCAGCTCAGTTTTGATATGCTTTGCTGTTTAAATTAGGAACTTAAATTAGTCTTGCCAAATATATCTGTGGTCTCTTTCTACCAATCTGAAGATCTGCTATGATGTTCCAAAAATCTTAAAATAAAGAAACGAGAGTATAACATAAGAATGTTGGTGTTTATTTAAAGAAAATGATTATCATTTTACTCTTTTATTACTTTGTAAAAACTTTTTAAGGCTTTATTCCAATTAAGAAAATGTGTGCTTCAAAAACAATCTGTCCCATGTACAGTGAAAAGAAGCAACAGTGTCAAAAAGACAAGCACTTTACATCTACACTACCTACAGCTTAAATGGTAGGCCTAACCTCAGCAGTTTGTTGTGAATTCTGTTCCTGTTTTTTTCTGCTTAAGGACTACACTGCTGAGAATGTTTATGAGCCTGGAAGTTTCTTTAAACGAAATAACAAAAATAATAGCAATAAAAATGATAATTCGCAGCAACAAAGCTTGCCTTCCAAAGAGGATTTTGCATACTCTAACTTCTCTACTGAAAAAATTGAGATATGGAAATATATTTTTCCATTGATAAAAACTAAAATTTTTGTCTATGAAGTATTCAGTTCAATCAGTGATGCATGCCCCTCAATCAAGTACAGTGAATTGGGAAAAGCACACACTTAAATTGCATCAAGTCAAGTTTGTTTCTTGAGTTGTACAGCAATCTAAAATTTTGAGTAAATCGGGCATCTGTGAAATTATGCAACATTTTAATCAATTATGTCCTGAAATGCCTTGACTAGAGAGCAGTCAAATCAGTAAAATCTGCAACCTATTCATAGAATAATGCATATTGATCATTGCATTTTGGTACTCTATCACCAATAGGTAACTGCACTTTGAAATTCATCATGTTTATTTCCAATTTGTATCTACTTAAAAGCCCAACCTAGCAACCATGCCTATAAATGATTGTATTTCATATATGCTACCCATGCAAACACAAACATGTCCTATCCTAGAGTTCATTATTAACTACTTCTGGAACCCAGATAATGCAGGAACAGATTTTCAAGTAAAAACTGAGTGTGCCTGTAGCCTTGTATTCTGCAAGCACTCTGTAAGTCAAAAGAAAAGTAAACTCATTCTGCACTTTGTAGCTGCATCAACCACACACCATTCCCAGGGTCTGTTCTTTATAGCTAGATCTACAAATCACTCCACCACAAACTCACCAGTTTGCACAGGAGAGATTCGAGTTTGTCACGAGATTTTTTTTTTGGTAGGGGGGAAATAAGAGGTTCTTTTTTTTATTGTTTTGTGTGAAGCACATAGGGGACAGCACTAGCTTTCTTCCTTTTGTAATGTGAAGCCAACCATTTCATCTCATTGGAATCTTTATAATAGAGAAATTATAAATGTAGTGGGGCACTACTCTTCCTTCACTCTCTCTGGTTACTTTTCTCCTCCAATGTGGCTTGCTTTTTAATTCACTGATATTTTATTCCCAATTCTCCATATGTCTAATTTAGATGATAATCACAGATTACTCTCCACACTTATGACTCATCACACAAGTACATAATTCACGAATATATACACCCACATGCATGAACACACACTTTTCATGGTGGATCAGCTCCCAAAAGTGTCAACAATATGATTGGAATTATGAATCACAGTGTATTATAAAGGGTCTTTAATATTAATATAGCATGCACTGTAGGTTGTGGTTAGGTACCAAGCCACCCACAGCCCCTCATTCAAAAAGTGTAACAAAAAAGAAGTATCAAAAAGTAAATGTACTATGATGTAGTAAGAGCAAGGTGTGGGGATGTGGAAGTGTAATAGGGAGGACTAAACAAAAACGTGTAAAATCATATCTAAGCACTGTAGGCAATGTGTAGACCCAAACCATTATGGGCTTTTTAGTATCTCCTTAAGTCCTGCCTTTCTAAATGTTATAGTAATGAACATATCCAGGAGTTAATTGTCAAACTGAGCTTTAGGATAACTTCATGCCCTGCAGCAAGCTATCACTCTGGAAACATATCAAAACGAAGCATCTTTTATTTATAACTATTAAAGATAGAATAGTATGGTATAGATAGTGAAAGGCAATGCAATGCCTTGTCTGGCTTTCCTGGACATGAATAACTTCTATCTCTAATATTCAATCATGAAAATTTTAGAGATCTTGGGGTGCCCGGGTGGGTCGGTCCATTAAGCATCTAACTTCAGGTCACAATCTCATGATTTGTGGGTTCAAGCCCCGTGTCAGGCTCTGTGCTGTCAGTTCAGAACCAGGAGCCTGTTTCAGATTCTGTGTCTCCCTCTCTCTCTGCCCCTCCTCTGCTCGTGCTATGTCTCTCTCAAAAATGAATAAACATTAAAATATATTTAAAAAAAAGAAAATTTGAGGGATCTTAAAACATGGATGTTATAAGAAAAAGAAACAGTGCCCACTATTATTCACTATGTGTTTGGTTCTGTGGATTTAAGATGGGTGATCCAGTATAGCACAGTCAATCAAAGAGTGTACCTATAAGTAAAGGAGAATATACAAGGTACAAAGTGTGATGGAGTATTTTAAAATCTTTTAACATTTATTTACTTTTGAGAGAGAGTGTGTGTGTGTGAGTGAGTGAGGAAAGGGCAGAGAGAGAGAGGGAAGCACAGAATCTAAAGCAGGCTCCAGCCTCAGAGCTGTCAGCACGGAGCCTGATGCGTAGCTTGAACCCATAGACCATGAGATCATGACCTGAGCTGAAGTCAGACGCCCAGCCAGCTGAGCCACCCAGGCACCCCTGTGATTGGGTATTTAGAAGCAACTCTCCTTGAGCAGAAGGGTTTGAGAGAAATTTAGTATATATTATGAAACATTCCTTGAGCACATTAATGAAGGGTCTAATTGAGTTCAAGCAAAGCGAATAACATTTGTGAAGATACCCATTATGAAGTTGTATGGTGTGTTAAAGGAACAGAGATTTGATTAATGTGGTCAGACATTGATTATAACTAGAAATGCTATATGGAAGCTTATTATGAAAAGTTCTATATGTCATATCTGATGGCTCTAAAATTGAGAGGAAAATCATGCATTCAAAATTCTGAGAAAATGGGCAGCGTACCTGGGGTATCATGTCTTCAAACATCAATGTTCATCTGTAAGTATATGCTCTAGTATGTAAGCTGATTTCTTATATTAGTTTAAGGAAATTTCTTTTTATTATTAACTCTAGGTAGGTTATACAATAAATGTGTATCAACTATTACCAAACTTTTTTTATCTCTCTAAACATCATTTATTTTTCTTCTCCTTTAATGATTTAAAGCAATGAGTAGTATTGATAAATTTCCTAATGTTAAATAATCCTTCCATTTCTGGGAGAAGCCTTCATTGGTCATAACGTTTTCTTCTTCAACTTACCTAGACTCAATATGCTAATTCTTTATTTTGGATGCTTAACCCTATTGGGTGACAGAAAGTGCTATTTTTTCATCCAGTATTCATGTTCTCATTATTCTGTTTAGTAACAACCAAACCTTTTAGCTGAGGGAATGGCACATGGCTGAAGACTGCATTTCTTAGCCTTCTATATGAATAATTCAGATCCTGAGGCTATGTTTTAGCCAATGACAGATGAGAAGAGGTGTGTGTGACTTGCAAATATGTCCTTTAAAGGAAACTGGTAGCCCTACATTATTTTATTCTGAAATCTCCTAGTTTAGAACTTGGGCATGGTGATTGTAGTGACTCATTATTGACCATGGATTCAAAGAAACTTATGAAACGGAAGTGTAAGAAAAACAAAACAAAATAAAACAAAACCCTGAGTCGCTAGATGACCCAGGAAATTAGAACCACTCTGTTTCCTTTCACAGCCTGTATCCTCAAACTTTTATGAAAGAGGGAAGGGAAAATTACAAGAGGGGTTTCCCCCTCTCTCTACTTGATAGTAATTTATATGCCACAAATTATTTGTCCCTTAAGAGTTTGATAAAATTCAGGGGCACCTGGGGGACTTAGTCACTTAAGCATCTGATTTCTACTCAGGTCATGATCTCATGGTTTGTGGGTTCAAGCCCTGCGTGGGGCTCTGTGCTGACAGCTTAGAGTCTGGCGCCTGCTTTGGATTCTGTCTCTCTCTCTCTCTCTGCCCCTCTCCTGTTCACGCTCTGCCTCTCTCTGTCTCTCAAAAGTAAATAAACATTACATTTTTTTTAAGTTTGGTAAAATTCAGCTACAAGATTATCAAGAATTAACTTAGAAATAGGTATCCATTTGATTTTCTCTAAAAATATTTTCATTATAAGTTGAATTGCTAAGAATATTTATAATACATGTGAATTTCTTAGGAAAAGAGTAATTACAAATCAGGGACTTAATG
Source organism: Prionailurus bengalensis (assembly GCF_016509475.1). Taxonomy (NCBI): domain Eukaryota; kingdom Metazoa; phylum Chordata; class Mammalia; order Carnivora; family Felidae; genus Prionailurus; species Prionailurus bengalensis. The sequence goes on along the minus strand of NC_057354.1, from coordinate 93,694,595 downwards.
CTAGAAGTCCAGTCCTCCGTGTCCTCTTCATTCATATCTCCCTTTGACACCCCCCATATGCTCATATTAATAGTACTTCTACTTGAAAATTTTTTATTCTTCTTTTCTTTTCCCTGAGTGGTCACATAAAGTAATGTTTTGCAAAAACATGTACCATTTAATTTTGCATGCTTTGTAAATTCATATAACTGAAATCTGGTTGAATGTATTCTATAACTTAGTATATTTTCATTATCTATATGTATATTTATAGTATGCATATATAGGTTCATTTTTAATAATTTATTTTTATATTATTTTTTATTAATGAAACTCATGAAAGATTATGTGTGCCACTGTAGTTTCTTTGTTTTTAATGCTATTTTGTGTACAAATTCCACAATTTAGAATTTTTTCCATGCATTTGTTTTCATAGATATTATTGTATTGAAAACTTTGTATATAAAATTTCTGAACAACATATTAGTAAAAGTGACATTCCTGAGTCATAAAATGTGCACATATTTGGTTTTATTAAATAATGCCAAATTATTTTCCAAACTGTTTGGGACCATTTTACAGCTCCAACAGTCATAGTATAGACATAAGCAACAGTTCTTAATATTCATTGTCAAACTTCTTAATATTTTCAGTCTGGTAAATACAAATAGTGTCCTTTTATTTATCTATTTATTTATTATTTGTATTTCCCTAAATTCTATGAAGGTTAATTCCTTTTAATGTGTTTATTTATTGTTACTTCATGTGTCTTTCTGTAGAGCACACCTTCAAGTCTTTTGCCTCTTTTCAAGCATTGAAAATATATTCTGGACATAAATCCTTTGCCAGTTTATGCATTGTTAAGCTCTCTCAGTTTGTGACTTTTTTTTTTTACTTTCTCTAATATCAAAAACATTAATTTTAATATAGTTTTATTTACTAGTCATTTCCTTTATGATCTGGACTTACAGCTTTTGTAGGAAAATTCCAAGCCTTTTCTTTTTGAATATTGAAGCATTTTTTCCAGCTCTTGAAAATATTGACGAGTGACACATGACACAGCTGACTCTCACTGGATGTCACACACACACACACACACACACACACACACACACAATATGCCTGGATTTTGCTGTTGGCTGAAGAAAGCCACCTCCACAAAGATTTCTTTCTTCCCCGGAGTCATATTGTATACAATGATTACTCATGTGGAGTTGGAAGTACATGACCTTTTGTCCCACATTAGGACAATATGGTAGAGCCATCCTGTCCCCAAACTTCCTGTGGGATTGGCTGAGCCCTCTGTTGTAACTGCATCACAATTCAGCTTTCTCTATTGACCAATCATGTTCTCCTGTTGGGTAAACAACAAGACTGTTCATCATGTACACAATCAAAAAGTAAAGATGAGGGGTACCTGGATGGCTCTGTTAGCTGAGTGTTTGACTCTTGATTTTGGCTCAGGTCATGATCTCACTCACAGTTGTGAGGTCAAGTCCAACATCAGGCTCACGCTGGGTGTGGGCCTGCTTGGGATTCTCTCTCTGCCCCTCACTCCCTCCATGCATGTGCTCTTTCTCTCTCTCAAAATAAATAAATAAACTTAAAAAAAGTAAAGGTGAATGATCAAGAAGCTGAGGACTACCAGTCACAATAGTTAAAAATAAATTAATATCCCTATCTTTGAGCTCAATCTCAAACTCCAAAATCAGTGAAGTAAAGGCCAGAACACCATGAGAAAGTGGAATGGGTTTCCCCTGTAGCACTATCCTGTGAGTATTTAGTACTGATTCCCTGAGTCCTTCCTCAAAACATCTTACTCAGGTAACCATATGCTAGGGAAAGGGGAATATTCAGATTCTGAGAACTGTTAAAAACAGTATATATGTTGACATTGATATTTGAGCACCTAAAGTACCATTATTGTTCCCTAATAGAATAGGAGTATTTGAGACAGGTAAGAAATGGAGGTCTGGCCAAGGTGTGGTCAACATTGGGTTCACTGGGTCCACAGATGCACTAGGAATCATTTTCCCACTCCTGAATTCTGTAGTTAGAATTGATACACTTATTAGTTGACACAATAGAGTTCACACATTGAGTTCTTGGACCTATATGAGGTGTCATAGAGGAGAAGGGCCAAAGAGAATCCCTTGACATGATCATACTGTCTCATTCCCATCCAAGATAGTAAATCGGAATCAATAGTACATGTGGGAGCATTGGCAGAAAATGATGACATATTTAAAGATCCATACTTAAAGACCCAATAAGATATAGGGACCATAGTCCCCACTGCATCTCCATTTATTTATCTGGTATGACTCCTGTAGAAAGCAGATCGATTTTGGAAGGAAGAGTGGATTACTGCGCACTCAACCAAGAAGTAACTCCAATTAAGTCCATTGTGGCAGAGATGTTACCTTTGCTAGATGAGATAAGAAAACTAAGGCTAAGTGTCATTAAATAAATTATTGTTTAATACTACATAGACAGAAAGTTGAGGAATTAACTTTTGAATCAAAAAACAAATTCCTACTGACACAAAAGTTCATATTTTTAAATAAGATTGAAATACAACCCACCACCATGAACTTCTTTCTCTTTCTATGATCAGCTTTCACTGGCCTATCACTATCTACGCCATGTTGCTACCTTATTGGTGAGAGCAAATTCTGATGATATTTGGTGAAAGGGTGCAATCTAAATACTAAATATCTTAGAAAGATATTAAACATAAATTATACATTTGCAATTTTTGGTATTCTACCTGCTTTCTATTAGAGGAAAAAATTACAAAAATGCAGGTGATAGAGTCTGGTATTTTGAAGTCAAAGTCATTGTGAAAAAGATTTTATATAATTTCATCCCCTGATAACTCTAGTCAGAAAATATTTGATACACTGTGACAAAGCTGACAGGCCAGTAGCATAGCAATAAATGGGTATTAGCAGCTTGAACAATGCACAAAACCTAAGCATTCCTTCCTGTGATGAGATTATGACTTGACTTTTCTTCCTTTTGTGACCATCTTCACCAGGTTTCAAATATTTTTTATCTGAGTTACTCATTATATTTCATACACAGACACATACACACACACACACACACACACACACACACACACACTATCTAAGAAAAAATAGATGATGATAGATAGATATTTTTTTTTACTTAAATTAACCTCAATTAGTTTTGGTTTTTTTGCACATAAGAAAGAATAGTTATTTGGTCATCACCTGGATAAAGTCCACATTGAAATCAATACTTTGGAAGATATGAGCAATTGAACTGGAGAACATAAAAAAAAAAAACCCACAATTTTACATTGGACTAGAATAATTTTGTTACTACTGGCACAGTATTAAATTATAATTAAATGTTTTAGTGGTTGCTCTCAACAAAACTAGTAATAATATTAAAAATTAAGAGGAAAAAAGGCCACAGCTTGATGCTGTAATTTATCATGTTACAACAACCCAGTAGTTTTACCCAAAGGATACAAAAGACACCTTCAGCAATTTCCCAAGAAACACACTGTGAGAGTGATCTCCAGACCGCTGAATGGCATTTCGATGACTATTGTCTGCAGTTGGCATTAAAAATAGTCTCCTTGATTTCAAGGAGGATAAAAGGGTTCAGGAAGGAGAGAAGTGAGTGGCATTTATAAGATATAGTCTCTATTAGGTTGGTCAATGGAATAGTTTGGTCTATAGATATATTCAGTAATCAGTAATATTAATATATCAGGGCAGTCTATGAAGCTAGTTTTTTTTTAAGTTTGTATTTAAATTTCAGTTAGTTAACATACAGTGTAATATTAGTTTTGAGTGTACAATATAGTGATTCAAACACTTCCATACAATGCCCAGTGCTCATCACAAGTGTACTCCTTAATCCCCTCTACCTTTTTTATCCATCCCCCACCCACCTTTCCTTGGTAACCATCAGTTTGATGAAGCTAATTTTCATGAAAGAAATAAAAAAAAAACATTACATCAGTTAAACAGATGCTTGACTTGATCCCCAATAGTAAGAGTTGGGTTTGGGATAACAGTGGTATTACAAATGTAAGTCAAAGTTGTAAGGTAACCTTGAGCCTCTTTGAGGACTATATGAATGGTCCCTATATCTTTTATTCCCCAGTAGCCTCTCTAAATAACCATAAAATATTCTGTTACCACCAATCCTGTCTTCATCCCAAATGCAGGATCAGACAAGTGTCTACTATAATATTAGTCTTCCACAAAAGGGCACATTGGGGTGGCTGATAGTATGAATGTATACTATTATTAAATGGTTAGTTGGTTTCTACCACTGTCAGTGTGTTAAATTGCTTTGCACTTGTCACATGCTCTGGATGACCCTACATGACAGATCCTTTACTTGCTACACGAGGGAAATTAAGAGTGTGGTCACAGTGTGCTTTTCCTTCATTACAAATGCTTGCATTGATTCGATTTTTACTCGTTTCTATTTTCTGTTTCTGTTCAGAATAAACTTTGTGTTAACCCTCACTGCTTAACTCTATCTGATGTCCTTCAACTAAGCTATTTTCCTAATTCAAACTGAAATAAGATTTACTTCTTTCTAACAAATAATCCTGTTCTTTATTTTTTTCAAGTTTATTTATTTTAAGAGAGAGAGCACACTCGGGAGAGGGGCAAAGAGAGAGGCAGAGAGAGACAGGCATAGAGAGAGAGAATCCCATGCAAGCTCTGCACTGTCAGCACAGAACCTGATGTGGGGCTCAAATTCACAAACTGTGAGATCATGACCTGAGCTGAAGTGGAACACTTAACCAACCAAGTCACCCAGGCACCCCATTCTTGATTCTTTATATGTCTAAGTTTCAAAAGAATTTCTCTTCACCATACCAACCCAGAACAATCATCAAGTGCTTCTTAGTGTCAAACAATACTGTTGTTTTATTATTCATCCTGCTTTAGAAAAGTTATCCCTTTGAGTACCCCCCCCATATTCTGATGCTTGGTTTCCTTGTTTGTAACATAATTGTGTATCCTTTTTATACCTTAGGGTATAGTTGGAAACTAAATATGAACATGGCTATAAAAGTGCTTTGCATTTCTTAAAGCAGACGCACAAAATAGATGTTAATATCATGAAATATGATGCCCATTTTATAGTGATGTTTGTGATAAGCAGATATTTCCTGAATTTTTTCTTATTATCTCATTCATGCATCCCACTCTGTCATTGATTTAGTTTATTTTTTTTTTTAATTTTTTAACGTTTATTCATTTTGGAGAGACAGAGCATGAGTGGGGGAGGGGCAGAGAGAGAGGGAGACACAGAATCCAAAGCAGGCTTCAGGCTCTGAGCTGTCAGCACAGAGCCTGAAGCAGGGGCTTGAACCCACAAACTGTGAGATCATGACCTGAGCCAAAAGTAATGATGGAATTAGCATGAAAGCAGCCCCCAGGTTCAAAAGCAGTGGAACAAATTATTCTCCATTTCTTGAACACTTTCGTCAGACTACATCCTTACATTATTTCTCCCCTGTTCATTTTCACACATCATAGAAGTCATTTGGCTTCAGTCCTATGCTACACATATAGCCTTCACTTCCTTATCTCAGTAAATTTGCTCACGGTAACTTTCATTTTGTTAACATCCTGTTGCTCTCCATGGCATTCTCCACTGTTATGTTCATTCCTGATCCACTTTGCTAAATGGGATCTCCTTCTTCCCACCTCCCTAGGCCTTTTTCATTGTTCTTAAGGCACTACTCACACTGTTACATTAGGAATCTGATTTTATCTGTCTTCCCTTTCCTTACATTCTGGTAAGTTCCCTGAGGACAGGTTCTATACCTACGTATTTCTACATCCTCGTGCAAGCTTGCCATGCCAGCAGGAATAATTAACATTTTGAACTGAATAAAATTGAGAAATGATTTAGAGTAATATACTATAATGAACCTTTTAGGAAGGCTATTAAGAAGTTTATAACTCAGCCAAGAAAACTCTTAAGCCTAAATTATCAACGTGAGATTGATTGCATTAGACCTAGAGCAAAATTTCTGACTGAATGGGAAAGATATTAAGTGTTTTCTAGATACCATCAGAGTCAGAATATTTTGCCACTAAAATATAGCCATTTTGAAATTTAGATGGTAAGAATACCATTTTCAGGATAGTCTCATTTCCTTCTCCTCTCTGTAACCATGCAGTTGCCACAGTGGCTCCCTCTTTCCAGACATCCATGATTTAACCAACTCTAAATCTGTGAATTGAAAGTTGTTGGGTTTTTCATTTGTATGTTTGTTTTTACCTTCCAAATGTTTTCACTTTCTCTGGCAGTTAAAACAATAGGTAAGTGTTATAATTGCTCTTTCCAGTGGATATCGTAGAAGGTATTTCCCATATACTGATGAAGCAGTGAAATACAATTTTACCTGCTAATGGAAAATTCCAAGGAAACTTCCAGAACTTCTTCAAACCTTTTTTTCATTTTATTTCTGATAACTGATATTATCTCTGATTTAATCACACCTTTGCATTTGCTGTCTGATTGTATCATTGTTGACAATACACTAATTAGTTTATTTATCTTTAGAAATTATCAGGTCTTGAATAGTACGTCCATGGAAGTTCATACCAATAGAACCTACATTAAAATTTAAGACTATTTTGATTATCAGCACCCAATAATCACCATTTGTCCAGACCCCTTGAAACTTAGGGAATTTGGATGTGTTTGTCCATATGAAGACCATAGATGTCACTCCCTCACTTCCTTCCTATCCTTCCTGTCCTTTCTAGGTAGAGAGTTAGATGACAAGTAAAACTGTAAAAACCTCATAACTAATATGAAGCAATTTATAACTTCTGTAGAGAGTGCTGAGCTAAAAGGAATACTACTGGCAATTAAAATATTTCTGGGGGCACCTGGGTGGCTCAGTCAGTTAAGTGTCCGACTTTAGCTTAGATCATGTTCTCACAGTTAGTGAGTTTGAGCCCTGTGTCAGACTCTGTGCTGATAGCTCAGAGCCTGGAGCCTGCTTCAGATTCTGTCTCCCTCTCTGCCCTCCTCTGCTCACATTCTGTCTCTCTCTCTCTGTGTCAAAAATAAATAAACATTAAAAAATTAAAAAAAAATATGTCTGGTAACTGTGTAAGTTATCCTTTTTTGCAATAGCTGGGAATTATGAATGTTAAGTCTTACACTTCTGAAAATTGAGAATTACAGATATATTGTTTTGTGGCTATGTTTATGATGGCCTCCTAATATCTTTTGGTTAGTAGTTTGTTACCTTATTAAAAATAAAACTCATAAACTTTGTGTGGAATGTATATTAGCATAAACTTTTTGGTAAGCATCTAATCATGGTTATGATAATAATTAAAATGAAGTAAAAGTACAGGACCCTGTAATCTATCACAGAACTTCCACAGGAGTGAAAGTACCATAGGATGGGCATTTTCATAACACAGATATGATTCAGTCTCTTTCTTGAATATTAATATAGTGTTAAGTGAAAATAAGGATAATAGGCTGAGTATACACACAATCAACATATGATTTTTCTAATAAAGTTTTATTAGAGTTCTACCCATTACAGGTATACCCATTTATGTCCATTTGCTCTCTTACTGTCTGAGGCTGCTTTCATACTATAACAGCAAATATGAGTAATGGTTAAGAGACCATATAGCCAGAAAATTTAAAAAAAAAATTATTATCTGGCCCTTCTTAGAAACTTTGCCTACCCCTGCTTTGTATCATGAATTCTTTCTCAAATCACCCTGTGTAAGATAAGCCAGAGGACAATTAATAGACCAAAACCTTCTTAAAACTATGATCTTACTTTTTACAAGGAAAAAGGATGTTCCCTAGAATTAAGTTCCTGTATAGCCAATTTAAATTCACAGGTGGAAGAATATGTCAACAGATGCAAAATTTTGAATCCTGATATATTTTAGTAAGCTATTTCAACAGTAATTTGTATTTAGTTAAAAATATTTTTATTACAATTCAAGCTTAAATAAGCTCTGTGTCTGTCTGTTATGATACTTTCATTTTCTGGCCTTTTTCTGAAGACTTTTCTGAATAAAAACCAGATGGTATTCCAGAACTAGAGAAACTATATGCATATTTGAATTACTCATTTTTTTTAAAGTACAAAAATAGAAAAGTCTATAGATAACATAAAATAAAATGGATAACCCAGAAGCTTAATATATTGTATGTATATCATTATGATGAAAGCTGTTGAGCTATTGTTTAGTTTGTATATAATTTGATTGTACAGTTATAAAATATGTGATCAAGCAATGCAAACATTTTCTTTTTCAAGGAGAGAACTATAAAGACATGTAACACAGAGAAATACGCCAAAGATAGATCAAACTTACAAAATTGGAGAGATGAAATAGAATCAGGAAAAATGTACAATATTTTATTCATGGCCTACAAAATTCTTATAGATGGGCCACAAAGTTGATTGAGGTTTCTTACGGACAACGTGGAAAGGAAACTTTGCTCAGCCAGAGTTCACTGCTCACAAGCAAAACACCAGATCTGTTACCCAAAAGAGGCACAAGTATCCCGCTGTACTTCAAAGCCAGGCAAGACTTTCCTCAGGAAGCCTCATAAAGAGTTATCAAGTGCCTCTTCCATTCTATTCATGCAACATCTAGGAAAAGAAACTTTATAGTTTCTCATTATAAGCTGATGATATCGCACAACAAAAGACAATCCCTTTATTTGTTCGTTTGCTTATCTCTTTGTTTATAATAAAAATATGTTCTGAGTGGATCCACTTCTCTCCTGCTCAACATTGAGGCATGGGTAAATGTTAGACTATATAAAAACAAATTAATGGATTACTTATTCTACTGGCCAAAGAAAATTCCATATATAGTTTTATGCATAAAACACATACATGTCATAAGTATATGATATGTATATGTTTTTAATGTATGTAGACGTACACACAGACTTTAAAATTAAAAAAAAATATTTATATTTTTGAGAAAAAGAGACAGAGAGTGAGCAAGGGAGGAGCAGAGAAAGACAGGAGACACAGAATCTGAGGCAGTCTCCAGGCTCTGAGCTGTCAGCACAGAGCCCTGATGCAGGGTTCGAACTTGTGAACCACCCAGGTGCCCCTAAACTTTTTATATAAAAGATTGAAAGAACCTCACAAAGCTGAAATGACAAGGTTTGCAATTGGTTTTTCTTTCTTTCTTTCTTTTTTCTGTTCTTTTCTTTTCCTTCTTTCTTTCATTTATATATTTATAAAGTATATTTGTTTGTTTTGAGAGAAAGGGAGAGAACACAAGCAATAGAGGGGCAGAGAGAGAGAGAGAGAGAGAGAGAATCCCAAGTAGGGTCCACACTGTCTGCATGAAGCCCGACTTGGCAATCAAACTGACAAACTGCGAGATCATGACCTGAGCCAAAACCGAGAGTCGGATGCTCAGCTGACTGAGCCACCCCTGTGCACGGGTTTCTCCCATTTAGAAGGGAATTATGGCTGATTTGGTTTGTTTCTCTGTGTTCTCTAAAGAGTTTTAAATAGTTAAGTGTTACTTCTGTAATAAGAAATATAATTTTAAGCTGCCATTTATCTTAATCTGTTCATTATAATACTGCCTCACATTGTTGCCTTTTCTTCCCTTAATTAAATGTTTTATATTTTATGAGGTTTTATTCTTCAAACATCCATTTATAATTTAAAGCAGAGCTGATCAGAGGTTTGAAGCACCCTTGCCACTGCTACATAGTGGTGTGCTAAAATCACATGGGCAGACTTAAGAGATGTAATTAACTTCAATACGAGAGGAAGTATTCATGATATGATTATGCTACATATTTCCACCTTTAATTTAGGGTTAATATATCAGTCAGAATTTATTTAAAACCCTAATTATCTAATAAAAATATATCAGATTTTTTTGCAACCTCTACAGTAATCAAAGAAATAGAGATTAAGAAAACAATGAAATAACATGTTGAAGTGTTAAATTACAATGCTATGTTTATTTTTTTTTTAGTGCTAATTTCAACATCAGTGGAAGTGTGTAGGAATTCTTAAAGGATACTCTTAAAACTATTATTGAATCCAAACTTCTGGATAATATTTGGCAATATGTATCAAAAGCAGAGCCTTTAATTAAGCAATTAACTTGGAGGCTTTTATTCACAAAATAGTACCAAGAAATGCCAAGATTCATGAACAAGGATGTTCTTAATTATCAGTCAGTCCCAATAAGCAAAATAGGGCAATTTAACATAGAGAACTGGCTACAAGGGTAATGGAAGAGATGAGATGCCAACAAGGGATATGGTTGAGAACAGCAGGAAGGCTTCACCATTTAAGCTGGAGGGACAAAGAAAGAATGTTACTGGAACCCAGAGATCAAGATCACCTAGTGAATTTGGTGAGTGTTTCCAGTGGATGCTGGAGCCTCTTAGAAGATGAAGCTGAAGTTTCACACAAGACAGGGGGGAAAAAAGTACCCTCTTCCTTCCTCCTGTCTTCCAAAGTCCATTGATCAAACCAAGCAGAACACAGCTGACATAGGAGCCCCACACACAGGCTGCAGGAGTCTGTCTCTTGAGACACAGATCAGAGTCCAAATAGCTCAGAGAACAAATAAGACAAGAACCAGCAAATTAGCAAAAACTATTAGTAATCTATGTCAACAATTGTTATACAGCCCTCTGATGGAACAAATAATATATGCATATTATCATGAAATATTATATATAAAATATACAAAAAATATTCAAGATGTTTTAAAAACCCATGTAGAAAAAAATCTTTTTAAAATATAACTTGACTATTTTACTTTTGTTTGTAAAATGCCATATTGCCTTTTCTACACCCTCTGTCTGTCCCTCTAACAAAATAGGGAAATAAATGGTTGACACATATTTAACATATATGGTTGTTTTGTCCTGTGTTAATGATTATAAGGGTTGCTGTTTAAACTGGGGTTAGATGAAAAGTATGTGTTCTGAACACACATGACATAATTACATTACTTAGATATGAATCTTTTAGCAACTGACAGGAAGAAAGTTAACAAATGTATTAACTTAAAATGCTCATAGCAGTGAACATTAGATGTTACATACATTTCTTTTTTATTTTTTTTAATGTTTATTTTATTTTTGAAAGACAGAGAAAGAGTGTGAGCAGGGGAGGGGTACAGAGAGGGAGACACAGAATCTGAAGCAGGCTCCAGGCTCTGAGCTGTCAGCATAGAGCCTAATAGAGGGCCCAAACTCACAAATCGTGAGATCATGACCTGAGCCAAAGTCAGACGCTCAACCGACTGAGCCACCCAAGTGCCCCAATGTCACATACATTTTGATTTGAATTTGGAAGTTTTGTTTAAGCAGAATTTAGTATGTAATTTGAATTTTATCTTTTCATAGATTAAGATGTCCATATATTTGTATAAAGGGACTTCTACTTAGCAGGACAAACCTATGCTATTAAAAGTTTATTCCAGGTTGACCTGAAGATGGAGAAACAATGGCAACAGTGAGCGCATTTTCACTGGTATATAGTATGATTAAGGACAAAACCAGGAGTTTGTTTAGGAAAAGTGAAAAAGAAGGGAGAAATCAGACAGAGGTGACTTTCATAGAGGCTACAGAAGTTTAAGACTGCTGATGCAAGGCAGTGGTGTTGAAGAAATCAGCCATTTTTTTTAAGTGTGTTTATTTTTGAGAGAGAGAGAGAGAAGGGGAGGAGCAGAGAGAGAGAGGGATAGAGAGAATCCCAAGCATGCTCTGCACTGAAAGCACAAACTCATGAACTGGGAGATCATGGGCTGAGCCAAAACCAAGGGTTGGATGCTCAGCTGACAGAGCCACCCAGGCACCCCAAAGAAATCAGCTATTTTATAAGAAATGCTTTCTGAAGGCTTTGCAGTAACACTGCAGCCCTTTCCAAATATTTGTTATCAGCCTGCCTTTCAAATAGCTTTATGGAAGTTCCTTAATTTACTATTAAAATATCATTTCTCTCTCGAGTGTCACACTCCTCTCCCCCACCTGAAACCAAGCAAATCCCCTCTCACCTCCTGCACCATCCTGGGCATCATGGAGTTTTTCCTCACAGTGCTTTCCCAGAAAGGGTCTTAGGTGATGCTCTGGACATAAAACACCCACAATTTAGATGTTTTACAGGGTGTGGGGGCTCCAGTCCCTGACTTCTAAGCTTTTTTTCCCTCTTCCTGCCTACGATTCAGCTTTTTTTTTTTAAAGACCTTTAAAATTATCTGTAGAAGATTTGAAATGCTCAGTCTGTGGTCTTATTTTCCATAGTAGTGAGAATAAGCAAGCTTGGAAAGGGGAAATAAGATAATGTGTTCATGTTTTGACATGTCAAGTTTTATTAATTTAATGAGATATCCAAGTGGCAATGTCTTGTTTGAAAACGGAGATATAGAACTAGATTAGATTTTAAATCTGTAACAATGAAGGTTGATTCAAAAATGTCATAGGGACTGTGAAATAGTTCAGAATTTCTGATTGTTGTTAAAAATAAATTAGATTCTACTTGCCTCAGGACATTTGAGCATTGTTCATTTTTAAAAAGGAGTTAGTGAATAGTTTTGCATCATCACATCTTAGTTAAAAAGAAATATTTAAAAAGGAATAGCACATATACACTTGAACTTAGTCACTCAGTATATAAGATATTGCAACTTTTATCTAATATGTTTTCTTACAAACACAAAAAGTTTGTTTTTTTAATTAACTAATTAATTAATTAATTTTTTGGAGGGATACAGGGGCAGTATTTTTTTTGAAGTTCTGAGATACATGAAATGGAATAAATATCAATTCTCAAAAAGAATGTTTAATTGGCATAATATTAAAGGAGGCAATGCCACAGAATTTTGCTGGAGCAGAAAGGTATATTTGCAAAACCAATACAACAGTATCTGGACAAAGAGATGGTTCTTTTGGAAAACATTAAAATTGACATCACTTTGATTTGTTAGAAAATGTGTCTTCTTGAGTGTATTCAATTTTAAAATATAAATTTTAAAAGCAACATTTTTTTTTCATAATTCTCTATTTTGTTCAGCACCTTGTTAGTCTATAGATGTGTGAGGGAAAGAAATTGAATTGGGCCTTACCTTCCTGGTATAATAAATCTCGGCCTTTATTGCACCAGAAGTGAGATAGAAGTTTTTCTGCATGCTTAAAAAATATAAAAGCACCAAAAATTTTTATGTTTTACTTTGCACCTTCACCCAGGGCAGGTAGGTGTGTTCAGCAGCTTGTATTTGAATTTGATTTTTTAATTAATTAAACTTTTCTTGGGCAATAAATTGCCCACATGTAACTAATGAATACTTTACCAGTGATATGTAATTATTCTTCCTGGATCACAAATGTGTCTACATTTCCTGATTCTCCCCCTTGCCGCATTTTTTCTAAGCTTTTTTCCTTCAGCAATGCAGATTTTGAAATGGACTAAGAAACACAAAATATGTAACACTACAAAATATGACTTTCATATCTGCATTGTTTTCTGTAATAAAAATTGAGACAAAGAATAGCTTATAATTCTGCATTACCTAGTATTTAGTTCCTTATATCTTAAATAAAATTATAGGGGCGCCTGGGTGGCTCAGTCAGTTAAGTATCTGAGTTCGGGTCAGGTCATGATCTCACGGTTCGTGGGTTTGAGCCCCACGTCAGGCTCTGTGCTGACAGAGCCTGGAACCTGCTTCAGATTCTGTTGTCTGCCTCACTCTCTGCCCCTCCCCCACTCATGCTCTGTCTCACTCCGTCTCTCAAAAATAAATAAATGTAAAACTTTTTTAAACAAAATTATAAAATGTATAGAATTTTCAGAATGTAAATGAACTTTGACTTTGAGTCATCTTCCAATAAAACAAACTCCTTTTCTTAAAATAATTGCCTCCTTTGGTATGGGCCAAATAAACCTACTAGAATAAAATTAAGTTGCAGAAAATTATTTGGTTTTACTTTTATGTAAGACATATTACAAGTCAATATATCATGTAATTTTAACAAGTACTTATACTTACCTAAGAAATTTCAAGGTAAAAGAAAAAAAAGACAATGTCTATACATTTCAAATACTAGGTATTGCTATACAGAGTTCTTCTGTGTGTTAACTATATGAAAAGAAATGGTTTGTACTTCAAATGTTAAATAATATTTAGAGAAACCCTGGAAAACTTTCCCACAGCCTACAAGGCACTATATGATCTGGTTCCAAACTAGCTCTAATATCTTATTAAGTAACTCTTGCATTAACTTACTCCTAATCCAGATTCACTGACATTCCACATATCTTTCAACATGCTAGGCTCATTCCCATTACCAGGCTTAAATTCACTACTTGTGATATAGCCGATGGCATTATACTTTGTTTTTCAATCTAGACTCGGGGTGCCTGGGTGGCTCAATCAGTTAAGCATTAGACTCTTAATTTTGACGCTGGTCATGATCTCATAGTTCATGAGATCCAGCCCCGCTTTGGGCTCTGCACTGACAGTGTGGAGCCTGCTTGAAATTCTGTCTCTCCCCCTCTTTCTGCTCCCCTCTTATGCTTGCTCTCTCTCCCTCCTTCTCTCTCTCAAAATAAATAAACTTAAAAAAAATCTAGTCTCAATGCTAGAATAAAGGAACTATAAAAATGTCCTCATGGTTTTCAAATATAACTACATATATTAACACACACAAAAGAGATATATACAAATGCTTTAGGTTTAATAACTACTTAATTTTTCATGCAATATTTTGTAATAAAATTATCTAGTTTCTTCTTTACTAAAAATATCATTTAAAAGTTCATAAAAATTAATTCGGAAAGTGGGAAATAGTATTATATGCCTAATCTACTTTCTTACTACTTGATCTCATAAAAATAGTATTTGTTAATACACAAATATTTGAACTTTATCTTCAGATATCAGCTGAATCAAATTTGATAGTCAAGTTTACATCATATTATACCAATGAAAGTAGTGTTTCCTAGGTTTCATGTTGCAAACACATTAACAAATTTACTAGTACTAGGATGTTAATGATGACATATCCTAAGTTAAAGTTATAAAACCACTGAGACCTGTATTTATAGAAACAAGTTTCCAGGCTAAAAAATGAAGCAGAAGCAGAGCATAGAAAATAAATTCTTTATAATACTAATAGTTGTGATACAAAATCTTGATAATGACAGAACATTAGAGAACAGTATAAGCCCATAATTTATTACAATATGGATTTTAAAATACTCTACATTTAAGTAAACTGTTTAACAATGTAGTAACAGAATAATACAATACGTTTCTAGAAATTCAAGGTTGGTTCAATAATAGAAAATAAAATAATTCATGTTTTAAGCATATTCTTATTGAGAATCTATGTGGCAAGCACAATTAAATTACTTTGCACAACAAGTACAAAGTTATTTCCCCTCGTTAGACCTCATTCTAGATCAGAAGAATGAAAATGATGTAATGCACAATAACCAATGTATAATTACTTAGAAGGTGATAAGTGCATTCAACAGACAGAGGGAATGGGACAGATTTGAATTATTCATAATAACAGATTTATGAGAATAAAATGCATGAATATTGATGATCTGAAGTTTAGAAAACATGATAGATACTGAAAAGCATTTAGAAAGTGAAATATCTATCTCTAATATATAGACTGTTGGTAAAAAGGAACAGAATTATTATTTTCTACTATGAAAATATCTATATCTCAAATGAATAGTCAATAGAATTATATTAGATTAATATGTATGATTTATATTCTTGTGTTCTATTTTTAAACTTGGCCAGTTTATAATCTTGTCCTTTGTGATAATCTTGGCTTGAACTCCTGTTCTCTTGTGGCTGGTATAACTTTTTCCATCCTAATTTTTGATGTTGTATTCTCTCATTCAATAAGTATTTGTTGATAGCCTACCAAATGCCAGGCATAATTCTTTTGTTTAGGATATGTGAGTGAATAAAACAGATATAAGCAATAATCATTATTAATAATTAAATTAAAATGTTAGGAAGAGATAAGAGTTATGGAAAAATGAATTGCTATTTTAAACAGGTTGGTCAGGATGTGTTGTTTTAAAAGGTGAAGTTTTAGCAAATATTTGAAGTGGATAAAGGAACTTTCCATGAAGATACTGGAGTGAAATTGTACCAAACAGGGGAATCACCCAGCACTAAAGTACAAATGCAAGAGGGTGCCTAGTGTGTATGAGGATAAGCAAAGAGGAAAGAGTGATGGGGGCAGAGTGTATGCAGGGCAGAGTAGTAAATGTGAGCTCAAAGAGATAAAGGGGCTTTTTGCACAAGTCTCTGTGTGTTATTATATGGATTTTGGCTTTTAACTTGAGTGAGATGCAGAACAAGTGGCTTTAAAGGCAAGAAAAATTATGGGGCGCCTGGGTGGCGCAGTCGGTTAGGGGTCCGACTTCAGCCAGGTCACGATCTCACGGTCCGTGAGTTCGAGCCCCGCGTCAGGCTCTGGGCTGAAGGCTCGGAGCCTGTTTCCGGTTCTGTGTCTCCCTCTGCCTCTGCTCCTCCCCCGTTCATGTTCTGTCTCTCTCTGTCCCAAAAATAAATAAACGTTAAAAAAATAAAATAAAGGCAGGAAAAATTAAAAGTATTATATTTA
The DNA here is from genome assembly GCF_016509475.1 of Prionailurus bengalensis. Lineage (NCBI taxonomy): Eukaryota > Metazoa > Chordata > Mammalia > Carnivora > Felidae > Prionailurus > Prionailurus bengalensis. Next base: position 93,677,957 of record NC_057354.1, on the reverse strand, counting down.
AAAGGACCACTCTGTTCTTTTAGATACAGAGTAAAGAGGGCAACGTTGGAAACAGAGAAACAGGACTTTATTGCAAAAATTACCTAAGAGTTGATTATGGGTAGAAAGTACCAAGATATTAATTATGAGTTTATAACAAGTAATATGACTCTGGATATATTGTAATAGATCAGCAGGATTTTCTAGAACATTGTGTTTGATGTTTTAGAGAAAAAATGAGATATTAAGCTTGAACAATTAGCTTATGAGTCATCATTAACTCAAAGGAGTAAATTATGTATAGGATATGTATGAGAGCAACGACAGAAGTTCAGTTTGGACATGAAATGTTGATATTTATTAGACCTCCAAGGGGAGATTTTGAGAAGAGATTTGGATATGGATTTGGATTTAGGGAAATAAATCTGAGCTATAAATTTAAATGTGTGAGTCACTAGAATTTGGTCGGTTTTTAAAGATAACACAAAGAGAGTGGGTATAGTTAAAGCAGAGAAGAGAACCAAGAACTGAATCATGGGACTCTGCAATGTTAAGTGTTTTGAGAGAAAAGATGACTGGAAAGGAATAATCAGTAAAGCAAGAAACACAACCAAGTGATTACAGTATATTAGAAATTAAGTGTAGAAAAGAGGGAGTGATGAAGTGTGTCCAGTGCTTCAAATCAGATAGTACTTAAAATTAACCATGCTATACTGATGGAATAGTTATGACCTTATTGATGATCTAGACATGAACAATGGAAAAGTGGAAACAAAACTTAGTTTGAAAGAATTTCGGAGAGAATTAGAATAGTGAAAAAAAAAGACAGAGACTGTGAGTATATATATGATATATTTATATATTATTTATTATATACTTAAATATATTTTAATATCTCTATATTTTATGTATATTTGTTTTAATATATAAATATTTTAAGGAGTTTTCCTATAGAAGAGAACAAAACATGGGACATAACCTGAAGAAAATTGGAGAAATGATGGCATACGAGTTTTAAACAATATTGGAGACAATATATTTCTATGTTGAAAGAAATGATGAAGAGGGGTAGAATAACAAAGCAGGAGAGGGAAAAATCCTTGGAGCCACTTCCTTAAGTAACTGAGGAGTGAGATCTAGTATGCAAGTGGAGATATTGGCTTTGTATAGAGCACAGATGGTTCACTATAGTAACAGGTGGGAAGGTAGATAATATGGGTGCAGATGGTGGAGGGCTGGGAAAAGAAATTGTGGGAGTTTGTGGAAGTTTGCTTCTGATTGCTTAATTTTTTTTCCAGTGAAATAGGAAAAGTTCATCAGCTGAAAGTAAGCATATGTCATAGGTTTCAGGGTAGAGAAAAGGTGCAATAGTTATCTAGGGAAATGGTGGAATATATGGTAGAAAAATACAGTGTAATTGTTGTACAGCATTTTAAAGACCATGTTATGATAATGGTTGTGATTTAAAGTAGGGCTTGTCAATATAGCTCTTTTTTCTTTCTATAGCCACATTCAGTTGCAGGGGTGTGGGTGTGGAGTAGGCTGAATTATATTTAATCAGGGGTATTTTAGCAAGTGAGCATGATGATGCAAGAGTCAATCTGAGGGTGGGGAAACAGGATATTTGCAAGGAAGTGCTTTGATAATCATGGAGTTTTAGATGGGGAAGAAGGAAAGAGTCAGGATGGTGAAAGAGTAAATAGATTGTGTTAGTGTGCAGAGAACTGTGGAGTTAGGTAGTTGAGGGAGTGTGAGTGTTATATATGGGCTTGTGGTCATGAGAAAATGTGCCAAATGAAATTTATGAAAGGGCTGCATTTATTGGCAAAGAAAATTGTGCAATGTGGCCCTGGAATGTATGATTGAGACTGGGTGATGAACAAGACCACTGAAGGAGAGTTAAAGGAAATGAGATGCAAGAATACTGGGAGAATCATCCATGTGTATATTAAACTCATGAAGAATTAAGATAGGAGTCATATTAGAAAGATTTGAAGTGATATAGAAACTGAAGTCATTGAGAAATCAAGGAGAGAAGCTCAGTGGTAATTGTCAGCAACAATGAGAGATAGACTATTCCTAGACTTGTAGGTGATACAGTCTTTCAGATAACTTACAATTAGATCGTAATTGTTGAACACCATTCCATGCCTCTCCTGAATTCCCTTGTTGAAAATTTAAACTGTTCCATAATATTGCTGCCTCCACATCCATTCTGTGTGACCCAGAGCCTGCAGGGGCCTTGAATTGACATCAGCTGCTCCTGCCAGTGCATGCTCTAGATAAAAGTCAGCAAAGACAAGTTGAGGCTCCTGTTATGACTTCTCCAGTACCGCTAATGATAAACAGTCTCTCCTGCTTCCCAATCCTTCTGCTCCTAAACTTCTTAGATAAGACCTCTGGGGAGCTTATCAAAACCCCAGCTTTTTGAATTGACCAATCGGATCTTAACTCTGGGACCCCAGCAGCACCCAACCCATGGATCCTGCCCTGCTGCTTGCACTCTTTCTGTACCCTTTCCTGATCTCTCCATGTGACCCCTTGAAGCTTGCCATGCATGCCGTGATACTAGGCATCACATCCTCCATGACCCGTGAGTAATAAACTTCTCTATTTTACTTTCCCTTGGATCTTTGTTGAATCATGGCTTGTCATCCAACACTCCACCTGGGGCTTTACTTAACAAATGTTCATTTAACAAAGTCACTCCCATTATTTTATTACTTTCTAAACATCAACTAAGGTTTTATGGATTTGCACTCTCCTTTTTTTTTTTCTTTAACTACCATTTCTTTTTGCATTTGTACTTTTTTTTTTCTTTTGGCAAGTAAAAAGTTGCCTAGTATTTGTTCAGCTACACATATCACATCTTTTATATTTTAATTTTTTAAATAAATGTTTATTTTTGAGAGAGAGAGAGGATGCAAGCAGAGAAGGGGCAAAGAAAGAAGGAGACAGAGGATCTGAAGCAGACTCTGTGCTTACATCAGAGAGCCTGAGACAGGGCTCGAACTCATGGACTGTGACATCATGACCTGACCCAAAGTTGGACGTTTAAAGGACTGAGCCACCCAGGTGCCTCACAACTCATATATCTTAGAGTCTGCTAATTATCCTCTCTTTTTAGGTTGAATAAATTATCACATAATTTTAATGTGGGCCTTTGGTCAAGATTCTGAGGGTGGAATACTTGTGGTTATTTTAGGTAGATCATTACATTTGAATGGTGATTTGACTAAATATAGACCCACAGAATTTATTTTTTCCTTGAATACATAAAAATATCATTTCATTATTTTCTTACATCCCATATAGTGTTCAAAATTCTGATACAAGATGGATTTTGGCTTCTGTAGCTAATTTATATTTTTTTCTTTAAACTTAATATTAATCATATTGTCTAAGGGCATTATAATACGTCTAGGTTAGGTTTTACTATATCCTTCCTGTTGGTAATTCTATGAGAACATTCAGTCTGAAGCTTTCCATCTGCATTAAGTCTGAGAAACTTACCATCATTATGTCTTCCACTATTACAAATTTCGATTTACATTTCTTCCTTCTGAGCTCCCTATTTATTACCCAGATGGTGTCACTACTATCTGTCTTCTCCATATTCTATATTATTTTTTATATTTTGATTTTCTTCATTATTTCATGTTGTCCTTTGTCTCCATTCTTATATGCAGGCAATAACATTATGTAACATAAATGAAACACCGCATCCTTTTAAATTCTTGTATACAATTATTATTGTTCATATCTTAGTTCATTGGTTGGTAACTCATGTAAACTACTACTTAGTAAGTATAAGTTAGTGAATAATGTTATCAAGAAGCTGTAATTTAGTCCTGAAATTTGTGTTATTCTGTTTCACCAATAATAAGACTTTTCTTTAAAGTTGTTGGTAGCTATGATCATTAAAATATTTATCTTCTATTTCTGGCTACCTAAGAAGTTTTAGTAAGAGTGAAATTTGCAGTGGTGAGCATAGTATAACATACACTTGTGCATTCACTATGTTGTATACCTGAAACTAATGTAACATTTTATGTCAAATGTACTTTAATTTAAGGAAAAATATAAGTGATAGTTTAATCTCTTATTAAAATGTACTAATAATTCAAAGACTGACTTTAACCCATTCATTCTCCTTGTGTATGGATTACATAAATGCTTTCATAGTCTAATATTTTTAGCACAAAGAACACTAGCGTTTAAGCAGCCTTATTTCATAATGCATGTAAAAGATATGCCACAATTAAGCTGGCAACTTCAAATGCCAACAAAGCTTGCTATGTAGTATTTTATTCTTTGAAACAAATAGATACTAAAAAAAGAATGGAATTTTCATTTTTTCAAAAGTTTTTACTGCATTTATTGTAATGATTATATGTATGTGTATATATATATATATATATATATATATATATATATATTTGTTTCTTTAACAAAATTGTGAAGAATCACAGTAATCTTCTTTTTAATATTGACTTTTTTAGGTATCTGGGGTAAACCCAGTTTAATAATGATGCAATTTTAAATATATGTTTCTGGGTCAAATTTTCAAAAATTTTATGTGGAATTGTATGTTCCTTGTAGTGAATGCTGTAGTACATTGTCCAGCACCAAGGCAATCAATACTTTAGCTACTAAAAATGTTAGCTGTGGAGAGCTCAGAGCTGAATCCTCTATGGGAATTGCATATGTAAGCTGGCTGTCTTTAAGTTTTGCCCCTTACCTGAGGATAGCTTGCAACAAATGACCAGCCAGTATGGTGATGCAAAGTTACAACAACCTTGTCTTGAGTTGAGACTACATTTCTAGCTCTACAGCAATCCAGAAGGTGGTAAACTAATCTTCAACAAGCAGGAAAGGCTATCCAATGGAAAACAGACAGTCTTTTCAGCAAATGGTGTTGGGAGAACTGGACAGCAACATGCAGAAGAATGAAACTGGACCACTTTATTACACCACACACAAAAATAAATTCGAAATATAGGAAAGACTTAAATGTGAAACAGGAAACCATAAAAATCCTAGAGGAGAACACAGGCAGCAACTGCTTTGGCCTTGGCTGTAGCAGCTTCTTACTAGACATCTCCCTAGAGGTAATGAAAACAAGCAAACATGAACTACTGAGACCTCTCAAGAGAAAAAAGCTTCCACACAGTGAAGGAAACAATCAACAAAACTAAAAGACAGTCTATGGAATGGGAGAAGATATTTGCAAATGACATATCTGATAAAGGGTTAGGATCCAAAATCTATAAAGAACTTATCAAACTCAACACCCCCCAAAAAACAAATAATCCAGTTAAGAAATGAGCAGACGACATGAATAGACATTTTTCCAAAGCAGACATCCAGATGGCTAATAGACACATGAAAAGATGCTGAACATCACTCATCATCAGTGAAATACAAGTCAAAACCACAATGAGATACCGCCTCATACCTGTCAGAATGGCTAAAATTAACAACACAAGAAACAACAGGTGTCAGGAAGATGCACAGAATGAGGAACATTCTTACACTGTTACTGGGAATGCAAACTGGTGCCATCACTCTGGAAAACAGTATGGAGGTTCCTCAGAAAGTTAAAAATAGAACTGCCCTACGATCCAGCAATGGCACTACTAGGTATTTACATAAAAGATACAAAAATACTGATTCAAAGGGGTACATGCACCCCGATGTTGATAGCAGCATTATCAACAATAACCGAACTGTGGAAAGAGCCCAAGTGTCCATCTATTGATAAATTGGATAAATAAGGTTATAATATCTGTGAATAAATATACCATTTTATATATACTTACTTGTCATACTTAATGGTGAGAAATTGGATTTTTTCCCTAAAATTAGGAACAAGGCAGGATGTACCCTATCAGAAGTCCCATTCTCACAGTTGTAGACATAACCAGTAAAATAAGATGAATAAAGGAAATAAGTTACACAGAACGGAAATAAGAAGTAAAACTGCTTTGTACAGATGACATGATGACAGTCTATGTAACAGATGCCAAAGAATTGACAACAGTCCTCCAGATCTAATAAATAATTATGGCAAATTTATAAGATTAATATACAAAAGTTAACTGCTGTCATATTGGAACTAGAACTGCTATTCCAATTGGAATTTGACATTAAAAACACAATACCATTTATAATAGTTCCAACTTGAAATACTTAGTGTAAGCAACAAATATGTACAAGACCTATATGTAAGAAACTACAAAACTCTGATGAAAGAAATCAAAGATCCAAATAAATAAAGAGATGGTCCACGTTTCTGGATGAGGATAATCCATATCTTTAATATTTCAATTCAAGACTCAGAAAGAAATGTAGATGGTTTCAAGATAGTCTAACTCTACTACATCATTAAACAATCACACTGAAGAGGATGGAGGAAAGAGTGCTAACAAGTTTGGAAACGAGTGAAATTCTTTAAAGACTAAAGGCACAAGGAAGTGAATATATATATATATATATATATATATGCCCTATACTTTGGATGATAAAGTTTTTTTCCCACAAGGTAGTAAGTTATCAATTCTTTTATTGCTATATATGTCCACTGGAATGAAACAAGCAAATAATTGCAGATTATGGAAGCCAGTTTTGTCATTTTTGTAGATGAGAATTTACAGATAAGCAAAGTAAGGGGGCTAAATAATCCATATGATAATGGGTTAGAATTGGAGATACCAGCATGAACTCATGTTTAGATTAATATAATACAGAAGGTTACAAATAAAGATAATTATAGGTATGGGTATATACAAAGGTTAATACACACACATACATTTCTTTATTCTGCTAGCTTAAAGGGCCTAAAAAAATTTTATCCCCGTAGGAATGAGCTCACTTAGCACTACGTTCTAGGTTTCTAACACCATTCTTTAATAAATGGAACCAGTGCTCTCTGGAGAAAAGGCTTATTCTTGGCTGATTCTTAGAGTGATTCTTGAATTTCCTATTTGGGAAATATGCAAGATTATCCTGGAGCTTCTTGTAATGACAAAAAGAAAGACATGCTGAAAAAATGTAATGAGGGTATGTTCCAGGAAGCAACTGAGAAAATTGCCAATGGCCAAAGCTGGAACAATTTAAGCAAAAAAAAAAGATGTTCTATTGGAATATAACCCAAAGTATAAGAGAAAATTAATGTGTCCATACTAATATAAAGGATCGAGTAGATGACTAAATGGGAGTGAAGAGACAAATCTCCTATACATAAGATTTCCAAATAATTTATCTATACAGTCTACCTTAAAGAAAAAAAATATATATAACTCTCCACCTGGTAAGTGTAGGCTTCTCAAAGTAATTTTCTTCCAAAGAGTGCAGTAGGGAAAGGAGGACGTTAAAAAAACAAACAAACAAACAAACAAACTTATTCTTCAGTTTAGAAACTTGATAAATACTACCCCAGACAGATGATCAACACCATCATTAATAATGATAAATCATATTGATATCATATATCCTTTATAAGATGTGATGAAAAATGGAACTTTACCACAGTGATTGTCCTCCGCTAAACCCATAGCCTATGTCTAATCATAAGAAGCATATCAGACAAATTCCAATTGAGGGACATCCTACAATATACCTGAGCAGTACTCCTCTGAACTGTCATAAAATGTAAGGTCTGAGAAATTGTTATAGTCAAGAGGAGTCTAGGGAGACACAACATTAAACCACAGTGTGGTATTCTGGATGGAGTCCTGGTTGAAAAAAAATAATATTAGGTAAAAAATAAAGAAATCTGAATAAATTATGGACTTTATAATAATGTGTTAATATTGGTTCATTATTTATAATAAGTGTACAACATTAACACAAAATGTTATTGATAGGGCAATTGGATATTTGGGTATATAGAAATTCTGTGTTTTCTCATTATTTGTGTAAATCTAAAACTGTTATAAATAATAAAGTTTACTTTTTAAAAGTGGTCCTAAAAATCATGTTTATCCATCAGCTGGTTGACAGTGAAGATGCCTATCAATGGTAGTAGATAGAGAATTGATAATCCTTGGAATGCTGTTTCCATTTAATTATTGAATCTTTGTCAAGGGTAAACACTACTGGAGTACTAATATAAGAGTGTGATGGTGCTTCCAATATCTCAGGTATCTAGTGATGGGGGGATGTATATTTTAAAAAGGATAATGGAATTGGACAACTCTTGCTGGGTGCTATAGGTGCATAGAATGAAAAACTAAAGGTGCTGAATTACCAATTGAAGGTGACAAATATTTTGAAAGCCAGGGTTTTGTCTGCAGCCAGAGGCAAACAAAGCTAAGGATAAAGCCCAGGGTTTAAATGTAAGAATAGCACAGTTCCTGGGAAAGTTGAATTCTCAGTTCTGGCATATTTTCTGCACCAAGGTCAAGGCCCTAGGAAGGAGTCGAACTGTAAGATGTGGGATGGGATACTCGGTTTGATTCTCTCAAATAACTGCAATCCCCAGGTTCCTCTCAGTCATATGTGCATCAGAAGAGACACATACCTCTCTTTTAAAAGCTAGTGCTCACTTGTTGTTTGAACATGATGAAGAAATCTCTGCCTTATTAAAAAATAGCATACACTTTGTAACCCCCAATCCACCTCACCACAATATCTTAGTTTTTCTTATATTTAAATTATTTTTCTTAACATTCATTTATTACTGAGAGACAGAGACAAAGTATGAGCATAGGAGGGGCAGAGAGAGGAGACACAGAATCCAAAGCAGGCTCCAGGCTCTGAGCTGTCAGCACAGAGCCCAATGTGGGGCTTGAACCCACAAACCGCGAGATCATGACCTGAGCCGAAGTCGGATGTTCAACCGACTGAGCCACCCAGGTGCCTCATTTTCTCTTCTATTTAAATGGGTAGTTTCTTCAGATCTATTTTCTAATTTGCTAATCCTGTATTCAATTATTTCTAATCTTCCATATAATTAAGCTATTCATTTTTTTTTTTGAGTAAGGAGGGTCAGAGGTAGAGAGAGAGAGAATCTTATGCAAGCTCCAGGCCCAGTGCAGAGCCCAACACAGCGTTCGATTTCAGAACCATGAAATCATGACCTGAGCTGAAATCAAGAGTCAGATGCTTAACCAACTGAGACACCCAAGTGCCTCTAACCTATTAATTTTTAACTTAAAAATAATATTTTAAAATCTATACGTACCAATTCATTTTTTTCTGGCCATTTTAAAAATTTATTTGCTCATGTTTTTAGTCCTCTCATTTCATTAACTTTCATATATACTTATTTAATATTCCTTTATGACAATATCTGTATCGACATAGATATTTATCCATATCCGAAGTACTCATGGGTCTAATTCAGTTAATTATTTATTTGTGTCTATTTTATGTTTTTGTTTTTGTTTTTTTCATGCACATTTCTTTATTCAGGGATCTGTTTTCACATTTGGGTGAACTCCTAAGTCTGAGTTTAGGCTGTGTTGCTCCAGAGAGAATTTTTTGTTGCTTTGGCCTAGTGAACTAGAGCACATTAAAATAATTTCTGAGCTCATGGTTTTCAGATCATAGAGATAACCTTCAAATCCTAAATATACACAGGACAAAGCTATGGTTACAAATTCTTATGGGAGACCCTTTACTTTCCAATCCAAATGTACAGCCAAGAAACATGATTTTGCAAGAGGAAAAAAGGGCGGCTAGGTGGCTCAGTTGGTTAGGCATCTGACTCTTGATCTTGGCGCAGGTCATGATCTCATGGTTTGTGGGACTGAGCCTCCACATTGGGCTCAGTGCTGATGGTGCAGAGCTTGCTTGGGATTCTCTATCTCCCCCCCCCCACTCCTCTCTCTCTGCTCCTCTCTCTCTCTCTTTCTCTCCCTCTTTCTCAAAATAAATAAATAAATAAATAAATAGTAAAAAGAAAGTGAAAAAAAATATCAGTTCCATCTACCAGGTGTTTATTAGCTTAAGGATTTTTGTCAGCAAGTATCTTCTGGGCAACTCCTAGTTCATACTAAGTTTGCACTGGCTGGTTTTCCCTTACTTTCTTAATACCCAAAACCTGTGTGCTTGTATTCGTGTGGAAAGAGAATGATTGCAATATTTTATCCAGAATTTTTAGGTGTTCTGTAGCTGGAAAAGTTTCCAGGATATATAGTCTGCTATTTTTCTGAGGTCTGTAAATTCCACTGACGTCTAGTTTTTAGTATTGTGGATGAGAAGTTGACTCCTATGCTGATGTTTTTTTTTTCTTTTATACATCAACTCTTCTCTCTGTACAGATTATATATTTTTCTCTTTATCACATGAGTTCATAAATTTCACCAAGATACAAGTGTTTTTTTTTTTTTTTATTTAGTTTATCTGATGCCCAAACTTTTTTAATCTAAAAACCTAAGTTTGTCATGCTGGGGATTTTATTCCCTTATTTATTTCTTGTTCTATTCATTATTTCTTCTTTAATAAGTTGTTTCCTTTAAGAACTACTTTTCTTAATACTATTTTTTTCTTCTTTTCAACAAATTATTTTCTTATTAATGGTTCACTCTGGTTTCATATCCCCTAGATTAATCCTCCTTTTTTTTTTAATATCTGTCCTTCACTATGAGAGGAACTCTCTAGTACACCATTATTTTGACTTTTTACAATGTCCTTCTCTTATCTCAATGTCTCTATTTGTGAAATTTACATGGTATCTTCCATCAGATAATTTTTCTGAGACATATTATTTTGAATCTTCACAGAAGAGTTTTCCTGGTTCTGCAGTCTATATTCTTAGGGCTCTGGGTTCAAACTTGTTATGGTTATTATTTTAATTCTTTAAATTCATCCTCCATTGTTATCTTGGTCTCATATTACAAAGCAGCAAGTGGATTATTACAACACTCAGGTTAATTTCCGGGTTTTAAATGGTTTTCTCCTAGTGATCCTCTATTCTCCAGAAATGGAAAACTTTCTCAACTCCATGCCCTGATTTTGTTGTTGTTCTTACTTTCGTTTTAATATAAAAATAAAAAAAAAATTAACAAAACCATCCACTCTTGGCTCTTCCCAAAGATTTTCCAAAATAATACTTTGGGGTCCTTTACATCAGTAGTTTTGAAGGCAACACTATTTCTTAAAACAAGAGACCATATTGTAAGAGGGATCAAGGGGTTGGGCATGGAACAGGCAGAAGGAAACCAAATGCTGACTCCTTATTTAAGAGACATAGAAATTCAGTTTCCCTGGTAGTGCTGTAACAGGTTCCCTGGAATCTTCAATGTGTGTATAGGCAGCATGGGAGATGCAAGTACCTCTTATTACTTTTTTTTTTTAATTTTTTTTTCAACGTTTATTTATTTTTGGGACAGAGAGAGACAGAGCATGGACGGGGGAGGGGCAGAGAGAGAGGGAGACACAGAATCGGAAACAGGCTCCAGGCTCTGAGCCATCAGCCCAGAGCCCGACGTGGGGCTCGAACTCACGGACCGCGAGATCGTGACCTGGCTGAAGTCGGACGCTCAACCGACTGCGCCACCCAGGCGCCCCACCTGTTATTACTTTTGTAATTGATCTGTTTAATGGAATGGTAACTGAATAAGTTTTTCTTAATTAGCATAAGGTGAGAATGGGATTTATTTATTTATTTATTTAATTTATTTTTTAATTTACATCCAAGTTAGTTAGCATATAGTACAAAAATAGTTTCAGGAGTAGATTCCTTAATGCCCCTTACCCATTTAGCCCATCCCACCTCCCACAACCCCTTCAGTAACCCTCTGTTTGTACTCCATATTTAAAAGTCTCTTATGTTTTTTGTCCCCTTCTCTGTTTTTATATTATTTTTGCTTCCCTTCCCTTATGTTCATCTGTTTTGTATCTTTAAGTCCTCATATGAGTGAATTTTTATCTTTCTCTGACTAATTTTTTATCTTTCTCTGACTAATTTCGCTTAGCATAATACTCTCTAGTTCTATCCACGTAGTACCAAATGGCAAGTTTTTATTCTTTTTGATTGCTGAGTAATACTCCATTGTATATATATATATATATATATATATATATATATATATATATACCACATCTTCTTTATCCATTCATCCCTCAATGGACATTTGAGCTCTTTCCATACTTTGGTTATTGTTGATAGTGCTGCTATAAACATTGGGGTGCATATGCCAAGAATGGGATTTCTTCAAGTTCTTGCTATTAAATTTTTCATTTGGTTGATGAGTTGTTGAATTTGATGAGTTGTAGGGAAGGTTATTTTATATTTCTAGTAACTTCATAGGTATTTTCAATGGTGTTTTAGAGAGACTACACCAGGGACAACTATTCAAATTCTCCTTTTAGAGAAATCATGATTTTATGTTTTTGTTCAGATATATCTGATCTTTGCATTAGAATTCAGTTGCTTCATCCGGGTTTTAAATTCAATAGACTCTTTTATTTCAACTTGTATCTTTTAAATTTCAGTTTATTAAAATAGTCTTAAAAAGTTTTTAATATCTGTGTTTTAAAAGTTCATACATTTCTCATATTTAGAAGCCAAATGGATTGATTTTGAAACAAATTACATAAAAGAATTAAACATATTTTAGTGGAGCATGTAGATGTCAGAGATGTTTGCTAATTTCACAGAAATTATGGTCAGAAATTCTTAAATGCTGATGGTAAAATAATATAATGTTTCATATTTTGCTTATTTCAAATTTTTATTTTATAGAGTAAAAGTAATATATTTACAATTAGTTCCACAGTGCTCCCCTGCCAAACAAGGTTTGTTTAGTTGGTGGTTTGTTATTTTTAAGAGTATAGATGGTTAAAGGTGGTGAGAAAGGGAGAGTAAAGACCTAGATAATAGAATGAAAAAAGAATTACGCTTCTTTGTTAGGTTGCTGGGAGCCCCATTTACAATTCAATCTTCATTTGTACCAAACACACTTGGCATAAATAAGCTTTCTTTATTTTTCTTTTCCTGCTTCCATGAAAAGCAGGAAATTTTGACTATTGAATTAAGTCTCTTCTTGTTGTAGTCTACAGTTACATCCTTATATTTCTGTAGGTATGTAAGTATTCAAAACAAAACAAAAACAAAAAGAAGCATCAGTGATGTCCTCAGGGTGTGAGAGGGTTGCTTAGGCACTGACTGCTATTCTGTCATATTTTACTGGTTTCCAGAGATGCACAGTTTATGCCAGCAGATGCTCTTGAACTGGCAGGTGCAGTCATAAAAATTAAAATATAGGGATGTGAAAAACTTTGTATTTCCAGAGAACCTAACACGTAGTGAGACTGAGATTGTATTTTGGCATAGATCAGCCCACTAATCAACAAAATCTATCAGTCAATCAATCAGTCAATCAATGTAGACATAAATCTCTCCCTCTCTCTCTCTCTCTCTCTCTCTCTCTCACACACACACACACACACACACACACCCCACATTTGTTCCTTTAGGAAATTTTGAATGGAAGTTGGAGTGTTTGGATAGAGTTACTTTCACTCTAAATATAATTTCTCCTTATTCCTAATCTTCTATAATTGTTGATTTCAAAAAAAGACTGTTAAATAAATTTATAATGATTATAAAATAGAATGGCATTAATATAAGGTGCCCTATAACTTAAATGTTTAGGTAGTAATTTGGATACTTCAAGATGATTTGTTCCGGACTCCACAGTATTTTGAATCATTAAATACAAAATATAGCCTGCATCATGGTTGTAGGTAATCGTTGTCAGACAGCAATCTTATTATTGTCATTGGTCATCTAATGAGCTTAGCAAATATGTTCGATGTTGAATTTTGTTCCAGTTATCTATGGTTGCATAACAGACTATCTTCAAAACTAATGGCCTAATACAGCAATCATTCAATTTATCTTATTATTTTGTGGCTTAGAAATAATAGGGAAAGTTCTGCAGGAGGATCTTTTCTCTCCAGTATAGCATCAACAGGAGTCACTCAATGGTATTTAGCTTGTGGTCTAGATGGTCTCTGATGGCTTCATTCATATGTCTGGCACTTTAGCAGAGATGACTTGAACACTGGCACAGTTGTTTTTTTTTTCCTCCATGTGGTCTCAGGGCCTGTCATGAGGTTTCTACAACAGAATAGCTAGACTTCTTTCATGGTGGCTGAGGGCTTCAAGAACAAGTATTCCCAGAAACCCAGGCAGGATCTGTAAGCCTTCTTATGAATCAGCCTGAGAAGTCTCAGAGTGACATTCCTGCCATAGTATGTGGTCAAGGAAGTCTCTAATAGCAAGCCAGAGTCAAAGCAAGAGAATTAGACCCTCTCAGTTGAAGGAATGGCAGTGAATTTGAGGCCGACTTTAATCCATCACAGCTGTGCTTGATCCCTTACCTTATTTCCTCTCTAAGACATCTTAGAGATTTGAACAAAAAGGTTTCTGTTTCTAACATCCAGGAACTAAAAAAATATCACTGACATTTTCTGGAAAATGAAGTCCTAGTGACACTTCTAAGAATCCAAGGGATACACAAGGTTAAATACATAACTTTTCTTCTGAGTATGAGAATATGATTAGGCAAAGCAAAGGGGATTCTAAATTATGAGATAAAAGAAATTGCAGAAGAAGTGAATAGAAAAGCAGTTGTCATGGTAAATCGGAAAGACACAATGGAAGGAGAGAGCGAAGAGGTAAATTAGGACATCGTGAGATTAAACTCAGCAGTAGCAGAAAATTAGATCCAAACCTACTCATCTGCTGCTTGGAAACGGTAGCCAATTTAATTTTTTAAGTAAGAATCGCTTTTCTAAGCAAGATCAACAGTTGTAGATGTTGGTTACAGTTAGGCTGTGTATTTCATCTATTTGTTAATAGTAATGCAAATTTTAGTTTGCATTATTTTACTTAAATTTTAAAGAAAGGCTTAAATTTTACTTAAAGGCTTAGTATATTTCAGTTATAATTTATATTGTCTTAATGGTAACAAACCTAAACTATGTCTGGAAAAGTTGACAGAACGCAGTGCAGAGTGTTCCTTCTAGTACAAATTGGCTTGCAGATGATGACACCAGCATCCAACAGTTTGGTAGTTATATGGTGTCATGGTATACAAGTGTCAAACCAGAGGGGTATATGAGGGTCCAAAAATAAGGGCCATTAGAAGCTAATAGTCTCTAGGAAATTGTGTGTAAGTAAGCATAAGCAATCTTTCATGCATTTCTTTAGCTATTTGGCAATGTGAGATATTGAAGGCAAAAGCAGAAAATAAAATGTCGGTTCGTATAAGCCTCAAAAAGCATCAGTGTCTGTGGGAGATTCTGGAGACATGACCTGTGGTCGGTTAGGCCGGCTGCAGCCCAGAGCAGACACGGCTTATCCTGGACAGGAAAAAAATAAAATCACCAGTGTCCTTGATTAAACTTTCTACTTTCCATCCCCAACTGTTGTTTCATTGTTTACCAGTATGTAGACCACTAAGGTCGACCAAAAATAACACAGAAACTGCAACTTGTTGGCCCAGAGATCCAGCATGCGATCAAGGTTTTCCCAGATCAGGGGCGGTGAGAGGGACTTTAACTGAATTTCACTGCAATACATCTGAATTGCTCAGGACATACTTAGGAGCACCTTCATAGAAGTTGATGTCATTGGGGACATTTAAAGGGTCTACATTCTTTAATGTATGTGCCACTCAGCTGGTGTAAGGATTATGCTATTGCATCACAGGTTTACATATGTATCTTCCAAATTATTAACTTGGGTACAATGTTTCTGTATAAAACTTAGTTGATATGTCTACCAGTTAGCAACTACCATGCCAGGTGAGATACATTAGATGTACTTCACATACTTAAATTCTGATGAAGACGTTTGGTTTATTGGTCAATGAAATTATTCTTAGGAAAGAACTGACTTCCCATCATTGGGTGTAGGTATTTTAAACCTACTTTGGTGTGAAAAAGCAGAACTTTGAGTGTTTAATTAAATGCATTTAAAAAAATTACTGAATGACTCTCTTGAATTTTGATGGAGCTTGAAAAGTAGCATTGAATAATACAGACATAAAGTTTAAGAAGGTTAAAAATCATCATGCAGAAAGATTACAAAATTAGACTTGCCAAAAATATCTTTTTAATAATATCATGTGAAAAAAATTTTATAGACCTAAAATTGCTTGTTTTTTTCCTTTAGAAGGACTAATCAAAATAGGAATAGTTTTCAAGTCAAGAATTTTCTTTTCTTAAGGACATTTTATCATATATCTGTCTTAAATTTCTTTAACAGTATATTATTTTTGCAGTGCCTATATATCTCAATTAATTACATCCAAATTCCTTTAATAGACATCTTTCTGATTTCATAGGCAAGAAAATAGGAAGTGAGGACAAACTCTTTGCTTAATATCACAATGCCAGCTTACAAGTATATCAGTCATAAAGTCAGACCTATTTTAGTCAAGGGTAGGACTTTATGATCTCATCCTCTGATCGTTATTTTGAGAGTCTGCATTTAGCTGTTAACATAATAGATTTTGGTATAAGGTCTGTGATAAACTGTCATAGGCTTTATTCAGATAAATGGAAATGTGTAGTGTTCCAGCTACGGGAATGGAAACAAAGTGGAAAAAGATCCTTCTTCCTATCATTCCAAAGTGCTTTGCCAAAGAATCTAACTGAATTTGAAACCCAGCAGCTCATAGAGATTCACTAAGGCATACAAGATTACCTTCAAAACACTGTCACTCTAGGTCGGGTTAGGAAAATAATCCCATTCCAATTAGGTCAATATGTGGAATAAACACACTAATAACCACAAATCTTATAAGATCAATATCCCCGAAAAGTGGTAAAGTAATCCGTGATTAAAATACTAGTTCCTACCTGTCCAGAGGTGGAAGAGTAGGCAAAAAGGGTACTACTAGAACCTGAAGTCTTCACTTGGAAGAAGCTGAACCAACAGCGGGCACTCCCAGTGGGAGCTGTGTCCATGAATGGAAGGGCTGTTCATGGGGGATTCAAACCACCATGAAAATGTAGACAATGTGGGAGATTCAGCCCAAAACAGAAACAGTGAGGACATGAAATTCCTATTCTCCAGTGTCTTGCCAGCGCCTCTCATCTATCAAATCAAATTTCAAAGAGAATACACAAAGGTACCAGGCAAATGTAGTTTACAAGGCAGAATATATGGGGCAGAATAGGAGATGTACATAAATGGACATGAGATCAAATAGGCATTCTTCTGTATAATCTAAGACTCATGGTCCTTTGTGTAATAAATATTCACTGGTTGGAACTTAAGTTTTATGTGCAAGAATTATTTTAAGTAGTGTTTTGAGTAATCTATCAATTTTGATTGTTTGAATTACATTTCATACTTCAATAGTCAGAGAGAATGTTTTATGCTCTATCCACAGGTCACTGCATTATTGAGAGATAACCATGTAGTGTAAGTGTGGTTTGGTCAATTAGTGAATGATTGGTACTTCCAGTATAGGAGACCAATAAGTTATAGCCTCTGGTTTGGTCTCCAACCATCTTCCTAAAAATCTATGACCAGTATCAATGAAGGAGAGAGGGAATAAATAATACTGTAGACTAGGATTATGATGTGATAAGCTATTTATTAGAAAGGAAAGGAATTTTCAAAGCTCAAAATTTGGTAGATTAATATCAGAATAGGACCATGATATAGGGGTGTTGGGGATTTTGGAAAGGAAGGGATGACAGGAGAAGGGGTATGGAATTTAAGTTGAAAGACTACATCTGAAGTTGCTTTAAAAGCTTTGATTAAACAAGAGGCACTTCTATTCTCACATGAAGAAAGACATTAAGGGAAGTGAAAGGGAAAAAAGGCACTATTGTCTATTGTTAATTGCTTGTTTATTTTCTTTATAACTAAGAGACCATGCCTTATGGTGCACTTCCTATTTCACCCTGTTTATACAATATCTAAAGGAAACAAAATACATTTTAGTACCTTGTGATATATCAACATTTATTCCTACATATTCTGTGCTAATAAAGTTGCCCTTCTTTCTTCAAACAAGGCCATAGAAACTAATATCTTTTTTCTTTGAATATGTAATGCCACAAAATTTCTTCTCAGCCTGTTCTCCTTCCCTGAAACCTGGGATACAGTCATGGAGTCTTCTCACATTAGGGAATGCCCATGCTTTACTTATCAAAACTGTTCTCTGAAATTTCTAGGACTCTACTGTAATCCAATTGTCACTTCAATGCTTATTTAATTATTCTGTTTAGACCCAATAACTCCTGACATTTAAATTGTGGCATGTGAAACTGACAGGTGAAAATAATGAGTTTGGAAAAGGCATTGTAATGGTGCAATCTTGTAGCTAATTTTGGGGAATAGAAAGAAGAAACTATTTCAAGCCATCTCAAGTTAAAATCCACTTCCTAGAAAAAAGAATAATGCAACAGTGACCTCCGACCAGTATAGATTCACAAAATAAAGGCTCCAAAATACAGGAAAGTTACCAGAAAATGGTGATGTCCTTTAGTCTTCTAGTAGTAAGCAAGCTTTAACAAAAAAAGTTTGGCCTGAGTGAGAAGTAACAACAACAACAACAACAACAACAAAACACAAATTAGGTACTAAAAAAATAGGTGTTAAATGAATTAAAATATGTAATACGATTCAGGTCCACTTTTCACCTGCTGAAGTTTGATTAGTCTTTCTAAGCTAATTTCATCTTATCTTAATTATTTTAATTCTTATAATTATCTATCAGTTGAATTTCCCCCACAGCATCACTCTACCCCAATAGATGCATCTGGTACAAACTTTTGTCCACCCAAAAGTAAAATCATTAAGTAGAGAGTTTCAGAAATTTCTTTTTGAGGAGAGAAGAAAATTAGAGGTCGGTATACAAGATTTTCAGCTACAATAAAAAGTTCAATTAACAGAAAATCATTCTTTACTAGTTTTAGCGTTCAGCCTAAAAAAAATAAAAACAAAACAAAAAACAAAAACCAAAAAACGAAAAAACAAACAACGAAAAAAAAAAAACAAAAGACAATCTAAGCAGGCCTGTAATAAACAGATCCTACCGAGGCATATGTTTTGGAGAAAGATTGGATGTTGGCTGACGTGATCTAACAACGGTGAGCTAGGGATTCTTTTTGCATGCTGTATTTGAAAATAACTTAGAAGATCAATTCTAAATTCATAGTTGAAGTCTGCATTTTATGTCCCATAATAAATTTTTTCACACGTAAAAAAGGAAGTAGATGAAGAAGATATCAAAGGAATATATGAATAAATGTTTTGGATTTTAGGAGAGTTAAAGTTAAAGGGAGTTAGTGAGAGACAACCCTTCAGAATCATGCTCAGTTCTGTGCAAAGGGCTTTAACTGGAACATAAATGAGTTAGAGTGAACTCCAGGAAGAGTGGCCAGGAGAATGCAAATACTCAAGATTGTGTTATATGCAGAATATTAAATAACTAGGTGCTTATATTCTTGAAGAAATAAATAGAGTGACACAGGAAAGACTTCTTCAAATTGTTAAGAAGGTGTCCTGCGGGAAAGGAAAAGAAGACTTGTGTGAGACCCCAGAGTTCAGATCAAGGATGAGAGACTGAAAGTTCTAGAGTAACATTTCTGCCCAATAAAATGAAGAAAGCATATCAATAAAAACTACCAGAATTTAGAATGAATTTAGGGCATTGCGTAGGAAGAATATAAATAAATAATACTATATTTAGATGTGAAGAAAGAAACAGAGAACTGGTGCTACGTAATTTGTAGGATTTCTTCATCTATTTTTCTATGAGATGACATAAGATTAAAAGATAGGGTAGAAAATTTTACCAAAGCTAGTAAGTGTTGGACACTTTACATAAATGATTTTCAAACTGTGGGTTGTAATCTATTAGTAGGCATGAAGCCAATTTAGTGGGTTGGAACAGTATTGTAAAATGAATGAAATAGAATAGATAAAATAGGGTAAGTTTTACCTAAGAATGGTAAGCGTTGCTTTGGGACACTTTGTTTCTTTGTTTGTTTGTTTGTTTGTTTGTTTTTAGTATGTGCATATGTACTCTGTCCTGACATAAAGATTTTTTTCTTTTTGTTTTTCCCACTATGGGCCATGTTCTAACACTTTTGAAAACACTGTCTTAGACAATATCTCTGTATCTAATTTGTACAATTTTGATTGAATGGGATAATGAAATAACAGGAATATTCTTATGAACAAACGTTAAACTGCCTGATTTTTTGTCAATCAATTAATTTTAATTACTTTATTTTATTTACCATTAGCATCATTTCATATCATTGGTGTTTTCCCACAGAGTTTCTCCTTGAAAGTTAACTGCAGTTTCTTTGAGATTTGATTGAGATCCTTTGAAATAGAGGAATATTTGGAGACTAACATTTCAAGCCGGTACAGTTAAAACCCTCAGTGCTCATTTAACCTTGAGATTTAATACAGAACTAAATTAAGAAGAGTTGGTGGGAGAATGAACTTTAGAGTAAGGCATCCCCAGGTTCAAACATGACACTTACATATTTTATTTAATCTTGGACAAATTACTTCACTTTTCAGATCCTTGCCAGGCTGTATTTACATAATGAAGAAAAAAATTAAGAGTTTTATTTTTAGGGGCACCTGGGTGGCTCAGTCTGTTAAGCATCTTACTTTGGCTCAGATCATGATCTCACAGTTTGTGAGTTCGAGCCCCATGTCGGGCTCTTGTGCTGACAGCTCAGAGCCCTGGAGCCTGCTTCAGATTCTGTGTCTTCCTCTCTCTCTGTCCGTCCCCCACTTGCACGCTCTCTCTTTCCCTCTCAAAAATAAGTAAACCTTAATTAAAAAAAAAGAGTTTTATTTTTATGCCATGTCCCTTCCTTAAATTTAACTTCATAGGTGCCATTTAGGTGGCAGAGAACACTAAAGCCATTGTCCTTTCTGATGGAGTCTTCAATTAAAAACAAAAAAAAAGGAAATGGAGTCAAAATGTCTGCCTTCTGCTTACTATGTAATGTTATGCCATCTCTTACTGAAGAAAGCATGCCATCTACTTAGGAAATCCTCTTCTTCACATGGGCATTTGAAGGCAGAAGAAGGCTAAGTGGAAAGAGAACAAACAAGGAGGATTTTATTTCATAGAAAAAAAAATTGAGTTATAGGACACTTGCCAAGAGTTTTATGACAGCAAACCAAGATAGGACCCCAGCTGGGAATTTGGGACAGAAGGATCTTTTGAGAATTAAGAGCATTATTTATGTCATGTATACTCAGATATTCTCAACTTAGTTTCAGGTGGCAACAAGCACGGGATATTTGGAAATTTAGCTCTGTGTCTTTTAAGTGCCTTAAGGATAATCCTTTAAGCGCTTAAGAAAGTCTCCCAAAGCAAATACTATTTTGTAATGACCCACTTTTTTTTTTTTTAATATTGGTCACCAGATTATCCCTAAAGTAGTTGACATTATAGACTTTAAATGTAAAACTAACTACTACAATTTGTCTATAATAGGGCAGGGGTGCCTGGGTGGCTCAGTCGGTTAAGCTTCTGACTTCGGCTCAGGTCATGATGTTGCAGTTTGTGAGTTGAAGCCCGCATTGGGCTATGTGTTGACAGCTCAGAGCCTGGAGCTGCTTGGATTCTGTGTCTTCCTCTCTCTCTCTCTCTCTCTCTCTCTCTCTCTGCCCCTCCCCTGCTCATGCTCTCTCTCTGTCTCTCTCTCTCTCTCAAAAATAAATAAACATTAAAAAAATCTGTAATAGAGTAGATTGGATTAAGACATGTATACATAGTACACATGTGGTTTTATGTACACATGTGTGTGTGTGTATACATATATGTGAGAGGGTGACTGTATTCAATGATAAGCTGGAGCCAATTCATACTGGCTGATAAGACTTTTTTTTAATTTTCCAGAATTTTCAAACTGATTGTTAAAAATTAAATTGCTTAGATACACACTTTATATTTCTAAGAGGTAACTCCTTAAAAACCTCCAACTTACCACTTTCTATTATCTATACTCTCAAGGCTATGTTTTATATCGTTTCAGTATATTATAAATAAAATACAATAGTATGCTACTGCACATTTTTCCTCAGTGTTCAGTGATATGCTGTTAATCTGGAATCAGCATTGTTGGGAATATTTACACCACTGAAAATGGCAAACACTACAAATCAGGGTGTTTTTTTTTTAGAAGGGTCTGTTATTACATAATTGCCCCATCATACTAATATATTTTGTCAATAGATTTCAAAAGCAATGGTGGCCTAACTATTTCAATTTCATTATTATGAAATTGCCCATCTGTGTCACATCAGGGGACATGTGCCCCTTTAGATGGAAGGTCAGAAGACTATTCTAGGAGAGCTGAAGGCCACAGTATATGGCACCCATTCCATTCCACTGCCTGAGAGCCACTGAAAGAAAGGCTGTACTTCCTTTGGGTAAGACAAGAATAACCCAACAGACAAGAGACATCATGAATAATTCTTGAGGCAATTAATATAAAACATTTTTTTTTATTTTGAAGCTATTAGGAGAAAATATTTTTGCCACATATAGTAATCTATAAGGTTATTTCCTTTCCATTTTACTTTTTTTTCTTTTATCAAAATAAACTTGTTTTTCTCAAGTTGAATAATTTACTCCTGCACAATTTCATCTGAGACTCAAATCAACATGTTGTAGGAGGCAGATTTCCATAAGATTGCCCCTGGATCATTGTTGATTTATGAAAATGCCTTTCCTTTTTCACTCCTCCACTCTTCACTACAAACTTTCACTGCAAACAATAACTTTGTTATTGTTATGCTGAATTTTAATGAAAAGACCAATGTATGATGAAGTAAAAAAAAAATCATGAACCAACAAGGGATACTATTGACAGCTTCATAACCAAGAACAGAACACATTGGTTTTCATGCTAGCTCGAATTCCATTCCTGCATTAAAAGAAAGCTCATGTATGGGGGTTTCCTATCTACTGAGATAGTGTAAAAACTATATATTACAGAGATATGACAAAAAGTTAAGGTTTTCTTTTTTCTTTTTTTTTTTTTCAAACTAAAGGGTCAAGATAGACAATGACTGTTATAGCTGTGGAAGTAAGAGCCTGTGGCAAACTACCTGCTGTGTTCTCTGTGGATACAGCTTTTAATGCAATTCATTCTGCTATAACTTCTGTGAAAAAATACATATATAAAATCTTGAGGTAAAAAGAGATTTGCGAATCCATCTTGTCCAACTGCTGTATGTTGGCAGACATTTTTTTTTCCCTAGTAGGTTGTATAGTCTATTCTCTCTTTGGAGATGCTATCATGACATGTCTGCTATAGAAGCAGACAGTTGAGAACTTCATATATACCTGATGTGTCTGTCAGGTTCATTTAAAGCTTCTCCATGGAAATGGAGGATAAGTGATAATAACTGCCTAAGAAACTCCCTACGTAAGAGGAAACTAATCAGTTCACACTGGAGTTTCCTTTCTGTCACCCCAAAATATCCAGTAACGTTAAACTTCTGTAAGTTCATCCCCTTGCAGCTTTTATCATTTTTCTTGATACTTCCAAACCTTCACCCCAATTTATTTTAATCTAGGAGGTAAAATTTGTACTTCCTCCTTATTTAGTTCAATACAGGTTTTTTTTCCTTTTAGAAAGTTAAAACAGGTACATAGATATTTCTGACCCTCAGTTTAAATATTTTGTTTTAAATGCTTCAGTTAAATATCTAACTCTACTTTTGACAAAGTCAAATCATCAGTAAGTCAGATTAATATAAAAATTAACCTGCAAAATACCTGGATATGGAGAAAGACACTATACCACTGATTCTCTTCTCGCCTTCCCGTTTTATGTTATTGAATTTTCAAAAGTAATATCCAACATTTTTAAAAAATATTCAGTCCAGTTAATTCTTTAGCAAGCATGTTTTTACTACAAATGGCATACTATTTGTTAGCATAAGTTTACCAAACTCATGCCCAATAACTCCAAAACATGCTATATAAAGTAACACTCACTATGTTTGAAAAGAGGTGGCATCAAATTTCATGTGATGTTTTTTCTATGTTTAAATAAGCCAGTATTTGTGGAAAACAAATTATGTACAATTAAATATTAAAATTATAAGCATTAGTGGTTTTCTCTTATGGTAGTTTGCCACAAAGTTGTCCTAGTATATAGATAAGTAACAAAGAAAGAATCTGAAGACAGTACTCATCAAATGCTTTATAAACTCTGTCACTATAAAGCCAGATTATTTTGATCACACTCTACTGTGGGATATATCAGTAGGAGAGAATTTAAAATTTCAGTAAATACACTGAGAAATCGATTTACCACCTAATCTTGTCTCTCTGTACGTTATAGCAATAAAACATTTTTCAAAATGTGACAGGCACTCTAGTACTTGTCTTAGAAGTAGGAATTGTCAGTATAATAGTTATTTATGTTTATTAAGAATTAATGTACTTTGAAGAACTCTGGAAGGAATTACAGGTAGACTAGAAGTCTTTGTTTATCAATTATGAGATCCAGGGTCTTTATGAACATAATTTTCTCCAGACTGTTTTATTCTTTTCTTCACCAGTCCCATCTGCCACCTCAACATCATGTGGCTTTGCTACTGCAATCATGTTATATCATGCCTCAGTTCAACCAGTAGCAAAGGGGAAAGAATAAGAAAGAAAACAAATATTTATTTTGAGGAACCAATCAAAACTGTACCTGACATTTCCCGTTGATCAGAATGTGAAAATAAACATAGATAACCTGAGGGAAAAAAACAAAAAAACAAACAGAGGGTATTTATTCTTACCAGGGAGTCAGCCATCATCACTTACATTTAGCAGAGACTCAAAGACAGAAGGGGGATGAGAAAGCTTTATTGTGAATAAAAGGAAAGATTCAGGTATGATTGGATATTTTGCCTGGAGAAGTTGAGGCAATCCAGCTAGAAGTGATCATCTTATGTGACTGGTTTGGAGTATAGATTTCATTTTGTGTGACTGGCCCTGAGTTGGATGCTGGGTAAACAAGGCAGATAAGCCAGCAATTGTTGACTGAGTCCTGACTATTCTGGGCCAATTGCCACAGACTTTGTGGTTTGGCTTCCCAAGATGTTGCTGCAGATTTTGTGAGTCAAGTTCCAATGCCATATTGATCTGGTATTATCCATTTGTAAATTGTCTCTCAATAAATTGGTCACATGGCAATCCTGATAAAAAGGATGTCAGACAATACAGCTTTTTCTCGTGGTGGCTGTTACCCAACTAAATTTCTATGTCAAATGAGAACTCCCACAGCTAGCACATCAGGACTGTGAAGTATTTTTGCACATATTTGTTTGCTTGCGCAGACTACATTCAACCCTATCCTAAAGTAGATAATCTCCAAGTACCAAAAACTTATTAGTTACAATACAAAGTCTTGGATCTCTAGCTTATATGCAGGTCCATATATGATTCCCTTTTGATGGACGTGTGTACAAATTAAATGCATACCCAACACACAATACAATGGGTAGGTAGGAATAGAATATTTGCAATTCAAACTCCCATTAAGAGAATGAGAAACACTAAGTCTCACCAATGAATGAAATGATCAATTTCTGTAGTGGGAAAATTGCTAAGACAACCCCCCCCCCATGCACACAAACATGCACACATATACACACACGAACTCCAGAAGTAAAATGAGTTTCTTGGATAGCCCATCTGGCTACCACTGATGTTTCCTGGGCAGTATGTCCTCAACCATTTTCTTCTGTAGTTTGTAACTTAACCTAATGTGAGATTGTTCTGTGTGCATTATCTTCTCTGGCTACTCTGAAGTGGGCATTAAAGAGTGTGACTTACTTGGGGTCAGTTTTCTTAACCTATTTTCTAAGTCTGTTTTGGGGTTCTCTTTGAGGTTATTTTAGGAGTCCAACATCACAGGCTTTCTCCAGCAAAACTAGTAGTATTTTTGGTAATATAATTTCTTCAAATTATATTTGGGGCCATCTGAAACAATAGGTTTGAGTGGAAAGAAAAAGACCTTTATTTCAAGTATGCTGCTTGTCTGGCTCCCATTATGTGGTAGAAAACAATTATTGGAGGATGCTTCAGAAAGGCTTAAGGGCACAATCTTATTTCTTGAGAACCATCTTTTATATTAGCTTCAGGTGAGGCTAAGATTTGTCCCACCCTTATAGACTTCAGTCATATTGGAATTTAAGCTATAGACAAAAGAGCATCCTTTCCAAAGTTCATTGCATAATATCTTGCATAATGCTTAGATTTAACTAAAAATCCATCCCTGTTTTATAGGATTTTTGTAAAAGTGGCACAAAAACATGCATGTGCCCTAACATTCTTAATTTTTACCAATTATTTTCCCTAGAATTACAGTTCTCTATTGTTCTCTCTTATAGTTCTCTATAGTTCACTATTATAGTTCTCTATGTGGTTTACCTTAGAAGACATTACAGGCTCTTCAGCAATCACTGGCTTTCAGAATGTGTCCTTGGTGCCCAGTGTTCACCTGCTAAGCTATGCTACATATTTCAGATTTTACTATGTCAGCATTCCATTTTTAGGTACTAAATTCTATATTGAATAGGATATCATTTCACTTGGTAAAGCAGAGAGTCAAAATTAACAATGATACAAGTAAATTAGACATTTATATCATTTTCATATAAAAGTTGAATTTTTTGTTGTTGAATTTCCATGTTAGAATTCAACATGATCCTAGGCTGCCTCTTACTTGTTACTTTTCTGTTCTCAACATGTGACTTCCATTTCATAGAGTGCGATAACCACTCCAGCCTTTGCTATCATTATATCCAGTTAGGAAGAGGAAAAGAAAGTGCTGGCCATGACGCATCACATTAAGGCACAACTAGAAATTGCATACTGGCTAGATCTTGCTTATATGTTCATAGTTGGAAGAAAGGTAATATAGAAGATATCACCTTTATTCTGTCAGAAAAGTTTACTGTATGTAATCCAGAACTGTATAAAGAAGTTCATCAGGCAAAAAGAAAAGGATACTACATGGGGACCAAGATGTACATGAAAGATTTGAGAGCACTAGAAATGATAAATATGTGTGCAATAATAATTTTTATAATATTCAATAATAATAATTTCTTCAACGGATAACTGTGTGTTGAAAACAGTAACAAAACAATAGGAATAATACATTGTGAGATATAAAATGCTTGTGAAAATAAAATCTATTACACTAATATCTCAGAGTATGGGAAGGGACTAAAAGAAGTATATTTTGTAAGGTCCTTACATTATATGTGAAATGATATGATATTATTTTATCGTAGATACTAATAAGTTAAATATGTATATAAAAACCTAAGAACAACCAAAATATAATGAAATATGTAAAAAGGCAAAAATAAGATAAAATAAATAACATGATCAGCTGTTACAGGAATAATCAACTAATACAAAAGCAGGAAAAGAAAGAAACATTGGATAAGTTTCCCATTTACATGAATTTTTGACTAAGGAAAGGCCCCAGGTAGCTTCAGAAGAGGTGGCTAAATCTCAATAGAAAGTCATTGTTTTCTTTAACGTTTATTTATTTTTGAGACAGAGA
The DNA here is from genome assembly GCF_016509475.1 of Prionailurus bengalensis. Classification (NCBI taxonomy): domain Eukaryota; kingdom Metazoa; phylum Chordata; class Mammalia; order Carnivora; family Felidae; genus Prionailurus; species Prionailurus bengalensis. The sequence continues at coordinate 93,650,432 of NC_057354.1, read as the reverse complement.
GAGACAGAGCATGAACGGGGGAGGGTCAGAGAGAGGGAGACACAGAATCCGAAACAGGCTCCAGGCTCTGAGCTGTCAGCACAGAGCCCGACGCGGGGCTTGAACTCACGGACCGCGAGATCGTGACCTGAGCCAAAGTTGGCCGCTTAACTGACTGAGCCACCCAGGCGCCCCTAGAAAGTCATTGTTGAAATGATGCAAATAACAAGTGTTTGTAAGTCAAGATGACCATGACAGATGTAAAGTGTGATTTCTAAAGAAGAGAGCTATAGAAGACTACTGTTTCTTGGGCTAAATAATTGGTTTAATCTGTGAAACACACATGACTAAGGAAAACTCTAAGCAGCACAGTTAAGGCTACAAAAACTGAAGACAGATTTCTGCTACTTCCCACCACAAGAGAGGTAGATACTTTATTTCAATTCTAGGCACAGTTATATGGCCATTACAATAAGAATCCAGTTTCTACAATGAATCATTCGCAATATCAAAGGTACAATCTAGTTATTAGACATGTAGGGGGAAAAAGAAAATATATGACTCAAACAGAGGAGAAAGGACAGTTAATTTTGATAGACCTTGAGATGAATTAAATTTTAGAGTAATAGAAATAGTTATTAAGTGAATACTATAACTATGATAAAAGATACTAAACACATTTTAATAAGTGAGCAAATGGATTAGTTGAGTAGAAAATAGAAAATTTTAAAAAGAATTAAGAGAAAATTTTACACACACATTCAGACACACACTCACACACACACACACACACACACCCTCCAGAAATTAAAAACAAATACTAGATCAATGTAGCAGCAGATTAGAGTGATAGGAAGAAAAAATCAGAAAATGTAAAGACAGAATTATGGAAATTATCCAACCTGAAAAACATGGAACAGATTAAGAAAAAAATATAACCAAAACTTTAGTGCCTGTGCAACAGTATCAAAATGTCTATTACAATGTAAATTAAAACCCTAGAGTAAGAGGAGAGACATTTTGGGGATGACAAGGTATTTGAAGAATTAGTGAGCAAAATTTTTAAATGTGCTAAAAGACATAAATTTATAGACATTCCATTCACACTGAAAAAAAAAGGAACAGCATTATGAATTACTAGTGACTTCATATTAGAAACAGGATAGACCTTAAAAGAGTGGAAAACAAATAGCAAGATGGTAGTTATAACCCCAAACATATAAAAAGAATTACACCGAATTTAAGTGGACCAAACAGTCCAAAAAAAGTGAGATTATCTACCTGTTTAAAAAATGCAATACTCAAATATACTGTTCACAAGAGATCAACTTTAAATATTGTTAAAAGCAAAATAATAGGATCACTTATGTAAAGTTAACATGTCTAAATTAATACCAAGCAAAGTAAGATTAAGACAATGATTATTACCAATGGCAAAATGTTGTGCCACATTTAGTAAATTCATTAAAAAGGCATAACAAGGCCAGCGTGGATGAAACTAATAATTATATTCAAAATATATGATGCAGAAACTGACAAATTCACAAACATATTTAGAGGTTTTACCATTCATTTTTCAGACGATTTAACACCATAAACCAATATAACCTAGCATATACTTATAACTAATAAATTTAAACACCATAAACCACTATAACCTAGCACATACTTATAAAACACTATACTCAAAAAGGATGACATAAATATTTTTAAAGCATACATAGATTATTTAATAAGATAGACCATATGGAGTGATAAAAAGACGTCTCAATAATTTAAAAGATTTGAAATTATACAGAGTATTGTCTCTGATTATAAGGAATTAAAATCAAAATCAGTAAGTCAGAGAAAGACAAATACCATATGATTTCATTCATATGTGGAATTTAAGAAACAAACAAGAAAAGGAGAAAGAGAGAGAGAGAGAGAGAGAGAGAGAGAGGCAAACCAAGAAACAGACCCTTAACTATAGAAAACAAACTAATGGTTACCAAAGCTAGGTAGGTGGGTGAAATAGGTGATGAGGATTAAGGAGTGCACTTGTGATGAACACTGGGTGTTGGATAGTAGTGTTGATTCACTAAAGTGTACACCTGAAACTAATAGCACACTGTGTGTTAACTAAAAAAAAATAAATAAATAAAAATAAGTTAAAAAAAATCAAAATCAGTAAAAAAATTTTGGAAAAATTCTAAACAGGTTGCAAATTAAGCAACTCACTTTTAAACCACTCATTAGTCAAAGAGAAAATCACAAGGACATTTAGACAATATTTCAAACTGAATGAGATTTTGAGATGTCACCAAAATATGCATGGTACATATTCCTTCTATGTACTTATCAGCATTTAACATATCATACATTTTATTTATTGTGTTTATTTTTATTGGCTCTCTTTCCCTTGTAAATAATATTCTTTCTTGAGAGGAGGGGTCGCTTTTCACATTTAATTGGCCACAGGGGAGGAGGCCTCCTCCATATCACTGGAGGTGCTCTCAAATTTCTTTAGCCACCTCAAGCTTGAGACCTGGAGTTTCTGGGGGTGGCTCAGCACATAGGGCATGTTCCCGTCATCTCAGATGGGCACTGGATAGTTGTGGAGCATGGCCTGGTTGATCATAGTGGCATATTTGGTGAAGGGGCTGAGGGTGGGCAGAATTATAGTGAGGCCCCCAATGATGAAGGACATGACCAGCACCAGCTCCTTGGCCCAGGTATCCTTGAGGAAACTGGCCAGTCTCCCAAACATCTTGTACTCAGTGGTGGCCAAAAGTAATATTCTTGAATGCAGGTATCTTTTTTTCTCCCTTTATTCACTGCAGAACCTAGCACAATGGCTGACACAGAATTGGTACTTAGCAAATAAGAGAACACTAAGACCCATTTATTATGTCACATGCTCAGTTTCACAGATTTAATTGGAAGGATTTTACTACGTTTATATTGTTCAAATGAATGAGCCTTAATAACTAACATTTATTGTCTACTGTTGATCAGGCACCACTCTAAGCTCTTTGTATGTATATTTCAGTTTTTTAGTGAAAAGAACTTGATGTGAGAGGTACTATTATTATTATATTTGTTTGAAAACAAAAGTCACTGATAGAGTTTATAAATTGCCCAAGGTAAAGATACCAGGAATTATGGAACCAGGAATCCATCACAAATCATTTGACTTCAGAGTTCATGTACTTACCTGTGTTATTTATTGTTATATAACAAATTAAGCTAAAATTAGCAGCTTAAATCAACAAGCATTTATTATTTCACAGTTTCTTTGAATCAGGAATCCAAGCACCACATAGAGATGCCTGTGATTCAGGATCTGTCATGAAGATACAATCAAGGTTTTGGCCAGTGTTGTGATTATCTCTGGGTGCCAGTGGGGACGATTCACTTCCAAGGTTATTCACTTGGCTGTTGGCTACCTTGAGATGGTCACTGGCATTTGCCCAGAAACATCAGCTCCTTGGCACATGAGCCTCACCATAGGGCTATTTATAGCATGCTATCCTGTTTCTCCCAGAATAAGGGGCTCCTAGAGGAAGAGTGAGGCATAGTCTATTGGAAGTGGTCACAATCTTTTTCTAATTAGTCTTAGAAGTGACATCAATTTTTCTATATTCTATTCATTAGAAGTGAGTCCCTTGGTCTAGTCTCTATACCAGGAGAGGAGCCCACAAGGGCGTGAATTCCAAGATGTGAGGCTTACCTGGGGACACTTAATTGCTATTTGCCTCAATAATCATTCTGGGTGGATAGATGTATTATTGAATTAATGAATGAGTGGAATGAACAATTAAAAAAATTTGCAAAACCAGTGGAACATTTCATATATATCAAGAGTACATTCCTAAAATAATGTTTAAAATATAGTTATGAGGCACCTGTGTGGCTCAGTTGGTTAAGCTTCTATTGATTTTGGCTCAGGTTATGATGATCTCATGGTCATGAGTTCGAGCCCTGTGTCGGGCTCCCAACTGTCACTGCAGAGCCTGCTTGGGATTCTGTCTCTCAAAATAAATAAATAAACTTTTTTAAAAAGGCTTTAAAATTTTAGTTATGAATGCATATAGCTCTTGAGTCCTAAATTCTTATGAGAGTTGCAAGGGTATGTTTTCTGTTGGCCTGTATATAAAACAAAGCTCATCACATTAGTGATCACTTAGCTCTTTAGGCCTGTGGAAATCTAGACATCTTCCTGTGAATACATTTTAAGTGACAGTGGTCATTATATATAATTGATTAAAAGTCAACCAACTGAAAATCATTCACGTATGAGGTTCTCATGGCAACAGATTCTAAGAGTTTTTTATCCTAAATTTTTTATTGGTTCTAAATTACTTGCCATTAATTTGATCAAATAGCTTCTTGTTTTCAAATGATGAAGCAGTAATTTTTTTAAACTATATTTATGTTAATTATGTGGTAGATGAGGAAGGTGAAACCCTTCTATACAAAGATTTAATCTCAATGGGAGGAATATTTTCACTGTCACTCCCAGGCAATAGTCTCTACCCTACCTTTATATCCAGGGTTCAAGGAGATGGAATTCCTTAGCCACCTAATGATTAGGTAATTTTTGAACAAAATTTTTTCTCATTAGTTAACTGAATGACTCGAATTGTCATCATTGAAGGAACTTAAAATTTCTCCATTATTATCTTAATAAAGACCTGTTTCTAAAATTTGATGATATTGCTACTATAAAGGAGTAAAGAAGAAGTCTGCAGCGTATGCATGCAGTGGACTGAATGTTTGTGACCCTTGGAAAATTCATATGTTGAAACCTCATCCTCAATGTGATGGTACTGTATAGCCTTTGGTAGGTGATTAGGTCATGAGAGTGAGACGCTCAAGAATCAGATTAGTGTCCTTATAAAAGAGACAGAACATGGCTGTCTATGAACCAGGAAGAGGGCTCTCACCAGACAGTGAATCTGTCAACAACTTGATCTTGGTCTTTCCAGCCTCCAGAACTGTGCAAAATAAATTTCTGTTGTTTATAACCCACACAGTCGGTAGTAATCTGTTATAGCAGCCTGAATGGACAAAGACAATGTGTCATTAAATGAAAACTTGCAAAAATATGATTTATCCTCACACTTCTTAACAGTAATTAGCATAAATCAAGGCCTGCAGGACTAGAATGAAAGGGAAACAGATTATATTGTAATTCATCTTCCTGAGACCACAGAAAAGACTAATTAGAAGTATGTAGAAAACACAGCACTGTTTGCCTGAGAGATAAGAATTGGCTATACAATAGATAAAAATTAGCTCACTTTTACACAGATGGATTGTTGGCATCGGAAGACAACTATGAGGAAGGTTTTAGATATGTAATGGAAGGACTAAGCTACAAGGCCAATACCAAGCCCAGTGGACGGAATTTTGAAGATGCCAAGTGGACTGAAATATGTCTTTTCCTTGAGTCCCTGGTGCTAAGTCTATGTATAAAAGAAAATATGATTATCCTCAAACATCACTTTTTAAATATTAAGTGCTATAAGACATGTGGAGTTTTACAGAGAAAGATAACATTTGATCATAGGAACAAAGTGTTTGATAGTTGATGGTTTGTGATTCAAATGTAAAGGTTGTAAGAAGTTTTCTCAGACATGCCAAATCACAGAAAAAATGTGATCTCTGTCTGAATTATAAAGTAAAACTATAATAGATATGTACATTGACAAAGAAAGATACATTCCACTTGGAGATGGATCACAATGAATAACTCATTAAGGGTGAAGTCACAGCATTGAAGCTTTTTAATAACAAAGTATTAAGTTCACTCTTAAACTGAGAGAACTTTGAGCACAAATGCAAAGCCATTTCCTGAAGAGGAGAAGTTTGTACTGTGATTATAGAATTCAGTGAGTCTAGAGCCTAGCATAAGAAAAATAGCTCTGAGGCAACAGTGAAATCATTAATTTGTTTGTGTGTGTGTGTGTGTATAATTTCCCTCTCAATCAGTATAAAACGGAGGCAGGGTCTGTGACTCTTTTCCTCATATGCTATAGTAGAGTTGAAAATGGAAACCATCAGATGTAAAGAAAGCTTTTCTGAACTTTTAGGCCAATTGAGATCATGTGATGTGTCCTGAAGTACAAAGACCAGGTAGAAATTTTTAGTAATTTAAGAAAAGGAGATTTCTTTTGTTTGGAAAAAGCAGAGAGATCTGTGGGGCTTGAGAATAAACTGTGGTGGGGGGAACATTCACCCTATTTACTAGTAATGCCCCTGAAATTCAGGTGGGAATACATTAGGAGAGATGGGTGATTTGTGTGACTAGGGAGGTCACATTTAGTAACTTGCCTCAGGAAATATACAGAGAAGAGATGGTCCAGGGGCGCCTGGGTGACTCAGTTGGTTAAGTGTTTGACTTTGGCTCAGGTCATGATCTGCGGTTCATGGGTTCAAGTCTCATGTCATACTCTGTGCTGACATCTAGAGCCTGGAGCCTGCTTTGGATTCTGTATCTCCTCTCTCTGCCCTTCCCCTGCTCTCTCTCTCTCTCTCTCTCTCTCTCTCTCAATCATAAATAAACATTAAAAGAGAGAGAGAGAGAAGAGACGGTCCAGAGGTCAAGTGTGGACTTGGGTTTGAGCAAAGAAATTGCAGGACAAACATCTAATAAACCAAGAGAGAAAAGACTGTATTAGTTATCCCAAATGTTTGTATGTTAAAGCAATAAGCATTTATTATATCACAGTTTCTGTGGGTCAGAAATGTAGGCGTGGCTTAGTTGAGTGGATTTTGGCTCCAGATCTCTCCTAAATTTTTAGTCACGCTGTCAGATAGGGCTGTGGTCATATCATTGTGGTTAAGTGTCTGACTTCAGCTCAGGTCATGATCTCGTGAGTTCGAGCCCTGCATCGGGCTCTGTGCAGACATCTCAGAGCCTGGAGTCTGCTTTGGATTCTGTGTCTCTTTCTTGCTCTGCTCCTCCCCCACTCATGCTCTGTCTCTCTCTCAAGAATAAATAAACATTAAAAAATATTTTTAAAAAAGGCCTTAAAAAAAATTTCAGTAGAGAGGGTAGGAAGGAGACCATGAAAAATCTTACACATATATTTAGGGGATCAAGAAAGGAGAGCAAGAACAGCGGTGATATGTTTCCACAATGAATTAAATTATCAATTGCAAGACAGCAATGAACTCAAAGCATAAAAAAAGTAAGTAATTCACAACCCAACAACACAGAATAATTGTAAAAACCCAGATTAAAAGGCATTTTAAGAATAGTCAGAAGAATAAACATATCACCTTCCAAAAAAAAGTCTTAGACTCAGAGATAACTTCTGAAAAGTAACAGTGGAAGCTGAAAGACAATGAAATATCTTGAATGTGGCAAAAGACAACAATTACCAATCTATAATATCATATGCAGTTAAATTTTCTTCACAAATAATGATATAAAGATCTACTCAGACTTACAGAAATTGAAGTAACTCACCAATACAGAACCCACAGTTAAGGTTCTTTTTTAAGCATGAGTAAAATGATACCAGGTGATAGTTTAGAGATTAATGAAATAAGGAGTAATAACAAAATACAAACCCCCAGATACCCATAAATACATATATGGGTAAATTAAAATGAGTATCTACTGTATAAAACAAAATAATAACAATGATATTTTGGGAAAATCAGAGTATATATTAAATTTGCTAGAAAAATAAAAATTGAAAGGAGGGATAAATAGCTTATGGCTTTTTAAAGTCTTTTATTATCAGTTAGGGGAAAATATCGATATTATAATTTAAGAAGTAAAGAATTCATGGTTTTAATTTTAGAGTAACTATAAATACAAATAGGAAAATAGAATCTTTCTGACAACAGAGGAAAAGTGGAATAATAAAATTAAATCTGGGAAAGAATAGGAAATGCATAGTAAAATGATAAATTTATATTAAATATAAATGAAATATATTTGAAAATATATGTTGATGTTTTCTTGTATAATGCATATAGTACATTGTTTTTGTTTTATTTTTTGTTCTTATTTATTTTATTCCCCAAAAGGATTTATAACAGTAACAGATTTTAGTAAAAATGAATAATTATTACCAAGAAGGAAGAACTGGAGACTGCTAACAGAAGCCACTTTGTAACTTTGATATAATATTTATAATCATTCACAATATACCATATAGCATTATAATTAAAAATAATTTAAATAGTATGCAAGTTAACATCAAAAATATTATAAAAAAATTATGAAGATAAATTATAAAGTGAGAGCTAAATTGGACAAATATGAAAAAATGATTAATGCTATTAGTAAATAAATAATCCTATTTAGAACAAAAGCCCCCTTCCAAAAAAAAAAACAAAACAAAACTTGCCACCTATGTTAACAGGCAATTCAAATATGAAAACTGATCATGGCCAGTAAAATTAAAGATTTAAAAATTAAATGAGATATTATATTAAATTTCAGAAATGCTATTATTTTATCTTTTCTATTTAAGGTTATAAATAGAAATAAAGTATAGTATAAAGAATAGAATAAATAGAAATAAAGTATAGTAATAAGGTATTATTTTATCTTTTCTATTTAAGGTTGTTTATGAGTCTGATGAATGAAGGCCTCCAAGAAACCCCTAGTAGGAGTTTAAACATAGCAACACATATCACAAATCTCAAAAGTAATTGCAGATTTATACTCAAAAATTCCCTTTTATTAATTTATCCTGAAGAAGCAGAGTTAATGAACACAGGGATTTCTGTATGAGAATGTTCATTGATATATTATGATTTTGAAACCACTCTAAATATAGATATTATTCAGCTATAGAGAATAGATTTAATTTATTTTAGTGTATTGATAGAATATAGTTTCATTTAGGCAATATGTATTATTTTATTTACTTATATTTTTGGCAGCACGTAATTTTTATTTCAATTTTAGTTAACATACAGTGCAATATTGGTTTTAGGATTAGAATTAAATGATTCATCACTTACATACAGCACCCAGTGCTTATCACAAGTGCCCGCCATAATACCCATCACCTATCTAGCCCATCTCCCACTCACTCCCCTCCATCAACCCTCAGTTTCTACGTTAAGAGTCTCTTGTTGTTTGTTTCCTTTTCTTCTCTTTTTTCCCCTCCTTCCCATATGTTCATATGTTTTTTATTTTTTAAGCTTATTTGTTTATTTAGAGAGACAGAGCACATGAGTGGGGAAAGGGCAGAGAGAGAGGAAGAGAGAGAATTCCAAGCAGGGTCCCCACTGTCAGCACAGAGCCTGATGCAGGGCTCAAACTCACGAACTGCAAAATCATAACCTGAGCCAAAAGAGTCAGAAGCTTAACAGACTAAGCCACCCAGGCATCCCTTTAACTGTTTTGTTTCTTGAATTCAGTATTTGCTTTCTCTAATTGACTTACTTCACTTAGCATAATACATTCTAGCTCCATCATTGCAAATAGCTAGATTTCATTCTTTTTGATGGCCGAGTAATGTGTGTGTGGGTGTGTGTGTGTACCACAACTTCTTTATACATCCATCAATCGATGGACATCTGGGCTTTTCCCATAGTTTGGCTATTGTTGATAATGCAGCTGCAAACATTGGGGTGCATGTACCCCTTTGAATCTGTATTTTTATATACTTCGGGTAAATACCTAATAGTGCAATTGCTGGTTGGTAGGGTAGTTCTATTTTTAATTTTTTGAGAACCATCCATGCTGTTCTCCAGAGGGCATTTCCAACTAGTTTGTATTCCCAACAGCAGTGCAAGAGGGTTTCCCTTTCGCCACATCCTTGCCGACATTTGTTGTTTCTTGTGTTGTTAATTTTAGCCATTCTGACAGCTATGAGGTCATATCTCATCGTGGTTTTGATTTGTATTGCCCTGATGATGAGTGGTGTTGACCATCTTTTCACATGTCTGTTAGCCATCTGGATGTCTTCTTTGGATAAATGTCTATTCATGTTTTCTGCCCATTTATTAACTGGGTTGTTTGTTTTTTTGGGTATTGAGTTTTAACGTTCTGTATACATTTGTGGATACTAATTCTTTATTAAATATGTCGTTTATCAGATATATCTTCTCTCATTCTGTAGGTTGCCTTTTTTTTAATTAAAAAAAAAATTTTTAATGTTTATTTATTTCTGGGACACAGAGAGACAGAGCATGAGTGGGGGAGGGTCAGAGAGAGAGGGGGACACAGAATCTGAAGCAGGCTCCAGGCTCTGAGCTATCAGCACAGAGCCCGACGCGGGGCTCGAACTCACAGACTGTGAGATCATGACCTGAGCCGAAGCCAGACGCTCAACCGACTGAGCCACCCAGGCGCCCCTGTAGGTTGCCTTTTGATTTTGTTGATTATTTCCTTTGCTGTGCAGAAGCTTTTTATCTTGATGAGGTCCCAATAGTTCATGTTTGCTTTTGTTTCCCTTGCCTCCAGTGACATGTCTAGTAAGAAGTTGCTGTAGCTGAGGTCAAGAGATTGCTGCCTGTGTTGTCCTCCAGGATTTTGATGGTTTCCTGTCTCACATTTAGGTCTTTCATCCATTTTGAATTTATGTTTGAATTTATGTTGGTGTAAAAAAGTGGCCCAGTTTCATGTTTCTGCATGTCACCATCCAATTTTCCCAACACCATTTGTTGAAGAAACTGTCTTTTTTTTTCCCATGGGATATCCTTTTCTGCTTTGTCTGAAGATTAGTTGAACATATAGTTGTGGGTCCATTTCTGGGTTTTCTATTCTGTGCCCTTGATGTAGGTGTCTGTTTTTGTGCCAGTACATACTGTCTTGATGACTACAGCTTTGTAATAGAGCTTCAGGTCTGGAATCATGAAGCTTCTAGTTTTCTTTTCCTTTTTCAGGATTGCCTTGGCTGTTTAGGTTCTTTTGTGGGTCCATACAAATTTTAGAACTGTTTGTTCTAGCTCTGCAAAAGATGCTGGCTGTATTTTGATAGGGATTGTATTAATGTGTAGATTGCTTTGGATAGTGTAGACATTTTAACAACGTTTGTTCTTACAATCCATGAGCATGGAATGCTTTTCCTTCTTTGTTCCTTTTCAATTTCTTTCAAAAGTGTTCTATAGTTTTCAGTGTACACATCTTTTACCTCTTTAGTTAGGTTTATTCCTAAGTGTCTTAGTATTTTTGGTGCAATTGCAAATGGGATCCATTCCTTGATTTCTTTTACAGCTTCTTTGTTATTGGTGTATAGAAATGCAACAGATTTGTGCATGTTGATTTTATATCCTGTGACTTTGCTGAATTCATGTATTAGTTCTAGCATTTTTTGATGGAGTCTTTCAGGTTTTCTACACAGAGTATCATGTCATCTGGAAATAGTGCAAGTCTGATTTCTTCCTTGCCAATTTCTATAACCTTTATTTCTTTTTGTAGTCTGATTTCTGAGGCAATCTGTGTAAGTAGTAATGATGGGAGTGGATATCCTTGTCTTGTTCCCGACTGTAGGGGAAAGGCTCTCAGTTTTTCTCCATTGAGGATGATATAGCTGTGGGTCTTTATGATGTTGAGGTATGTGCCATATATCCCTACTTTATTGAGAGTTTTTTTTTTATCAAGAATGGATGCTGTATTTTATCGAATTCTTTTTATGCATCTATTGACAGTATCATATGGCTCTTATCCTTTCTTTTATTAATGTGGTGTATCATGTTGATTGATTTGTGAGTATTGAACCAGCCCTGCATCCAAGGAATAAATCCAGTTGATCATGGTGAATAATTATTTTACTGCACTGTTGAATTCAATTTGCTAGTATCTTGTTGAGAATTTTTGCATCCATGTTCATCAGGGATATTGTCCTGTAAATCTCATTTTAGTGTGGTGTTTGTCTGTTTTTGGGATCAAGGAATTCTGGCTTCATAAAATGTGTTCGGAAGTTTTCATTCCATTTTTATCTTTTGGAACAGTTTGAGAAGAATAGGTATTAACACCTCTTTAAATGTCTGGTAGAATTCCCCTGAGAAGCCATCTGGCCCAGGACTCTTTGGATTTTTATTACTTATTCAACTTCTTTGCTGGTTATGGGTCTGTTCAAATTTTCTATTAATCCTAGTTCAGTTTTTGTAGTTTGTGTGTTTATAGGAATTTTTCCATTTCTTATAGATTGCCCAGTTTGTTGGCATATAATTTTTCATTGTATTCCCTTTTAATTGTTTGTATTCTGTAGTGGTGTTGTGATCCTTCCACTTTCATTTGTGACTTTATCTATTTGGGTCCTTTCTCTTTTCTTTTTTATAAGCCTGGCTAGGGGTTTATGAATTTTGTGAGTTCTTTCAAAGAACCAGCTCTTAGTTTCATTGATTTGTTCTAGTGTTTTTTGTTTGTTTGTTTGTTTCTGTATCATTTAGTTCTGCTCTAATCTTTATTATTTCCCTTCTTCTGCTGGTTTTAGGCTTTATTTGCTATTCCTTTTCTAGCTTCTTTAGGTGTAGGGTTAGGTTGTATATTTGGGACCATTCTTGCTTCTTGAGATAGGCCTGAATTACAATACACTTCCCTATTAGGACTGCCTTTACTGCACCCCAAAGGTTTTGGACTGTCATGTTTTCATATTCATGTATTTTTTTATTTCTACTTTAATATCTTGGTTAACCCATTTATTCTTTAGTAGGATGTTTTTTAACCTCCATGTATTTGAGGGCTTTCCAAATTTTTTCTTGTGGTTGACTTCAAGTTTCATAGCATTGTGATCTGAAAATATGGGTGGGATGATCTTGATTTTTTTGTACTTGTTGAGGGCTGATTTGTGACCTAGTATGTGATCTATTCTGGAAAACTTCAACGTACACTAGAGAAGAATGTGTGTTCTGTTGCGTTAGAATGAAATGTTCTGAATATATTTAAGTCCACCTGGTCCAGTGTGTCATTCAAAGCTGTTGGTTCCTTGTTGATTTTCTGCCTATTTGATCTGTCCATTGATGTAAGTGGGGTGTTAAAGCCATCTACTATTATTGTATTATTATCAATGAGTTTCTCTATGTTTGTCATTAATTGATGTATATAATTGGATGTTTTCAGCTTGGGGACATAAATATTTATAATGATCTTCTTCATGGGCAGATCCATTAATTATGATATAATGTCCTTTATCTCTTGTTACAGTCTTTGGTTTAAAATCTAGTTTGTTTGATATAACTATGGCTACTCCATATATATTTTTTTGACATCCGTTACCATGATAGATGGTTCTCCATCCCCTTTCAATCTTCAGGTGTCTTTAGGTCTAAAATGAGTCTCTTGCAGGCAGCATATACCTGGATCTTATGGTGTTTTGTTTGGTTTGGTTTGGTTTTTGTTGTTGTTGTTGTTGTTTCGTTTTGTTTTAAATTCATTTCTGATATCCTGTGTTTTGATTGGAGCATTTAATAGAGTTCATGTTTCTGGTGATGTTCTCTTGTCCTTTGTAGTCTTTGTTGCTTTTGGTGTTTTTTGTTTGTTTTTTCTCCACTCAAAGAGTCTCCTTAAAATTTCTTACAGGGCTAGTTTAGTGGTCACAAACTCCTTTAGTTTTTGTTTTTCTGGGAAACTCTAACTCTCTTCCTATTCTGAATGCCAGCTTGAATGTATAAAGAATTCTTGGCTGCATATTTTTGCCATTCAGTTCATTGACTATATCTTGCCACTCCTTTATGCCTGGAAGGATGTATTTTTTAAGGAATAAGTAATTATTGTTCTAAATTCTAATATATTTTCTTTTAAATGGGAGGAAACAAAAATTAAATAAATAATTTTCAATTTTATAACAATTATGCATGCAGATATTTTAATAAAAATTCCCCCAAAATAAAATAAAATTACTAAAAATTTTCAAGGTTATATACAAATATATATATGTATATATGTATAAATATATATGTATGTATATACATACATACAAATATATATGTATATATGTATTAATATATGTATGTATATACATATATACAAATACATATATGTATACATACGTACATATATATATATGTATGTGTATATTTAGATAAAATGTCCATTCTTTGGATGTTAAATTTATAACTAATTTTGTCTTCATTTTGTTTTCATTTTCCACATTTTGTAATTAATGATTATAAGTGTTCATTGACAATAATGATACAACATTCTTTTTTTTTTAAATTTTTTAATGTTTATTTGTTTTTGAGAGAGAGAGACAGAGTGTGAGCAAAGGAGGAGCAGAGAGAGAGGGAGACAGAATCTGAAGCAGGCTCCAGTCTCTGAGCGGTCAGCACAGAGCCTGATGTGGGGCTCAGACTCATGAGCCGTGAGATCATGACCTGAGCCACCCAGGCACCCCTAATGATACAACATTCTTAAAGCAAAGTGGTGCTCAAGCTTACTAAGTCAGTGTTATGTTGGAAATGACTTCCACTGGCCTGTAAGTGCCCATTGGTGCAACCCTCCTGTCATGTTCATTGCTTAAAATTGACTGTTGTAAAGATTTACCCTGTGGATATCTGAAAATGCTACAAATCTTTTTTTTTTTTTTATACAGAAAGCTAGTTTTTAAACATTTACCATCACACCACAGGGCTAGGAAAAACAAACAGAGATACTTCAGACAATATATTTAGTGAACAATTCATAATTCTCCTGAAAAAGATAGTTAGATGTCTACATATTTATTTCTTCAAAAATAATAACATTCATATTTAATAGCAGCTAGCAAACATATTCTTTCCTTGACTTTTATTTTCTTATTCTTGTCATTTTCTTTCCCATTTAAAACAAGTTATTATTTTCATTTATTCTTAAGTCATTTTTGTTTAATGTTTACTCTCACATAGCTATGCAGAAGACCCTAGCAAGATTCACACCTTTAGCCATCAATATTTATGAAGTAAACGGGTCCTAGAGCAATAACTATACATTTGGTTGCACATAATAACATCATAAAATAAGAGATATATAAATATAACACATATTAATAAAGCCACATCTTGCTGGGAGAAACTCAGGCTTTTTAAATCACAGGTGCTAATGAGACCTTACCTGCTGAGAGTGAGAGAAGCTGAACATTTTAGGTACATATATGGATACAAGAGACACTATGGACTTTGTCCCAATGTTAGCCACTATAATCAATGGAGATTAAACATTCAGAAAAAAATGTGGTAGTACTTGCTATTTTAATATGGTTTAAAACATTTGTGTAGATTTCTGTCTGAATTTTGGTAGTTCCTCATAAAAAGGAAGCTTAATTTTTGAACTGTAAATAATTAGCCCCACAACCCATTGTTACTCAAAGTGTACTCCATGGATACATACCATCAGTATCACCTACACTTGTTAGAAACGTACCTCCTGGGAGGAGGAAGATGGCGGCGTAGGAGGACGCTGGGCTCACCTCGCGTCCTGCTGATCACTTAGATTCCACCTACACCTGCCTAAATAACCCAGAAAACCGCCAGAGGATTAGCAGAACGGAGTCGCCGGAGCCAAGCGCAGACGAGAGGCCCACGGAAGAGGGTAGGAAGGGCGGCGAGGCGGTGCGCACTCCACGGACTGGCGGGAGGGAGCCAGGGCGGAGGGGAGGCTCGCCGGCAGAGCAGAGCCCCCGAGTCTGGCTTGCAAAAGCGGAGGGGCCTGACGGACTGTGTTCCGACAGCAAGTGCGACTTAGCCTCTGGGAGCTCATAAGTGAACAGCTCTGCTCGGAAAGCGGGAAGGCTGGAGGACAAAGGGAGGGAGAGCTGCTGAGCCCCCTGACAACAGAGCTCAGTTTGGTGGGGAACAAAGGCGCTCGCCAGCGCCATCTCCCCCGCCCATCCCCTAGCCAAAATCCCAAAGGGAACCGGTTCCTGCCAGGGAACTTGCTCCCTCCGCGCAAACACCCAACTCTGCGCTTCTGCGGAGCCAAACCTCTGGCAGCAGATCTGACTCCCTCCCGCTGCCACAGGGCCCCTCCTGAAGTGGATCACCTAAGGAGAAGCGAGCTAAGCCTGCCCCTCCAGCCCCTGTGCACCTTGCCTACCCACCCCAGCTAATACACCAGATACCCAACATCACAAGCCTGGCAGGGTGCAAGTAGCCCAGACAGGCCACGCCACCCCACAGTGAATCCCACCCCTAGGAGAGGGGAAGAGAAGGCACACACCAGTCTGACTGTGGCCCCAGCGGTGGGCTGGGGGCAGACATCAGATCTGACTTCGGCTCCGCCCACCAACTCCAGTTATACACCACAGCACAGGAGAAGTGCCCTGCAGGTCCTCACCACGCCAGGGATTATCCAAAATGACCAAGCAGAAGAATTCCCCTCAGAAGAATCTCCAGGAAATAACAACAGCTAATGAGCTGATCAAAAAGGATTTAAATAATATAACAGAAAGTGAATTTAGAATAATAGTCATAAAATTAATCGCTGGGCTTGAAAACAGTATAGAGAACAGCAGAGAATCTCTTGCTACAGAGTACAAGGGACTAAGGAACAGTCACGAGGAGCTGAAAAACGCTTTAAACGAAATGCATAACAAAATGGAAACCACCACAGCTCGGCTTGAAGAGGCAGAGGAGAGAATAGGTGAACTAGAAGATAAAGTTATGGAAAAAGTGGAAGCTGAGAAAAAGAGAGTTAAAAAATCCAGGAGTATGAGGGGAAAATTAGAGAACTAAGTGATACACTAAAAAGAAATAATATACGCATAATTGGTATCCCAGAGGAGGAAGAGAGAGGGAAAGGTGCTGAAGGGGTACTTGAAGAAATAATAGCTGAGAACTTCCCTGAACTGGGGAAGGAAAAAGGCATTGAAATCCAAGAGGCACAGAGAACTCCCTTCAGACGTAACTTGAATTGATCTTCTGCACGACATATCATAGTGAAACTGGCAAAATACAAGGATAAAGAGAAAATTCTGAAAGCAGCAAGGGGTAAACGTGCCCTCACATATAAAGGGAGACCTATAAGACTCGTGACTGATCTCTCTTTTGAAACTTGGCAGGCCAGAAAGAATTGGCACGAGATTTTCAGGGTGCTAGACAGAAAAAATATGCAGCCGAGAATCCTTTATCCAGCAAGTCTGTCATTTAGAATAGAAGGAGAGATAAAGGTCTTCCCAAACAAACAAAAACTGAAGGAATTTGTCACCACTAAACCAGCCCTACAAGAGATCCTAAGGGGGACCCTGTGAGACAAAGTCCCAGAGACATCACTACAAGCATAAAACATACAGACATCACAATGACTCTAACCCGTATCTTTCTATAATAACACTGAATGTAAATGGATTAAATGCACCAACCAAAAGACATAGGGAATCAGAATGGATAAAAAAACAAGACCCATCTATTTGCTGTCTACAAGAGACTCATTTTAGAACTGAGGACACCTTTAGATTGAGAGTGAGGGGATGGAGAACTATGTTTCATGCTACTGGAAGCCAAAAGAAAGCTGGAGTAGCCATATTTATATCAGACAAACTAGACTTTATTATTTTTTTTTCTTTTTCCACGTTTTTATTTATTTTTGGGACAGAGAGAGACAGAGCATGAACGGGGGAGGGGCAGAGAGAGAGGGAGACACAGAATCGGAAACAGGCTCCAGGCTCTGAGCCATCAGCCCAGAGCCTGACGCGGGGCTCAAATTCCCGGACCGCGAGATCGTGACCTGGCTGAAGTCGGACGCTTAACCGACTGCGCCACCCAGGCGCCCCAGACAAACTAGACTTTAAATCAAAGGCTGTCACAAGAGATGAAGAAGGACATTATATAATAGTTACAGGGTCTATCCATCAGGAAGAGCTAACAATTATAAATGTCTATGCGCCGAACACCGGAGCCCCAAATATATAAAACAATTACTCATAAACATAAGCAACCTTATTGATAAGAATGTGGTAATTGCAGGGGACTTTAACACCCCACTTACAGAAATGGATAGATCATCTACGCACACGGTCAACAAAGAAACAAGGGCCCTGAATGAGACATTGGATCAGATGGACTTGACAGATCTATTTAGAACTCTGCATCCCAAAGCAACAGAATATACTTTCTTCTCGAGTGCACATGGAACATTCTCCAAGATAGATCATATACTGGGTCACAAAACAGCCCTTCATAAGTTTACAAGAATTGAAATTATACCATGCATACTTTCAGACCACAATGCTATGAAGCTTGAAATCAACCACAGAAAAAAGTCTGGAAAACCTCCAAAAGCATGGAGGTTAAAGAACACCCTACTAACGAATGAGTGGGTCAACCAGGCAATTAGAGAAGAAATTAAAAAATATATGGAAACAAACGAAAATGAAAATACAACAATCCAAACGCTTTGGGACGCAGCGAAGGCAGTCCTGAGAGGAAAATACATTGCAATCCAGGCGTATCTCAAGAAACAAGAAAAATCCCAAATACAAAATCTAACAGCACACCTAAAGGAACTAGAAGCAGAACAGCAAAGGCAGCCTAGACCCAGCAGAAGAAGAGAAATAATAAAGATCAGAGCAGAAATAAACAATATAGAATCTAAAAAAACGGTAGAGCAGATCAACGAAACCAAGAGTTGGTTTTTTGAAAAAATAAACAAAATTGACAAACCTCTAGCCAGGCTTCTCAAAAAGATAGGGAGATGACCCAAATAGATAAAATCATAAATGAAAATGGAATTATTACAACCAATCCCTCAGAGATACAAACAATTATCAGGGAATACTATGAAAAATTATATGCCAACAAACTGGACAACCTGGAAGAAATGGACAAATTCCTGAACACCCACACTCTTCCAAAACTCAATCAGGAGGAAATAGAAAGCTTGAACAGACCCATAACCAGCGAAGAAATTGAATCGGTTATCAAAAATCTCCCAACAAATAAGAGTCCAGGACCAGTTGGCTTCCCAGGGGAGTTCTGCCAGACGTTTAAAGCAGAGATAATACCTATCCTTCTCAAGCTATTCCAAGAAATAGAAAGGGAAGGAAAACTTCCAGACTCATTCTATGAAGCCAGTATTACTTTGATTCCTAAACCAGACAGAGACCCAGTAAAAAAAGAGAACTACAGGCCAATATCCCTGATGAATATGGATGCAAAAATTCTCAATAAGATACTAGCAAATCGAATTCAACAGCATATAAAAAGAATTATTCACCATGATCAAGTGGGATTCATTCCTGGGATGCAGGGCTGGTTCAACATTCACAAATCAACGTGATACATCACATTAACAAAAAAAGAGAGAAGAACCATATGATCCTGTCAATCGATGCAGAAAAGGCCTTTGACAAAATCCAGCACCCTTTCTTAATAAAATCCCTTGAGAAAGTCGGGATAGAAGGAACATACTTAAAGATCATAAAAGCTATTTATGAAAAGCCCACAGCTAACATCATCCTCAACGGGGAAAAACTGAGAGCTTTTTCCCTGAGATCAGGAACACGACAAGGATGCCCACCCTCACCGCTGCTGTTTAACATAGTGCTGGAAGTTCTAGCATCAGCAATCAGACAACAAAAGGAAATCAAAGGCATCAAAATTGGCAAAGATGAAGTCAAGCTTTCGCTTTTTGCAGATGACATGATATTATACATGGAAAATCCGATAGACTCCACCAAAAGTCTGCTAGAACTGATACAGGAATTCAGCAAAGTTGCAGGATACAAAATCAATGTACAGAAATCAGTTGCATTCTTATACACTAACAATGAAGCAACAGAAAGACAAATAAAGAAACTGATCCCATTCACAATTGCACCAAGAAGCATGAAATACCTAGGAATAAATCTAACCAAAGATGTAAAAGATCTGTATGCTGAAAACTATAGAAAGCCTATGAAGGAAATTGAAGAAGATTTAAAGAAATGGAAAGACATTCCCTGCTCATGGATTGGAAAAATAAATATTGTCAAAATGTCAATACTACCCAAAGCTATCTACACATTCAATGCAATCCCAATCAAAATTGCACCAGCATTCTTCTCGAAACTAGAACAAGCAATCCTAAAATTCATATGGAACCACAAAAGGCCCTGAATAGCCAAAGGAATTTTGAAGAAGAAGACCAAAGCAGGAGGCCTCACAATCCCAGACTTTAGCCTCTACTACAAAGCTGTCATCATCAAGACAGCATGGTATTGGCACCAAAACAGACACATAGACCAATGGAATAGAATAGAAACCCCAGAACTAGACCCACAAACGTATGGCCAACTCATCTTTGACAAAGCAGGAAAGAATATCCAATGGAAAAAAGACAGCCTCTTTAACAAATGGTGCTGGGAGAACTGGACAGCAACATGCAGAAGGTTGAAACTAGACCACTTTCTCACACCATTCACAAAAGTAAACTCAAAATGGATAAAGGACCTGAATGTGAGACAGGAAACCATCAAAACCTTAGAGGAGAAAGCAGGAAAAGACCTCTCTGACCTCAGCCATAGCAATCTCTTACTCGACACATCCCCAAAGGCAAGGGAATTAAAAGCAAAAGTGAATTCCTGGGACCTTATGAAGATAAAAAGCTTCTGCACAGCAAAGGAAACAACCAACAAAACTAAAAGGCAACCAACGGAATGGGAAAAGATATTTGCAAATGACATATCGGACAAAGGGCTAGTATCCAAAATCTATAAAGAGCTCACCAAACTCCACACCCGAAAAACAAATAACCCAGTGAAGAAATGGGCAGAAAACATGAATAGACACTTCTCTAAAGAAGACATCCAGATGGCCAACAGGCACATGAAAAGATGTTCAGCGTCGCTCCTTATCAGGGAAATACAAATCAAAACCACACTCAGGTATCACCTCACACCAGTCAGAGTGGCCAAAATGAACAAATCAGGAGACTATAGATGCTGGAGAGGATGTGGAGAAACGCAAACCCTCTTGCACTGTTGGTGGGAATGCAAACTGGTGCAGCCACTCTGGAAAGCAGTGTGGAGGTTCCTCAGAAAATTAAAAATAGACCTACCCTATGACCCAGCAATAGCACTGCTAGGAATTTACCCAAGGGATACAGGAGTACTGATGCATAGGGGCACTTATACCCCAATGTTCATAGCAGCACTCTCAACAATAGCCAAATTATGGAAAGAGCCTAAATGTCCATCAGCTGATGAATGGATAAAGAAATTGTGGTTTATATACATAATGGAGTACTATGTGGCAAGGAGAAAAAATGAAATATGGCCTTTTGTAGCAATGTGGATGGAACGGGAGAGTGTGATGCTAAGTGAAATAAGCCATACAGAGAATGACAGATACCGTATGGTTTCACTCTTATGTGGATCCTGAGAAACTTAACAGGAACCCATGGTGGAGGGGAAGGAAAAAAAAAAAAAGAGGTTAGAGTGGGAGAGAGTCAAAGCATAAGAGACTGTTCAAAACTGAGAACAAACTGAGGGTTGATGGGGGGCGGGAGGGAGGAGAGGGTTGGTGATGGGTATTGAGGAGGGCACCTTTTGGGATGAGCACTGGGTGTTGTATGGAAACCAATTTGACAATAAATTTCATAAAAAAAAAAAGAAACGTACCTCCTTAAGTTCCACGCCAGACCTGATAAAACAGAATCTACATTTTAACAAGATGACCATGAAATATGGATAGGAACTTTGAAAAGCAGCATTCTAATCCATTCTCATTGACATCTTAACAGATAAGTCCTTTTTACTTATTTTAACATCAAATAGTTAAAATTAGTTTATACATCAACTCTTTTAGATGAATATGATTTATGTTACATTACTCAGTTCTTTCTTATAGCACTATAAACTTGGAAGGAACTATACATGTAGTGTATTTTGTATATAATGCTATCCATTTAAATGTCACTTTACAGAGCCATAGTTAGCCAAATACTTATTATAGAACTATTTGGAAAAATAGAAAAGATCCGTGTCTTTGAAGGTCAGATTTTATTTGCATTATAGTACTAATGCTACCTAGGCATCTCTATCTCTCTTGAAGTTTTTTGCTTTATAAATTATAAAGTCTGGTTCATATATGTTGGGTAAATTAGATGAATGTATAGGTAAAAACAGCTGACATGTGTGAGTTAATCAAAATGTGTTCACTCAACATAAATTTTCTCGAGATATAGTAACCAGTCCTTATAATTTATAAGCTAAAAAACTGCAAGAGAGAGGGAGAGAAAGAGAGAAAGAGAGGGAGAGATGCAGTCAGATGGCTATAGTTAACAACAAAGCAAACAACAGGTGCTGGCAAGGATGCAGAGAAAGGGAAGACTCTTACACTGTTGGTGGGAATGCAAACTGGTACAGCCACTCTGGAAAACAGTATGGAAGTTCCTCAAAAAGTTAAAAATAGAACTTCCCTATGATCCAGCAATTGCACTACTAGATATTTACCCAAAGGATACAAAAATACTGATTCAAAGGGATACATGCATCCCAGAGTTTATAGCAGCATTGTCAACAATAGCCAAATTATGGAGGGAGCCTAAATGTCCATTGACTAATGAATGGATAAAGAAGAGAGGTATATGTATACAATGGAATATTACTGAGGCCTCAAAAAGGATGAAGTCTTGCCATTTGCAACAATGGGGTTGGAGCCAGAATGTACTATGCTAAGGGAAATAAGTCTGTTAGAGAAACACAAATAGCATATCATTTCACTCATATGTGGACTTTAAGAAACAAAACAGATGAACATGGGGAAAAAATAGAGAAGCAAACCAGAAGATAGATTCTCAAACATAGAGAACAAACTGAGAGTTACTGGAAGGGAAGAGGGTGAGGGGATGGGTTAAATGAGTGATAGGTATTAAGGAAGGCACTTATTATGATGAGCACTGAATGTTGTATATAAGTGATGAAATCACTAGACTCTACACATGAAACTCATGTTATACTATATGTTAACTAACTGGAATTTAAATAAAAACTTAAAAAAAGGAAAACAAATGTGTTCATTCAAATCCATTAATACCTAAATTGATAATTTCTGAAACATCTGTGTTTCTTAATTCTCCAAGTCAATATATTACATGCATGTAATTCATTTTGAACATCAAGAATCTGAGCCACTATAGAAAAGTTAATTAACATCATTATAGCTATTATGAGCTATTTCAACCATGCTACCAAAAGAATAACCTTATTCTCTTAGGCCTGATACTAAGAATGCTTTACTTTATCAGCTAACATCGGTAGTTTGAGATTCCATAAGGAATCTTGCCAGATCTTGAGTTACTTTGGATAGTATCTAAGGAAAGATCGCTATATATCATGAATCTGATTTCAAGCAAATGACTATAGTGTAATCCCATTACATCTACGACCTTAAAAAATACCAACACCATCAGGAATTATTAGATCTGATGTGTAATCTTTCAGGCAGGAAGGATTCCTGAATTCTTTCTGTGATCATAAATAATCTGTCAGTAGGCTCTTGGAAGTACCATAGGTGCCCTAGGTCCTAATTGAGTCTCATACATTCTAAACTAGAGAACAATTCTTTTTAGCCTTTACTAACTTAAAGGCATCTTTAACCATATATATCACAGTGTTTTTTACAATAGGAAAAATTATAAACAACATGTATCTCTAGATATCTCAGTTCAGATAAATCAAATATGGTGCACTCAAATGTAGAGATAACTGACTGAAAATCTAGATTAATATTTTTTGACATAACCACTTGTTTATATATTTCACATGTTCCATTTGGAAGAATACAAATCAAATTAGCAACAGTGGCACTTTCCAGTGAAAATGTGAATGATTATTTTTCACTTTTTACTTTATGTTCCAATAAATAATTAAAAGCAAATATGTCATCATGAAAAGATCCTAGAAAAGTTTATTTTTAAAATAAATCTCAAATTCAAGTTTAGAATTCCTCGAAAGTTTTGTGTACAATATCCCAGTGATTTTATTATGTTTATATATATATTTATATATTTTCTGTTCTGAACATAGAAAATGTTATTTGTCCACTGATTAATAAAAGATAATAGTTACTTCAAAGAATCATAAGTTAATTCAGCCATCTGTTTTAATATGAATAAAAAACTCAACCCATCAATATTTGTGTGGGAGAAACAGCATTGTATTCTCTAAGAGGAAAAAAAAAACCATGTTCCTCTTTTTGTTGGAATTTATCTCTTCGAATGTCAATAACTTAGTGATGTTTGCCGATAGAAAAATAATGAACAAATAAATCAGGGGAATGCCTAATGTACTAAAAAAACGTCAGTTTAAGTTTTCACAAATGTAGTTTTCTTAAACATAATATTTTCATGAGTTAACAAAATACACAAATGTATAGAATATAAAATTAACAACAGTACTTAGTGCATATTAAACTTTAGCTATTACTGTGTTCAATATATTCTATAAGTGACATGTCTAAGAATATTTTCCTCTGATTTGCGTAGCTTAAAAAACAGCAACTGATTAGAGCACTTAAAAAGGGTTTATCATTTTTAAATAACTGCCACAGAGCAAACCACATTACTTGAACAGAATGCCAAATCATTACAAGTATATTTATATACTTATGAGTTTCCACAATTTCGTGTAAGTTATACACAAGTACATAGTTCATGATTTATTCTTATTTTACAGATGTGTAATTTTCCTGTTTTCACAGAGTGTTGCATTTAATGTCTTTGATAGATCTCAAATCCAGACCTCTTCTGTCAAATATCATGTGTGCTCTTATATATCATCATTTCTTTTTTAGTCTTTTAATCTTTCTTCCATGAACTTTCAGATTATTCTAACATAATTTACCATTTAATGGCATAATTTGCCATTTTAATGAAGTGATTGCCTGTGTGATTCCCACTGGATGTATAGTGGCAAAAACCCAATTGGCATGATTATGATTTTCTGTATGAGAAAAAGGAATAACAACACTTGGATAGAGGTGGTATTAAAAACTGTGAGATTACAAAGGCAATGTATTATTAACTCTCTTTAAAAAAAAGTTTATATCATACTTTGATACTCACGGACATTTTATTAGCACTACAAATAATAAATGCTACAATAAGAGTAGTACAAGATAATTCAATCATGCATTTTCCATTCTTCTCTTTAAATATGTTGATTGAGTACTAACCATGTGCAAAGCATTGTGATTCTCAATATGTGGGCTATCAGGAATAATATTGTCACATCTTATAGAATATTCACAGGGAAGATAAGACCAAAAGCAATTGTAATGACCAAGATTTTTAAATTTTAGTATAATAAAAAAGACATAAAATTAGCATGATGGGCATTTGGAAGGGAAGGAATTTTTTCCCCTATGGAGAAAAGGAGAAAAATTATAATAACATAACATCTCTTAAATGTGCAGGAAGGCTTCCCAGAAGAAGAGGAAATGAAATTTGGCTTTAAAAAAGAGATAAGGTACAAGAAATCTCACTGTTATATAATGAATCCAGTGACTTTTCCATTAGTTGTCAGGAACTACTGCAGCTTTTTACCAGGTGATAGAATTATTTGTTACATGGCTTGATTTTTTACATTCTGAATTCTAGGTCTTATACATTCCACATTCAATGCTTTGTCTTTAAGTGCTTACCGCATCTCCATGTTGTGCAATTAATGAGAAATCCTAATGCAAAGGGAACAAAATATGGCTTTCTCAGAAATGAAATGCACATCTGACATGACGAGAAACACTTCAGTACATGAGGTTAAGGCTGATATTAACTTTTTCACCCGGCAGGTTAACTGGGTTAATTGTCAAGATTGTGAGTGACACTTTCATTTAAAGTGAATTGTTACAGCACTTTTTGAGTCAGTAGAGATCTTATGGGATTCAAATCTACAATAAAACAAAGTCATAAAAATAAGTGATTTTTAAAATAGTGATTCATTAGAGTACAATTTGAGTTCATAAACATTCCTCATTTTAAACTTTATTTGCTAATTGAGGGATGGTCAAGAAATGTCAGTTATAGTTAGCTAAGTGTTTTTAGAGTCAGGAAAACCCAATAAATGTTTGATGTATCGTTATGCAACCAGTGGAAAGCCACAAACATCATTACAAGAAATAACATATTTTGTGGAACATAAAGGAAAGAGTACATGGATTACAAATATCAATACTGATTTTCAAACATATTTTGTACTTGCTGCTTTGCCTCCCCCCCTTGACAATGCCAAGACACTTTCAGTTTCATTTAACCTTAGAAATTCCTCAATGAAAACACTTGAGAGTTCCACGCCATTATTGTCATCAACAATTAAATAATTATTTTACTAAATACCACAAATAATTACAGTTATTGCTATCAAACAATCACAAGAGGGTGTATTAGAAAAGAGTTTTGGCATGCGTTTGTATAGCCATACAAAAATAAATGATGATCAAGGACTAATGTAACTTTTTGCACATTAAAATTTAGTTCAGTTATCATAAAGAATTAGGTTCTTAGGAATCTATCAAAGCAAATGACGATAATTCAGAGCATAAGTCGAAAATTGTGTTGAATGAGTAAAAATGCATTTTCAAAGTATCTGATTTATAGGGAATGTACTGTCTCAATAGAGTATCTTCTCTGCCTTTAATTAATTGCGAGGATAGCCAAATATCCTGGGTGTATCTTCCTGCTAGATTGGGCTGGGAGTGAATCCAGGATCTCTGCAGTTAGTGTGAAAACCTCCAGAAAACAAAGGCTAGCGATCTAAGATCAATTCTACAAAGAAGGAGAATCTTTAAAGTTTAATTTTCAGAACAACATATGAGGGCCAGATTCTTACGTTATTGGTCAGATAGATAATGCTTGGCCTATCCAAATATGAATTACGTTACACAAAAATGAGTACACAGCTAGGGCAACATAAACTTATCCTCTTTATTCAACTGTAAACTCACTGAGGGGAGGAATTATATTTTAGACCGTATTGTATATTTAGAAAATTGTTCTATAATTATTTTCATGGATTATTTATTTGGAAATATTGGCCCCCAAACACACAATTTTATCTGTGACATCAGGAATCTGCTACTATCATAAATGAGTAAGCCACCATTTAGATCTAATGAGGATATCTGTGCCTGACTTTTGATATCCAGTAATTCCTCAACTATGCTGGAGAAGAGAATCCTCAGAAACAGACAAAACAAAGCCTCCTCTTTAAATCACATCCCAAATCCTACCTGTGTTTAATATTTGGTAGATAGTATTGGTTACCTAATTAACAAAGAGAAAGAAAGGTCTAATAGTAAGCTATGTACTAGGGATAGCAGCATTCAAATAAGACAGGCAAAGGATAAAAGATCCCTTATCTTTACCCAAGTTAATCCAAATTAAAGGCAAATGTTTCCAAAGAAGACCCTCCCCCCCCCACTCACACCCCCACCCCACCAAAAAACAGGGTGAGGAATAGGTCAAAAGAAAAACATTCTTCAATTGTTGTGACAATGGGTATTATTACTGGTATTCTTTGTAAGAATCAGGATTTCATTCTTATAGTTTTCCTTAATCCGTATTTCCTGCACTTTGTGGATATTTTAGTTTCAATATAGTTACTGTGTTTTTCCCTCTTTCCTACTATATAAAGTCCATTGTAACAAAAAGAAGAAAATAAAAACAGACTCAATGCCATCAATCAGATAAAAGCACAGTTTATCTTCTGTTAGTATCATCCAGATTTTTCATATTAATATGAAATATCAGTGTTCACATGTATATTCACACAAACCTGTACACACACACACACACACACACACGTACAGACACATGACACACAATGGGAGAACACTGTTCTGATTTGCTATCTACTTTTACACTTCAGTATGTATTAGCGAACATGACATATTCCATCACATTGTAGTGGTCTCATTGGTCTCCACTGTATGGGAGTAATATGACTTTTAATGCATCTAGTATGGTTCCATTTTTTGCTTCTGTGAACATAGGTTCTATGAACATTCTTGTAATCATATGTTACATTTTTTATTTATGTAGAATAAATTCATTGAAAAGGAATGATTTAGTCAAGAAATGTACTTTTAAATAGGCTTAAAAAAAAATTAAGTAAGCTCTGTGCCCAACGTAGGGTTTGAACTCAAGACCTCAAGATGAAAGAGCCACATCCTCTACTGACTAAGCCAGCCAGACATCCCGTCAAGAAATATACTTTAAAAAAGCTATTTCTAAAAGGTGCCAAATAGACATCTGGGAGGATTATCAGGCATTATTTTAATTTAAATATGTATGGCAGTATCCATATCAGTTCATTTTAGTAAGCAATGAATATTGCAACCTATTTTTAGCTTTGATTATTAAACGAAAAAATATGACATCTAATCATTTTTAAAATTCCATTAAATTGACAACTTACCAAAGTAGAACACTTCTTTAAATGTTTATTAGTCACCGAAATTATTTCTTTTATAAATTACTTTAAGTGGGCTTATTCCATTTTTCTACTAGTTAATATTTTATTGATTTGTAAGAGCTTCTAATGAAATAGTAATACTAACCTTTCATCTGTCCTATATATTGCAAGTATTTCTGAAAGTCTTTCTTTTTAAATAATTGTTACATGTTTAAATATGTCCCTTTATTGTCACCAGCTGTGTATCATTAGACAATTCTTCTCTAGCCTAAACTTCTACACATATTCACATATTGCATTCTAATGTTTTAATAACACTCTTATTACATTATATATTTATTTACCAATAAATATATGTATCTGTTACTCTTCTTTCAATAGCCATAGTACTTATTTCTGTTATTGGTCCAATTGACACTGCTAGAATTCCCAGAAAAAATGTAAACTGTTTTTATGCTTGCAAGAATTGTGATCCCAATTTAAATATTAATAAGAATGCCTCACCAATAAATGGATTCAATGCCTGTGTGATGTGTGCATATGTTTATACAAATATTTATATAAATTTTATCAAATGCTTTTAAGTTACTACCAAGAAAATAATTAAAATTTCTCTCTATACTATTCATAGCATTAATTGAATTAAATTTTTTATAAATTGAAATGTTCATAAAATAAATCCATCTTAAGAAGTTAATTAAATAATGTAGAACTAATTCAATTGTCTAGTTGCATATGTACACTACCTCAATTTTTTTTCTTGTTGATGTTGTTTTCTGTGCTATCGTATTAGAATAAAAGATGATTAAAATGAAATAAGAAGTTTGATCTGAGAAAATTAAATATCAAAACTTAGCTAATAATAAATATTTGATCTCACCATTCCAGGGCTGAACGCTGCATTGGGCTCTCTGCTGTCAGCAAGGAGCCTGCTTTGAATCCTCTGTGTCCCCCTCTCTCTGCCCCTTCCCCATTCATGCACATATGTGCGTTCTCTCTCACAAATAAACGTTTTAAAAAATAAGAAGAAAGAAAAGTTTTAAAAACAGCTTTAAAGTATAACATGTATACCATTAAATTCACCCATTATAAGCATTTAACTAAGTGGTTCTTAGTAACTTTATGGAATTTTACAATGATAACCACATTCTAGTTTTAGAATATTTTCATCACCCTAAAAAATTCCCTCATGCCTCTTGTCAGTCATCCCTTCCTCTACCCCCAGCATCAGGCAACCACTGGTCTGTGTTTTCTCTATATACATACCTTTCCTAGAAATTTCATATAAATGGTATCATCTAACATAGAATCTTTTGTGTATGGCTTCAGATACTGTTGAATGAATAAATCACATAAATTAAATTCATTTCAACATTTATATATTCCTAAATCTTTGTATTTAATCTTCCTATTTTTTATAGTAACCTTATTTCCTTATTGGAAAAATCTTCACTGTCCACAAACCCTATCAGATGAGATAGCTAATCACAGACTTTTATTCTTGAGGATTTATTTGTCTGCAACCATTTCTTGTATCAAATATTTTTTTTTAAGTCAGGGTTAACTTGGAGAAAGCAGAAATAACCCTAGTGTTTTAAGTCAGGAAATGATTAATACAGAACATTAGTTTTTATACAATCTTTAGAAGTGTTGGAAAAATACTCCATAAATGGAATTGCTGGGAATGGCTTTTAGATTAACATTGCCAATCTGGCCTAATAAAGATGTACAATTACAGACATACACATACACGTGCACACACACACACACACACACACACAAAAGATGTGCAATTACAAAGATGAGAAATAAGAATAAGGAAGCTACCTCTGGAAATATTGGCCCCCCAAAAACACAATTTTGTGACATCAGGAATCTGCTACTATCGTAAGTGAGTAAACCACCATTTAGATCCAAGAAGGACATCTGTGCTTGACTTTTGATACCCAGTAATTCCTCAACTATGCTGGAGAAGAGAATCCTCAGAAGCAGACAAAGCAAAGCCTCCTCTATAAATCACATTCAAAATCCTACCTGTAAGATTGGAAAAAATGGAATTTTGGGTGGTTTGCCTCTTTAGTACAGATAGACGTTGGGAGGAGGGTGAATGGATGCTGACCTAGTCAACTATATATCTCATTATGGAAATTTCTAGGTGGGCCTATGATATCATCAATTTTTACCTCAACTCAGTGAGTGCTATAGATCTGAGCATATAGATTATTTGGAAGTTTAAGGCAATTTCTATTACCATTGTTGTTGCTGCTGCTATTACTGCTTTCTTTCCCTTGCCTCTCCACTCACTTGTTAAATTCCTTAATTCTACTTCACAATAACTGCGAGTCAATTTATTTACTCTCCTATTTGCCTAATAAATGATCACTGATACACAAATAAACCCAAAGCATCACTGAGGCAATTGGAAGGATGCTGTTGAAGAATAAGGCCATTTGAGACATTTCTTGATATAAAAGAAATGCCATTAAGTTAACAGCTGATAAAACTACAATCCCATACAGCATACACATTACAGTGAGTTTTCCCAACATAATAGCCAATTTC
The DNA here is from genome assembly GCF_016509475.1 of Prionailurus bengalensis. NCBI lineage: Eukaryota > Metazoa > Chordata > Mammalia > Carnivora > Felidae > Prionailurus > Prionailurus bengalensis. The sequence continues at coordinate 93,619,626 of NC_057354.1, read as the reverse complement.
AGTTTGCCTGCTTCAGAAGAAGCAGAAAGTGAGGGAAGGCCATGGAGCAGCCAGCAGGATAATTAATTACACAATTTGGGAAAATTGCCTCCTCCTCTTAAACCTGTGACTTTTGACCTCAGATAAAATCCAGAAAATTTTCTCTTTCTACAATGATGATAAAATGTCACAAATTTCCGTTGTTGGCTCTATAGATGAGAGGAAAACATATGAATACCTATACATGATTTCCAACTTCATGAATATTCGCAAATTAAAGCTTTCCCTGGAGACATATGCAGTAGTGTTTATGTCAGCACAGTTCACAACCGCTCCAAACTGGAAATAATGTGAATGCCCATGAACAGTGGAATTAATGGATAAATACATGGCGATATATTCATAGAATGGATTATTATGTAGCAAAGAAAATAAACTAAATGATACAACATGGAACAACATGAGTATCAGAAATAGTGAAAGATGGCAGACTTACAAGCACGCACACTGGATGACTTCATTTATATTAATTTCAAAGAACAAACCTAAGTTATGGTGTTTAGATATTTAAGGATGCCTTTTTCTTTTTCTATTTTTATTATTTTATTTTATACTATTTTATTATTTTATTTTATTTTATTTTATTTTATTTTATTTTATTTTATTCTATTCTATTTTATTTTATTTTTTATTTTTTTGTAATTTAGAGTGAGAAAACACCTGGGTGCCAAAGGACCTTCCTCCCAGACTCCTTTGTAAGGAGCTCGGTTCACACCATCTGTATTGCAATCCTCAATGCTCCTGGAATCTTCCCGATATAGAATCTTACGGTAGCGAGCGCCTAGCCCAAGATGCCACACCAGGTGCTTGAAAGCACTCAGGCCCAAGCAGCCGCACCTGTGGGGCCTCCGGAAGCCAGCCCGAGAACGTGAACCGCGCATGCTCCGGCCGCCAATTTACAGCCTTCCAGCAGCTTCCCGGGCTTCCGAGGAGGATCTCTGGGCTGACTTCTACTTCTGCCAACGCCCGAGGTCCAAGGCTGCAGCACCCGAAACACGCCGTTACGTTGTGGGCTCCCCATCCTGGACACTGCTATCCTTTCGGACATCGTTAAGGTTTTGTTCTTTAAAATATATTCACATATAGATATATATGAATTTCATGGCATGTTGAGACAGTAATTATTTTGGATTGGTTAGAGTGAAGTGAGTTTTAAAGACAGCGTAAGGGGCGCTTGTGGGTTCTTTTAACCTGCATGGTGACTAATATTCACAGTTGTGGTAATTCATGCGGCTGTGTGTTTGGTTTGTGAACTTTTTTTTTTGTTTGTTTGTATGTTTGGGTGTCATACTTTATGTTAGAGACAAAGATTTTAAAGTTTTGACATGGAGACTTTTTAAAAAAGAAGGCAGACTTTCTCTCCTTACAAGTTTAAAATGGCCTGACTTAACATCCTTACTGCTACCATAGCCCAGCTTCCATAATTAGCATCAGCAGTCTGTGACTTTCATTTTACTCGTGAAAAAATCATAACCCAGTTACATTTCTGTGTGTATATGTATATCCAGGAAATAAGGATTACAAGCTTTTAATGATCAACAGAATTGGGACTGCTAACTGAAAAGGAACTATCATCAAGGCAAAAAGCAAGAGAAAAAATATTTTTAAAAGAACAAAAAAAATCAGCTTTGAATTATTAGCCTTAGTGAAAAAAAGAAGGAATTCTGTGTATTTGAATCAAAAGAACCAATAGTGACAGAGAGTGACAGAGACAGGGAGAGAAAGAAGGGAGAACTCTCTTTGAAACATCAAACTCATTAGGTAAATGTTTATATTTAGGATATAGATTGACAAATACAAGAGTGAAAAAATAGTTACCATGTTAAGCATACAAAAAAGCTAAGGAATTCTCCCACAAGCTCCTTTAATACAACAAAAAGATAAAAGTTATGAAAGAAAATTTGAGGCCAATAGTTGACCCAGTGTTTTCAATATCCATATCGATTTATTAGTTATTAGCAAATCAGAGATGAGACAGCACACATGCACAAATGCAAAAGTGTAATTGAAGAAGATATGCTATAACCTAAGAAAAAAATTATGGAAAGAGATCAAAGTGCCTTTCAAAATTACTATTAATGTGAAAAAACACATTAATACGTACAAATAAATATTGAGCTCAAAGATAAAGGGGCTCCTGAGTGGCTGAGTCAGTTAAGCCACTGACTAGATTCCGGCTCAGGTCATGATCTCACAGTTAGTGAGTTCGAGCCCTGCATAGGGCTCTACACTCAGTGCAGAGCCTGCTTGAGATTCTCTCTCTTTCCCTCTCTCTGGTCCTCCCGTGACTGTGCGTTCTCTCTCTCTCAAAATAAATAAATAAGCTTAAAAAAAAAGATAAATAGAAGTACTAAGTATCCTACAACTTGACAAAAGGGGAATATATTTACAAAGGAATTAGGTTGTGGTTGTTTCCAGACCATTTATCTGAGATACAGGATATTGAAAGTAGTGGATCACAACATTCAAATTCCAAGAATAAATATTTTTACTTAGCATCCCATAGTTGGCCCACCTTTGATCAAAAGTTAGGAAATATAAATATATTCTTAAGTGGGGATTCATAGAGTAATATACCATATCTTTTCTGAAAAAAAGTACTTAAATTTAAGAAAAGAGAAGACATGAATAAAAGAAATGTGAGAATCCAAGTAAGTACAAAAACATATAATTATGTCTAAATAATTGCATAGGATTCAGTTGGAGAATTTAAAACAAATATTAAGAATCCCCAAAATAGAAGAATCATAATGTTTGAATGAATGAATTTTCTTGCCCCCTGCTAAAATATATAAACAGAAAAAAAATAGCTAAGGGAATTTTAATAAAAGCAGTCATCAAGGATGTTTTAGGCAAATTTTAACATCAACAAAAACAGTATCTATGATAATATTTTAAAAATTGCACATAATAATTTCAAACTAAAATTATAATTGTATTTTAATAAGATTAAAGATACAACCTGACAAGATTAACAACAGAAACCTCTACTTACCCTAAACTATAATGATGAAACTATTAGATATAAAAGGACGACGTGTAATCTCAATGGGCATATTTAACCCGTTTCTGAAATAGGCAGATGAAGTCAACACACGAATACCTGTAGAAATTAAGAAAGGTGTAAGCATATCTGGACATATTTAGATGCATTTTGAATTTTGTGATTGAATCGGCCAATGAAATAACGTATTCAACATGTTACTGTGCTTTGCTTAAGACTGATTCTTGTTTCATATTATTACAAGTCTCAGTATCAAGCTCATTTAAATATTATGACTTTTGAGTGCTTTCATATTGACCAATGCAAATTCACCATTATTATTCTTCTCAGTAAAACATAGTTAGTCTTGCATGATTCTCGTATAGTCAAATTCCAAAGGTGACCAAATTTGGGATTATGAATGGGATATTTTTACCTTTATACATGAAAATAAGGAAATGTTTGTGATGGTAATATTGAGTTTTCCCATCCATCTCTATAACTTGTTTTCTGCCTCTCGCCAAACTTTGTTTTCTGCCTCTCGCCAAACTTTGTAATTCGCTACTTGGTTTCTTCCTGTAATATGGAGGAGTTTCCATCTCCACTGCAGCCTAGAACTTTCCCTATTCTATGCCATTAATTAACATCCTTTGACCTTCCTCTTTCCTAGAAATGCACTGAAAGCTCTTTTCCATTATTGCTCCCCTCCACTGCTTCTTGCTCTTTGTGTTACTTTCCTTTGTATTTCTTTACAGAAAATTAAAGGTGTTCATCATAAAGGAGTTGAGGCATGAGTTTAGTCCACCATCTTGAATTAAAAGTCACTAGTGTGTTTAATTTGTATTGTGCATGAAAAATCCAGCCATAGGAATCTTTTTGTTAGGAAAGTAAGGCCAGCAAACTCGCTTGTTAATTTTTGTTGGGGTTTATGTGTTTGGAGCTGCAAGCAGTATTATGATTAGTTACTATATAAAGAATATAAGGTGTTTTGCATAGTATTTCTTGTTTTGATTCAAATCATGATTTTGAGATTCATACAAAAGCTAACAATCTGATTTGAAATTATTCTGTCTAGTAAATATTATCAAGAATGATGATAAAAACCTGAAAAAGTATTTTTCCAATAAAGGTAAAAACTTACCTAGAAAATTACCTATTACCAATTGCCTAGTGGTTGACCAAATGATCAGAATATTTTGTTTTAATTCTATAATTGTATATCATTTTAACTTATTAAAGATTCCTGGGGCACCTAGGTGGCTCAGTCAGTTAAGCATCTGACTCTTGGTCATGATCTCATGGTTTGTGGATTCCATCCCTGCTTTGGGCTCTGTGCTAACTGTGCATAGCCTGCTTGGGATTCTCTGTCTCTTCCTCTCTCTGTACCCCCACCCCATGCACTGTTAGTATCTATCAAAGGAAATAAATAAACTTTAAAAAAAGTTTTAAGGATTTTTAAGAAACATTTATTATTAAGGGGAAACAATAGTTTCACTTAAGCAGATGTCTCAACTCTTTCTACCTCATTTTATTTAAATAGTTTTTGAAAAGGAGAATCTGAAGAGACAGCTTAAAAATAATTAAGTGGTCAATGCTTGCATAGTATGCAAAAACAGATCACTCTCACTAAAAGCCTCCAGACAATTCATCATTGTTCTATTTTACAAGCCCATGAGAAGAAAGACTCTAGAGTTTACCAGAAGATAGACAATGCAGTTGGTCAAAGTTGGGATTCAGTGTAGAGGTGCTCAGGATCTTCCTAAGTTAGAAATGACAAATTAATTAATGTTCATTTACATGAAAATTGACTGAGGTTAAATATGTCTTATAAAATGTCTTATACAATTTATTTATTTATGGATATAATACTCAGTTTAATGCAATAGTGTCATAAAATTTGGCAGAATTTTATCAATGAACCCTCTTGTGCTTATCTGTAATAAAAAGGTCAGAAACAGCCATGATCAATTTGTAAAGAAAATACATGATTTTACCTGACTTTTCTCCTTGACTTTGTGGTTGTTACTAATTAGATATGATGACAAGTAGAATAATTTGGTTGGTCCAGTTTATTGGGGGCTAGCCCAGTGTTTTTTGTGCCGAGAAAAATCAGAAAGCTTTTGTGTGGCTGCTACATGACATTGTCATCACAGAGACTTCACTTCCTTTTTCTGCCCAGTCTATCTCAGGTGTACCTGTTTTTGTTCCTGGTCTAAAAATATTCTATCTCTTTCACAATATTTACAAAGCTTGATAGTCTACATGTTTCCCATACTTGGTGTTACTCCTTCTGCATTACCTAATACATTCTTACCCCTCCTCAGTTCCAGCCAAATTTATCTTTCTGAAGGCTTTCTTGTCCATTGCAGGTGTTCCTTTCAGTTCTCAGAAGTTTACCTGCATTTATCCTCTGTAACCCTTATTAGATGCAATTAATGCTATCCTGTATTTTGTATTCATCAAATCATAGCTTCCTAGGCAAATCCTAAAAAAATAAAGATTGTGATTTATACTTTCAATCCATCATGATACCTGGCACAGTTCTACATATACACAAGGCTTCAAAATGAAATACCAAAATGTACATTAGTAGCATTTAGAAATAGGCTTTCACATTAACTGTGTCACCCTTGTATTTAGCTTACTGTATAACTTCTGATATATTTACAGCTGTAAATAAGTCAAATATACAAATTTAATTTATAGTATATATATATATATATATACACACACACACACAAATATAATACAAATATAACATAGGACATATTATAATCATATACAGTATAAAGTACTTTGTATCTAATACATAGTATTAGATATATAATAGTAAAGAAATTCGACAAATTCTATTTATCCATACATCCATTTGTTTGTTGATCTATTCAGTTAATGTCTAGGAATCTGTGCTCTGCATAAATGCTTCTACTAAGTTGTGGGAATAAAAAATATATATGATACCTACAGTCACAAACTATACAGCCTTATGGAGAGACAAACATAATTACAGTACCATGTGTGAGTGCTACACTAGGAGATATATCAGATATTTAATAACAGTTTATATCATATTTCTGAGGTGAGTTACCTTTTCAAGTAAGCCATTTAAGCTAAGATACAAAGGAATTTGTCTTAGGAAAAGAGAAGTAGCTATGTAAAGATGCAGAATCAACCAAGACTCTTGAAACCTTCGTGAAGGTAAAAATATTTCAGTACGTCTGTAACGTGGTATGTGAAGGATGCCAAAGTATGTTACTGGAGAAGTATCTTTGTGAGTTATGTTAAGATGTTTGGATGTTATCCAGAAAGAGGGCATCATTTAACAGTCCAAATCAGAGGTATTTTTATGATTAAATTGAAAGCACAGAGTCCAATCTCAGCCTTGCCACTAGGATTTATTAATTTATGGCAAGGAACAACGTCTATATGCTTCTGTTTGCTGATTTTAAAGTTAGGGAAGTAATATTACCTGTCTTATAGAATCATTTAGAGGCTAAAATGAGTTACTATTTAATGCTTAGAAGAGTGCCTACACATTGTCAGTGCTAATATATGTTAAATATTTTTATTCTTCTTTGAAACATTTATTTTTACAGAAGAATGGGAATAGTGGAACATAGGAAACCCAGAAAAAGAAGGATCAAGTGAAACTATTGCACTATTAATGTAAATGAAACAACAAAAAAATGCTGGTAGATTCTGATTCCACTGATGAATACCACATCACTTCCACTAAATTGGAAGTTGAATCTGTCTCTGGTTACTTCAGTCACAGGGCAGAGAGGAGTATTAATGTGACCCTGTGGATCCCTGAGATACCTCCTAATATTACCATATCTAGTGGTTAAAGTTATTGGAAGTCTATAGTAAAATAGCATACCAAGTATTCAGATCTCTTAAGAATGAGGTTTGATTATTCACCTAGCTCAAGAATCCCAGTGAAAGAATTCCGAGTGAGAAGGAAATACAAAGTGGGTTCTAGAGGAAGGAAATCACAAAGCCCAATAGTAGCTTCATGAATAATTGCAGAAACAAGGACTAAAGAGTTTACCTCTATGATTTTCCTTTCTCTACCATGTGTATAGTGTATATATACACATACACCTTAATTTATATAATATACACATTAAACATGGCCTTATATTTATATTATAAATATGTATTATATATGCATTTAAATTTTTCTCTTATTTTTCTCTACGCATTGTAGGTCATAGTTAAAATTACAGTTTCCTTCCTAAATTATGAACTATCAAGGAAATATAGTCATAAAGTATTGAGCAACTTTTAAGTGATTCAGGACTTTGAGATGGATACAGTAACTTTTGAGACCTCCAGCTGCTCCGTTTTCCAAAGGCAGTGAGAGAATTGTCAGTTGTCTGAGGGAAAGTAACATTATGCTAGAAGGGATATTGTTGATGTTGGTGGAAGTGGTGGTATTTGGAGCCTTACTTATGGAAAATGGTGTATTTTGTGTAGGACAACCATGTTGTAGACTCCAGGGAAGACGTGATTTGAGTCCATTTTGAACAGTTGTTTTCTATTTTAAAAATTTCTGTCAGTATGAGTCCATCTTTCCTAGAAAGAACCAACTAAATGTTTATCCTTGCTCAGATTCTCTTGCAGCACTGCTCCATACCTGTATGTTAGTTCTATCAATCTGGCATGCATTTTTAAGACTTGTATTCAAAGCAGTGTGAGTGCTAAATGAGAATTGATCTTTTGATAAGTGCAGCTGCCATGCTAGGCAGGTCTTTAAGTGTAGCATATTGAAAAGCGAAGGATGACATCAGATTTGCATTTTGTAAATATTGTTTAGGCTGCAATCCCAAGGAAAGATTGGAGGAGAGAGAGAGGAGTATCTGAAGATGGGGCATTTAGAAAAATTATTGGTGTAACCTAGTCAAGTGATAGGTGGTAATTTGCACTTGGGTTAGGATGATGATTCTGCAGAGAAGCATGCTGACTGGGAAGGTACTTGCAGATAAAGTTGGAAAAGCTTTTATATAAATTTATAGGAATGATGAAGGAGAGAGACCTAGAAATGCTGAATTCAAAGCATATGATTAACTAGATGGATGTCACATGGAGTGATCATATGCTGTGAGCACATTTTACAATGAATACATTTGTGTGCATCTGTAATGTATGTAGAGTGTTGGCATGATTATCGTCTGCTGTGAATAAAAAAATATATGCGAAAACCTTATAAAAATAATCTAACAAAAGTAGGGAAAAGGTAATCAAAACATGCTGGGATTTTCTCCCCTAAACCCAACAATGCAGTTCTTGTCTACAAGCTCTTCATATTGATAGATTCTTGGAACCATATTGATAGATAGACTTGATTTTATACAATTGCATGTGCAAATGGAAATAAATACCATATATCAATTGTTCCTCTGAGCTTTTCTATGGGTAATTTTTGTCTTTAATTACATTAGTCTGAAATGAGTTGTTTTCATCAAGGAAGATGTTAATTTTGCAATTAAGAAATTAGGCAATTTACCATATTTTTCAATGTCAGTAAAAATTCAGGTTTCTCTTCTTAACCTGATAGACAAAACTAGTTATAAGGAGAGATTATTAGAGTAGGTTCTGGCTCAGGAAGAGTCAACTCATCTACTCTTCTTATGAATTTAAAAAATTAGTAATGTTTATTTATCTTCTTTTTGACATTGTTTTCACAATTCAGTGTATGGAAAAATTATTTTTGTAGAGAAGATGAATCGTGGCTTTAACATTTGCATATTACTTTGCTTTACATGATTTCAGGTATTTGTGAAGTGTTTTATTAGCAGTGTGCTAAAACAAACTATAAGAAAATTCAAGGTGTAAAATAAGGACTTTTTCACAAAGAAGAGCATTAACATTCACACAAAGTATATGTATGTGTGTTTAAATCTGGAGATGGGTTTTGATTATCAAACTCAAATAATTATTATCATCATTACGAAAAATATCAGTGACAAAATTATAAAGTTTTTTTAAAAGATTATATTGTTATGTTCGTCGTGTGCATCTGTTTAAATGTTAGAAAACTCATCCCATTATGAAATATTTAAGCTTAAACATAATTAGATTAACTATAAAAGTATGCATTGTAAATTCATTACAATTGTATTTAAAGTTTAAAATGTTTATAATACAAGCTTTTGTTTTGGTTTTGACTTTCCAAATGAATTTTTTCCTACTTTGATAATTGTCTAATTTTAGTTTAGAGCCTCCTTGCCCTACATTGTGAAAGCTCATTTCTGTTATCTTCATATTAAAATCTATAGACAAGATTTGCATACCTTCTTCAAATGGTTTATGATTCATAATGTCCATAGTTAATGATAATTTCATAGATATTGGCAATTAAAAAATTTATTAAATTATTAATTTAAAAGATATAAAACTAAATTCATGTGAATAGTGAGTTCAAGAGAAGATATATTATACATTAATGACATAGGCCCTTAGGTAAGGTTTTATCAGTTGTGAAAAAGTAGTATTATATACCTCATCTACAAATTTTCCTTCCTGTTTTCATATGTCTTTCTGCCTGCTTGCCAATCTATTTCAAGTTGAGTATTATTAATATTGAAATTGACCTAAATATAAACTTGCTAAAATGTCTTATGCTTTAAATATGTGTTCACATATTTATTGACCTTTTTTACAAACTGTTATCTCTATGGCCTGATACAGTTATTTTCCTATCTTGCCTTGAAGCATAAAACATTTATTATGGTGTCTAGATATAACATCTACAAGATTTAAGTCAGTAGGGCCAACAGGCTCTTTGTTGGCTTTTGTTCCAAGTTATGGAGAAATGATGTGATGCCTTTATAATATCAAACCTGGTCTGGGCTGAGGTGGTCTTTCCAAATTCACAATAGATTTTTCCATTAGATATTTTAGTAGGTAATTTTGGATCATGATAGACTTAACCCAACTAATCTTGGCTTTGCTATTCCAAGGATACTATAGTCCATGTTTTCTGTCTGTAGCTTCTGAGTGCTTGAGGCAGAAAAAACAAACAAACAAAAACAGTTTTGAGGAATCATGTATTAACTCGCATAGACAGGAAAAATTCCAAATGTCCGTGGTCAACATTGAAGAATACATAGTGTAACTCTACGACCCAGCAATTGCACTACTAGGCATTTATCCAAGGGATATAGGTGTGCTGTTTTCAAGGGATGCATGCACCCCCATGTTTATAGCAGCACTGTCATCAATAGCCAATGTATGGAAAGATCCCAAATGTCCATTGATGGGTGAGTAGATAAGATGTAGTATGTATGTATGTGTGTATACACACACACACACACACACAATGGGGTGTTACTCGGCAATCAAAAAGAATGAAATCTTGCCATTTGCAACTACATGGATGGAACTGGAGGGTATTATGCTAAGTGAAATTAGAGAAAGACAAAAATCATATGACTTCACTCATATGAGGACTTTAAGAGACAAAACAGATGAACATAAGGAAAGGGAAACAAAAAATAAAAACAGGGAGGGGGACAAAACAGAAGAGACTCATAAATATGGAGAACAAACGGTTACGGGAGAGGTTGTCAGAGGGGGGATGGGATAAATAGGTAAGGGGCACTGAGGAATCTACTCCTGAAATCATTGTTGCACTATATGCTAACTAATTTGGATGTAAATTAAAAAAAAATTAAAATTAAAAAAAATACATAGTGTAAAGTTGGATTATAGGGTAGGGATATGTGAGGAAAGATTGGAAGCAGGGAAATCATTAAGTCTAAGTAAAATGGAATTTGTACGATACCTGAGTATTGGCTCAGCCGTTTTGAGAGATGTCAGAAAAGAAATATGCCTAGTACAATAACCTCCTCAGGAACAATAGGCCAGTTGCAGTCTGATTCTAGGAGCCAGCCTGCCTGACCATGTCACTTGACTGCTGTGGGTTTTTTTTTTTTTAATAATTTATGTGATTCCTCTATACCTTACTCCTATTATCTATACAATGGAAGAAAATATCATACCAAAGTTTTGTAAGGAAGAAGTGAATTAAGACCTATGAAGTGCTTAAAACTTATGCCTGGTGATGATGATGGTGGTAGTGGTGGTGGTGGTGGTGGTGGTGGTGGTGGTGGTGGTGATGGTGATTTCTGAGTCTGGATTAATATCCAGAACTCCAAGGTCTACCATATAATTAGATTATTCTCACTCAGGCGATCTAAAAATCCAGGTGCACCAGGCACTCCACACTTCGGTAGTATTGGAAGTGAGTGAGCATGAGGATATATAGGAATACGTTACTAGATGGATCACTCAGTATTACTTCTGATGGTTTTATGCATCTGACTGAAATATAATAAACAATCTTTATATTTCACAGTGCCATTGAAGCTATTTTGTCTCAGACTTGGCTTGAAGTTAGCTGGATTGCTTTAATAACCTGAACTGTACTAGTTTTTTCTGTTCTTTCCCACCTAACCCATTAATATGCCAATGCAACTAATGACTAACATTTGTATGGAGTTTTATAGTATTTAAAATGATTACACATTAAATATCTCACTACATTTAATTTACCTTATCTTTGTGGACAACTTGATTATTCTTAAGTACCGCTCCAACAGAATCAACACAAAAATTTTCCATTATTCCTATATTTATGAAGTTTATGAGTATTAAATTTTGTTTTGGTTGTCAATCCTTTACTGAAGTATTTTACTTTGTAGTTCTTAACTAGATGGACATTCCATTGTACCACTATTGATGTCATCAGTGATGTCATGAGAGTGGCAATGATCAACATGTCAGCCCACAGATTTGGCAGTCCCTAGGGTCTCTTTAATGGTTCCAGAGAGTCCTCTGGCTAAAAATGGCTAAAAATCAAGGCCAGTTTTGACAGTCTCATCTAATGTGGTATTTCCACTGTGCTTAATGTTTTTCTGTTTCTTTTTGCCTCTTCGCAGTTCGTTGAGTGCTTTGATCAGCAGGACAGAGGCAGAAAGTACCACTTTAACCTGGGCCTATCTGTTCTGTGGTCAGTTTCACTGACCCTTCCAATCACTGGTTGCCTTAGTGATGTCATCACCAGCCTTGTTTGAAGACAGAGCCAAGGGTACCATCTTCCTTGCCAGGGCAGACGAGGCACCAACTTCCCCACCAGTGCACCTTAGGTATTCGACTTTGATCTCATTGGAGTCAAATGTAGGCAGCCTGGTAGAGGTGGCTGGTGTCTCATGAACCCAGATTCAGATGACCAAAGATAGTTGCACCTTTACTTCCTCTGAGCTGAAAGCAAAAAGCTATAATTACATTTAAAAAAAATCATTTTGACAGGAGCACCTGGGTGGCTCAGTTGGTTAAGTGTACGCCTCTTGATTTCAGCTCAGGTCATGATTTCATGGTTCATGGATTTGAGCCCCATGTCACACTGATGGTACAAAGCCTGCTTGGAATTCTCTCTCTCTGTCTCTCTCTCTGTCTACCCCTCCCCTGCTCTCACGCACATGTGTGCACTCTCCAAATAAATCATTTGATAGTAACTTACGTTTTCATAGAAAATTTAGGAAATAAAAATATAACTTAAAAAATACCCATAAAGGCATCATTAAGCAGTTAGTTCTCATTTTTTATTTTCCATCTAAGCATTTCATCCATTTTGAAATTATGTTTTTGCAAGATGTGCAGCAACCATTTTTGTTAATGGTTAGACCCTTGAAGCAACACCACTTACTGAATAATGTAACATTTACCTATTTTAAAACTTTAACATTATCACAGTCTGCATTTGGATGATTTTCTGGCTATTTCTGAAATTCTTTTTTTTTCCTTCATAAAATTCACTTTCAATCTGAGTACCAGAAAGTTTTAATTATTAAAACTTAATAACATATTTAAATAACTTAATAAGCGTTCCCCTATGACTCATCTACTTTATAATCTTCCTGGCTATTCCCCACACAAATATATTTTCATTGTTAAGAAGGGAGCTAGTGAATGCATTATGTATATGTCGGTGTAAATGCTGCACACCTTGGTAGGTTAACCTTGGTGTAAAGTTAGGTCGATATGTTTCAGTTATTATTTATATATTAGGAAATAAATGTTTTGTGATTAATTTTAATTTTCTTATGTGAACATTTACTTCTTCCTACAATCAAATTTCTATAAAAAGGTCTATCCCTTATAGAATGTAAAGTTTATACTAGCAAATTTTATGTCTATCTTTCTGTCTATCCATCCATCTAATATTGTGTACGTACAAGGCTATTAATTGCAGCATTATTTGTAAAAGATTGTAGTAGAGTCTTAAGAAGTGTTCGTTATGAACATAGCTGGAGAGGAAAATAGCAGCTATGCAGGAGGGGCAAGAAACTTCACCTGGATCTTTCTCTCTTATATTTTCTATAGAGCATGTAGGAGAGCAAAATTTACCACTGCAAAATATATCTGTTTGGCAGGTGGATTATTTTAGACTGATTATTTTTAAGAAACAGAAGGCTCAAGAAGAACCTTTGACCTTCTCCCTGCCTACAAGAATTTAGGTAGAAGACTTTTTCCAGGAAGCAAGATATTATTATAAATAGCTATAATATAATATGAACTAGGGATGTTAGGGAGGAACCTAGCAAGGCCTATTTGATCAAAGTCCTCTCTATGTCCCATTGTTTCTGCATGGTTCAGCAAACATTTATTTACTGAACATTTACTCTTTTCCATTCTCCCTGTGAATTGTCTTCCTTCCCTTTGTAGCCTTAAGCCTCTACCCCCTTCTCCTTAGTTCAGAACGACATATATACCTCATTTTGCTCTGGAATCTCTCATGTTTATGTCAATTCCCTGTATGTACATAATTTTATTTCCTCCTGGAAATCTGTGTCACATCAATTTGATTCTCTGACCAGCCAGAAGAACCTTGAAGGGTGGAGGTTTGTCCTCCCCAAGAAACAAAAGTTTTAATCTATTGTAGGAAAGGCAACAATCACCACTTTTCTATCTCTCTCCCCTTTTTTAGGACACAAAACTCTTACTATACATAAAATTTTAAAAGTGGGTAAGGAGATGGAGTGCAAATGTGCTTAATTAATTCACGTCCATCTGGGCAGGTGGGAAAGAAGTGGACCACAGGAACTGCTGGAATGTATTAGGAAACACATATGGGAGCTGGAAGAAGAGAACAGGAAATGGAAAAGGGGCAGGAGTAATTGTTGAATGCATAGCTATAGATAGAGGCAGGGCAGGAGAATAGACATGTCGCACTCGTTGGCACCTAGGGAGAATACCTTGCCTAAGGCTTATCCTTAATCAGAAGAGCAAAAACCACACTCCACCACCAACTTGAGAAATCACAAATAACAAGTAACAGCACAGTACAGCTGGGAGGCAGACAGGAGAACCGAACAAGTGTGTGGTTTGTTGTGGCATTATTTGTCTTCACTGTACAACAGTCATCAAATTCCTATAGGGTTACCTTTTGTGTAGCAGAGGGCTGGTTTAACCAAATAATACCTGTTCTTTTCTGAGTTTTAGGTCTTTTCTTTATACTGTGCCTCAGAGGAGTCTCTTTTCATAAGAATCTTATATGAATGGGATTTTTTCCATAGTGTTTACTTACAGACTTTGACGTATAGAAAACTCAATTTTTATATAGTTTGTTAACAACTATGTAACTGTACTCTCTTGATAATTTAATGATTTATAAGTTCATTTTCCATGATTTTCTGCAGGATTATTATCAGAGTTTGTATTCTGAAATGCCAATGAGTAAAAACAAGCCTTAACAGTTCATAAAAACTCATAATAAAAGTAGAGCTTAGAATTATAATGTCTTAATTTGGAAGACAGATTGCATATATTTTTATTTTTTGAGTTCTCTTACTACAGCAGCCAAAGAACATGAGAATGGCCGTCTACTAATTCACACTACCCAGAGGTATCACTAGATGCTCTGCCAATTATGAAGTACATAAATAATGCCTGCCCCGCTCCCTTACATTGTCACTTAGTTTTAAAAAATAAAAAAAGTGTGTACTCAACCATATGACTATTTAAGGTTAAAGCTTTGAGCCAGTGTCCTTTGTGTTAATAAGAGAATAAATTCAGCTCTATTAAATGTTGCCAGATGGATGGCTGGTTAGTTGCTGGTTTGAGGATTTTGTAAAGTTTCTGTGTTTCAACCTGTGGGGGAAAAAATCTGCTAGTTCAAATTCTCCACAGAAAGCCAGCACTTTCTGTCACACTTTCCATTTGGTGATAGCCCCTGGATGCATTGAGATGCATCATTGTAGCTCTAGATCCTGAGTTTATCATATGTATCAGTTGCAACAGAGGGATGTATTCAGTTTTTCACACTATTTGAACAAGTTTCGAATAGTAAAGAATAGTCACAGAGAAGGACCATGCTAACAGAACTCCTGACAGGGCTTTGGGTCCAGTTAATTGCTGGAAACAGAATGGTTCCTAATGCTCTTTTTGGTGATGTGTTTATGGCTGCCAGCAGGGTTCAGTGGGACCTTTATAAATTCCCTCTTTATCTCTGACTCCAGTTGATTGACATGTGAACCATGCTGGTGGTGTTTGAAGAAGTGCACTGGATTTCTATAAAGCTATGAATATTTCCTGAGCCTTATACAACCAGATCTAGATAGTACAGTTTCAGCTACAATGCTTTAATGCCTGAAAATCATTGGGCTGAAAAGCCAGATATTTTTAGTATTGAGTTTATTACTTAATTCATTGAAAATGCCTTCAATGAGTAGAAGTTTGATGGTAGGGAATGCTTATAGCAACATTTACTAACACACCTTTTAACTACTAACTTGTTCACATTTTTGCTAAAATATATAATAATGTTTCTATTTTGATTTGCATTCTGATTTTTAGTTGATAATATTAAGAAAAAATCCAAATAACATATTTTAAGTTTGTTTCTCAATTGCTTATGACATTAAAGCTATAAGTAAGCCAGTTACTACTGACTTTGAGGAGATTATAGCACAATTATAGGAATAATTGTGATTTTTCCATTTAGAGGACTTACAACACTTGCATTTGAAAATAGTAAATGATCTCTTGGTCTTGCTTCTTTCTGTCTCTTTTTCTTTCTTGCCCTTTACCACTGTGGTAGCTGACTCTAATTTAAAAAGGAGGAAATTTTATCCATGGATAATTCTGTGAAATATTGGAATAATACTATTTATAGGAATAGAACTAAAACAAGATATATTATGCATTTTGACCCAAAATTATCTGTTTGAACAGAGTAGCAGTCTCTCATGTGAGAGATAGTAATTAAAACCTTTTTTCCCCCTGTTATACAAGTCCTTTTTAAATCTTTCAAAAGAACACTGTGACAGGGTGTAATCCAATGTGGATTGCAAAGGAAAAAAAAAAAAAACGTAAGATGTGTGATACCAAAGACTTTATGCTGCAGATTGCACAATTCTGTGGCTAATCTGTTTTTTGAAAAGCAACTTCAAAATGCTTCTCAAATGCAGCTGTACCTTTATTTTTTCCCATTCCTTTGCAGAAGTGTAATTTTTATTTTTCTTTGTGGTATTTAGTCTTTTTATAAACCGATTTAATGTGAAGTGGTTTTAGTGTTGGAGTGGATGTGGGCAATAAAGTTGATGAGTAGTTCTGTTCAATCAAGAATCAAAAATTTTCTCTTCTGAAAATATAGCCACCTCAGAGACCTGACTTCTTGGTGTGGGAATAGTTTGTTTTATTATAAACAGCATTGTATGTTTTCTACATATTATTTGGGGATCTAGGGTTTATTTTGGGTTTTACTTTTGTCATTGGACTGAACAGAAAATATCAATTCTCAGATTTCTAACTACCTACTCATATGAAATGAATTTGAAAATGTAAGGCAGAAAACATAGTGTGAGCCTTAAAGTTACAAAGACCTGGTATTAGGCCAGTTTTGCCATGATCACTATATGATTTAGGATTTGCTGGTTAATATCTCAAGGTCTCAGATTCATCCTATATAAAACTACGTGATTTTGTTATCCAATAAAGATGTGACCTGTTATCTTTCTAAATGAAATAATTATTTCCATGCATCCATAGCAATGTTGGGTAGTAACGTATGCTTGTTTACCCTCCTGTTCTAGTAAAATAATGAGGGTGTTTGTATTTACAGTGTTATTTTATAAACTATTAATTTTTAAAGCATCGACAACACAGCGAGTATCCAGTTAACTATGAGACAGTGAAAGAAAAAGTAATGCATGCTAAGAAAATAAAGGCTATAGTCATGCTTTGGCAAAATGCTATGATTTAAAGTCAGAGTAAATGACGCTTGAGCCATAGCTCTTGATGAGGTTATCTAATCAAACAAAATGTTGAGATGTGGTAGCTATGTCCTGGGGCTTTGAGTAGAAGAAAGAATATCAGAGAATTAGCCAAGTACAGAAAAATGGAAAGGAATACAGTTCTGCAAAGGGAAACTATCTTTTCAAGTGGGGGATATATCCAGTTGTTATGTTATACACCTTAAACTTCTATATAAACTTTGGAAAAGGAAATGGATTAAAAAAAGAAGAAAGAATGGATAGGATTCTCTCTTACAGCCTTTTGGATTATTTTTAAGTTTATTTATTTTGAGAGAGAAAGAGAGTAGGGTAGGGGCAGAGAGAGAGGGGAGAATGAGAATCCCAAACAGGCTCCTCACCATCAGCACAGAGCCCCATGAGGGACGTGAACTCATGAAGGGTCAGATCATGACCCGCACCAAAATTGAGAATTAGACACTTAACCAACTGAGCCACCCAGACACCCCATCTTACAACCTTTTGTTAGAATTCCTAGAGAAGTAAGAACCTTTAGAAGTGTAATGGGTGCAAACAAAGAGACAAAGACCAAATGATGGTTTTGCACATTTTGTGGTTTTGTCTGAGTTTTGTGTCACCTTCTCATTCAAGCCTATGGTTCTAGTGGGCTCAAGCAGAGAGGGGGAAAAGACCAAGAATAGGGTCTTTTACATGATGAGAATTCAGGTTTAAACATTATGATGAGATATTTTAATCTGTGTTTATTTTCCAGTGGAAATAACAAAGCAGAACAACTGGATGCCCTCTAAGTTTTAGCAGAAAATTTACTTCCAGAGAATCTATAATTTTGGCCAAGAATAGTTGTGATAATATAGTCTATACTCTGACCTCCCAAAATTAAAGCCAGTAAGAAGCTTTTTGGGTGGAAGCTTTGTTATAATGTAGTGCTTCCAATTCACACCATGAAATAAGCCAAGAAGTAAACTGAGTAGAAATTCCATGTACATATGATGATTTATATATATTACAGATAGTTACTGTGTAGTATCTGAAATGATATAGAAATGACCATCGATTTGGGAAAAAGTAAAGTTTTTGTTTTCTCCTACACACAAAAATGTCTCAAGTGAATGAAAGATCTTGACAGAAGAGTGCGCACACACACACACAAACACATATAAATCTATAGACGTATACGTACATTTGTAGGTAAAGATATAAATATAGTTATACCTATCTGAATAATATTTCTTGGCCATGATAAGCAAAAAGACAAAGCCATCAAGAAATCATAGAGGGAAAGATTGAGGGACTTGGCTCTGAAATTAAATCAGTTTTTAGGTGGCAAAGACAATATGGACATTCTGAAAAATAAGAAAACTGGAAACATTTATTTGCAATATGTATCACAGTTTATGGTTTAGAACATAATGGTATAAATCTTTCAACGCAATAATTAAGGAATTAGCCTCATAGCAAGAAAGTGCGAAAGGTTCTGGACTGTTATTAACTATGGAAATAAGCTGGTTAACATAAGGTAAAACAAATGACCCATAATGTAAATGAGCACATTCAAGATATTAAATATATTAAATAATCTATATAATTCAAATGAAAATACTTGTGGAATATGATTAAGATGAGCCAAATTTAAAAATGTGTACAATTGATAATTGGCATGATTATGGGGAAGCACTCATTCCATGCACAACTATTGGAAGTTTAAACTGGAATAGCTCTTTTGGATGATTCGACGAACAAATAAAAATGCATACCATTTGATCTGCCAATTACATTTTTTCTATTTATCATAAATACTGGCACCAGACTACAAAATTATGTGTTCAAGGACATCCATTGCGACATTGTATATAATAGAAAAAAATTAGAACAGAGTAATGTCCATTATTAGGGAAAATTTTAGACAATATGCTGCTGTACTTAAAAGGAAAATGATAGGTATATTTTTTCAAATGGAGAAGGATTTCCAAAACATAATTTCATTTATGTAAAATCAAAATGCAAACAATGTAAGTATGTGGTACATAGAGTTTCTAGGAGGATACCTTGCAAAATTGAATAGTGCTGTCTGAGGTGTGTCACAGTACTGGTCAGGGAGCTGGTGGGTGAGCCTTACCTTTGGAATCCCTCAACGTGGATACTTTTTGAACATTTTAACAATAATTATAATATGTTCTTAAATAGTAAAAAAAACCCCTCTTTTGCAGATTTTGCTATTACTAGACTATGACATAGTTTATTTTGAGGTTTAATACGCATTAGCAGGAGTTATAAGGGATATTTAATGTTTCTGTAAATAATTCTAAAACAATAAATTCACATATAATCTGTTTAGAGCCTGAGGCAAGATCTTAATCTCTTCGTGTTCATTACAACAGACTGACATATATGTCTTTTGAGGGGCCAGAATTTTGAGAGAACCAAGGATTTCTTAAACTGTGGTACAAATTGCATGATTATATTCCATGAATAGCAAAACATCTCCAGAATAAAATGAATAATGCCTGCAGAATAACACAAATAACAGAATAATGCAAATAGCAAAATGTCTGTGGGATAGAGAGCTCTATTACTAGAATAGCCAACAGAATATGATATTCTGTTCGTATCTCTGTAGGATTGACTATATGATTAAAAATAGATATTTAACCCCTCCAGGACTCCATTTTCAGTCCTCAAAAGGATAGACTACACAACACTTACATTTAATTTCGGCCCTTATTTTATATTTCTTTAATTTTATTTTATATAAGCCCAGTTAGAAACCTAATAGTTTCCCCACAACTGCCGTTACATTTCTTTCATGTGTCGTGCGAAAAAGAATTCTAGCAGGGGGTTAATGAGATAGACACCTGGGAGAGCAAAGGCTGAATCAAGGGGCAAGCATATTTTAAATTTAAATTTTAGTGCCAAATTGTCCTCAGAAAGCACGTGTCACGCTGTAGCTTCAACATTATATGATAATCTTTCCTTATTTGATGTCACTGAAAAATATAAGGTTTTTAAAATAAACGCATGACAATCTGAACATGTTATCTCATTTTTTTGTTGTTGTATTTCTGAAGCCAGACTGAATTGGTTTAAATCCTGACTGCCAATTACAAACTGTAGTGTTTGGCAATTTCAATGTTAGTCAAAACCTCTCTTGGCTAGGTTAATTAATGTGTAAAGAGGGAGAAATAATAATAACTGGTCCTAGGGTGATTGTGGGGACTGATAATTTAAATAAAAAGTATAGATAGTGTCTGACAAAGAGTAGCTGCTCAGTATTTGTGGTATTTATTATGATCATCATTTTTAGCTTCTTGGTTTCTGAATTACTTAATATGACCTTCCAAAGACTTAAGATTATTCATATATTCACAAAGAAAAATAATTTCTTTGTTGCCATAAAATGCTTTCTTAAGCCACTTAGAATATATTCTTTTTTTTCCCCAAGCTACAATACATGTAGTATATTGCCATACTACAGTACATGTAGTGTGTTGGATATTCCATCTTTCCTCATCTATGTCAAATAGCACTTTTAATATTCCCTGCTAACTTTTTTTTTAAAGTAGACTCTATGCCCAGCATGGAGCCCAACACAGGGCTTGAACTCACAATCTTGAGATCAAGACCCAACCTAGGGGCCCCTTGGTGGCTCAGTAGGTTCAGCATCCCGCTGGATTTCAGCTCAGATCATGTTCTCAGGGTTCCTGAAATCCAGCCCTGTGTTGGGTTCTGTACTGACAACTTGATATCCTGTCTTCCTCTCTCTCTGCCCCTCCCCTGCTCACACTGTCTTGCACAGTTTCTCTCTCCTCTCTTACTTTCTCTCTCTCAAAATAAACATTAAAAAAAAAAGAAGACCTGAGCTGAGATCAAGAGTCAGACACTTAACTGACTGAGTCACCACGGTGCCCTAATATTTCCTATTAATTCTTAAAGCTAAATGGATCTGTTGTCAGTTTCTACAAATTAAAAAAAAGAGCATCGTTCTCTTGGGCAAAAAGAAGTATTTGTAATTTGAGTCTGTTGATACTTTTAGTCTCAGGTGTTGATGGATAATATCATTTATACCATATAGTGGAGTTTAAATTAATCTATATAAATACCATATAGTGGAGTTTAAATTAATCCATATAAATGCACTGAAATATTAACTATTAGATTTATTTCACTGAAAATTTTAGTATAATGCTTTTTCATGGGAGAAAAGTTAGTATATGTGTAACTACCTCAACTACAACATAAGCGTTTTCAATGCAAACAAAAATTTGAACAGTAATCCTAAATACATACTGAGAAATTTTTAATTATGTGTTAGGTTTGGGAAATGCTTCATACTTTGTTCCTCATTGTCATTAGGTTAAATATTAGGGGGAAAATGAATCACTTAATTTAGACAAAGAGATAAATTTGGTCCTTTGCTTTCACACTATTCTATTTGTTTATATACAATAATCTAGAATTATAATACTATCCTCAGGAAGATTCATGTGCTATCATTATGAATAGTAGTATATAGAGAGTATTAATAACTCACGAGCTATAATGCTTTGCTTTGGATCTGGAATTTAATGATTTTGAGGTGTATGGCATTAGGAAAATTGCTTAAATTTTATGGGCCTCAGTTACCTGATTTAAATAATCAAGAAATAATATAAATACACTTATAAGTTTTTGTGTGTGGGTTGAGTGAGTTAATATATATGAATTTCTTTGAAGAGTTTCTGGCCCATAATATTCAACAGAAAAAGTCACTTGTCCTTTTGTACTAGCAGTTTTTATTTCCTTCTTATAAAGCCAATATAATTGTTTATTTTATCCTAGATTTATATATTATTTGTTAAAGAACTGTATTTCCTTATTTTACCTAGTAATGTGGGGGGTTATTTATATTAATTCAGCTTTCTTTCCTTTCTTTTTTTAAATTTAAATTCAAGTTAGTTAATATACAGTATAGTCTTGATTTCAGGAATAGAACCCAGTGATTCATTTCTTACATATGATATGACACCCAGTGCTATCTCAAAAAGTGCCTTCATTAATGCCTATGAAATCATTTTTAATTCTTAGGGAAGTTTTGTCTTCACAGCAAAATTATGTGGAAGGGACAGAGTTTTCCATATACTCTCTGCCCCAACTCATGCATAGCCTCCCTGTTATCCATATCCCTACCAGAGTAGTACATTTGTCAAAACTGATGAACCTATATTGACACACAATAATCCCCCAAAGTCCATAGTTTACATTAAGGTTCACTCTTGGTGTTGCAATTCTGAGGGTTTAGACTAATGTATTATGGTATGTATATACTTTTAGTATTATAAAGAGTAGTTTCCCTGCCTTAAAAATTCTCTGTGCTTTTCCTATCTATCCCTCCCTCCCCCTTAACCTCTAGCAACCAATGATCTGTTTTCTCTGTCCTGTAGTTTTGTTTTTTTCAGAATGTCATATAGCTGGAATCATACCATATGAAATTTTTCAGATTGGCTTTTTTTCACTTAGTAATATACATTTAAGTTTTCTCTTTGTCTTTTAATGGCTTTATAGCACATTTCTTTTAGTGCTAGATAAATATTCAATTGTTTGGATGTACTACAATTTATTCATTCATGTACCAAAAGTTGTTTCCAAGTTTGGGCAATTATGAATAAAGCTAGTATAAACTTAAGTTGTAGGTTTTGTGTGGAATTAGGTTTTCAACTCCTTTGGGTAAGCACCAAGGAGTGCAATTGTTGGGTCATATGGCAAGAGTATGTTTAGTTTAAGACTATACCAGACTGTTTTGTATTCCCACCACCAAGTGAGAATTCCTATTTCTCCACATCCCTGTTCAGTAGTTGATGTTGTCAGTGTTCTGGATTTTGGTCATTCTAATAGGTACTATTTGGCTATTTTGACTGTGGGGATATTTTCCCCCAGGAGATGGATTATTTTTACATATTTGATTATGCGTTTTATGTCTTATTTTAACTAATATGGACATGGAGCAGAAAACATGATCTTGGCAAGTTTCCCTGTGGAATATCGAGAATTATGAAATTGGGCATTTGCTCTCTTTTCTCTCATATCCATTATATTTGAGGGAGAAAAAAATGGCTTCTCTTTGCTTATTCCAGACCATTTCTCATAGAAAAAAGGTGTATATATCTAATTTATTTCTTATATTTGTTTTAATATGTAAATATATTTATATATTTCTGTAAATATACACTTATATGCATGCAATGAAGTAATCCATGTTTACATATAAGTAAATGTGTGTGTGCGTGTGTGTGTATACCTCGGTTGCCTATACTATTGCCTGTACTACCTTGACTCTTCCTGGTTTATTGTCTAACAAACTAGCTTTTTCCCCCCTACTTCATTTAATATTTTACCCATGTCTAAACCTGTTGCTGACTTTTTCTTGGTGATTCTAATATGTTAAATCATACAGTCATACATATGGCCACTTATTTTTTGTCATTTCTAAGAAATACTTTTTCTTTTCCAATTCAGCCATCCATCCTCAAATGACTTTGTATTTTTTCATCAATAAAAATGATGATTTCAATTCCAATCATTAGTCTTCAATTCTTACCCTTCCAGTTTTAATACTTTACTGCCACAATTTCTTTACTTATTCATGTAGTAATAAATTATCATAATCTCTACACCCTTTGACTCGTATTTGATTAAAACTGTAGCTGAAATCAGAAGCCATATATTTCATTGGCACTTAATGAAAAATGATAAGAGAAGAAGCTGATTATTTCCTTTTCAGTTCCTTCTGTATGTGTATGTTTTTTCCCACTAGAGGATGAGAATAAGCTCCTTGATGACAGGAACCCTGTCATATTCACTGTTATGCCCTCTACATAATAGGTGCTCTATAAATGTTATTTGTATTGACATTGAATACATCGGGTTTTTTTTTTTTAACAAAATGCAGTGGATTTTAAACATGCTGCGATTTTTAAATAATCTGTCTTTGAAGATGATTCATGTAGTAGACTGCCTATTCAACATCACCACTCAGAAATTTGACATCTTAAAATTAATTTATCTAGAACTAAATTTTATTTGCTAAACTCCACCTCCAAAACATGATGTTTTTTTATTCTGTCTCATTTTTTTACAAATGACAACTTTATTATTTAAATATTTTTGGTCAGAAATTATGAAGTTATTTTTAACTCTAGTCTTTAATATACTACATCTAACACATCAGTGAACCCTGACAACACTTCCTTGCAAATATATCCACAATCAGATTATCTTACATCATTTACACTACTATCAGCCTAGCAACACAATCATTCCTTTTCTCCTGAACCACTACAAGAACCTTATATTTGGTCTCTAGTTTTCAACAACATTCCTCTACAGACTATACAAATCATCTAGCATAATCCAATTTTTACTGTTTGTTTATTTTTGGGAGAGCAAGAGTGAGTATGAGTGAGGGAGGAGCAGACAGAGAGGGAGACAGAGGATCCAAAGCAGGCTCTGTGATCACAGCAGAGAGCCCGATGTGAGGCTCAGACTCCCAAACCATGAGATCATGATCTGACCCAAAGTCCAATGCTTAACCTACTGAGCCACCCAGGTGTCCCTAGGATAATCCATTTTAAAACTTAAGATTTCTCGGGGTGCCTGGATAGCCCAGTTGTGTAAACATTTGACTCTTGATTTCAGCTCAGGTCATAATCTCATGATCCTGAGATTGAGCCCTACATTGGGCTTAGCTCTGGGCATGGAGCCTGCTTAAGATTCTCTCTCCCTCTCCCTTTCCCCTACCCTGCTCATGGGGATGCATGTGGATTGTGTGCATTCTCTCAAAACACACACACACACACGCTTAAGATTTCTTCTTGTGCCTAGGATTTGATGAGTTAAGAAAGTATATCCCTCCTACCTAATAATGATAAATAACATCCATAAATTATATAATAACAACTTTTTTGAACCCAACAGAATTAATAGAACAAGTAGTAGTTTAATATTTAAGAACTGATGAAAAGGTGGAAGAAATGAAGATAGGGACAGAACTGGAAGAAAAAATGGCTGCCAAAAAAAGTGAGAAAAAAATGAAGTTAGTTTATGAATTACTGAAGAACTCATGCAACTATAGACACAATAAGGACTCTCACTGAATCTCAGGCAATTTTTTATGGATAGAGAACAGGGAGAGAGAGCATTTGTCACTAGTGTAAGAAAGGTAGGCATCAGATACCACTACAGAGAAGCCAGAAATTCCTGCCCCTTGTGCATTTCTTTTGAACAGAGAAAATTCTTTAAGCTATGAAGGAAGAATTGCAGATCCTTCCAACCAGCAGGGGATAGGGATAGCCTATTTGTTTCTGAGGAAAGAATAGGATAAAAAGTGAAAAACAAACACATTGCATTCCTATAAGATATCCGGAAACCAGTCCTGGGTTTAATGGCATTAGAACCTTCTACTTCTAGCCACGAGCATGTACCTCTCTGCCATGCAAGATCTGCATAGACATGAGGCAGAATTTGTCTGCCACAGAAAAAAAGGAGCAGGAATAATGACAGAATCCCATACCTGAGTCTCAGGAGCACATGACTTACTTTAGGGTGAATCTGGTCCAGGGTAATAGAGATCATCTCCTGCCTTCTTCCTGCACATAAGCAAACACCAAGTGATAACCAATAGCACTTTTCTTAATGAAGGAGGTATATGTCAAGAATATAGAGAGTGATCTTCTCTGAGTGTCAGGCCCAGAGGGAGGACCAAAAGCTGAGAGGTTAGCTGGAGGAAACCCTCCAACATCTCAGTTTTCATCCTAAGAACAAGGTATCATTAGACAAATTTGAATATTGTGGTACAAATTTGGTTAACTATAGAAAAAACAAAATTCAGACCCAACTCATCCCCTGATTAGAGTAGCTCAGCTGCTACACGTGATGTCCAGCATTCATTAAAAAATTATGGGATACACACAATAGCAAGAAAAAGATACTACAAGTAATAAACTAAACAGCCAAAATATACAAACTCAAATGTCTCATGTTGGGACCTTCACATTGGGACTTTTTTTATGATTACAATGGTCAGAAAAGTAGTGGTAACTGTGCATAACATGCTTGAAAAGATTGGGAATTTCAGCAAATGATGGAAAATATAAGAAAGAGAAGGAAAGGCCAGAAATAATTTTTTGATGGTATCAGAGGCAAAGAATTCCTCATTGGATCCCTCGGTAAACTCAACAAAGCTGAAGAAAGAATTAGCAATGTAAAGATAGATCCATAGAAATTACATAAACTACATCAAACACACACAAAGTGCATGTGTGTGTGTGGGCGGGCGTGGTGGGGGGAAACAACATTTAAGAGTTGTAGGGCAACATGAAATGGTTAAACATATGTGCAGTTGGAATATCAGACAAGAACAGAGGAGAAGCAAAATAATTAGGAGATAATTGCCAAGAATTTCCAGCAAGTAACAAAAGACCTCAGACCATGTATCCACCAATCTCAGCTCACTGCCAGCATGATATATATCAAACAAAATATATGTAGACACATTGTATTTAAATTGCTGTGAATGGAAAGTAAAGGAAATTCCTGAAGGAGGCCAGAGAAAAATACATTATCTCTAGAGGGACAATAATGATGATAACACACACACTTCTTGTCAGAAGCCCTGAAAGTCATTAAACAATGGTGTAGTATCTTTAAAGCACTGGAGGAAAAAAAAGCAAAACAAACAAACAAAAACCCTGTCAACACACACTTTTATATACAGGAAAAATACCTTTAAAAATGAATAAGGAACTTTTAAACAAAAGTTTAGGGAATTTACTTCCAGCAGACCTGCACTGCAAGAAATGATAAAGGACATTATTGAGGCAAAGAATGTGATAAAAGAGAAACTTGGATCTGTATAAAGAAATGAAGACCTATGAAAATGGTAAAAAATGGGAGTAAATATATGGAATGTTTTTCTACCAATTCATTTAAATACATGAATGGTAGTTTTCTTGAACTCTCTTGGGTCCAATAGGATGTCAGTGAAATGTTAAAATATTTTGATTTGAATTAAAACTGAAAAATAATATATATTATATATAAATAAAATATATATAAATATATATTATATATTTGTATCTTATATTTGTTTTATATTCATAAATAATATAGATTATAGATATATATAATATATATAATAACATATTTATATGTATCTTATATTTATGTTATATATTTATATATAATATATATTTTATATTTATATAATTAATATATATTGTTTATAAAATATTTATAATATATGTGTTATATATATATCTATATATAATATGTGTATATATGTATATATACATATATAATATGTATATACAATTACATGTTGTATATATAATATATATATGTGTCGGCTGTGGATAAAGCAGTGTTAAGAGGAAAATTAATAACATCAGGTATTCATGCTAGCAAATAAAAAGTTTCAAATGAATGCTCTTAACTTCCAACCAAAGAAAGCTCTGGTTTTCATCACCTGTCTTTTCTATTACGTTCCAGTCTCATGCTAATGCCTCTCTGTGACCAAATCCACTTTGGACCAAATCCAAAGTGAGTGAGAGAGTCTGATTTACCGTCTATAGAGATCATAGGGCTGTTCAGAGAATGTGATCTTCTGGGTAAGAAATGAAGGTGTCTTGGATTAGGGAAGTCAAAGTAGAAGTTGTAGTATGTGGTCAGACTCTGAATATATTTTGAAGATCCAGTGGATTTGATGAAGGATTGAATGTGAATAATGTGAATATAAGGGAAGCACAGAAATAAATGATGATTTCATGGTTTTATGCACTGGCAACTTAATGAAAACTGTTACCTAATACTGAAATGGGGGAGTTTAGGGAAGGAATTTATGGTAAAGGAATATGTGTGGAAATCAATAATTTTGTTTTGAATTTGTTAAGTTTACAAAGACTATTATACATCCAAATCAGAATTATCAGTTATTATAGCAGTTGGGTATACTAAGTAGTCTATATAATGTTGAATTCAGCTTCTCTGGTAAGGTGTGCTCTTGTCAATATATTGAGCTATACATGACAACATTATTACATATTTTGTCATGCCCATTCTCTTTCCATTCCCACAAATGATTCCAGAAGTTTTAAAGTTTTTTTTTAAATTTATTTGAGAAACTTTAGGGTGTAATATTTCCCTTGGCTATTCTCTGAATTTTACTACTTGTGCATGTTGAGTTCAAAGTCACTTTTTAAGCAAGAAAAAAATGAGAGTATATAAAGAAGTTATTCTTTTTCTAGTTTCTAGTGTGTTTTTTTAAAAGGAAAGCTTTCTCAGATAAAGGAGATTTAGTGAGGAGAATTTTTCTGTAAGTTTTAAGGGTTTAAGATTATTCATAATTTCTGAATTCTCAGAGATATCACTTTAATTGTTAAGATCCTGATCTTTCACTGTTAATATCTTAGTTCACAAAAAGACCTTAAAAGATTATGTATTTAACTGTTGTTGTATGTCCCCAATTGTGTGAAGTCAGTTGCTGAGTTTAACATTAAGTAAAATGTTCTATACAAGTTTAAGCATTAAACCTTGGTGCTTAAAATCCTTGTGTTTTTATTCCATACCTTGAGGCGAGAATTTCAAGTCTGTGCTTGTCACTGTCTCACTTTTAATGTTGCTGCGAATAACCTCCATTCCATGTAATAGGAAGAATAATAATTAAGTTTCATAACAAAAGCCAAAACAGCAGTGCCTGAACAAGATAGAATTTCAGTGTTCTCTCACAGTGTAGTCCAAATATAAGTAGCCTGGGCTTGCAATGAATATTTGTCAGTGCAGCTGTGACATCCTAAACCCATGGATTCCATATTGTGGCCTAAAATCTTGCTGCTCCCTTCACCAAGCCTCTTTTCTCTCTTCACTGGAAAGCTTGCCTCTTTGCTTTCATGGCATGATTCAGAAATTTCACAAACACTTTTGCTTAAGTCCCATTGGCTGGACCTCAGGCACATGGTCATACTTAGCTGCAGGTAAGCAGACATATATAATCTTTGACTGGTGGCCATATACCAGAAAAATATCACAGTTCTTGTCTTAAAGGAATAAGAGCCAAATGGAAAAGAGGAGTGGTGTAGTCTATCACAATTGGCATTATTTGTCTTTAAATTGACCTATTGCTGGGGTGCCTGGGTGGCTCAGTTGGCTAAGCTTCCAACTTCGGCTCAGGTCTGTGTGTTTGAGCCCCATGTCAGGCTCTGTGCTGACTGCTCAGAGCCTGGAGCCTGCTTTGGATTCTGTGTCTCCCTCTCTCTCTGTTCCTCCCCCACTCATTCTCTCTCTCTCCCTCTCTCGAAAATAAGTAAACATTTAAAAAATTAAAAAAAAAATTGACCTATTGCCATATTGACCCATTACCCCGGTCTTCATTCTCAGTGCAATATGTTGTTGATTCCTTGAATATCTGGTTGTCTAATACATCCCACATAATGCTATCCCACACAAAAATATATATATGATTCTTGCTATATTTTACCCCATTTCTCTCTAACAGTTAATTACAAATTTTCCGATATTTCACCTGGAGTCTTTTGCTTAAGTCCCTCTGTCTTTTTTAAAAAATTTTTTTTTCAACGTTTATTTATTTTTGGGACAGAGAGAGACAGAGCATGAACCGGCAAGGGGCAGAGAGAGAGGGAGACACAGAATCGGAAACAGGCTCCAGGCTCTGAGCCATCAGCCCAGAGCCTGACGCGGGGCTCGAACTCACGAACCGCGAGATCGTGACCTGGCTGAAGTCGGACGCTTAACCAACTGCGCCACCCAGGCACCCCAAGTCCCTCTGTCTTTATTAGTTTCCTTATCAATAGATTTCTTCATTTGTGAGCGGTAAAAACCTTATCTAGTTTACTGAAGAAAAATGAAGTATGCTATTGAAAGTACACTGAGTGTCTCACTGTCATCAAAGGACAAGCTAGAATATTGCTCTGTGCTCAGACCCATCTGGAGATTTCAGAAACATGAATTCATGAAACTTCATCAGGGGCTGCCAACAGACAACTCAATTGCAACAGCCTCACTGCCTGAGCCCTGCCTCAAGATTCAGATGGCTTCAAATGTGCAGATAAGAGGATCGAATTGAACTAACTTTGGCCACAGTTTCACCTCTTTTTTCCTGGGATAAGTGTCAAGGACAAAACGGAGGAGAGGAATGTGATGGCATGAACACAGTGACCTGAAAGAAGGGATGATGAGCAGCTTGCACATGAGGTGTCCCCTCTTCCTTGGATGGTGCCACTCTTACCTTTCTATTTATTTGAATACTTTCATTGACCTTTGTTTGGAGACAAGTCACACGTTGTCCAAATCACCATTTTATCTCTTAGCTTCTTGGATAAGTATTTTATATTTGAGCTCAGTTTTATTATTTTTAAAGTAGAGTATTGGGGCACCTGAATAGCTCAGTTGGTTAAGTGTCCAACTTCAGGTCATGGTCTCATGATTCATGAGTTTGAGCCTACGCTGTGAGCACAGAGCCCGCCTTTGATCCTCAGTCTCCCTTTCTCTCTGCAGTTCCCTCACTCATGCTCTCTCTCTCTTTCAAAAATAAACTTTAAAAAATTAGAGTATAATTTTTGGTAAGGTCCCATGGATATTTACATTAAATAATTCCTAAGATGCCATTTATATTTTAAGACTTAAAAATATTAACTTCTATACTTATTAAACTGATCAGTATTACAGAATTAGTTATTTTGTTTCTAATCTTTGCAGTTATGTTTATTTTTCCATTTTAGCTTATGTATAAAATCGTAAATTCATTAAGAAATTGCCTACTAAGTTTTTTCTTCTGAAAGGCTTAATTGAAAGCTAATCATTTATTTAGCATTACATAAATGCTCCTTCATTAATTGATAGTTGCCTCTAAGTTTTTCAACTGCCATTATTTAGTAATTCCTCAAATTGGAAGGATAAGAAGGAAGAAACTAACTTTATTAAATAAACATTTACAAATTTATAAATCTCCATATGTCAACTTTAATTGATCAGTCAAAGCTAGGTGGAGTTGGACAGTGAAAAGGGTTTTGAGTCTTGATTGAGATTCAGTGGAAAAGGTTACCTTAATTAATGATTCCTGCCTTAGATGCAGGTGAGGGTATGGCAGTATGTATGATTCCTTAACAAAACACTGGGCGTCTCAAACTGTCATGTGCAATAGGACACACCTTGGCAACTTGATGAAATATAGTTTCAATTTTCTAAAATCTGAAGCGGGACACAAGAGGACACATTTTTAACAACTTACCAAGTGATGTGACTGCTGCTGGTCCATAGGCTGCACTTTGGGCATGAAGGCCAGCAATGTTAATCAATTAGACCCTTTCTCACTGAATTTTTTGGCTTGTATAAATGAAAATTCATGCATGGATGAATACATGCAACGAATATTTATTGACTCTTCAGTATATGTCAGGAAATTTTCTAAGTGTAGAAATACAGCCATGAATAAAATAGGTTCCTGCCATTATAGGTGTGTGTGTGTTTGTGTGTGTGTTTAAGGGAAGCAAGGGATAAGTCTGGAGAGAAGCCGAATGGCAAAAGTTAAGCAAGTACAGAAATAATAAGTACCTGAACAACGTGTATCTTGCTCTGGGAATATTTACCCCAACCCCCTTTTTCAGTTTAGCAGCAAACATACCCAGTTGTTCTTAAGCACATAAACAAGCTCAAGCTATTCTGTAGCAAATAAAACAGGCTGGATTGTGCAAAAAATAGTAGACATTGCTGGGATGTTTCTATCCCACTTAGTTCCAGTTGTTGGGCCTTCCATAAGTCATAATATGACAGATTCCAGTGTCAGGTACCAGAACTTTATGTTCAATGGCTAAATAAGTCAGCTGCACAAAAATCCTCACTGAGGAACAGTGTGCTCCCCACTACAGAGACAAGCTGACATTTGCAGGTAATATTCAGTCCCAGCCTACTATCCCTTTTTACTATTACAGTGAAAACGCCAAAAGTCCTTACTCACAGAGCCACCATTCAAAATAGAACCTCCAGAACCTCTGAAGGGGTGGTTGGGTGGTCAGTTGGAGGGGAGAACTTAAATCTGAAAAACGTGTAGACCAAAGTCATCAAAAAGGACTATTTAACAGTCATGAAGAGATGGTCCTGGCTAGAATTAATACTGAAGCTGAAATAAAATGAGACTCATTTGAAGTAAATGAGCTATTGTTCATTGGCCAGTCTAGGTATGCTTGTTACCGAACAGGGTGGGAACTCAAAAGTTTGACAGAGAAGTGCTAACAGTGTTTTCAGTTTTCTTTTGCACATTTTTTGTGAAGGCAAATTAATGACCAGGTTGTATATGCTGCAGAACTGGTCCTTCAGGCCTTCTCTGGCCTTTTTGGTCAGCCTCTGCTACAGAGGACCTTGGTGCTATTGTCATTCAACTGGGCACTGATGTCATGGTTTGGTGACAAAAAACAACAAAAACGAAAACACCATAACCCAACTAAAATCTCAAGATCTTACTGAAGTCACTGCACGTAGAAGAAATGCAATACAGAGGGTAGGTGACCACAGTCATTGAAAGTTGATTCTGTCAGAGAGGATACCTCTAGTCTGAGATCATTATACCTTTCTGAGCTGCTTTAAATCCTTACATCTCACACGGAGCAACATAGCACAAAAGAAACAGTGGCTTTTACCCATGTGACAATTTATGAGGAAACGTACATTCTCAGCACAGTACTATGCCCAACTATAAGATTTGGTTATTAGAAATAATGGTAGTCTTATAGTCGGAAGTATTTGTCTTGGTTACCTCACTAT
The DNA here is from genome assembly GCF_016509475.1 of Prionailurus bengalensis. Classification (NCBI taxonomy): domain Eukaryota; kingdom Metazoa; phylum Chordata; class Mammalia; order Carnivora; family Felidae; genus Prionailurus; species Prionailurus bengalensis. Next base: position 93,586,524 of record NC_057354.1, on the reverse strand, counting down.
ACGTAGCTGCAACAAGGGCAAAGATGAGTAGGTCTTGTTAGAAGTCCCCGTGCCTTGAAAGGCCCACTCCACTCAGTCCCTGAACAAAGTGAGAATGTCTCCCCCAACTGAGTTTTAGTCTCAAAATTAGAAACTAGAAACTCTTTCAATATTAGTCAATTTTATAGCTGAAAATGCAGTTAAAAGTTTAGTCCTTGCTAGGCACTCCTTCAGTCCAGGGCCCAATTTCCCCTCCCTCCCTTTCTCCCTTCTGTCCCCCTTTTATTTCCCCTCCCTCTCTCCTTGATTGAATTCTCTTTCCTCCCTACCCCTCCTTCCCATCTCCTTCCTTCCTTCCTTCCTTCCTTCCTTCCTTCCTTCCTTCCTCCTGTTTTTTTTCTTTTCTTTTTTTCTTTCTTTCTTTCTGTGTGCAGCTTAGTTTGAAAAATAAGAATTGTTTTAAAGACTTTGGGTATATACTAAATAGCAATAATATAAAACTAATGTTTTAAAGGATAATATATACCCTGACAATAAGGAAAATGAAAAGAAAACTCCTCTTTTTCTCTTTCTGTTTCATCTGCCCTTCTACAACTCTAAGAGAAACTGTATTCTATACATTATTTATTTTGCTGGGAGGAATAGCATGTAAGAGTCCCCTTGGCACAGACTGTTTAGAAAAGGTGGTCAAGGCTAAACACTGTTCTACATAAAGTAGAATTTTTGAAATGTTAAAATAGGAAAGTATATATTCTCTTATCGATGTGAAATAGATTTTTTTATTTGAAGAAAAAAGGGAATTGGCCCTTAGGGCTTAAAAGAAGTGTTAAACTCACAAAAGTCAAATGAATGTTTCTTCTAAAGTTTAAATAATTATCACCCATAAAAACAATCATAAAATGCCCTACATTTTATATCCTGCTATACTTCCTAAATGCTTTCCCATATGTTTTGATATAATTTTGTTCTCATAAATATCCTTCTGAAGGAGGGTGGGGAGTTATTAATTTTCTCTCTTATTCTCAGAGGCAACCCCAAATCCTCACTGAGTAGATTAAATATGCATAACTTCATTTTTCATTCCCTGACTGATTCCAGAGTCAATATCTTAATATTGCTAAGAGAAGTTGCATTCCTTAAACTAAGGCCTCTGTGATACAGAGAGAATATTTATAAGGTAATAAGTAAAGCATTTTTATGAAAGAGAGCCCAGGTATTATGAAGAAAACATATTTCACATTTATTATATAATTTTAATTATTGGAGAGGAAATGTTTCATCTAGGTACCCAGGAATTTTGTCTATAAAATAGTGATATATACTATTATTAAAATGCATTTTCTTTGAAAGTAAATTTTTGTGTATTCTAAGATTTAACTCTTACTCGTGAGTTAGGATTCTGAGTCTCTCGCAGATTCAGTTTTCCTCACAATTTAGAAACCTGTAAAAGAGAACACCAAAGCTGGTATCAGAAGTTAAGATTTCATGTTGTGCAGTAAGGCCCGGAATGGAAGTCAAGGTATCTGGGGAACCTAAGAAACCTCACAAATCCAAGCTCAGAATGAGGAGAATGGTGTTAGTTCCATTGAAGTCTAAGTCAGAGGTGGTTACAATATGCCATGGAAAATAAAAATAGTGACAAATGTACTTAAATATATATTGCATATATCTGTATGTATATTCATGCCTAAATCTATATATATCTACTCTATCATACACATATCTGGGACAGAGATATCCAATAAAAATATACTGTGAGCCACAAGTTGAAGACATATGCAATTTAAATTTCCTAGTGACCATATTCAGAACTAAAAGAAACAGGTAGAATTAATTTTAGTAATACATTTACTCAATGCAGTGAATTCAAAATATTGCGGTTTCAATATATGTAATCAAAATTTAAATTTTTGAAAGAGAAAAAGAGGGAAGGAGGGGAGGGGCAGAGAGATAGGGGACAGAGGAACTGAAAGGGGCTTGCACTGACAGCAGAAAGCCCAGTGTAGGGCTTGAGCTCAGGAACCATCAAATAATGACTTGAGCTGAATTCAGATGCTCAACTAACTGAGCCACACAGGCACCCCTGTAATCAAGATATGATTGTATGTATTTAAGATAAAAAGATACTTTTACCATACTTTCTTGAGGGTGAAGAATGGGGAAAAATGGGGCAATTTGTGGTATTATTTATCTGTATGTCTATGACAATAAATGGCATATGCCTTTTGAACCTAGGAATGAAGCCATTTTAATTCTATCACCCATGCACACCTATTAGAAAAAATGTGAACAACAGTTTGCCTCATTTTTGCCTCTGAGTAACTAAGTAACACCTGAAACATAAGTCAAAAAATAAAAATCAGTGTTAATTACCACATAGCATTCTTTTGCAAATGTTAACAAATAGGTTAAAATGGTTATTTGATCAAAAAATCTTCTTGCTTAGTTTTGCATAACAATGTTTAATAATCATCTTTGGACATTTATCTTTGCCTGAATGTATATAAAAATCTTTGGAAATGCAAGTCATGTGAAAGGGATTTATATAGAAATAACAGTAAAGATTGGACTAAGATATCTAGACGTCTTTTTATGTTCTCATCAAGCTACCTTTCCTCTTCAGGTATCTGAGGAAAAGACACACACAGGAGACAGTAGTATACACAAGGGAATGTGTAACCAGGCAACTTTGAACTTTAAGCCTCATGAAGTTCTCTGGTGAAAAAGACTTGACCATGTGGAAATACAGTTTTGCATATGCTAAAGAAAAATAATTAAAATAAGAGTCTGTTGCTAAAGTCTAAATAGCCATTATGAGGGCCACAGATGTATCCTCATCTTTTTGTAGCCTGTGATAAATAAAAGGGAATGAAACTTATCCTCAACACCATCCCCAGTGCTCTGCCAAAGCCTCATTATTGACCTCTTAAGAAAGCAAGTCTTTGGCTTAGCAAAACTGTGAAAGGGGGGACTATCTGTATTAAAACATTCAGGAAATCTAGTGAAAATATGTCATTTTCCCAAAGACAACATTTTATGAATTCCAAAGATAAATAGAATGGATAGATAATAGATAAGAGAAGTTAGCTGTTAACAAAGCAGTGGTTTGGTCATTTGGTCATTCTGCAAAATCAGGTAGCTGATTTTTGTAAATTACTCTGCTTTCACAAGACAAAATATCTTGTAAATATAGCAAGGCTATATTACTTGTTTGGACAGAAAGAAGTCAGAGTTGAAGTCATGTACCTCTTTTGGCAGTGCTTGACCCACATTTATTTTACCTTGTTGAAAATGGGAAAACACAGACTTTGAAAGGTGTTGTATTAAAGTGCTATAGAAATGGGGGGGGGGGGATCAGTATCAAAAAGACATAGAACAAAAAGTTTAAAATGACCCATTTCAATTCTCAGAAGAAAACTGGTATAATTGATAGACTCTCTCTCTGCAAAGTGAGATCAACACCATAAAAGTTGTTCAGAAAGCCAGCTGGGGGAAAGGGTGAAATGGAAAGCAAGAAAGATAAATTACTAAGACAAAGGGATGTTGTGCACGCAGAGGATGAGGCACAGTGGATATTATATACACCAAATGTTCACAGTGGCTTTTTGTTGTTTGTGCACTTAGAGTGCATTTGTAAAAAGTTTATTTTTGCTTTTATATATTTTCCAAAATATCTGCAATATATTGCAAACAATTTATGAAATAGAATATAGGTAAATGGTATGACCTAGAAAATTCTAAATAAGGATGGAAGGAATTAAAGACAGTTTTAAAGACATTATCCATTAATGAAACTCCAGAGTTACATGGTTTTGCTTATTATTTCACACAAACTTTTAGAAAAGAGTATTACACAATACACAAACTATTTAGAATTTGTATAGCACAACATAGGGCTATTTTGAGCCATAAACTATGCTAAAACAAAAGATAGCTACAGTAAAAGCTAGTGAAGAACAATTCTTATAAATCAATGTGCAAGAGATACTAAGTACTAGTAAAGAGAATTGAACAGCATTTCAGAATATCAGTTCTATAAGACTAAGGTAGAACCTAATACATGGAGTAAAAGTTTGTCTTAATGAGAAATCCCTGTCTGTGTTACTTTAGATCCAAAACAGAAGCATAGCAAAAACAAACTAAAAAGAAATAACATCTTGCTTTATTAAAATTTATGGAATTTATTAAAATTTCTAAGTGACCATGACTTTTGGCATATATGTAGATCTCATCTGAATATTCTGGTAGGCTCTTTGGCCTACCAATTTGAATAGTAATGCTATTTTTTTTCCTCAATGGATGGACTAGACCTTCTAGAATAATATAGCAGTAGTATAGGCATTCTTTTTAATAGATACAAAATTTATAGTATTTTATCTTTTGGGTGTTAGTGACTATTAAAAATAGATATCATTATGATAAACGCCTCTATGTCACTTTTCTACAGAAATGCTAGTCCTTGATTTTTATTGAATTAAATATCTATTTCATATTTTAAAATGATTCTATACATTTCCCTTTTTTACATATTGTGTTTATAGGTATCCCAGCAGTAACAGCAACAACCACAATGATAATGAAGAGCCATTTGTGTTAAACTATATACAATGTTCTGAATAGAATATACTGCTTTATTCCTTTCAGAAATCTAGTTTAGGTTGCTTATAACATTTTGTATCTTTATTGTGCTGTCTTGACTTTTTTATTAGACTGTTCTTTTTGACACTTTAGTTGGGTAATTTGTCTTTGTATCTTTACCTTTGCTTATGGATCCTTTTCTCTTGGTCTGTGGGCCATGGTTGCCCATCCATCCTGCTACTTTGCATCAAGAACCTGTAGGCTCTTCCTTTTTGGGGGCTCCATGTGCTAGTCTGTGTTAGAGGGTAAAGCATATGGAATCAATCTAAGGATGCCTTTATCACTCTAACAATGTAACTACTAGAGAATTTCTGTTTGTAGGCAAATCTTTCTTTACACTGCCCCCAACAATTCTATTTTTTTTCTTTTAAGCATGTTTTGACTATTTTTCACAAAGATTCATTGATAAGACCACAGCTATGTAGCACTGTTAATCTCTTTTTGTGTGTTTTGGGGCCAATTTCACGCTTTTTGAATTTTTTACTTCATTTTTGAATAACTAATTTTTAGAGCAAAGATGCTTTCCAAATAATTTATATAATTACTACTTTAATTATAAAAGCACATAAATTAGCTCACTACAATACAAATAATTCTAAAATGTGTGCCTTAGATGAAGGGATGAATTGTTAATGCTGGAGGAAAGCTGTGGTATTATAATCAAAAGAAAAAGTAGAGAATAATTTTAAATTGTCTCCCTATTTTATTCTACCCATCCTCCTCCTCATGAAAAACACACTCACACCCACATACACTGTTTTTCTGACTATAAATAATTTAATCGTCTGCTGCTGAAATGACAGAGAAAACTCACAAACACAGTGATTAAACTGTATTCAAGTTGATGATCAGGAACCAAGAGTTTCCTTAATGCCTCTAAGCAGCTACATTGTAAGTCCCTAGGCTACTCACACTTGTATGCTCTGTTCTTCTTTAGCCAACTGTTTCTTACCTTTTTATTTATCTTTCAGGTCCAGTATCTCATCTTCCATCTTCATCCTGTTGATGGCTCATGCTGTCTGTTTCATTTGAAGCATAATTGAAACCAGGACAAGAGACATCGGATTCTTTCCTTGACCCATCACACGGACTCCTGCAAAGGTCTTTCTGTCTCCTGACTCTTCTGCCTTGTCCTTTAAAGTTGGCAAATGGTTTACAGGTGAGACATGGTTTACTTTACTATGCTAGCTTGTTTGTTAGGGGACCAACTTTATTACTATCTCAGGGCACTCTCAATAGGGGGGTGTAGCTCATTTGGAATTTCAGTTCTGTGAGTAAAACATGGTAAGAGCTACTGGGTTGGTGGCACAGAGGGGGTCCAAGAAGGATTGAATAGTCACTGCAAATGGGAAGAGAATACCAGATGCCCGTGGGGTGAGATCAAAGAAGGAAGCGTGTACCCAGACTATAACTTTAAGACATTTATCCTTGGAACTCTCATTTGGATCTTTATCTTCTCAGTGAGCTTTTGACAGTTTTTAATCAATGGACCTGGAACTATAAAACTTGTGGATGTATCCTGGCTCATAATATTTTGACACTTGATTGTGTGCCAAACCTATATGTGTCTTCCCAAGCTATCCAGAATCTATAAATCAAAATTCTAAATATATATGTGCTGTGTAGCATATATATAAAATATACTCACTATTTTTATATATCCAAATTACCAAGCCAGATGAAAAACAGAGATTTTCTCCTGAGATAAGGAAATTGGTACATTGTGGAAGAAAATATATCATAGCTGGCTTTGACTAATAAGATACAGACCGTGATTTCTTAAACTGGTTACTTATACTAACTTTGCCTTTCTATATCTTTCTATGAAAGATACATATTTTGAGCCTACCCAATGCCAGTTGCTTTGCTTTAAACTAAGTCAACCAATAGACAGACTATCATGTATTTCACATATGATTAATACTGTCTTCATTAAATTGTATCAATGTAATTTACCACATGGTATATTTAAATCCTCGTGATTCAAATTGCCTTCTTATATGACATTATCCAGATAAAGCAGACTTTGAAAAAATAATAACTTAATTCTTTTTAGCCACAGTTTATGACAGAAAATAAAGGAAATAGAGGCATTGATCATGTTTTAATTGGTTGGCACATTTCTTCTGATCACCATTTCTCAAGGTGATGAAAATGCCCTTTCATTTTTGCTGATCTGTCAGTATACTTTCTTGAATGTTCCAAATTGCTCAAAGGAATTTGACATCTAAGGAGATGATGAAAAATTGTCTTTCATCCAACTGTAATGTTCTTACAAATCTCAAGAACTGAGCATTTAAAAAAGTATTTTTACACGCTCAAGCCTAGAATCTGCATCATAGCCATCTTTGAGACAGAAATACTCTGTTCTGGGGAACAAGGCCATGGAAATTGTAGAGTTTTTCTCTTCTGTTTTCCTTCCTTCCTTCCTTCCTTCCTTCCTTCCTTCCTTCCTTCCTTCCTTCCTTCTTCCTCCTTCCCTCCATTATTCCCTCCCTCCTCTCTCTCTCTTCCTATCTCTTTCATTCATTCTTTTTGTTCTTGTTGTTCTTCACTTATCACAGCTAAAGACTTAGATTCCCTTCGTTACCTTTCAAAAAATTCTCTATATGCATTCTACCTGGAAGAACCCTATGAAATGTACCCACAATGTTCTGGTGACTCAGGGAACCTCTCTTGATTCCATTTTATCATGTATCTTCTTGACCCTCCTTCTAGGGCTGACCCTTAAACTTAAGATTTGTCTCTTCATCTTTATGTCTTGAAGGTATGCTCTGTGCAAATTTGGTTTTCCTTTTGTGGGCTAATTTTAGCTGCATGATCTGATATCTGCCCTTCCCTAGCATTACATCTCCTTGCCTATGCTTTGAAGAAGGAAGTATGGGAAAAAAGTGAAACAAAACAAAAACAAAGTGAAACAAAGTAATATCTTCTTTCTTGATACATTGGTATGGAAAGGAAGGCAGAAGCCTGATTGCAGAAAATCTCGATCACTAAGATATGTATAACCAAAGGAGTTTATTTAGGCTTTTGTGATTAGGGCAATAAAATATTGAAAGTGATGTTGCCTAAAGTTTAATTTGACAGATGTATAAGAGGGATTGAATAAAGATAATGCTGAAAAGACAGAGCCCAGGTAGGAGACAGTGTGATGGAGAAGGGCACTCTAAGCCAATGGTATTAAGAAGATGGAATGAGGCGCCTGGGTGGCTCAGTCAGTTAAGCATCCAACTCTTCATTTCAGCTCATGTTATGATCTCAAGTCATGAGACTAAGCCCTGCGTTGGACTCTGTGCTGGGTGTGGAGTCTGCTTAAGATTCTCTCCTCCCTTCATCCTTCCCTCACTCTCTTTCTCTTTCAAAAAAAAATAAAAGAAGAAGATGGAATTTGCCTTCTCTTTTTTGAGAAAACTTACCCAATACCCCAAATCTAGTGTATGAAAAAAAAATTCTGCTTTTTATTTGAAAGTAATATTGGATCCCCCTCTACTTATTTGTTTCTACTTACAGCTCTGTGTTTATAAGACAGTGCTGATTTTTTGAAAACTGTTTCCAAGGATTGTTTGCACATGTGTGTTCACAGCTGCTTGAATTTTCCAGCTTTTCAGTCCTATGAGCATGAATGTATGTTTTGATAAACACATATAAGCAAATATTTTCTGTCCCCACTTTGAAATTACTTTCTGAGAAGCTGAAATAATTAGAAAATAATTTTTGTTGAAGAGTTATATCTATGTTGGTTCCTTTGCTGTGAATTATATGTCTGCCCTCCTTTGGAAAGTTTAAAATCCACTACAGATCAAAGGAAGCAGTAAACCTGGTGGCAAGTCTGCGTATGAAACATGATCAATCCTGGGTTCTACATTTTCCTCAAAGTGATAAAATAGGAAAAAACTTGAAACTGGGGAGGAAAGCCACTATTTTAGTTTTCTGTATAACTGCTAAATTCATTATGTTTCAGAAATGATGAATGTCTTACCAATAAAAAACATAGTTTCCTTACACACTACCTTGTAATAGAGAATAAGAAGGCAAAGATGAAATAAACATTTTCATTAGTGAATTTATTTCAGAATTACAATAGCTTAATCTGGAAGTGTTAACACGTGTTAGCTGTACTTGTGGACTAGTAGCTTGTTATATTGTAGAACTATTTGGCAATGGAATGTGTAATTTCCAAATAGGAAAGAAGTGAAAAGGAAGCTTGTAAATTATTCATACCAACATCTTATTTTGTAATAGAGACAAATAAGAAAGAAGCTAAGTGATTCACCCATTGTTTTCTGGCTTGTCATGACTGCACCAGGGTTAGAATCAAAATCTCCTAACTCAGTCTCCAAATTTCACTCAAGCTGCTCTTCCTTTATTTTTGGATGTCTTTCCTGTAAAATAACAAGCAAAGAATCAGCATGTATTTTATTATGTAAACATATCTCCAGCATACCAGTTTGACAGTCCCTATGTACAAATATTGTCTTGAAAATAAAACACAAATATTACATATGTGCATGTGCACATATTTCCATATTTTACATTTCAAGTAGTATTTTTAAGTGCATGACTATGGAGCATATACAGTTTTGCCTACACATTAAACTCTAAATACTAAACATTTTGCCCTTTTTTTCATAGCCAAATAGGGAGATTAGAAAAAAAAAGGTATTTAATTTTAAAGACAATAAAATAATGTTTACCAACATAATTATTTTTAAAAAGAAGTTAATGGAGAAGTTTTACCTGATTATTGTTTTTGAATGAGAAGATAACACCATGCTTTTGGTTTTTATGTGAGAAATATTCACTCTTCAAAAATGCTAACGTTAGAAAAACGTTTTCTACAAGAAATAGAGGTTATAGGCTTAACGAATGGATCTCCTCACTTAGTCTTCGTAAGTGTGTATAGACATATGAAAAGATGCAAGAAAGTTATTGGTAAGTTTAATAAAATAAAAATATGAATTTAATACTTTTAGCTGTCCATTATTTTTAGCTTATAGGCTAATCCATTCTTTCCAATAGTAATGTAATGTGAACCCCAGAGTCATTTAAAATTTCATTATTCATTTTAATATTTACATAATTGGATATACCCACAATAGCATTTACAATTGGAATCAGTAGGAGTACCTGGGTGGCTCAGTTGGTTCAGCTTCCAACTTCAGCTCAGGTCATGATTTCATGGTTCATGAGTTTGGGGCCCACGTTGGGCTTGGTGCTGACATCTCAGAGCTTGGATCCTGCTTTGGATTCTATGTCTCCCTCTCCCTCTGCTCCTCCCTGCCGGTGCTCTCTCTGTCTCTCAAAAATAAATAAATGTTAAAAAAAATAAAAATAAAATTGGAATCAATATAAAAATATTAATGAAATGTTTTAGTTTATTTTTATCTTTTCATAATTCATTGTATATTTTTCACTACTGTTATCTTAATTTTGACTATTCACATTTTGAATAGCTACCTGAGGTTAGGGCCTGCTGTACTGCACAGTGTAAGTCGAATCACTTGAAGCATAGAAACAACAGAGCTCTTGATTTTTTCTATACATTTGATTTTCTCAGTTTCTCCTAACTATAAAATGTGGTGATTCTCTCATTTGCTTATGTCCCAACACTAAGATATATTTTTCTCTTCCCTTTCATATTGATCCATCATCAAGTCTTGCTGGTTCTGCTCCCAGTAGAAATCAGACTTGTTCTATCTCTCTGCATTTCACTGGGCTCTATTCCAGGCTATGACTGCCATTTACCGAGACTATTACAATGCCCATACTTCCAATTCTGTTAGCTCTAATCTTTTCCCACTGGCATACTGTTATTTAAATGTACATCATACCATGTCGCTCTCCTACTTTAAAGTTGAAAATAGCTCCCATTGCTCTTAAAATTCAATCTCTTTATCATGGGATGCAAAGTCGTACATTATATGAACTTCTCTCTGACTCTCAACTTATACCATAAATTAATAAGAATCTCAAAGTATTGTGAGGATAAATTGATTTAGTGAATATTGGGTAACTTAAAAAAATTTGTAGTGTGCATTAATATAAGAACTTATCCATAAATGAGGAGACTTTGTTGCTTCTGGATTTTTGCTGAGGGCAGAGTCCTAATGTATGTGTTTTTAATGGCATCATGAGAGCTGATCCAAGAAATGGAAAACTAACAAGAACATGGAATAATAATGACCAATCCATATTTTCTGAGAATGGAAGCAATTGAGGAAAGTTTTGTCAATGTATTATTTAATGATGTAGGCTAAATAAATTCCTCAATGCCTAAAAATTGATGATAGAGAATATCTGATTATTGGCAGCACTAGTTTTTTTTGTTTCTTTTTTTTTTTTTTAGACCTTGATGCTACTTCAGTCCCAGAGACAATGTGACCAGAGGGGACGTAAATACATTTTTCTTATAACTTTAGCATTTTTGACAGGGAAGGAAGAATTGAGTGAAATTATTTGAAATTATATGTTCTACTTTATTGGATAACTTTGAGCAGTTTTTACAAATAATAGTTTAGGGTATTTATCATAAAAGTTAATATGCATAAAAATTTTTAAGTACACTCTTAACATCAACTTACATAAAAATAAAAAACTTACAGAGTGCAGTCTATGTGTCACTCAATATCATATTTTTTTTTAATTTCTCAGATTTAGGTCAGAGAGTTTACTACTATGTTACTTATCTAATTTATGTAGCCTTCCTAAACTTTCCTGAGTCTCAATCACAAAGCTTAAAAAGCCAGTTAATAACAAGTCTGCTCAAGTCTTTGTTCTGCAAACAGTATATGCACTGCAAAGAATGCATGGCCTTTGGTTAAACTCTTTCTAAATTTGTGGAAGTTGTTTTGCAAAACCATTTTTGTATGTCTTAATTTTAAGACAGCATCAAAATATATTCCAAATTTTAATATGTAATCATTTGAAAATGAAACAAGTTCTTAAGATACTATAGGGAATAAATTTTGGTGTATTACGGACTGCTTTTATATTCTGAGGAAAATTCTAATAGAAAAATAGCTATTTTCACTTGAATGTTTTAATTACAATATTGTAACATACAGTTGCATTATAGTTAGCCTCCCTTGGCAATGGTCTTATTCTCATAATAGCTTCTCTGAAGGACTCCACTATAGTATGTGCATGCCATGTAATCCTAGGTGCTCTGAATGATCAATCTTGCTTTCTTATTATTTCAGTAATGATTCATTCTTTGATGATTATTTTACATGTTTAATTACTACTCACAGTTTTGAAAGTAACAGGAAGAACACATTAATCCTATGCAATAAAAATATGTTACCCAGGAAGTTATGAGGGTGAAAGATCACATGTGGGTGATGATGATGAGTATAAATAGAACAATAACAGTGAAGTTCAGTTGACTGTTCTGTTTGAAATTCAGGCGTGCCACGAGTTAATACTACCATAGTTTCATGCTTCTCCCACTAAGAAGGACAAGAAATAAAAGGAGATTGTGTGAAATTGGCTCTGTGCACCATTATTGGCATAATGACCAAATATTTTAAAGATGAAGCAACCCTGTGGAGAGATTTAAAAAAGATCAGTGAAGTTAGTAATTCTACAGGATGAATATTTGTTGAAATATGTTCTTGGCATTAAGATTCAACTCTATTCTGTACATTTAATACATCTTTCACATTTCTATATAATAGTGTTTTAAAGTTTAAAATTTGTCAACTTTTACAGAATAGAAATTGTGACTTAGAAAAGGAGCTTGAACAAGATAACCCTGGCATTAAAAGTGGGAGCCTCTAACATAATCTAGCTCTTCTGACTCTAAATATCCTTTTTACTACAGTTACAATTCTGAACAACCATTCCCCTTAAACTCTTTGGTCACTTTTTTAGTGGTAAGTTCTGACACAACTTTGTGGTTTTCCTTTTTTTTAAGTTCATTTATTTTGAGACAGAATGAGAGAGAGGGAGAGAGAGAGAAGGATGGAGGGAGGGAGGGAGGGAGGGAGGGAGGGGCAGAAAGAGAAGGAGAGAGAGAATCCCAAGCTGGATCCATGCTGTGAGCACAGAGCATGATGTGGTGCTAGAACCCATAAATAAGTAAGTAAGTAAGTAAGTAAGTAAATATATGTATATATAATGACCATCCTTTCATCAGTTGATAGGTATTTGGGTTGTTTACACATTGTAGTACAATTAATAATACAGGAACAATGCTATTGTAAACATTTGTGTACAAGTTTTTACATGGACATGTTTTTATTTCTTTGACTAAGTATCTAGAAGTAGAATTGCTGGGTCATATGGTAACTCTACATTTATTTATGAGAAACTTTTTGACTGTTTTCAAAACAGTTGTGCCATTTTACTTTCTCACCACCAATGTGTGAGGGTTCCAGTTTATCCAAATCAACACTTGTGATTCTGACTTTAAGATCTAGCCATCCTAGTGGGTATGAGAGTGATATCTCATTATGGTTTTGATTTGCATTTTTCTTGAATCTTGAATCCAAGTGGCAAGAGCAGACATCCTTATAATGTTCCTTATCTAAGGAGAAAGTATCTAGTCTTTCATCAATAAGTATGACATGAGATGGGTTTTTCATAGATGCTCTTATTTAGGTTAAGGAGGTTTCCTTCTATTCCTAGTCTGTTAAGTGTATTTTGTCTGATGCTTTTTCTGCATCTATTGAAATAATAATGTGTTTTTCTTGTTTTAACTTCTAACATGACATATTGCATTAATTGATTTTTGGATGATAATCCAATCTTGCATTACTGGGATAAATTCCATTTGGTAATGGTATATAATTCTTTTTATATGTTGCTATTTGGTTTTCTAGTATTTTTGCCTGTATACTGATAAGAGATATTGGTATAGTTTTCTCTTGTCATTATATCTTTGGTTTTTGTCTCAGGGTATAACTGCCTCATAAAATTTGCTGGGAATTTTTCCCTCCTCTTATATTTTGTGAAAGAGTTTGTGAGTAACTGGAGTTAATTATTTAAATGTGTGTTAAAATCAACAGTGAATCCAGTGGTAGTGATCCATTGTTCTCTGTAGGTAGCTTTTCGATGACTAGTTTAATATCTTTGCTTGTTATAGGTGTATTCAGGTTATCTACTTTTTATGTTGCTTTTGGTTAGTTGTGTCTATCTAGGAAATCTTCCATTTTATTGAAGTTGTGTAATTTGTTCATTTCAGATTTTGGTAATTTGAGTCTTCTGTCTTTTGTATTTTATTGTCAATCTCACTAAAGGTTGGTCAACTTCATTGATCTTTCAAAGACCCATTTTTGGTTTTATTGATATTCTCAATTTCTTTAATTTCCCTTCTAATTTTTTTCTGTTTTCTTTTCTTTTTTTTAGTTTTATTTTTTTTGCTTGCCTTAAAATCAGTTTGGTGTTTTCCAGTTTCTTACAGTGGAAAGTTAGATTACTGATTTGAGTAAGGTATTTTTTCTTTTTTAATATATGCAAAACGGCTATAAATTGATTACTATGCACTAGATCCCATTAGTTTTGGTATGTTTTTATCTTCATTTCCATTCATCTCTGGGTATTTACTAATACTCTTTATGACTTCTTTATTAAATAGTTATTTAGGAGCATGTTGTTTAATATATGTTTTTGATTTTTTTCAAATATTTTTTTCTAATTTTATTTAATTTGGGTCAGAACAATTTGTATTATTTCATCTTTTAAATTTGTTTGCTTTATGGCCTAGTATATAGTCTGACCTGGAGAATGTTCCATGTGCACTTGGCATGTATATATATTCAGCTGTTGTTAGTGTGGTGTTCTACAGACAATAAGTCTAGTTGATTTGTACTGTTAAGTCTTCTGTTTACTTGTTGATCTGCCTAGTATTATCTATTGAAAATGGGGGATTGAGGTCTCTGCTAGTATTGCTAAATTTTCTATTTCTCCTTTCATTTCTGTTTTTTTTTCTTCATGTGTTTTTTTTCTTCATGTGTTATTATTAGGTGCATATATGTTTATAATTGTTATATCTTCCTGATGAATTGACCTTTTTGCCTTTACAGAATATCTCTTGTCATGCATGGTACAATTTATTGTCTTAACATCTATTTTGTCTGATATTAGTATACCTACTCTAACTTTCTTGTGATTGCTGTTTGCATGATAACATCTTTTCACATTATTTTAGTCTTAATGCATTTATATGTGTAGATGTAAATTTGTAGACAATATACAGTCACATCCTTTTTTTAAAAAAAGGATTTTTAATATTTTAAAAATTTTGGACTTCCTCTATTTTTATTGAATTTTTAAACCATTTACACTTAATGTTAATATGATATTATTAGATTTATGTTTGCCATCTTTTTGTTTACTATGTGTCTCATGTCTTTTTTTTCCTGTATTTTTTCTTTACTGGTTCCTCTTGCATTAGTATTTTATAATGTAGCGTTTTAATTTCTTTAATGATTTTTCACAACATTTTTTGAGTTATTTACTAAATGGTTGCTCAAGAATTTGCTGTGTACATCATAATTTATCAGGATCAGTTTCAGATGTATACTAACCTAATTCGAGTGAGATATAGAAATGTTACTCCTATATGGCTCTATTCCCTTTAATCCCTTTTTACTTTATTTTTGTTACACATAGTTATAAATGTTACACACTTACCTAATTTCAGGTCTTTATATAATTTCAGGTCTTTATAGTAGCTGAGAGATGAAAGGAGAGGAAGTATACAGCTACTGTTTTGGTAATTTTATTTATCCTTTTTCTTTTTATTTGTTCTTGTGGATTCAAGTAACAGTCTTTAGTTATGTCCTTAGCTCAGCTTTGCTCCCACCAACCTGTTTTTGCTTCCTCAGTAGAAAATGTTACATTTGTGTATGCCCTAGGCACATTTGTATTGTTGTATTATGTGATGGTTATTTATATAATATTGTTAGACATAATTGTTTTTTAATCAAATGAAAAAGATGAAAAATATGCATTTGCACTCTCCTTTATAATTACATCATTACCATTACAGGAGTTCTTTGTTTATTCATGTGAATTTTAATTATTGTCTGATCTCTTGGTTTCAGGCTGCTTTCAGCCTAAAGAACTTCCTTTAATATTTATCATAAGGCAGTTCTGTTAGTGATAAATTATCTCAGTTTTTGTTTTTCTGGGATTTTTATTATTTTTTTTATTTTTTTAACTCTTTTTTAAAGATTGCCTTCCTGGATATAGAATTGTTTGTTACCAGATTTTTTTCCCTTGAGCACTTTGAATATATTCTTCCACTGCCTCTGTATTCCATTGTTTTCACTAGGTCAGCTTTTTACATTATTGGGGAGTCCTTTGTATCTTTCTGCTTTCAAGATTTTTCTTGTCTTTTGTTTCAGTATTTTACTATGAGGTATCTGCTTGTTCATCTTTTTGAAGTTATGCTATTTGGAATTTGTTGAGGTTCTTGGATATGAAGTTACTATTTTTCAAAAATATGGGAAGTTTTCATTAATGATTTATTTGAATTTTTTCTGCTCCTGTTGTTCCTCCTCTCCTTCTGATCTTTGCATTATGCATTCATTTGTGGGTTTAATAGTATCCCACATTTTTGCATTATGCTCTGGTTCATTTTTTTTCTTTTCATTTTTTATTTTGAGGATTATATATCATCTCTATTGATCTGTCTCCAAGTTCATTGATTCTTTCTTCTGGCCATTCACATCTACCATTGAGCCCCTCTAATCAGTTTTTCACTTGAATTATTGTAGTTTTTATCTCCAGAATTTCCATTTGCTTCCTTTTTATAATTTCTATTTCTTTATTCATTTTCTCTACTTGGTGCAACTTTGCCATCAAAACTTGCTTTATTTATTTAATCATGGTTTTCTTTGGTTCCTGGACTATAATGGCTGCTCCAAAGGTTTACTTCTTCTTTTAAATCCAACATCTGGTTGCTCTCATAGGAAATCGTTGTTGCCTGCTTTGTTTCCAGCGTATGAGCCATGCTTTCCTGTTTCTTTGCATGTTTGGTAATTTTATTTTATTTTTTTGGAAAATGGATATTTTAGGTCTTAGAACAGTTATTTTGTTATTTGTATTTACTTGTCTGTTTAGTGACTGTATGGTCTTAGTGGAGTCTGTTGTCTCTACCTTACACAGATGTTGCTCGTCAGGAGGTACAGCCTGGGACATTTGTATAGTCAGCCTGGGATGACCGTGTTTCTGGCAAGGCTCTCTGACTGTCTCTGTTTATGAACACAACCAGCATTTAAGCTCTGCTCACTGTAGGCTGATCTATTGGTTTCAAGAGAGCCCTGGAGTATAAATTGTTCCCTAGACTTAAGCAATGGAATTCGGACTCCTTTGAGGTGATAGTTCTAAAGTTAGTTTTTGAGAGTTATTTTGACCACAAGCAGGTTTATCTTAGTTTTCACCTTCTCTGAGTGTCTAGGGAAAACCAGCTAGCCTACAGTTTAACCTTAATGTCCAAGAAATCCACCAATCTAAGTCATTTTTTACTATAACTTCCACTGTTTTTGAAAGTGCCCTTAGGCTTGAATTTCTCCAAACTTTGGAATGAAGTCAGTTCCTTTGGCAGACATTGGGGGCCATCTGTTTAACAGACTATTTTTCTCACAAGGTAAAAATCTATGAGCCACTGCTATGCAGCTGCCATGGAGCTAATGGAATAACTGTCTCTGAGTGACACCTTGGCTTTAGGACTTATGCTTCTGGTAGAGTAGGATTGTATTCTCAGGTCTTCTCGACTTGCCTGCCCGATAATGGAACCACTAACTCATGAAACTGGGCAAAGGTGATTGGGACCACATTATTCTCTGCACTCAGCAACAGGTAGTTTGGGAGATGAGAAATGTTGATATACTGTCCTTCTTTGGAAGGTAGCCCTCCAGCCAGGATCTGGGGGCAGATGGAGACTAGTGTTCTTGCCTAAACTAGTCTAGAGTGTAATTTCCATCTCCTTAAATTGGAGAGGATAGGAGAAAGCAGATCTCAGTCAAATACCATATTCTGTAATAGTTCTTATTGAATTTTAGTAGGTTTTTCTTGAATAAGTTTTTTAATTTATATTATGTCTTTGAGATATGTTCAGATTTTAAAATGTTTTTAAAACAATTGTCACCAGATTTGTTAGGGATTTTCCCCCAACTATCATATGATCCAGCAGTCCCCCTTCTGGGTAAATATCCAAAGGAAATGAAAACAGGATATCAAAGAGATAACTGTACTCCAATGTTCATTACATGTTCATTCACAATAGTCAAGATATGGGGAGAGCTCGAGGGAAGATGGCGGCGTAGGAGGACGCTGGGCTCACCGCGCATCCTGCTGATCACTTAGATTCCACCTACATCTGCCTAAATAACCCAGAAAACCGCCAGAGGATTAGCAGAACGGAGTCACCAGACCCAAGCGCAGACGAGAGGACCACAGAAGAGGGGCCCCTCCTGAAGTGGATCACCTAAGGACAAGCAAGCTAAGCTTGCCCCCACTGCCGCCGTGCACCTTGCCTACCCACCCCAGCTAATACGCCAGATCCCCAGCATCACAAGCCTGGCAGTGTGCAAGTAGCCCAGACGGGCCACGCCACCCCACAGTGAATCCCACCCCTAGGAGAGGGGAAGAGAAGGCACACACCAGTCTGACTGTGGCCCCAGCGGTGGGCTGGGGGCAGACATCAGGTCGGACTGCCGCCCCGCCCGCCAACTCCAGTTATACACCACAGCACAGGGGAAGTGCCCTGCAGGTCCTCACCACACCAGGGACTATCCAAAATGACCAAGCGGAAGATTTCCCCTCAGAAGAATCTCCAGGAAATAACAACAGCTAATGAGCTGATCAAAAAGGATTTAAATAATATAACAGAAAGTGAATTTAGAATAATAGTCATAAAATTAATCTCTGGGCTTGAAAACAGTATAGAGGACAGCAGAGAATCTCTTGCTACAGAGATCAAGGGACTAAGGAACAGTCACGAGGAGCTGAAAAATGCTTTAAATGACATGCAAAACAAAATGGAAACCACCACGGCTCGGATTGAAGAGGCAGAGGAGAGAATAGGTGAACTAGAAGATAAAGTTATGGAAAAAGAGGAAACTGAGAAAAAGAGAGAGAAAAAAATCCAGGAGTATGAGGGGAAAATTAGAGAACTAAGTGATACACTAAAAAGAAATAATATACGCATAATTGGTATCCCAGAGGAGGAAGAGAGAGGGAAAGGTGCTGAAGGGGTACTTGAAGAAATAATAGCTGAGAACTTCCCTGAACTGGGGAAGGAAAAAGGCATTGAAATCCAAGAGGCACAGAGAACTCCCTTCAGACGTAACTTGAATCGATCTTCTGCACGACATATCATAGTGAAACTGGCAAAATACAAGGATAAAGAGAAAATTCTGAAAGCAGCAAGGGGTAAACGTGCCCTCACATATAAAGGGAGACCTATAAGACTCGTGACTGATCTCTCTTTTGAAACTTGGCAGGCCAGAAAGAATTGGCACGAGATTTTCAGGGTGCTAGACAGAAAAAATATGCAGCCGAGAATCCTTTATCCAGCAAGTCTGTCATTTAGAATAGAAGGAGAGATAAAGGTCTTCCCAAACAAACAAAAACTGAAGGAATTTGTCACCACTAAACCAGCCCTACAAGAGATCCTAAGGGGGACCCTGTGAGACAAAGTCCCAGAGATATCACTACAAGCATAAAACATACAGACATCACAATGACTCTAAACCCGTATCTTTCTATAATAACACTGAATGTAAATGGATTAAATGTGCCAACCAAAAGACATAGGGTATCAGAATGGATAAAAAAACAAGACCCATCTATTTGCTGTCTACAAGAGACTCATTTTAGACCTGAGGACACCTTTAGATTGAGAGTGAGGGGATGGAGAACTATTTATCATGCTACTGGAAGCCAAAAGAAAGCTGGAGTAGCCATACTTATATCAGACAAACTAGACTTTAAATTAAAGGCTGTAACAAGAGATGAAGAAGGACATTATATAATAGTTACAGGGTCTATCCATCAGGAAGAGCTAACAATTATAAATGTCTATGCGCCGAATACCGGAGCCCCCAAATATATAAAACAATTACTCATAAACATAAGCAACCTTATTGATAAGAATGTGGTAATTGCAGGGGACTTTAACACCCCACTTACAGAAATGGATAGATCATCTAGACACACGGTCAATAAAGAAACAAGGGCCCTGAATGAGACATTGGATCAGATGGACTTGACAGATCTATTTAGAACTCTGCATCCCAAAGCAACAGAATATACTTTCTTCTCGAGTGCACATGGAACATTCTCCAAGATAGATCATATACTGGGTCACAAAACAGCCCTTCATAAGTTTACAAGAATTGAAATTATACCATGCATACTTTCAGACCACAATGCTATGAAGCTTGAAATCAACCACAGAAAAAAGTCTGGAAAACCTCCAAAAGCATGGAGGTTAAAGAACACCCTACTAACGAATGAGTGGGTCAACCAGGCAATTAGAGAAGAAATTAAAAAATATATGGAAACAAATGAAAATGAAAATACAACAATCCAAACGCTTTGGGACGCAGCGAAGGCAGTCCTGAGAGGAAAATACATTGCCATCCAGGCCTATCTCAAGAAACAAGAAAAATCCCAAATACAAAATCTAACAGCACACCTAAAGGAACTAGAAGCAGAACAGCAAAGGCAGCCTAAGCCCAGCAGAAGAAGAGAAATAATAAAGATCAGAGCAGAAATAAACAATATAGAAACTAAAAAAACTGTAGAGCAGATCAACGAAACCAAGAGTTGGTTTTTTGAAAAAATAAACAAAATTGACAAACCTCTAGCCAGGCTTCTCAAAAAGAAAAGGGAGATGACCCAAATAGATAAAATCATGAATGAAAATGGAATTATTACAACCAATCCCTCAGAGATACAAACAATTATCAGGGAATACTATGAAAAATTATATGCCAACAAATTGGACAACCTGGAAGAAATGGACAAATTCCTGAACACCCACACTCTTCCAAAACTCAATCAGGAGGAAATAGAAAGCTTGAACAGACCCATAACCAGCGAAGAAATTGAATCGGTTATCAAAAATCTCCCAACAAATAAGAGTCCAGGACCAGATGGCTTCCCAGGGGAGTTCTACCAGACGTTTAAAGCAGAGATAATACCTATCCTTCTCAAGCTATTCCAAGAAATAGAAAGGGAAGGAAAACTTCCAGACTCATTCTATGAAGCCAGTATTACTTTGATTCCTAAACCAGACAG